>NC_138768.1:65408352-66008352 GCF_965119305.1 Pelophylax lessonae
CAAAATCGGGTGCCTGCTTACCCCCCCCCCCCACCTTCCTCAACGGGAGCGGGTGAGGGCGGAGGCCTTAAAGTGGAATTTCCCCTATTGGATGGAGCTCCACGTTAAAGGGAGGAGATTTACTAAAACTGGAGCACACAGAATCTGGTGCAGCTGTGCTTGGCAGCCAATCCGTTTTTAACTTCAGCTTGTTCAATGAAGCTTTGACATAAAAACCTAGAAGCTGATTGGTTACTATGCACAGCTGCACCAGATTCTGTGTGCACCAGTTTTAGTAATTTCCCCTAAGTTTAAGTTTGGCTTTGCATGAAAAATGAAGAGCTGAACCAACACCGCATACCCTCCCCACCCCCACCCCAGTCCCCACTGTACTTCCTGTCAGTGCCCAACCAGCCGGTGCAGTGGTCCAGGGATTCCAAATCCCTGCTCTTCTTACTGTAGTGCTTCTGGGACAGATCAGCACTGACCAATCAGGTCCATCCTGGAAGCACTGAATAAAGAAGAGGAAGAAAAGCCGTGATTTCAAACACCTGGACCACTGCACTGGCTGTGTGGGCATTGACAGCTCAGCACCCATGGAGGTAAGTACAGCAGGGACCAAGGTGGGGGTGAGGGTGAACTTTGTTCACATTTCAATTTTTTTTTTTTTTTTTTTTAAATTGGTGACCTTACACTTTAAAGTGACATTAAAGGCAGATAAAAAAAAAACAAACATGTTCTACTTACCTGTCCCATACAGTTGGTTTTGCACAGAACAGCCCCAATCCTCCTCTTCTCGTGTCCCTCACTTGCACTCCTGGCCCCTCCCTCCTGACCTCATAGCTTGCTATGGGGGCACCCGATCAGGCTCGCTCCCGAACAGCTGCTCTGTGTCCATTCACTTCGGCTCCATCCCCGCTCTCTCCTCATTGGCTCACTGGCTCACTGGCTGTGTTTGACGGTAACGGAAGCCAATGGCTCCCGCTGTGATCTCAGCCAATGAGGAGGAAGAAACCCGGGAGAGTCACCGCTCTCCTGCACATCGCTGGATCGAGATGAGGCTCAAGTAGTTGTTGGGGGGAGGGGGTTGCTGCACACATTTGGTTTTTTACCGAGAAGGCGGGGTTGGGCTGGATTGTGTCGAGCTGGGTTGTGCAGTGCTAGCCTATCCTGGGCTAGGGTTAGGAGGGCGGGACACCGAGAACGTTAGTAGGAAATGTCTGTGAGCCGCTACATCGGGCTTCATAGGGGAACCGTTGTTGGTGAGAGATAGGAGGGTTGCTGAATGTCTGCATTAGGCCCCTTTCACACTTATGCAACGTGATTTTACCGTGATTTTGCAGCGCGATTTTGGCGCAATTTTGACGCGATTTTGAAAGCTATGGCTATGGCTCAAAACGCAATCAAATCGTGGGAAAGTAGTGCAGGAACTACTTTGAAGTTGGTGCGACTTCAAAACACACTGATATGAATGAGGCTCATTGAAAATAATGGAAAGCGACCTGTCATGCGATTTTGCGGTCCAAAATCACGGGACAAGTCGCACTAGTGTGAAAGGGGCCTTAGACAGTTGTTTCTAATCAGACATTAAGCAATCCAATTAGTGCATAATATGAAAGTCTATTATTTTTTTTTTTTCTATGAAATAAAGGGCACATTTTTATTTCTAACAGGAATTCCACCCTCATTTGTGTATTTTATATCTACCTAGAGTTCAGTGTGAACACCTCATTTATTTATATTACATAGAAACCTCTGAAACGTCTTAAACTCTTCTCGCTATTCCAGCATACAAAGCTGGATCTTATAGCCCATCTTTCACACAGAAATGCTAGAAACTCTTTTATGTGCTTTGTGGAATAACATCAACTTGATTAGAATTGATGATCGTTTCCTCACCCCGCCAGAGTATTTATCTCTACGTTTATCTCGTAAACGCACACTATAGTGTGTCATCGGTCTTTATGCATTAGATTTACAAATGACTTTCACAGATCTACTGGTACATTGGGTTTGATTGGTTGCCTACTCCGAACTTACCCATAAAAATACGATCGCTCAATGTAACAATCCTTTCAATGAACTAAATGCATGATCCAAAAAATCAATTGCACTAAATGGGAGTTTCAATCCGCAAACATTTCAGCTGATTTGGAGCAATCTGGTAGAAAATTGTTTTCAGTGAAAGATTGTTTTAAAGCAATTGTGCGTGGCAATGCATGTACCCAAGTATCCATTGCTTGAAATGGTGCTAGTTAGTTTGTGCATGATGTCTGTTGTCCGAAAAAGTTTACCTAAAGCCCAACTCCCTGTGCCCATGCTGGAAGGATTTATAGCTCATTTTGTAGGGTGACCAGACGTCCCCGGATTAACTACACTGTCCCCGGTATTGTCCTCGGATTCAGGGCCGAATTAATGTAGACAGGCCATCCCATGCTGGCTAAGAAACAGCCTGGTGGCTCAGATGCAGACGCCCCCTGCTGGACGATCTCACTGCCGCAGCTCCTGCTGCTGTTCAGTGGAGGAGAGGCAGAGCCAAAAATTAACTGCGTGGAGGGCAGCAGGAGCTAAAATTTAAAGCTTTTGAGTTACTAAATAAAGCTCCTTGTGTGAATGAAGTCTTGGGGCTCATTCTTATGGGTGCTGTGGCCTGTACGGTGTGAATCTGCTTTTTTTTTTTTTTATGTGGCTGGAGCTGTGTGCAGGCAGTCTATGTTAGGCTATGGGGATGCATCAGCTGTGCAAACACAGCTGCAGGTCCTAATATGACAGGGGTGCAGGTCTATGGCCCTTAAATCAGACAGTGTGCATTCGGGGCCACTCACCCACACCTGCACACATGTCAAATCAGGACCTGAGGCTGTGTTCATACATAGAGTAACAAACTACTCTGGCCGCTCAAACATGAATGAATGAGCCCTTAAAATGGTTGTAAAGTCAGTGTGCCTAATTACTAGAATCCCCGCTGTTATAGAAAGCTTTGTTGCACAGTGTCTTTATTAAAAAAAAAAATTATGCAGTGCAATACCTTATTTCAGATTGCTGCTGTGCGGTCACGTGACCTCCTGCCGCTCTCCTTCCCAGATATGAAGACTACAGCAAGAGGGGCAGACATTCCCCTCTGATGTCAAGAGGAGAGTGGAGGGAGGTCACGTGACCACACAGTGGTGCTCTGAAATAAGGTATTGAGCTGCATAATTAAAAAAAAAACAGACACTGTGCAACATCGCTTCCTATAACAGAGGGGGTTCTAGTAATTGGGTACAGTGACTTTACACGGAATAGCAGCAGGAGGGGTGGGGCGGGGAGCAGATAGGTTCTTACATCACTGACTTCATTAGCTGACAGGCAGTGAAGTTGGGGGAGAGCGGTGGGATGAGAGAGGCATGTAAACTGACCAAAGTATCATGGATCAGCAGCCAGGATTACTGTTGTCAGCGCACACAGAGGGACACAGGAACACTCAGGATCAACCCGGTATTTTGCAGCATAGAATAGGACAAATGACATTGCACAAGCACTATGCTGCATATCGTTCTTTAAAGGGGCAACAGGGTATTTTTTGCTTTTTTTTTGTAGGGTTACAACCTCTTTAATTATGTGTAACTATTTTTTTTTTAAGTTTTTTAAATTTTGGGGTTTATTTTACAATTTTTTTTTTTTTTATATTTTTTCAACAGCCCTGTTGGGAGGGGGCCTTTGGTGAAATATCAGGTGTACATACAGACCCTTGATGTCTAATTTTTGAGACCTGAGGAAGTGATTGAGGACCCATTCCTTAACTGCATAGAATGAATGAACAGGAACAGCTCTGCACTAAGCTTCCTGTTCATTCACAAACCAATGCATCATAAACACTGATGGGGCTACCAGTAGAACGGGGGCAGCAGAAGGAAGAGGAATGTTCTATCAGTTCTACAGGGGAAACCGGGCAGGAAGGGGAACCTGCACGGAAGGTGTAATCGGTGTGCTGAGGGCGTCATTTAAAGGAAATGGTCCGCTGTATTTCCCCCTTGCAGCAAGAGGGAGAGGAGGAGAAGCAAGCTTTCAGCAGGGTATTGGTTCCTGTAAATGCCGCCCCCGCTGCATTGATCACCCCTTCCTGTGCAGGATCCCCTTCCTTCCGCTTTCCAGCCCCCACTGTTGAACTGATGGGACCCGGATCGCCGTACAGGAGGACCGGTGAGACCCCCTTATCAGCAGCCTTGGCATAAGCCTCTACTTTCATTTTAATTTATTTTATTACATTTTGGTTTTGTTCCTAGTTTCTTTACTTCCATGGACATTTTCCTTGTTTCATTTCTCTCTTCCAATTTACATTCAGCTTTAGGGCATGTTCATATATGCAGCTATATTGCCACCCCTCTAAAAATTAATCTGTGGTGAAATGCTTTGCAGAGGGCATTTGCCAGGTGGTGAGGAGGCACTATGTGGCCTCCTCACCAACTGCTTTAATGCTCAAAATGTCCAAAAAAACACAATCCACAATTTGTGTGGCTGCCTTTTCCAGTTGGATGGGTTGCATCTGGTGGCGATATTTGACATGCCTTTTTACTTTTGTCTTTGCTTCATGGCCGCGGCATGGGTACAGCCCTCAGCAGCTGCCAGCTGCATTGCTTTGTTTAATTGGATGTTTTGGGGGTGGTAAAATTGAGGCTTCATAGGTGTGCGCAGCCTTTTGCATTAACTTAACTCAAACACACATGCGTGTGTGTGTGTATGTATATATATATATATATGCACACACATACAGTCTAATGCCTCATACACACGCATCGATAGTTGACTGTGAATTTTCGGCCAACGTCCGATCGGCCGATTTTCGGCTTGTTAGTATGATGCTTTCGACAACCGACTCCGACTTTTCGGCCAAATAAAATCTGGTGTGCAGGCTATAAAATTTTTGTTGGCCGTCACCACAACAGCCGATTGTTCGTCAGTCAGTACAGATTTCGGCAGACAAAAATCTGATGAGCAAGACTGGGCATGCTCAGAGATGAAAAAACACACGGAAAGTAAACCAGCACATGACATCACTTCTGAAGTAGATTTTTGTTGGCCGAGAAAATTCGTGTGCAGTCTAGAGCACATTTCAACCAACACAACAACACTGGACAAAAGTCGGCCGATCGGTCGGCCGATAATCGTTGCGTGTGTACGAGGCATAAGAAATGTAAAAAAACATTTTAAAATGTGGGGCAGTGGACGGTGTCGGTGGAACAGTGGATGCTGACAGAAGGGCCAGAAGTTTTTATTTTTTTTACATTTATATATATGTATATATATATATATATATATATATATATATATACATTTACAATTTTTTTAGAAGCCCCTTTTGGGGGGCTTTGGCTTTTCATGAAATATCAGCAGGGGGAATCTGTGTCGCACAGGCTAATTAGGGTGTGTCCAGGTACATCCAAGACATCCCTGTGCACATCTATGAGTGGCTCACCCGTCCGCCTTTACCATTCACCAGCTGCCCATGTGAACAAACCTCTAAAGCGGAGTTACAGCCGTTTCTGTGTTTAATAAAAGTCAGCAGCTACAAAAAGTGTAGCTGCTGACTTTTAATAAACACACACTCACCTGTCCCAATGATCCGATCCAGCTGCTAGAAGCCTCGCTCCTCTCCCTCCTTTCGGCGGCGCCGGCATCACTAGTGTGGGCACCCGGCTGTGACAGCTTGCGGCGTCACAGCCGGGTGCACACTGTGTATGCGCGAGTCGCGCTGTGCATTCGGAATGACTGGGCAATCTTCTGGGACCTGTGACGTGCCCCAAAAGATTGCAGGACGGAAGGGGTAGAGAACTTCTGCTAGAGCCGCCTTGGCGGCCTGAGGGGAAGTGGGAGTGGGTCAAAACTAGGTACTCGTTCCCCCCCCCCCCCCCAAAAAAAAAAATTACATACCAAATGTGGCATGTCAGGAATACTTAAAGTGGAAGCTCCACTTTTGGGTGAAACTCTGCTTTAATGTTCATATTTGTACCTTGATGCAGTACTTAATTTTGTACACTAGATGGTGATCTCTACTGAAGAACTTCATGAAACCGTTTGCTGTCATGCCCGGAGTCCTCAGCATTTAGTAGCATTGTGCCAGAGCTTGTTAAAACAGACTCATAATTCTTTGAGTTATTTAATCATTATGAAATGATTGTGTAATTAATGCAACTTTGACCACAAGCCAACAAAGACTGGACGGACAATAACCTTTTGAATAATGTATGGGAGGACTCTTTTACGGAATCTATTTTATGGAATTGTGTAAATGCAATTGCGTTGTTGACACGTGATACATGAAAATTACATATCTACCTTCATGAGGAAGTCCTGGTGAAATGACACTTCCGGTCTCAAAGGATAAACACGTTTTAAAAACCTTTTCACGTTTTCAAAACCTAAATCTACATTTTGTCTTCAATATTAAAAAAAAATACATTTCTGGTAGACTTGGAAAGAGTGAATACTTCTGTCAAGTTTTATTGCTTTCTGTGACCCCATTAGGGAGATTTCACCTCACTTCCTGTCCAGCTGAAGGTAAATTAAGAGTGAAATTAAACAAAGAAAATGTAGATGAAAGAAAAACAAAAACTAGCAACAAAACCAAAATGTAATAATGGAATTGAAAGTAGAGGCTTATGTCAAGGCCACTGATAAGGGGGTATCACCATTCCTACTGTATGGGGATCTGGGTTCAATCAGTTCAACAGGGGGGCTGGGCAGCTGGCAAGCTGAAGGAAGGGGATGAAGGGGCAAGCTGAAGGACAAAGAAATGAGGTGAGCAGTTGTGAGAGGGGATGAGAGAGAGGGGGGGGGGGGGGTGAGAGCGAGAGAGGGGGGTGAGAGAGAGAGGAGGGAGAGAGAGAGGGGGGGGTGACAGAGAGAGAGAGGGGGGTGACAGGAAAAGGGGTGACAGAGAGAGAGAGGGGGGGTGACAGAGAAAGAGGAGGTGACAGAAAGGGGGAGGGGTCCCCTGGTCAGCTTTGCCTGGGAGTGGAGAGGAGGTTGAAGGAGTCTCACCATGCTGAGCGGCGGTATGGGTTCCTCTGACAGCCCCAGTGCAGTCCCCATCCCCAGCCTGCCGCCAAGCTTGAGCCGATTGATGTCACGGTCATGTGACTGCTGACCGGCCGCATGTGTCTCCGAGATTGGAGCCACACGCTGCTTGGGGGCGCCGGGGTTGCAGGCTGAGCGGAGGGCACAAAAAACACTGCTAACACTGCCAATTTTTTTGTGCCCCTCCCCCCTCGGCCTGCGCCCCTGTCGGGTGCCAATCTGGCCAGCCCCTTTGTACGCCCCTGCACTGAAGGCTTCTGTCTTAAACAGGGGTCTCCAAACTTTCTAAACAAAGGGCCAGTTTTGTGTCTTTTAGACTTGAAGGGGGTCGCACTGGGGCTAGTGGGAGTAGAAAATGCCCAGCATAAGTGGGAGTAGACAATGTCTCAGGCCTGGTGGTCAGCGGCAGTAAAAAAATAAAATGGTGCCCGTGGTCAGTAGGAATGAAGGCCCATCACTCGGCATTAGTTGGAGAATTAATGCCCAATTATTTATATAATTGGGAAGAGTTATGCCCCATCTTTAGTGTCAGTGGAAAGAATAGTGCCCCATCATTGTTGTCAGTGGAAGATCTAATACCCCATAGTTTGTCAGTGGGCTAAATAGTGCGCCACTTTTTTGGGCAGTGGAAGGAATGGTCCTCATCTCAGTGGGAGGAACAATGCCCCAAGAGCCAGGTAAAGTCAAGCAAAGAGCTATGTTTGGAGACCACTGGTCTAGAGTACCATTAACAACATATCTGCCAGTGCCATTTATAAATAGCGGCTGGTAGAACTGGATTCTAAACACAGCATGGCTAAATTTGTTTGCAGGCGCTAGACTTTCAGGGGGAAATTATCTGCGTGGCTTTAAAACTGAAGGTACCCCCATGAAATACTTTGTAGCACGGCTCCATCCACTGTCCTATGACTCTGTTCATATGAGCTGCCAGGGGACAGTAAAACCAGGTGGTTTAGCTTTGGTTTTAGGGCACCAGACATGACAGGTCTTAAATTGGAAGAGGGCAAGGCCAGATATTTAATAAAATATGCAGTACGGTTCAACATTACAACTATTGGCAGTAGCAAGAAGAAGGTAAAATGTGAACAGTACAGTATATGAACAATAGCCTAAATGGCTATCTGTGCTTGAGTGCCAGGGATCCCACTACCAGAAACTATCACCAAAAATACAAATGGCTGACAACCGCTAATGAAATTAGACAAAATTTTGTAGAGAGGAAGCGTAGGAAACGTGTCTACTCCCTGCAAATAATCTTCCACCCCAACCATCCACAAGTCCTCAGGTCAGTGCTATGCACCCCAAGCACCCACAACTCTACAGGTCAGTGCTATGCACCCTAAGCACCCACAACTCTACAGGTCAGTGCTATGCACCCTAAGCACCCACAACTCTACAGGTCAGTGCTATGCACCCTAAGCACCCACAACTCTACAGGTCAGTGCAATGCACCCCAACCACCCTCAAGTCTTCAGGTCAGTGCCATGAACCCCAACCACCTACATGTCTTCATGTCAGTTGCATGCACCCCAATTACCCAAAAGTCCTCTAGTCAGTGCCATGCACACCAACCATCTACAAGTCTTCATGTCCGTGCCATGCACCCCAATCACCCACAAGTCTTCACGTCAATATCATGCACCCCGATCATCTGCAAGTCTTCTGTCAGAGCCATCCACCCCGATCACCTGCAAGTCTTCAGGTCAATACCATGCACCCCAATCACCTGCAAGTCTTCACATTAATGCCATGCACTCCAATCGCCCACAAGTCTTCAGGTTAGTGGCATGCACCCCAACCACCTACAGGTCTTCATGTCAGTGCCATGCACCCCAACCACCTACAGGTCTTCATGTCAGTGCCATGCACCCCAATTATCCACAAGTCTTTAGGTCCGTGCCATGCACCCCAACCACCTGCAAGTCTTCATGTTGATGCCTTGTACCCCAATTACCCACAAGTCTGTTTTATCGAATGTGTGTCACTCTGCTACCAGACACCTCATTACGTACTCGCACAATGTTGTCACCAATTGCACAGAAGTCTTTGTACTGTTTTGAGTCACTTTGTAGTCACTGCAGACTGATATGTTCTGGATGTCTGCCTTGTAGTTTATTTTATTGATTAGTGCACTGTCCACTAGAGGGCACTGTCGTCTGTGAGTTATTTAAGGGTAAGGTTCCTGAATTGCTGAATTATTCCCTGTAGACTTGCAGACTGCTGCTGATTACTATGTAAATGTTGTTACTGGGGACGTAAAGGGGAATTGCAACGTATTTTTTATATACTGTATATATAATATATATATATATATAATATATATATATATTTTTTTTTTTAACTACATGTGCCAGGCCCAATTCTCACATACATGTTAAAATCTGCATTTTTTTTTGCTAGAAAATTTCTTAGAACTCCTAATTATTCTATACTTTTGAGAGCAGAGGCCTTGGAGAATATAATTGTGGTTGTGGCAATTTTTTATGTTGCACAATACTTGCGTAGCCATTTTTAAAACTTTTCAGAAACAAAATACACTTTAATGAATTTGAGTGCAAACAAACACACTATAGTACCCATTTTTTTGGTGAAACATAAAAGATGCTATGCTGAGTAAATGGATAACATGTCACTCTCTTGAAAATTATGCACGCATGTGGAATGACGAGAGACTACGGTTCATTAAATTAACCATAGGCGATGCTTAAAGGCCTTTTCAGATTACCAGTTTAGAGTTGAACAGGAGGTCAGGCCCAAAAATCATTACTTTCCCTCTGACATGTGGGACAGTACCTCACATGTGTGGTGCAATTGCCATTTACCATTTACACATGTGTGTGGGACCTACGTATTTGCACATGAACGAGAAAGTGCTTTTATTTTTTTCTTTTATTATTATTTATTTTATTTACATTTTTTTATCAACTTTATTGCTATCACAAGGCAAGTTGATAAAAAAAATAATGTAAATAAAATAAATAATAATAAAAGAAAAAAATTAAAGCACTCCCAGCTCTCGTGCAAATACGTAGGTCCCACACACATGTGTAAATGGCAATCGCACCACACGTGAGGTACTGTCCCATACGTTAGAGGGAGAGCAATGCTTTTATCAACTTTATTGCCTTCACAAGGGGTGAACAACATACCCTGTGATAGCATGGGCTGTATCAAGTCCTCTTTACTGAGAGATCTGGGGTCTAATAGACCCCAGATCTCTGCTGTGACCTCAAAAGCTTCTGATCAAACCACGATCGGTTCGATCGGATGCTTTACAAGCCAGTAACAGCTTGTAAACAACATACCGAGAGGAAGGGCGGGTACGAATGTATATGTCTTTCCTCTGTGTTCAGCCGGCCCGACAGGTTGCAGCAGTCCTGGGCTCCCCGATCTGGAGAGCCGGTAAATGACGACAGGTGGTGGCAGGAGGGGAAACCCCCTTCCGTGCCCTGTAGAAGTGATCAGGTGGCTGTAGAGCCACTCGCGTAACTTCTGCAGGAAGACCCATCGCCAGCTGCAGCCAGGATCCCGGTACAAGCACTTCAACCTGAGGATGTGAGGTGGTTAATGAACAAATGGTTGCATCACTTGATCCATGATCTTAATACGATACACCCAATGGGGTGTAATGTGGATTTGTAAACTGATAATCTATGGTTCTTTGCAAAAAATAATTGATAGTAAAGGGTCAAAATTTTTAAACCAAACTCATATCTAGTCTGTCCAATTATCTAACTATTTAAAGTGATATTAAGTCAATTTTTTTTTTTTAAATAAACATGTTATACTTACCTGCTCTGTACAGTGGTTTTGCACAGAGCAGCCCCGATCCTCCTCTTCTCGGGTCCCCTGCCAGCGGTCCTGCCTCCTGTCAAGTGCCCCCAGAGCAAGCAGCTTGAAATATGGGCTCATGAGCTATGGCTTTGGGTGTCCATTCACAATCAGAGCCGCTGCTCGGCTCCGTCCCCTCTGTCTCCTCCTTGGCCTACTGGCTGTGATTGACAGCAGCAAGAGCCAATGGCCAATGAGGAGGGAGAGTCCCCGGAGAGCTGAGGCTCTCATGCACAGCCCCGGAGGAAGCTCCAGCTCAAGTAAGTATTAGGGGGGGCTGCTACACAGAGAACATTTTTATTATCTTCATGCATAAAGGTTAACAAAAAAAATAAACCTTCAGCCTTTACGAACACTTGGATGTAAACCCCATTCATGACCTGGGCACATATATCTGTAGTGTTTACTTCTTTCTCTCTCCAAAGCCCTAAGTCCCGTGTCTTTCTGCTGCTCCATTTTTCGGTTATCAGCATGATAACCTCTGACAAATTCTCCGACACAGGAGATAAAAGGAGCTGGAAATTTTTGTCGGGTAGGTGCATAGAGATAGATTAGCATAGAGCTGGTCTATTCACAGCACAGCTCTACATGTTTCTTCCTTCCTCTGCCTATTTGAAGGGGGAGTGTGTGCCTTTCCTCCAATCAGCTGTCACACAGTGTATGCCAAGACTTACCTCCCACTGCTGGAACAGGATGAAAAAATTCTAACACAATGTTCACTTTCTATACAGTGTAGAAAGCTGAAGGCAGCAGATATACAAGTAAAACTTATGTAGGAAGATTTGTCCCATCTCTCTATGTGAGGTTTTACATCCACTTTAACCACTTACCGACCGCCTAATGACTATTTACGTCAGTTGTTTAAAGCTAAATACCGGGGTTATGGCAGCAGATAGCTGCCATAACCCTGGTATTTTTTTAAACAGCGGGCGGTCGGCTTTTAGATAAGGGTGGTCCCAGTGGTGGATTTGCCGCAGGATCACCCTTGTGGTGCGGCGGAAGAAGTGCCCCCTCCCACCACGTCCCGGCCGTTTTCCCCGCTTACCGGACCCGCCGGCAGCGGGGAGAGCGATCCGGTCCCGGGTCCTCTGAGACAGGAAGTCGAGTGAGGGCAAGATGGCCCTCACTCGACTCTATGGTCTTGGAGGAACGGAGCGACGTCAAACGTAGTTGCCTAGCAACCGGTTTAAAGGGCCAATTTTTTTTTTCAACTTTTTTTTTTTTTTTTTTCCTTTTTTTCGTGTAGTTGTGAGGTCTGAGGTCTTTTTGACCCCAGATCGCACAATAAAGAGGGCCTGTCATGGCTATTTCTATTACAAGGGATGTTTACATTCCTTGTAATAGGAATAAAAATGATCCATTTTTAATTTTTTTTTAAAAAATGGTGTAAAAATAATAAATAAAATGAACAGGAAAAATAAAAATGAAAGCGCCCTGTCCCCGTTAGCGAATGCATACGGAAGTCCCGCCCACATATGTAAACAGTGTTCAAACCACACATGTGAGGTATCGCCGCGATCGTTAGAGCGAGAACAATAACTTCTCTGTAACTCTTAGCTGGTAACCTGTAGAAATTTTTAAAGTGTCGCCTATGGTATTTTTAAGTAGCAAAGTTTGTCGCCATTCCTCGAGCGTGCGCAATTTTGAAGCATGACATGTTGCGTAACTATTTTCTCTGCGTAACATTATCTTTCACATTATGGGAAAAAATTGGGCTAACTTTACTGTTTTCTTATTTTCGAATTAAAAAAAAGTGAATTTTTTTCAAACAAATTGGGTGCGCAAATAAGGTATGATAAAAAAAATTGCAACGATCTCCATTTTATTCTCTAGGGTCTCTGCTAAAAACAAAATGATTTAATGTTTGGGAGTTCGAAGTAGTTTTCTAGCAAAAAAAAAAAAACAGATTTTAGCTTGTAAACACCAAGTGTCAAAAATAGGCCTGGTCTTAAAGTGGTTAAGGAGTATACTTTTGCAGTCGTGATGGATGCAGCTTGTTTGCCAAAACTATTTTGTAATGTAACCAATTTGCTCCAATATAAGGCCTTGTTTACGTAGGGGAACAATGGGCAGGCTTACAAGTTAAAGTGGCTCTTCAGTCATTTTTTCATCTTTCCATCTATTAAATTCTCTGCCCTTGTTGTTTTAATTTTGGATAGTAAAACATTTTTTTTCTGCCAGTAAATATTTTATACAGCCCACTTCCTCTTTCTTGTCTGGTCATTTGCCTAGGCTAATGACATCATGCACAGCTCTCTCTCTCTCACTCTCGTGAGAATTGGCCAGCAAGGAAGGAGGGGTGAGTCATAGGAGGGCCAACGAAAGCTGCAAAGCTCTGTGTGTGTCTGTGTAAATCCAGGAAGTGAACAGGCAGGAGCTTCAGCTGCCCACAGTTAAAATGGTTGCAGCCAGACCTGGAGAGAGATTTCTGCAGCATATTTGGCAAGTAGAGAATCACAGTATATATAAAATAATATGTAAAGTGGTTGGAGGGAAGCTTCAGAATGGCAAACAGGTTTTTATTATAAATTATGTGAGCAGACTGCAGTTCCTTTTTAACATGACAGCTGGCAATGTTAGCACACACTGGCCTCGTTCAGTAGGATAATGTGCCCTGTCACATCACCAAGATGGTACATGAATGGTCTGAGGAATTCAATTGAGTTTTAGGTGTTGACTTGGGTTCGGATCCTAGTCCCAACCCACCTGAGCAATCCCGCCAGGAAGCCTACACCGCACATTGCCTATCATAGACATTTCCCGGCCCACAGCTACACATACACACACCCGACTAGGCTGCTCCTGATTGGTGTAGGGCAGTGACAGCTTCCCGGCGGGTTGGGACTAGGATCCAAGTATGCCTGAGCCCATCTCATTAAGTCCCCCTTCTACTGCAAAAAAAGAAAAAAAAAACAGCCCTGACCCACCCACCCCTATGACCCACCCACCCCTATGACCCACCCACCCCTATGACCCACCCACCCCTATGACTTCACCCACCCCTATGACCCACCCACCCCTATGACCCACCCACCCCTATGACCCACCCACCCCTATGACTTCACCCACCCCTATGACCCACCCACCCCTATGACTTCACCCACCCCTATGACTTCACCCACCCCTATGACTTCACCAGAGATGTATAGTAACTAAGTAGAACTACTTCACTACTTTACTTAAGTACCAAAAGGCGGTATCTGTACTTTCCTGGAGTAGAATTTGTTTCTCCTACTTCCACTTTTACTTCACTACATTTTTTCAATGATTTCAATACTTCTACTCCGATATTTTTTTTTTTGTGCTGCATAGTTACTCGTTACAATTATAAAAATTACCACTGCCAGAACAGTAGATGGCAGGTTTCATGAAGCTCAAAAAAATGTGTATAATGTCATGTGTAAATCAGCGCATACGAAAATAAATGCTACTGTATGTATAAATAAAAGCTGCTATACCAAATCTTTCCACTAAAAAGAAAATATGAAACAAACAAATTGTGATTGTCCTTTAGGTTAATCATTTGAAATAATAAAAAAACAATATGATGTTCAAACTTTTGACTTCTTTTTTTAATAACTACATAACACAGTACTTGTACTTTTACTTTCAGTACTTGAGTAGCAATTTTTTTTTAAAAAAACTACTGGTACTTCTACTTTCAGTACTTGAGTAGCAAAATTAAAAAAAAAAACTACTTGCAATAGCTTAAGTACAAAAAATGTTGAATACTTTAGTACTTATACTCAAGTCACTTTTTGATCGAGCACTTGTACTTTTACTCAAGTATGGGTTTCGAGTACTTTATACAACTCTGGACTTCACCCACCCCTATGACTTCACCCACCCCTATGACCCACCCACCCCTATGACTTCACCCACCTCTATGACTCACTCACTCCTATGGCCCACTCACCCCTATGAGTCACTCAGTGGCGTAGCGTGGGGGGGGGGGTGCGGAGGGGCCCGCGGCACCGGGGGCGAAATCCCGCACTGCCGTGTCACTCCCGAGCTACTATGGTGTCCCCGCGCTCCAGGCCGCCATGTCCCCTGTCAGGCTGTGCCCTGTTATTGGGCGAATAGGGTCATGTGCGGCAGCAGGGGGCCTGGCCTGTCTTAGATCCAGGGTGGCACATGCGCACAGGATGCTCCTGGAGTCCCGCCTCCGCCTCTGAATGTGAACCGCAAAGATCTTCTCCTCCTCATCTTCTCAAGCCTAGATCTCAGGTAAGTTAGCAGCCAGCCAGCCACACAGCCAGACAGAGTGAGTTAGGGGAGAGCAGTTAGGGTCACACTGTGTAGTTCAGTATAGGAATACTGTAGGTTGGACAGTGTACTGTAATGGTTAGTGTAGTGGGCAGTGTAGTGTAGTGGGCAGTGTAGAGTGTAGTGTAGTGGACAGTATAGTGGTCAGTGTAGCGTAGTGGGCAGTGCAGTGTAATGTTCAGTGTAGTGTAGTGGGCAGTGTAGTGTAGTGGACAGTGTCGTGTACTACTACAATGACACTACACTGTCCGCTACACGACACTGCCCACTAAACTACACTACGCTGCCCACTACACTACGCTGCCCACTACACTACCCATTACACTACACTACACTGCCCACTACACTGTTCAGGCTGGTCAGTGTAGTGTAGTGGACAGGTAGGTCAGTGTAGTGGACAGTATAGGAATCTGGTAGGTCAGTGTAGGAATCAGGTAGGTCAGTGTAGTGGTCAGTGTAGGAATCAGGCTGGTCAGTAATATTGTAGTAAGGGACTCAGGGAGTGCTTAAAGTCCACAGGTTGGGGGGGGCAAATTACATGCCTTGCCCCGGGCGCTGACAACCCACGCTACGCCACTGGACTCACCCACCCCTATGATTCACCCACCCCTATGACTCACCCACCCCTATGGCCCACCCACCCCTATGGCTCACCCACCCCTATGGCTCACCCACCCCTATGGCTCACCCACCCCTATGGCTCACCCACCCCTATGGCTCACTCACCCCTATGGCTCACTCACCCCTATGGCTCACTCACCCCTATGGCTCACTCACCCCTATGGCTCACTCACCCCTATGGCTCACTCACCCCTATGGCTCACTCACCCTATGGCCCACCCACCCCTATGACTCACCCCTCCTTCCTTGCTGGAAGGGCTGGGTCAGGGCTGCTTTTTTTTTTTTTTGTTTTTTTGCAGCAGAAGGGGGACTTACTTAATGAGATGGGCTCAGGCATGTTTGGATCCTAGTCCTAACCCACCAGGAAGCTGTCACTGCCCTACACCAATCATAAGCAGCCTAGTCGGGTGTGTGTCGGTACAGCTGTGGGCCAGGAAATGTCTATGATTGCCGGTGTGCAGTCGCGGCTTCCTGGCAGGATTGCTTGGGTGGGTTGGGACTAGGATCCAAACCCATTCCTATTACTTACTATAAGGCGGAGAGGTATAGAGTTACTGTATGTCTGACCGCTGTACATTCAAATGAGGACAGTTTCAGGCATACCTGAGAAATCAGAACGCCCCTTCAATGTATGTTCTCACGTACCATAAATACTGGGAAAAACATTTGCATATTCAGCATTATAGAGTGTTGTGGCCGTTTTTTGGACCCATGTTGGGAAGCAGAGTGAAACCTGCTAAAGGAGTGCCACCCACCTTTGAAATATGAAAGACTCCGGAGCAGCTCACCTTATCTGCCATGTGTATTCAGCAACTCACGTGTGATTGCACATCTTTGGCATTGACAGATTTATATTCAGTACACAGCAGATCTCATCTTGCAGAGCTCACTTCCTAACCCGTAACACCTTTCTGGATGCGTGAATTTCCTGGAACTCAGAGACTTTATGTTCACATTTCTTAATTTGTCAGTAATTATATTTGACAGTCAGTACTGTACTATGCATGTCATTTTTTTACCTGCTGTCTTACTTTTTATAGGTGATTCATAATGTTACTCACGCACACAGTCTCCCCTATCTGGCTGTATCACTGTACCGCATAGAACTGACGCTGAACTCCAGGATCACTTCCACCTCTCAGCTGAAGTTCCTTTCCCCATCCAGAAAAACACAGATTTTGAATATTTTAAAATAATATTGTAGCACTACTCCCTTGGGAGCTGCTGGTTACGGTTCCCCTGGGTTACCATTACAACAGCATGACCGTTCAACATTTTCCAAGTGATTTTGGCTCAGTCAGGAAACAGTCTAGGGGTTTTGGTTTTTGTGTTTTTATTGAGAACTTGGATGGGAGAAGGGAATGAGTGAGATACTCCAACTTGTATAACTATGCATAATTAGCTGGGACGACTGAATAATGCTGAGTGCAGCAAGGCCGCTGCTTCACCTTGTCAGTAGCAGTGAAGTAGTAAGAAATGAACTGTCTGAGGTAAACTGTACTGTACTGCAGAACAATCTTCAGGGTCCTTCCTGGCACCCCCTTTGTTCTTATTCTTCAGGGTCAACCACACGGCACCCCCTTTACTGTTACACTTCCTGTGTGAGATGGCTCTTTGATCCCCTGACTTCTCTGAAGTGGTCCCCTTCTTGGGTAGACCCTTAGGCAAACCTCCTGGTACTCACTGAGTTTTTCCCGAGACACTCTGCCACCAACTCCACTGTCTCAGCTCCACACCTGGTTCACTGGGCCGACCGCCTGAACCACTTTCCTCACACCTGCAGGAGGAGAGACAGCCGTCTACCTCCTCCTGGGACTTTGCTCCCGCCAGAAGACTCCCTGTCACATGTCCCCTCCATATTTATGGTTAATGCCAGGATACATTACAGGAATGCCCTCCCACTGGGACTGCCATAAAACATGATGTGTCACTGGCTAGGTTTCCTCCACTGTCCAACATGCTCCCTCATTGGATACAGTGGGGACACTCCCTCAGACCCAGTGAATCACACCTGGAAACATGTGACAGGCAAACTAATAGGTCAGGCTCCCCTGATAAGCAGAAGGAGCAATATATGAATTTTAAGGGGACACAAAAACACAATAAATTACCCAATTTTTTGGTAAAATATAAAAGCCGAGGTTACACTGAGTAAATAGATACCTAACATGTCAATCCTTAAATTTGCGTGCGCCCATAGGCGATGCTTTAAAAGTCCCCTATCAGGTCGTCAGTTTAGCGTTACAAAGGAGGTCTGGTGCTAGAATTGTTGCTCTCATTCCAGCGATTTATAACTTGTATGCCAACAACAACAAACATCAACATTTTCAGGTGTAGGCACCCTGACGTGTGCATTTATGTTTGTACATGCATATATCTGGGGGTGGAGGAATGTGCTTGGGTGTAACTTTTTACATTTTTACGATCAAAAATAAAAAATTCTTATACAAAAAGATTTTTTGGGTGACAGGTTCTCTTTGAGACATCCAGGGTCTAAAAGACCCCCAATGTCTCCTATGTGCTTCACTGAATGTAATGCAATGCACATCGCACTGCATTAAATTCTTTCCCGGCATTGATGGCTGGGGACTCTGTCAACCGGGACCTGGAAGTGACGTCCTACAAGTTACTTCAGGGTCAACAGCAAGAAGAGGAGAAGACCGGATGTTTGTCCGCTTTCTTCCCTTTCCTCTACCCTGTGGCACCCACTATGCCGTTACAGGCTGGCAGATGGGCAAGCGGAGCTCGGGATACATAGTGGGGGGTTCAGGCACAGAGTGTGTGCAGCATTCGGACGGCAGCCCAGGTGCCAGGATGCAATTTCTTGCCGCATTGCAAGCTGTTGAGCTGTGCAGTAGGGGGAATGAGAAACCTAATTTCTCTAGCGCTCATTGACAGACGTAGTCCTTGGTGATACACCACCTTCGGGTTATGTTGCCTCCACAGGAGCAGGACTAGACAGGAAATTAAAAAGCTCTGGCCACACCCCAGGGGCAGTCCCAGAGGGTATATCCTCTCTCTCTCTGCCTCAGCAAATCAGTTATTTTCTGTCTAGTTAGGAGTAAGGACCTAGATACCTTGCTGGGATCTTAGGTCCTGGCAAGAATTTTTTCTTAAAGGATTTTTTTAGACAGCTTTGTTCTCCAGTGTTCCTGTGAGATCTTCAAGCAAGAAAGCTGAACTGGGCGACGGGCTGGATGTTGAGATCCGGTGGTCACCCCAGTTCAGCCTACGAGCGCGTGCAGGCCATAGCTCCGCGCTGGGTCGGCCGCGACAAAGTCCCATTAAAGGACTGTCCACGCGAGTTAAACGTCTCGCTGAAACGCCAAAGACCATGAGTCACGGCGTCCGTATCGGTCGACAGCCCTCCCGCCCCGGTGGAGAGGGGTACTGTCAGGAGTTGGTGCCCGCCTGGTTCCGGTATGGTGAGTAGTATGTTCCCCCTTTCCCCCTGACGGGTTTTGTGGTGAACGCGGGCCCCTCTCTGTATGGTAAGATAGAGTCCCTTTCTATCCTACAACATGACACAGATCCTCCTACTTTGAGTGTGATTTTATGTGTGCAAAAAGCCAGGAGGCTTGGTTTGGGAGCTAACAATCTAATTGTATACATGTTTTAAAGATGTAATCTGTGGCATTCTGGGAATCTTATGGGTTAAGTATAAGCTACCTACCAGTCAGAAGCCACGGACATGTAGACTGCCTTCCTAATCAGATCTCCAGCTATTAGCAGGCCTCCCGAACGGCCATGCGGTCCGCCAGGGCCGGTACCGCCAACCACGCCATATCCCCATGCAGTGAGAGTGTTGTGTGCCCTGCAGCACACCGCTATTCAGTACGGGCCGCCGCCATTTTTTTTGCTGGATCGCACGAGCCGCCATTTTGGCGTAGCCTCGTGTCTCCAGCATGGGGGCGGCCATGTTTGAGGTGATCCAAACACCTCGTGGAGCTTGGGGGAGGCGCCGGAAGGCGTACAGAGGGGCGGAGCCGCCTCCTTTCTTCCTGGGCAGCCAGCCAAAAGACTTCCTGTTTGTTAAGACAGCGCTGTAACCTGTTGCAGTTAAACTCTGAGCATCAAGTGGTGAGTCTGGGGGTCTATCTCTCTCTCTCTCTCGATCGATAGGGATCCCTAGCAGGTAACACTAAGGGGCTTTTGTGGCGCTGGGGGTCGAAAAAAAAAAAAAAAAAAAAGAAAAGTTTTATTTTTGAATTATATTATCCAGGAAGTAACTGGAGTTATCATGGACCCTGCCACACATATTCCCCCACCTGTTTCCCTCGAGGGGGCCACGGGACCCGCCGGTGCACAGAGTATAGAGTCATTTACAGCAATTTTGGAGTCTATGGTGGCTCGGGTGGAGGCGGCCTGTAAGGGACGGGGGTCAAGGAAGCGACCCCCGCCTACCCCTATACCATCTGACACCTCTGACTCAGATTCAGAGGTGGTCACGGCAGTTGCAGGTTCCTCTGCAAGGGCTGTTATCCCAGGTAAAGCCCCCTCAGACAGCGAGGAGGACGTTTCTTCTCCTGCTATTATTCAGGAAGAAGCATTGGTGGACGCACTAGTTGTGGCAGTGCAGGATACCTTAAAACTTGAGGCTTTACCGGCAGAGGCAACTGAAACAGAGATTCCTTTTGGTACTAATAAGCCCATCAAGACGATGAAGGCTTTTCCTGTACCTAAACGTTTCGGTAATCAGATTAAAGCGTATTGCTAGACGCTATCCGTTTGAGGAATCCATCATTAAGAAATGGACGGTACCACCAGTCGTGGATCCGCCTATTTCCAGGCTGAATAAAGCCACGGTTATTCCAGTGGAGGACACTTCGTCCTTTAAGGATCCGGTGGATCGAAAGATGGAAGCAGAGTCCCGCACCATCTTCTCTCTGATAGGGTCAGCTTTTAGACCAGTAATTGTTATTGGTCTAGTTTCCCAGACACTTACGGAATGGGCGAAAATGGTACGCCAAGATCTTAGGGGAAAAGATATTCCCCAGGAGACATCTGATTTGATGGAACAGATTATACAAGGGCTACAGTTTATCTGTGACGCAGCCTTGGACACTACTCCCTTATTAGGGCATGCATCTAAGACAGCGGTGATCCTCAGACGTGTGCTGTGGTTAAAATGCTGGTCAGCTGACCTAGGTTCCAAGAGGACCTTGACAAATCTCCCCTTTCAGGGGAATCGTCTATTTGGGGCCAACCTAGATGAAATCATTAAGGATGCCACTGGGGGCAAGAGCACTTTTTTGCCACAGGCTGCTAAAGCTAAGGGACCTCGCAACAAGCGAGGACCTTTCTTTACCGCCCATAAAGGGCGCCCGGCTGGTACTAGCGGGAAAGGCAAGACTCCTCCAGGAGGGTTCAAGAAGGGCTGGTCGGACAAGCAAAGGACCAACCCAGCCAAACCCGAAGCAAAGGAGTACACAGCCTGAAGGTGCGCCCCCACCCGGTTTCAGGGTGGGGGGACGTTTTCACCGGTATTCAGGACATTAGATCGAGCATCAACCACTACTACCGGTGCGATTCTTCCCTTCCAACATTTAAGTACTACAGGAAGCGGTAATTACCGTTCCCTGAATAGATCTTTTCCTTTACCTTTTCCTAAGATTAGTCCCGATACCTCACAGGAATCGGATCTGGTTGACCAGATAGGCCAAGTAGCCTCTAGTCGGGTGACTTCGGTCCCTGAGGTTCAACCAGAAAAGATCACCTTTCCTGATAACTATCAGGTATCTGATAAATGTGTGGGAACAGAAAACGACCAGACTTTCTCGGATGGTCGGGGCCAGATACCTCTAGGGACGCCTGGTTCAGATCCAATCAGCGCCAGTGGTCCTAGAAATTCTAGGCTGGCCTCCTCAAGCCGGCCTGGCCGACTTGGACATGTTAGTCGTAGACGTTCCGTGGGAACTTCGTCTCAGGGAGTGTCTGTGGTCTCAAGGACCAATTTACCATCATGCTTTACAGTCGCTGGGTTTAATGGCCTGGCCATTGAGACCCAAGTACTGAAGGACAGAGGTTTGTCAGCTTCAGTCATTCCTACCCTTATTAAAGCAAGGAAAGCGACTTCCAGCAAAGTCTATTATCACACATGGAAAACTTATATTGCGTGGTGCGAATCTTTAGGATTTCCTCCACGTACCTATTCGGTGTCTCGAATATTGGCCTTTTTGCAACAAGGGGTTGAGCAGAAGCTAGCCTTGAGCACCATCAAGGGTCAAGTTTCAGCATTAGCAATCTTCTTTCAGAAGCCTTTAGCTACCAAATCCTTGGTGCGGAATTTCATCCAGGGGGTGCGGCACCTGGCTCCTCCAGTCCGCGCGCCCTTACCGCCTTGGGATCTTAATTTGGTTTTGTCGGATCTACAGAAACCTCCTTTTGAAAACATCAGGGAGATTCCCTTGCTTACTTTATCCCAGAAAGTGGCCTTCTTGGTGGCTATTACTTCTGCTCGCAGGGTGTCAGAACTGGCTGCATTATCATGCCAGTCCCCATACCTAGTGATTCATAGGGATAAGGTAGTACTTCATCCTAAGCCATCTTTTCTTCCCAAGGTGGTTTCAGATTTTCATCTGAATGAAGATATTGTACTACCTTCCTTGTGTCCTCAGCCCAAGCATCATCGGGAACATGCGTTGCATTCCTTAGATGTGGTTCGGGCAATCAGGGTATACCTGAAAGCTACGGAATCATTCCGTAAGACAGATTCACTTTTTGTGATCACGGATGGCCCCAGAAAGGGTTTGCCTGCATCTGCCGCGACCATTGCCAAATGGATTAGACAAACGGTGGTACAGGCTTATTCTATTAAGGGTCAGAGTCCTCTGTTCCCTGTTAGGGCGCACTCCACTCGAGCGCTCAGTACTTCCTGGGCCTTTCGCCATCAGGCGTCAGTGGTCCAGGTATGTAAGGCGGCCACCTGGTCGTCGGTACATACCTTTACAAAATTCTATAAAATTGATGTGACGGCATCGGCGGATGCCTCATTTGGCCGCAAGGTTTTGCAGGCCGCAATTTGAGGAGACCGGTGGTCTACCTCGAGGGTTTTTTTCTGTTTGAAAAAAAAAAAAAAAATTGTTTTCTCTTTTTTTGTTGAGTCTCATCATTAAGGATGAGCATTGTAAACTTCTAGTTGGCACCGGTTGGGCCTTCTAGATTGGGATTTGATTTCCATTTTCCCACCCCTCAGTTGTGATACTGCTCTGGGACGTCCCGAAGGTGGTGTATCACCGAGGACTACGTCTGTCAATGAGCGCTAGAGAAAAATGGATTTTTGTAAAATCTTACCGTAAAATCCTTTTCTCTTAGCTCATTGACAGACGTAGTCCCCGCCCCTCTGTTTTTTTTTTGAGTTGGGTTAAAATCTCTAAAGACTGCTTTTTCACATAACTGATTTGCTGAGGCAGAGAGAGAGAGGATATACCCTCTGGGACTGCCCCTGGGGTGTGGCCAGAGCTTTTTAATTTCCTGTCTAGTCCTGCTCCTGTGGAGGCAACATAACCCGAAGGTGGTGTATCACCGAGGACTACGTCTGTCAATGAGCTAAGAGAAAAGGATTTTATGGTAAGATTTTACAAAAATCCATTTTTTGCAGGGATTCCTGGTGTATGGGCATTCAAGTGGGGCTCTTGGCTAATTGTTTAAATTTCCCTGATCATCCGCAAGCTTCTCTCTGGGCAACAGAAGTCTTGTCTACATACATGTCATGCGACAGGGGACTGCAGCCTTTCCTCACAATACTGGGAAAAGCTTGACAAATGCAGATACAATATTACAGTATCTCACAAAAGTGAGAAGACCCCTCACATTTTTGTAAATCTTTTATTATTTAATTTCTGTATAACAGTGTAAATTTGCTGTCCCCTCAAAATACCTCAACACACAGCCATTAATGTCAAAACCGCTGGCAACAAAAGTGAGTACACCCCTAAGTGAAAATGTCCAAATTGGGCCCAATTATCCATTTTCCCTCCACGGTGTCATGTGACTCGTTAGTGTTACAAGGTCTCAGGTGTGAATGGGGAGCAGGTGTGGTAAATTTGATGTTATCGCTCTCACTCTCTTACTGGTCACTGGAAGTTCAACATGGCACCTCATGGCAAAGATCTCTGAGGAGCTGAAAAAAAGAATTGTTGCTCTACATAAAGTTGGCCTAGGCCAGTGATGGTGAACCTTGGCACCCCAGATGTTTTGGAACTACATTCCCCATGATACTCATGCACTCTGCAGTGTAGTTGAGCATCATGGGAAATGTAGTTCCAAAACATCTGGGGTGCCAAGGTTTGCCATCACTGGCCTAGGCTATAAGAAGATTGCCAAGACCCTGAAACTGAGCAACATGTTGATGGCCAAGACCATACAGCGGTTTAACAGGACAGGTTCCACTCAGAACAGGCCTCGCCATGGTCGACCAAAGAAGTTGAGTGCACGTGCTCAGCATCATATCCAGAGGTTGTCTTTGGGAAATAGACGTATGAGTGCTGCCAGCATTGCTGCAGAGGTTGAAGGGGTGGGGGGTCTGCCTGTCAGTGCTCAGACCATACGCCGCACACTGCATCAAATTGGTCTGCATGGCTGTTTTCCTAGAAGGAAGCCTCTTCTATGATGCACAAGAAAGCCCGCAAACCATTTGCTTGAATACAAGCAGACTAGGGACATGGATTAGTGGAACCATGTCCTGTGGTCTGATGAGACCAAGATAAACTTATTTGGTTCAGATGGTGACAAGTGTGTCTTGCCTAAAGTCAAGCATGGTGGTGGGAGTGTCATGGTCTGGGGCTGCATGAGTGCTGCCGGCACTGGGGAGCTACAGTTCAATGAGGGAACCATGAATGCCAACATGTACTGTGACATACTGAAGCAGAGCATGATCCCCTTCCTTCGGAGACTGGGCCGCAGGGCAGTATTCCAACATAACGACCCCAAACACACCTCCAAGATGACCACTGCCTTGCTAAAGAAACTGAGGGTAAAGGTGATGGACTGGCCAAGCATGTTTCCAGACCTAAACCCTATTGAGCATCTGTGCGGCATCTTCAAACGGAAGGTGGAAGAGCGCAAGGTCTCTAACATCCACCATCTCCATGATGTCATCATGGAGGCGTAGAAGGGGACTCCAGTGGCAACCTGTGAAGCTCTGGTGAACTCTATGCCCAAGAGGGTTAAGGCAGTGCTGGCAAATAATGGTGGCCACACAAAATATAAACTCTTTGAGCCCAATTTGGACATTTTTACTTTTGTTGCCAGCGGTTTAGACATTAATGGCTGTGTGTTGAGTTATTTTGAAGGGACAGAAAATTTACACTGTTATACAAGCTGTAGACTCACTACTTTACATTGTAACAAAGTGTCATTTCTTCAGTGTTGTCACATGAAAAGATATAATAAAATATTTACAAAAATATTAGGGGTGTACTCATTTTTGTGAGATACTGTAAATAACTCTACAGCTCAACTACACGTGCAATTTTGAACATTTGTTACTAAGAAATGTAACTTTGTTGGCATTGCTTTATTGCGGACAGTGACTCCTTAAGAAAATGATAGTTGCCCGACTGTAGCATATGCCACCTTTTCAAACAAAACAAAAAAAAATTCCCAGCTCAACTCACCGACTAGCCTGCAACCAACCAAATTATCCTGTCTAACAGTTTGCAATAAAAAAGGGGTTTATTTTGTACACATTTCCAAATACATGTGTAAGCTGCAGAGCCACTTCACAGCACCTCAGTATTATCTGCGGTTCTAAGTCTATAAACTGTTTAGAACCTCCACAGTGGAAGCGCATGCATATTAATGGATAGAGGGAGGGTAGGTAGGACTGGAGGGAACCCACCCCCCTTAAAGGCACAGGGGTGCACTGAACACCCAGCATATAGGGCAATGACATTAAAGGTGCCCAGTGCATCCGCTCACCAGTATTCCAACAGTACAAACAAATGGCCACTGCTCCCACCTATAATAACTGGCCTTCGCAGCAAGAAGCACATAGAAGGGCAACACGTGTCAAAAAAAAAAAAGAAAAGGTCAAATTTTGCAAAAAGATTTGCATTTCTTTTTTATTTTCATTGGAATCTGGAAGACATTGCAGCCATAATCAGTGCATCACTGGTGCATCGCATAGACCCCTTTTCCTCCAGCCCTAGGTACAGACCTTCTGTTATGGGGCTGGAGGAAGCAAACAATGTACTGCAATGTGGTGCCATCACCCAACTTGTGCACCATCAAGAGACCTACAAGTTCTCAATACTTCTGTGACCGATGGGACTTCTATTCACTAATCCATTTGAATGGATGATGTAGCTACACGGGTTCTAGCCACATGGCCATGCTAAATTTAAAAATGATACAAGATTTGATTCTGTTGGGAGAAGTACCCCTCAAATCCAGGAAGTGGGTGTTTGGAGGGGTTACAGAACGGCACCATATTTCACGTTATACCCTAAATATGGGTATAACATGAAACATAGGCAGAAAGGTGGAATTAGCTTTAAGCACTTTTGAATTACAGGCCAAATATAATCATTCTGTAAAGCGTCAAAGTCCTGGCCATGATATGAGACCATTTTCTCTATCGCTCATTGACAGACGTAGTCTTCTTGATTCTCAAGAGCTGGGTTATGTTGTCTCCGCAGGAGTAGGACTAGGCAGAAAGACAAAACGTTCTGGCTCCACCTTAGGGGCAGTCCCTGAGGGTATATCCTCCCTCTCTCTGCTACAGGGAATCAGTTTACGATCGCTGGCTTTAACGGCCTGGCTATTGAGACCCAGGTGCTGAAGGACAAAGGTTTGTCAGCTTCAGTTATTCCTACTCTAGTTGAAGCAAGGAAAGCGACTTCCAGAAAGATTTATCATCGCACATGGAAGTCCTACATTGCATGGTGTGAACCTCTGGGGTTCCGTCCACGGTCTTATTCGGTTAGTCGAATATTAGCTTTTCTGCAACAAGGGGTTGAGCAGAAACTGGCCTTGAGTACTATCAAGGGTCAGGTCTCAGCATTAGCTATCTTCTTTCAGAAGCCTTTGGCTACTCATTCCTTGGTGCGGAATTTCATCCAGGGGGTGCGACATCTGGCTCCGCCAGTGCGCGCGCCGTTACCACCCTGGGATCTTAATTTAGTATTGTCGGTTCTTCAGAAACCTCCCTTTGAAGATATTAGGGAGATTCCTCTACCTACGTTGTCCCAGAAGGTGGCCTTCTTGGTGGCTATTACTTCTGCACGCAGGGTGTCAGAACTGGCCGCATTATCTTGTCGTTCCCCATATCTGGTGGTTCATAGAGATAAGGTGGTTCTTCGTCCGAATCCATCCTTCCTACCAAAAGTGGTTTCAGAATTTCATCTGAATGAAGAAATTGTATTACCGTCCCTGTGTCCTAAGCCCAGTCCTCGGGAGTTTGCTTTACACTCCTTGGATGTGGTCCGGGCGATCAGGGTATACTTAAAAACGACAGACTCGTTTCGCTAGACGGATTCACTTTTTGTGATCCCGGATGGACCCAAAAAGGGGTTGCCTGCATCTGCCGCGACCATTTCCAAATGGATCAGACAGACGGTGGTACAGGCTTATTCTATTAAGGGTCGGGAGCCCCCGTTCCCTGTTAAGGCGCACTCCACTCGGGCGCTTAGTGCGTCATGGGCCTTTCGCCATCATGCGTCAGTGGTCCAGGTGTGCAAGGCGGCTACCTGGTCGTCGGTGCATACCTTTACAAAACATTATAAAGTTGATGTAATGGCATCATCTGATGCCGTGTTTGGCCGCAAGGTTTTGCAGGCCGCCATTTGAGGAGACCAGTGGTCTGCCTCAAGGGTTTTTTTCCGTTGGAAATTTTTCTTTTGAGTCTCATTCTTTGTTTATAATGAGCCTTTAAAACTTCTAGTTTGGCACCGGTTGGGCCTTCTAGATTGGATTTTGATTTTTGTCAATCCCACCCCTCATTTGTGGCACTGCTTCTGGATGTCCCAGCTCTTGAGAATCAAGAAGACTACGTCTGTCAATGAGCGATAGAGAAAATCGGATTTTTGTAAGATCTTACCGTAAAATCCTTTTCTCTTAAGCTCATTGACAGACGTAGTACCCGCCCCTCTATCATTGAGTTGGGTTGGGTTAAATTCTCTGTTACTGCTTTAGAACAGAACTGATTCCCTGTAGCAGAGAGAGGGAGGAATGGGAGGATATACCCTCAGGGACTGCCCCTAAGGTGGAGCCAGAACGTTTTGTCTTTCTGCCTAGTCCTACTCCTGCGGAGACAACATAACCCAGCTCTTGAGAATCAAGAAGACTACGTCTGTCAATGAGCTTAAGAGAAAAGGATTTTACGGTAAGATCTTACAAAAATCCGATTTTTGAACTTGGAAATCGACCGTAACTTAAGTTACAGTTGGTTGGACATTCATACATCCAACATACTATTACAGAACAGCTGATAATAAAAAGGCTTCAGGGAAGAAGGAAGTTGATGTTGGCTACTGAAAAGTCAAAGATGGCTGGGACCACAAAAGGACCATCGAGGTTCAATGAGCCCATCCTGAGACAGAGATGGGTAACGTGCTGTCCATTAGGAGAAGCTCAGATGAAATGGTTAGAAGTTCATGGCCTGTGGGTTCTTCTATAGGAAGGTAGGAAGCATGTAGAAGTGGGCACCCTGCTCTGCTGTGCTATAATTGCACTAGAAAGTATTTCCCCCTGCTGTATGACCACATCCCCAACAACCATAGGTTACAAGTTGATGATATATTTTGTTTTTTTGGGGGCAAGACCATAATAAATAAAAAGAATATGTGCCTCATCTCCTATGGGGATACTTCTCTTTCCTTTTACTACTACTCTCATATACTTTTCTTTCTTCCCACTTAGTCTCTTCTATTTTTTTCTGGATATTATTGTGGTTGGAGGGGATACCATGTCCCTTCGACAACTTCAACACGGTTTCCCCTTCCCTCCTTTTGGACCATGCTAAATTGTTCGGTTCTTGAGGCGGGGTGGGGACCGTGACATTCCAGGTCACCTTGGTGTCAGGTGATAGACAGGTCACCAGGTGTATCTGGTATCTAGACGTATTCAACTATAAAGTTATTAATTGTGGTAACTTGGTGTGAATGACAGAAGGATACCCTGTTTGTAATACCACGTTTAAACTGTCATGGGTTGATGGAAGCTTATATTTTTACAATATGTATCGCTATAATTTTCTTGTAAAAAACTCAATAAAAATCATTGAAAAGTTAAAAGAATATGTGCAGAACCACTATATATTCCCTCTGAAACCCAACCCCAGGCCAGCATACATAAACCTCTATAGGACAGTCTATTGCAAAAACTCATTCAGATCTACAGTGGGGATTGAAAGTTTGGGCACCCCAGGTAAAAATTTGTATTAATGTGCATAAAGAAGCCAAGGAAAGATGGAAAAATCTCCAAAAGGCATCAAATTACAGATTAGACATTCTTATAATATGTCAACAAAAGTTAGATTTTATTTCCACCATTGACACTTTCAAAATTACAGAAAACAAAAAAAATGGCGTCTGCAAACGTTTGGGCACCCTGCAGCATTTATAGCATGCACTCCCCCCTTTGCAAGGCTGAGACCTGCCAGTGTCATAGATTGTTCTCAATCATCGTCTGGGAAGACCAGGTGATGTCAATCTCAAAGGTTTTAAATTCCCAGACTCATCTGACCTTGCCCCAACAATCAGCACCATGGGATCCTCTAAGCAGTTGTCTAGAAAACTGAAACTAAAAATAGTTGACGCTCACAAAGCTGGAGAAGGCTATAAGAAGATAGCAAAGCGTTTTCAGATGTCAATATCCTCTGGTCGGAATGTAATTAAGAAATGGCAGTCATCAGGAACAGTGGAAGTTAAAGCAAGATCTTGAAGACCAAGAAAAATATCAGACAGAACCGCTCGCAGGATTGTGAGAAAAACAATTCAAAACCCACGTTTGACTGCACGATCCCTCCAGAAAGATCTGGCAGACACTGGAGTTGTGGTACACTATTCCACTATAAAGAGATACTTGTACAAATATGGTCTTTATGGAAGAGTCATCAGAAGAAAACCTCTTCTACGTCCTCACAAAAATCAGCATTTGAACTTTGCAAATGAACATATAGACAAGCCTGATGCATTTTGGAAACAAGTTCTGTGGACCGTTGAGGTTAAAATTGAACTTTTTGGCCGGAATGAGCAAAGGTACGTTTGGAGAAGAAGGGGCACAGAATTTAATGAAAAGAACCTCTCTCCAACTGTTAAGCATGGGGGTGGATCAATCATGCTTTGGGGTTGTATTGCAGCCAGTGGCACAGGGAACATCTCATGAGTAGAAGGAAAAATGGATTCAGTAACATTTCAGCAAATTTTGGATGGTAACTTGATGCCATCTGTGAAAAAGCTGGAGTTAAATAGAGGATGGCTTATACAAAGGGATAATGATCCTAAACACACCTCGAAATCCACGGGGGATTACATCAAGAGGCGTAAACTGAAGGTTTTGCCATGGCCTTCACAATCTCCTGACCTCAATATAATTGAAAATCTATGGATAGACCTTAAAAGAGCAGTGCGTGACAGACAGCCCAGAAATCTCAAAGAACTGGAAGACTTTTGTAAGGAAGAACGGGCAAAGATACCTCAAACAAGAATTGAAAGACTCTTGGCTGACTACAAAAAGCCCTTACAAGCTGTGATACTTGCCAAATAGGGCAGTACAAGATATTAACTCTGCAGGGTGCCCAAACTTTTGCAGACGCCATTTTTTTTGTTTTCTGCTATTTTGAAAGTGTAAATGATGGAAATAAAATCTAACTTTTGTTGACATATTATAAGAATGTCTAATCTGTAATTTGATGCCTTTTGGAGATTTTTCCATCTTTCCTTGGCTTCTTTATGCACATTAATACAAATTTTTACCTGGGGCGCCCAAACTTTCGATCCCCACTGTATGGGTATTCACCTATTATGCATTGCAGTTGGGCATCCCAATGGCGCCTCTCTAAAGAAAGTAATTAGCAGTGTAAACACAGTAGTAAGGGACTGGATGGGACAGTTAGCAGTGGCAGCTGTGCAGCGCACTGCAGGCTGCAGAGGGTGGGGGCTTGGAGGGTGGGGGGTAGAGGGGTAAATTTAAAGAGTAAAAGAGTGAACATACACGTACCCTTTTAATATCTCGGGTTTCTTATTTTGTTTACAGTGACAGAGGTTCTGATTTTCCATTCTGTTTGGCAGCATCTGGTGGAAAATGAGCCCATGTAGTACAGTAACTTGTATGTCCTGTTTTCCATAAATATCAGCCTAGTCCCATAGAGGTTATGTAATATGCCATGCTGTTTATCTTGGTCATATAATTTATTGCTAGCCTACGTGCGGGTTGCTACCTTCAAGAACCATCTTCTCTACAGGTGGTGTGCAGTCTGTAGGAACACAACTAGCAGTCTGTAGGAGCTCTACGTGTATTATCAGAAGGAGCCCGGCAATGGCAGCCTCCATAATTCCTCCATAACTGGAGTATTTTAAAATGCATCTCTTGCCAAGACATATTTGTTTGTTTAGTATAGTGCAGAGAGTTGTTTCATTGTCCCTTCAGGAAGATTTCCTATCACTCCCTGTCCAGGAGTTACAACAGGAAGTGGAAGGAGACCTCTTGATATTAACCGGTTGCCGACCGCCGCAAGTACATATACTGCGGCGGTCAGCCCCGGCCAGGCAAAGTGACGTATATATACATCACTAGCCTGTCACTGGCTTGTAAACCAATAGCGGGCGAGCGCGCACCCGCTGAGGTGCGCGCCCGCCCCGGCTCGTTCACAGACAAGTCAGTGCGTGTGACCGGCGGACCCGATGTCCGCCGGTCACTCGCGAACGTTCGGCGGGAAGGGAGAAAGGCAGGCGGCTAATGTAAACAAGCTGCCTGTCATTTCCCCTGTGTAAAAATGGAGATCAGACGGTTCTACTGTAGAACCGTTGATCTCTGTTTTTACAGTAGTAGCCATGTCCCATCACAGTTAGAATCACGCCCCTAGGACACACTTAACCCCTCCCTCTCCAATACAGTTAACCCCTTCCCTGCCAGTGTCATTTTTGCAGTAACAGTGCATATGTATAGCACTGATTACTGCAGTAATGTCACTGGTAACCCCAAAAGTGTCAAAAATGTCAGTCAAGGGTCCGATCTGTCCGCCGCAATGTCGCAGTCCCGCAAAGAAATCGCAGATCGCCGCCATTACTCGTTAAAAAAAAAAAAAACACCAAAAATGACAAAAATCTTTCCCTTTGTTAGTAAACGCAATAACTTTTGCGCAAACCAATCAAAATACGCCTTTTGCAATTTTTTTTTACCAAACATATGTAGCATAAAACAAATTGGCCGAAAATGTTAAAAAAATTTAGATTTTTACATTTTTTTTTGGGGGGGAATTTCATATAAAAAAATATGAAAAATATTGTTATTTTTGCAAAATTGATGCTCTTTTTTTGTTTATAGCGCATGATCAAAAAATCGCACAGGTGATCAAATACCACCAAAAGAAAGCTCTGTGGGGGAAAAAAGGACATCAAATTCGTTTAGGTACAGCGTTGCACGACCGCGCAATTGTCCGTTAAAGTCACGCAGTAAAAAAATGCAAAAAACCCCCTGGTCAGGAAGGGGGTAAAATCTTCCGGGGCTTAAGTGGTTAAGGGGAAAGGGGCAATCTTCTCTTAGACTGTAGTCACATAATTTCCTATTACCTTCTGTGTTGGTGATACATATAACTTTTGGTGACAGTGGTCATCAGGACAAATATAGAGGGTCAATCTCCGTGGGTACAGAGACCTCAAACCTTCAAAAAAAGTTTTCAAAGTAGATACACATTATGGGTCTTGTTCAAAACATTTGTTCAACATTATCTCATTACCTTTTATTTGGTTGTGCCCATGCATACAACAGTTCTTTCAACTTGAGTTTGTAACTATATTAACTTATGGACCCCCTGTTGCTCCTTGGGTGGACGAAACTGGTTGGGCAACTGATCATTGCATGTAGTGATATACAGTTTTCCCCCATTGACTAGAGATGCCTGCGTGAGATGCTTTATGCATGGACATACAGGTGATCAGAATTCATCACCGGGCGTATACATAGCAGGTGGAGCACGTCATTTATCACAGACAGTTCATGCACTGACTCATCTTGTTCCATAATTATACCATCATCATGTGCGCAGCCGTCTTAATTTTCCTACAGCCTTTTCTGTCTCTTTATTTGGGAGCCTGAGAACTGAGAACCCCTGTGGGACACCTGCGTTTGTTCCTGGAACACAATGAAAGGTAAAGACTTTTAGAAGACAAGATTTGTTGTGCTGCTGGCTTCAAGGGCCTGATGAGCAACTGTCTTTACCATGCTGAGAGTGGTGGGAAAAGAAGACTTGCTGTGGCTACAAGAAAATGTCATTGCTGTAGTTAAATTGTGATAATGGTCAGAGGCCACGGAACAATATGGCACCCGCAAAGCTGTCTCTTGGCCGACCAGGTCTACCTACATACATGTGCAGTATGTCGATGTTTATGCTGTAAGGGAAAGCTGCTGCCAGAGGAGTACTGGTGTTGTCCTGTCAAGGGCTTTAAAAGGTGTAATTGTATCATCAGGAGCCTCCTTTTAGGGCAGGCTTGTTGGAAAATATCTCTGTAAGTGGAACCTGATCATCTACCCCTTCATGGGGAACATAAAAGGATTGGAGTGCCAGGGAACAGTAGCTCTCAGTGCTAGGACCTTGGCACTGTAACATTTTTGGCTCAGAGGATCGCAGTACAGGAGTGCATATCTCTAGGCCAGTGATGGCAAACCTTGGCACCCCAGATGTTTTGGAACTACATTTCCCATGATGCTGATGCACTCTGCAATGTAGTTGAGCATCATGGGAAATGTAGTTCCAAAACATCTGGGGTGCCAAGGTTCCCCATCACTGCTCTAGGCTATCAGTGTGGACTTAGAGGATCATTGTCTACCCCTCTGCAACTAAAACATTTTGCTGAAATGATAGGATACTTAGGATTTCAAAATAAGAGAACAATATTACTATTCAAAATATAGGTCTATTCCTTTATCTCTAGTAATTTACAATTGTTTTAACGATTCTGATTGTTTTGTGCAAATTAAATATAGGTATTTGTTAATTATTTTTAACTAATACAAATATTTAAAAAAAGCCGATGAAGTCACCCGCACATGCACAATGGCGCTCTGCATTTAGGGCATACAGTATGCTGTAGAATGCAGATGCCGTGCTGTGGCTGTGACCCCGGCCATTCAAAGACCCTGAGCCTTATGGACCCGTGAGGAAGACTGGGTGAAGATGGAAGCGCCAGGGAGCAATAACAGCGCTGCGCTGGAGGGCTCTGTGTGCAGGTGAGTCTGCCATAATGTGCTAGAATGTGATGCAAATTTAGTACGTTAGAACTTAAACCCGCAGGGGGGCCCGATTTTTTATTTTTGCCAGCGCTCCTGGCTCCTCCTCCTTGACCAGGGCTCCCAAGCCCTGCTCTTTGTGTCCATAATACACATGGAGCTTTGGCTTGCCCCGCCCCTGCTCTCTCCTCATTGGCTCACATGCTGTGATTGACAGCAGTAGGAGCCAATGGATCCTGCTGCTGACTCAGCCAATGAGTAGAGAGAGACGCTGGACAGCCGAGGCACATCGTTAGATCCAGAGGGGGCTCAGGTAAGTATTGGGGGGGCTGTGGGGGAGCAGCACACAAAAGGTTTTTTTTTTTTTTTTTTTACCTTCATGCATAGAATGCATGAAGGTAAAAAAGCTTCAGCCTTTTCAACCACTTTGAAGTTTAGGCCTGGGGTAAACAGTGCACATCCTGCTAGGAGTTCAATCTGTTTTATTGGTGTTTGTGTCTTGTCTGATCTAGATGGACATGCTGGAAAGACTGTCTTTTTGATAAAAAAAAAAAAATAAAAAAATGTCCCCCTTGTTTAGATATGTCAGAATTGTATCCCTTGTGACAGCAGAAGAAAGGAATAGATGGTTGATTATATTTGCAAACGTGATTTTCTTGCATGTTTTCAAGTGTAGGCCTCCCCATTCTTTAAAAATATACAGATTTCTGCATAAATTATGAAGATACGTTACACAAGTAGTTAGGTGTGGTTATTGTCTGAGACTTTAGTGAAGACTTAGGTGGTGCATGCACTTTGGATACGATTATGCATGTTCTGTCCAATTCTTGTGTTATAATAATAAAGACTTTTTTTTTTTTCTAGAAGAATGCATTCTCATTTATCACGTAATGACCTGAAATAACATAGCTGGCCAAAGCAAAATTCACAATAGAATAAAAAAGCAATTAAGGAAATGGTCCTGACATTTAAACATTTCCTGATTTTTTTGAAAACACAAAGTAATTGAATGTAATGTTCTCACACTGGTGCTGATATTTACAGAACTCTGTACACAAGGGATAGAAAAATAAAAAAGCCCGGAGTTTTCACTCTTAGGATCTGGTTAAAGTGCAACTCTAGCTAGTGGAGAGGAGTGAGTGTTTAGGGGGAATTTATCCAAACCTGGAGAACTTCTTACAAACACAGAAACGTGATGGCAGATAAGACCAATCTGCTGGTGCTCATCAGAGCCGGGACAAGGGGAGTGGGCAGGAGGGGCGGTTGTCCTGGGTACAATGGTTTATTGCAGGAATGGGGGAGCGCCTTGATCCTAACCCTAAGGGATGGAGGGGCGCAGTTTGGCATCCTTGCCCTGGGCGCTGGATGACCTTGTCCCAGCACCGCTCATCATGTCTGCCTTTTTTTTATTTTTAATAAAGGCATGGTAAACATTCCTACCTGCACCTTGTGCTTTCACCGTCATACCATGTGCATTGATCATGTAGTTTCATGGTGTCATTTGATGCCCTATGCAAATGCGAGGCATGTGGCATGGCACTGCACAGCACAGTTAATGCATGAACTCTGTCTGTAGGGTGGGACCTGACACTTCCTGTGAAGGAACTTCATATTCCACAATCCCTGGGTCTCTCAGTCTAATACTCGTGCAGGTGAGAGCTTCACAGTAATAAGGTCAGACACAGACAGAAGTAGGAAGACCATTCACACGTACACACAAGAGAGCTTACTCGTGCAGTTTTCATCACATTAGCACTTCCACATTTGTGGTTCAACACAGAGGGGGTGGATGCTTTGTGACCTGGAACAGGAAGTTGTCTTGTCCTCTTGGCACATAGGGACCAGCTAGCCGAAGTCAGGAATTCCTTTCTCCTGCTGGTGATCCTTCTAGTGATACCTAAAGATCTAAATAGAACAGTCTTTCTCAACCTTTTCAACACAGCGGAACCCTTGACATCATTTTTCTGCTAATAATTACTATTTCTACAGCTCATTATACATTAGTGTGTGGTCATTAGGGAGAATTAGGTAAAAAGATCAATTGCGTCAGTGAGAACTTAGAGGCAGAAATTAATTCTTGCTTAAGGAACCCCTAGCAACACCTGGAGGAACCCTAGTTGAGAAACCCTCAGGACCTTCTTCATCTTGCGATAACTAAAGATCTATACAGTGGAATCAAGACCTTCCTGTAGGTGATCTTCTTAATGATAACTAAAGGTCTGTATAGGGGAATTAGTTTCTACTTCACCCTGCTGGTGATCCCTTTAGCAATAAATATGTCTTTATAGAGGAGTCATGACCTTCTTCCTGCTAGTGATACCCCAGAATTCTATTTGCTTCCCTCTCTGTAAAGGCCATATTGTTTGCTCATTTTGCAGTAATCTGTAATGCGCATCCCAATATATTTTTCCTCTGTAGCGATAGCCAACATTATACCCTTAATATGTACTCTATCAGAGGATTATTTTTCCCTAAATGTTTTATTTTCCATTATTTTCATCTCCAGTGCTTTGACCAATCTTCAAGCAATGCCAAACCATGTTCCATGTTACAAACACCTCCAGTAATATCAAACGCTTTTGCGTCGTCCACAAAAAGACAATACAGTACCACTAAATCTTCATATATATCCTTTAAAAGAGGTTAATCTGCCCAATTGGTCTACACTTCCTCTTTCTTCCACAGGGTGTCAGAAAAGTCTACGGTGGAAACACAGCTCAGAATCTTAGAAACAGGAGAACAGAGATAAAAAGGAATAAAACACCACCCATTCCAGCATCAGTGTCTGATGAGTTCCCCAGTGGGAACCTATGGAAAGTCTAAAACTTTATTTACATGTATTGGAACTCCAATCCAGTAACTTTGCCTAGGATGAGATGATGTGGTAGGGTTGCAGCAGGGGCTGATTTGTGTCACACGCTGGGTGATGTGTGGGCAAAGATGGTTCCATCTTTCTGGAGAGGAAAGCAGATGAAGGCATTGTCAGGGAAAGGGTTTTGATTTCTGTGAGAGGTATCAAATACCTAGATGTGTTGCACTGATACATTAGATAGTATAAATGTATTCTAAGCAACAATCAATTTGTATTAGCTACAAATTACTGAAGGAGAGTGGATTGTTTCGGAGCATGCCAACCTAATGATGAAGCAGTAGTTTATCCTGTAGCAGTGACAATTCACTTATTGACAACAAATGACCAGTGACTACAGTAGTTATATTGCTAGCGATTAATCACTGTTAATTGCTGCATTAGTGGTTGGTAGCAGCAATCCATTGCTGCTACAAAACTGCCCATCTGACGTGGCCCTAAAAGGGCATAAAGAACACGCACCTACTGTTAGGGCATGGCTCCATTGTTGCTTAAGCCAACCATACATGAAGCAAAATGTGGCCAGTTCAGTGGGGACTGGAAGAATTTCGATCCACATATGGGCAGGGAGGTTGGATAGACTCCTTTACAACCGCCCTGTCAAATTTTTACTGCTCGATTGGCACATCTTATGTGTGGGTAAGTCTGGTTCAATAAAAAAAAACAGACATGTATGGGCAGCCTTACCAAAAAAAAAAAAAGAGAGAGATACCAATGCTGAGGATGAGACACCATTGGGGTATGTGGGTGCTTTCTGTACCGGTCCTTTTGCTGAAGAGTTGCGGCCAGTGACAGGGTCAGTATTGTGACATTGGGGGGAAATTCTTTTTGTCAAAAGCATGCTTGCTGTTAGGTTTCTAATGAAGTCTCGATGGTGTAATGCATAAGGCAGGGTCTTAACGACAAACCAGAACCCAAAAGTGATGTTGTAGCTAGGACCTGATGAACAGGGAATGAGAGATTAGTGGCTGGGCCCGCGGCAGGGTATAGAATGGGATTATTCTCAATACTGTCTCATGTGCATGGATGGTTTTATTTGATTATTTTTTTAAAGTTATGTTTTTATAATTGCCTTTTTCTATGTCCTCTTCAGTGGCGGCCACTCCATTGGGGGCGGACCCTATCCATACGTCCGGCCCCCTAATCTACATGCAGGGTGCCGGACGCATGAATTCCAATGGGTTTTTTTTTTTAAGCACGTGATTAGAGCCAGAGGCTCAAATAGGTTTCAAAAAAGGTTGGGCTCGAGGCGCAGAGCACTCCCCCCTGAGTCCACCCAGTTGTGTGACAATAGCGAATGAATATTTGCTATTGTCACATAAATTCTCTTCCTGGCCAATCAGGAAGTGGGTCCTAAGACCCGTTTCCTGATTGGCCGAAAGGAGAAGCCATGCTATTGGCCAAGGAGGAGGAGGAGGCAGGAGACGTAGGGCAAGCCCTACCCACGGAGGAGACTGATGGGGAAGCTGCCGCTGCCTGCCCTCCACATGTCAGTCCAGGGTGAGTGAGCCAGTGACCGGGAAGTTGGGGGGGGGGTGGTATGGTGTGCGGGCTGGACCTGGTGTGGTCCGGGGGGTATGGTGTGGTCCGTCTGCTGCCCCCCCCCGGCCCATGGACCACCAGCCGCCACTGGTCCTCTTCCTACTGAGAGTACTGTATATGCTGTACAGGCCAGATGACTTTTGGAGCCTTTATGGGGGTTAAAAGCATGATTTACCTAACTGGTATAGTATAATGGTTTAGTTGAGGTCTTGCGGAGAGAGGATCATCACTGAATTCACTAATATCGCTCACATAGATAAGGTGGAGAAGTTGTTATATGGACAATAATGGAATTTATTCATAATTAAAGTACCTTTTGATCAATGGATCCGCATTGTATTTTATATACTGTACTGCTGGTATATTGAGCTGGAGAACGATGATTGCACTTTTATATTTTAGGAATAATTATTAACTTTTTTGCTCATTGTTATTTATGTAGCCCCCTTGTCTTAAACAAGGGCTACTGGTTAAATTTAGCTTTGCTGGGTGGTTAGTAACGTGGCTGATTTGTGGTTTATTTGATCGTTTGGGTTTCCCCTCAATCCAGTGTGTTATAATGTGTCTGTTTATTGTATATGACATTTGTTGTCATGTGTATTCAGGACTCTAGCATGTCAATTTAATCTTTTTTTACTAATAAATTTGAAATCATGAGTACCAATTCTATTATATTTTGGATTTGATTTGCCTCATATAAAGTCCCACGACCAATGTATCTTTTATTGTGGGCCGATCCACTGCCAATACAGTAGACAGCCTGTTATTGGTTATAGAATCTACCCACTGCCCATTGTCAAAAATAGGCAGAGAGCCGGCCTGAAGAGGAACTAGTGTCTGCTTCCCCATCAGACTTCGCCCACTGTTGGTGTCACTGGTTGCTAGGATGCTGTCAGCTGTGAAACCGGCAGCACCCCTAACAACCAATGACCGATGAGGAGTGGAAGGGGAAAGTGGTGGCAAACATGCTACACTGCACCGCTTAGAGACAATCATTCTGCCTTTCTCTGCATGCCAGCTTACAGCTGTCCTAAAATGACCTCCAGTATCATTATCTATGAGCTAAAGGTAATTATTTTTTAATTTGGTGCAGCCATAGCACCTCTTTGTAGAAGTGTCACTATTAAAAACTATCTGAATCTTCTGCAAGTTTCGATAAAGCTACCAAAACTGTTGGCAGGACATTTTGAATCTGATGTAGGCCATTTTTAAGGCTAGGTTCAAACTACTGGTTGTTAGGAAAGCTCAAAATCGCACACTTTCCTGACACACGGAGAAAAGCGCACAATGGAGCCATTAATTGTTAATGGCTCACCCACCCACGCATCTGCAAACGAAAGCACCATGTGGTTCGTTTCGGCACGCTTTTGGAAAAGGGTCAGGGACTTTTTTTTTTTTTTTTCTTGTGTTTCTTGCACATAAGACAGCCCATCGGAATCAATGAGCTGCCCTACAGGTGACGCACAGGAAAGCGACACATAGTCACGCCTGTATGTGCCATACTGCTAGAAATGTGGAGTAAATGCTTTATTGGATACTCCGGAATGTGTTTCAATGCCCCCCACTTTTACCGCTCCACCCGGGTCTCCCGTCCCTTCGGAGTCCCGAACAAAGCCGGTGTTTTGCCAAAAACTCCAATTCACCAAAATCTCCAACCACGTCATGTCCGGTGACTGTACAGCATTGTTTTCACAGAACACCGGCAGTCTATACACTCCGGTACACAATGAAATGAGTGTACATTGTTAGTCCGACGTCACTTCCGGTTTACGAGGCAGCCAACGGCGCCGATTTAAAAAAATCCAAGGTATTCAAAAATGCCGATCTTGGCGTTGTGAAGACTTTGAAGTGCAGAGGAGGCATAAAAGACCCGTGGTCCTAAACTCCAGTCCTGGGGTCCAGATTTTAAGTATTACCTTGGGGAGATGCAGACTAGAGTACTGCAATCACCAAGCAACAAATGAGATCACCTGTGATGTAATTCAGTTATCTTGCAAACCTGGCCTGTTAGTGGGCCCCGAGGACAGGAGTTGAGGACCACTGTTTTAGACCCCAGATCCCTCTATAAAGAGTTCCTGACACTGCCTATTACTGATGTTTACGGCAATAAAAGTGATCAGAATTTTCTTCTTTTTTTAAGGTACAGTGTAAAAAAAATAAAAATAAATAAATCTGCTCGCGCACCAAAGGAAACGCATACGTAAGTTGCGCCCGCAAATGTAAACAGTGTTCAAATCACACATGGGAGGTATCGCTATGTTTGTTAAAGTGAGAGCAATAATTCTAGCAAAACACTTCCTCTGAAACTAAACTGGTAACCATTATAAACGTTGAAAGCGTTGCATATGGAAATTTTTAAGTACCGTAGTTTGTCGCTATTCCTTGAGTGCATGTAATTTTGAAGCCTAACATGTTAGGTATCTATTTACTCAGCATAACATCATCTTTCAAAGTATACAAAAAAATAAAAAATTGCGCTAACTTTACTGTTTCACTATTTTTTTTTTTTTTAAAGAATAAGTATTTCTTTAGTGTATTTTTTTTTTTTTTAATTGCATTTCAAAGACCACTGCGTAAATACCTTGTGACATAAAATATTGCAACGACTGCCCTTTTATTCTATAGGGTCTTTGCAAAAAAAAAAAAATATATATATATATATATATATATATGTATGTGTATGTATGTATATATATATATATATTTATTGTTTGGGGGTTCCAAGTAGTTTTCTAGCCAAAAATACTGACTTTTAAAGGCTTGGTCTTGAAGTAGCTAATGTATCATGACTTGTAGTCATGGCCGGCTCTACCATGGGTCCCACTGGGATCCAGGAAGCACTTTGAGAGGGGCAGCAAATTTTGTCAAGTTGTTGCTACGAATTTTCACCGACTGGTCGTCCGTATTTTGTGGCATGCTAGTCTGATGTGGAAAGTGAAGAGGTTATTTTCATACGAATTTTCCCGTACGACAGAATTTAACTTCAGACGTGATGTCATGTGTTGGATTGCTTTGTATGTGTTCTTTCGTCTCTGAGCATGCCTAGTCTTGCTCTTAAGATTTTTTTCCGTGGAAATCTGTACTAATGAGACAAAAATCGGACGTGGTATTACAGACGACAAAAATTTTATAGCCTGCACATCAGGATTTTGTCAGCCAAAAAGTCGGAGTCGGCTGTCGAAAGCACCATACTAACAATCCGAAAATCGGCAGATCGGTTGTCGGGACGAAATTTCCCTTCCGAATTTCTTATCGTTTGTACGGGGCTTTACCCTGGGGAATCTGTAACCAGCAGCTCCCAAGGGAGTAGTTCTACATATATATATATATATATATATATATATATATATATATATATATATATATATATATATATAGCACAAATTAGTGATATTATAGTCCATATCCGTGCATTATAAAAAGATATATATTATTGATGTTCCTCCCCGTCGCCAATATCCATACAGTGCAAAAGGGTCCAAAATCTTCCTTCGGCTTCAGTGCAAAATTTAGAAGAAAACTATATCTGTGTGTCACCAAAAAACGTGCTCCCCCCCCCTCAGTTGGGTTCTCACCTTTATTAATGTGACCCAGGGCCGGCCCTACCATGAGTCCTGCTGGACCCAGGCAGCACTTGGAGAGGGGCAACAAATTGACTCCCAAGATTTTTTTTCCAGTAGTTTTGCGTGCCATCAGTTTGCGGCACGTTAGGGGTGGCATTTCCCCATCTCATACTGCCGCCTGTAGTGCAAACTGATGAGTATGAGGAGGTGGAGCGTCTCTTCCGGGGAACGTCCCCCCATGATTGTGATTGTGCGCAATGACTTGAGACATTCAGACAAAATAAAACTGGAGTTCGTGGTTTGGAATTGAACATAATATGTCATATGATTTTGGATATAGACAAGGAGCTGTTGCATATAATTCTGACTTCCTGATAAATGTAATATTAGTTTTAATTATTATGATATAAAATAATGGATGTATTTTGGTGGGCGTGATTTTTTTTTTTTTGGGGGGGGGGGTGGTAAGGGGCAACCTTTTTTTATTCTTGGACCCAGGCAGCACAATGTCACCCCTGATTGTAGTTATAATAATTTTTAGCAAGGGTTCTTTAACTTGGAAAGTTACTTCAAGGGTTCCTCTGTGTTGAAAAGGTTGAGTAAGGCTGCTTTAGACGGTGAAGGAGATGTCAAGTTTTCCTTTAATTGTAAAAAACAAATTAGACTGGATTTGTGGCTGTTAGCTCAGTTGTCTGTGTGTTACCCCTTGCGCGTGTCCAGCCGAGCCCAGAGCCACCCGTGTTGGGAACAACAAAGCTGGCACTTGTCACCGCTAGACAGGGCTGCTGTTAGGAATGATGGGGCCCCGTACAGCCTACCTGATGGGGCCCCCTTCAACCCCATCCCTGGCCCCGCCTCAAAACAAAATGCAGGTTTGTCACCGTTTACGTATATATGTGCGGGACCAACATGCATGTTTGCAATTACTCATGAACAAGGGGGAATGGGGGCTTTAAAAAGGTTTTACATTTTATTTTAATTATGTTACTTTGTGCAAAGTTGCTGGGGCTATCATGCTGCAGGGATGACCAAGATATCACCCTTCCAATCCAGTGACGTGCCGGTGTTCTGTCAGAATAGCGCTACCTATCAGATTCTGCTACCGGAAGTAATATACAGACTAGAACAACTTACTGCGCATGCGTCATGCATTCCAACATGGCCGCTATGCATACCAATAGCTTTCTTAATGACACGAAGCAGCGGTGGACATCTTCTTACACCCACGCAAGTCTTCAATTTTACATTTATTTTATCAGTAAACTGACCTTATAGAATAAATCACAGTATTACATTTGTATTATTATTGTATTCTAGTAAATATAGCGAGAAACCTGCGGCCAATGTGGTGACGGCCACCTTGGTACACCCCGCACTGCTCAGCGACAAACTGATTATATAGTGAAATAGACTGTTCCACTCGGCTGCGGTGAAATAGTCTATTTCAGTATATAAGGTGAGTTTACTGCTAAAATAAATGTAAAACTCCAGACTTTCGTGGGTGTAAGAAGATGTCCGCTGCTGCTTGGTGTTCTGTCACATTAGGAAACCTATTGGAACGCATAGTCGCCATGTTGGAACACATGGTGCATGCGCAGTAAGTTGTTCTTTCCGAATGCCACTTCTGCTAGCAGAATCTGATAGGTAGCGCTATTCTGACAGAACACTGATACATCAATGGGCGGGAAGAGGTTAAAGGGGAGTGGTTTGACTGCACATGTTTACTGTCCCCCAAACACAAGTTTAAAGTAGCATCTCACTGTGTCCTATGATCACCAGCATGAAAATCACACAGGCTACAGGTGCCCTGTCACAGTGTCATATGGATGCTGGGGATGCTGACTTTGTTATGCAGTAACACTCACTACAGTCATAGCTTAAAGTCAGCATCCCCAGCATTCATGTGACACTGTGACAGGGCACCTGTAGCCTGTGTGATTTTTATGCTGAGATCATAGGACACAGTGAGGACTCTATCCTCTGTTCTTCACTCACTGTGTCCAATCCAGCCACGCTGTCCTCCTGCTGTTCCCTGTCAGCTGCTGAGCAATCTGCCTCCGTACATGATCACACTCTGCACTTGAGTAAGGGGAGGCGGGGCTGAGCAGAGAATTATTGTATCCCTCCGCCAGGCAAAGCAGTGGACAGCAGCAGCCAGGACTATATTGCAGCAAATCACCATGGAACTAAATCCTATGTATACATGCGACCCGAAAATGGAAAAAAAGTCCCGCCACTGCACTCACTTCCTGGGCCCTTCTGCTGTCATTATAGGGCCCAGGAAAATGTAATTACACCCCCAAGAAATTACAAATTAGGAAAAGGTTTAGAAAAAACGATTTTTTTTGAACATGCAGAAATTTACTGTGATGCTGCCCGGGCCCCTTGTAGAGCTGATGGAGCCCGGGCCCGGTACAACAGGGCTGGTTGTACTGCCCTATCAGCGGCCCTGCCGCTAGATGTAGCTGGACCACTCAGGCTAAATCTCCTTAAAATTCTGTTCTGTCATCTGCCTGCCGTCCTCTGAGACGTGATCGGAGTGTTATTAACTCAAACACGCTGCTAATTGTTGCCCCCGGGAGTCACGTCTGGTGAAAACAAACTCTAGGCACATTCCTGCATCTGCATTCCTCCTTTACTTTCTAGAAGAAATGTGACGTTTTATTCTAAGACCTTCTCTAATTTTCTCAATGAAGTTGGGCACCAGGGAAAGAACCCCAGGGTGTGCAGCGTCAATTAGTCATCTGAATCTGGCTATTTCCAGATGAAGTCCTGCTGGGTGTGGCCATTTTTAACCACTTGACCTCCTGAAGATTTACCCCCCTTCATGACCAGGACATTTTTTGCCTTTTTTGGCACTTCGTTATTTTAACTGACAATTGTGCAGTCATGCAACGCTATACCCAAACAAACATTTGTATCATTCCCCCCCCCCCCCCCCCTACAAATAGAGCTTTCTTTTGGTGGCATTTGATCACCAAAGGGTTTTTTTTTTTTTTTTGAGCTATCAACGAATAAAAGACTGAAAATTTTTAAAAACAAGCAATATTTTTTTACTTAATGCTATAAAACGTATCCAATAAAAAAGTAAAAAATCAAATATCTTAATAAATTGAGGCCAATATGTATTCTGCTACATGTGTTTGGTAAAAAAAGAAATCCCAATAAGTATATATTGATTGGTTTACGCAAAAGCTATAGCATCTACAAACTGAGATATATATATATATATATATATATATATATATATATATATATATATATATATATACTGGGATTATTTATTTTATTTTATTTTTATACTAGTAATGGCGGCGAGCAGCTACTTATAGCGGGACTGCAATAGTATGGCGGGCAGTCTGACACTAACGGACACTTTGTTGGAACCAGTGACACTAATACAATGATAGTGCTAGAAATATACACGGTCACTGTACTAATGACACTGGCTGGGAAGGGGTTAAACATCTAGGGCGATCAAAGGGTTAAATGTGTGCCTAGCCAGTGTTTTTGTGTGTAATGTGCTGCTTTTACTAAGGGATGTAAGGTTTTTTTTGTGTAACAAAAACCGCCCCATCCTCACTGACGGGACAGAGCTCTGTGTTGTTTACATAGGCAGAACTTCATCCTGTCTTCCTCCTCGGCAATCAGCAGGCTATTTCTAATCACAGCACAGCTGGCATGCCCACTACCCGGAAGTTGCCGGGTCATGTACTAGGTACGTGATCCAGCGCAGGAGAGCCACTCTGCCGCTGTATTATAATGGCTTTATGCGGTCAGCAAGTGGTTAATAGATATCTGCAATGTCCAGGCATTAAACCCCCTGTCAGAAGCTATGATTTTGTATAGCTTTCAGGGATTCAGGTAAAGGTTTAAACAGAAGGTTGTATTAACTTTATCTTAGACCCCGTTCACACCGGAGTGTAGCTAAAGCCAGGTACACACTATACAACTTTTGTTGTTCAATTTCCTTTAGATTTACCTTAAACTATGTAGTGCAGGGCCCTGCCTGATTGCATACAAATGGCAAGTGTTTGGGTTTGACCTCATATTATATGGTTTTGGTAAATCTGTGTGTATCCAGCTTTACTTGAGTTTTGATAATGGTTAAAAGGAAAAATAGAGAAGTTGAAGCTCCTGATCAGGGGCAAAGACAGCAATACAAACTGACAAGCTTTCTAATCCCTCCCCACTCTATCCAAAACTAAAGAAAAAGTTTTGCCTTTAGTTTATACTCAAGTTGGCTTGTGTTTTCTCATTGTCACCAATAGATGTCACTGGTTATAGTATGAGACTTCACAAACAAAACTTTTATGACTATTTATATTGTCTTAAGCCAATCCAGTTGGAGGTTTGTCACTGGTGCATGCTAGGGGATGATATAAATATTTAGGACAGGCCATGTGCTTGCTCCCTCCCCCTGGGCTGAGGCCTGAGGAGTTGCTGCTGGATGGAGCTCTGCTGTTAGGCCCAATAGCCTGGTTTGGGGCCTAACCTGTCCTGAAGCTGTCCTGCCTGGTCTGGAGTACACTGTGCCAAGGAGGAGACCCAGGGGAGACCCCTTGCTAGAGAGAGCCAGGAAGAAGGCTGGTCTCTCAGAATGGCCTGGTGACTTCACACCGGTGCAACTTGTCATGCGATTTGGCAGTTCAAAATCACATGACAAGTTGCACCCTATTTGTACCCTATGGAACCAAATTAACTAAATTATTCAAAGTAGTGCAACCTTGACTTGCACCGATTTGAAAAAGGTTCCTGCACTATTTTTGGCAATTTCATGTGCGACTTGTATAGACATCTGTACATGAAATGCAAGCCGCATATGAAATTGCACTGATAGCGTGCTTTTGAAGCCACATTTAATGTGAACCCGGGCTAACTGTGGGAATTCTCTCATTTTCTTTTTTAAAACCAGGCCCAAATGCCTAAATGACAGTACTGTTTCAGGATATTTGGGGCAATGTATGTTTGTATAGGTGGTTTTACATCTATGTCTGTGCTATATTATAATCCTGTATGTTTTCTCTTGCAGTGACCCATATGTGAAGCTGTCCCTGTATGTAGCAGATGAAAACCGAGAGCTTGCCCTGGTACAGACCAAGACCATCAAAAAGGTGAGTAAGCATTTACCATCAATGAAAAGAAATAGATACTCCGCAACTAAAGCTTTGCTTTGCTGTATTTAATCGCCACTGGGCATTTTATTTTTTGCTATATAAACAAAAAAAAAGACCAAAAATTAAAAAAAACAAAACAAAAAAAAACACTTTTTTTCGTTTGTTATAAAAATTTTGTAAATAAATCTTTCTATAAGTCCCCCTTCACACTGGGGCGACCTGTGAGGCGACCTGGTCGCCGTAGGTTGCCTTCCATAGGGAAGCTGCGGACCCGTTCTAATAGGAGCGACAGAAGTCGCTCTGACTTAGATAAAGGGTCCGGAGCTTCTTTGGGGCGACCCGGAGCGACCGTCATAGACTTCAATGTTATGAAGTCCGTGCCGGCCGCTCCGAGGTCGCGGCGCACTGCTCGCACTGCGACCTCGGAGGTCGCCCCGGGAAGTCGGATTGCGGCAATGTGAACGGGGCCTATAAGTTCAGGTCAAATTTATTCTGCTACATTTTTTGATGACAATTACCCAAATCAGTCTATATTATTTAGTCTGTGTGCAAGTTATAGAGTCCACAAAAGAAATTATCAATCCTTGTGTAATGATGGCCTGTCTCATTTCTTGAGGCCCAAAAATGTCAGGACAGTACAAATATCCCCCAAATCACCCCTTTCTGAATGTAGACAGTCCAAGATATTTAGTAAGTGGTATGGCGAGTTTTTTGGAGTTGTAATATTTTGTCAAAATTTTTTGGAATAATGATGAAATTTAAATATATATATATGCGATCACCGGTGCAGTACAGCGTCATAAAACGGTGGTGGTGGTGATCAGGGACACTGACTGGTGACAGTACGAAAAAAAATAAAATAATCATTTTTTTTCTATTTTTTTATTTTTTATTTTATTTTGCAATTTTTTTCTTAACACATTTTGACCATGAGCAATATAATGTTACCATAGTAACATTATACTACTTTGGGAAAATTATCAGTATTTTTTTTTTTTTACACAATATATTTGCCTTTAGCAATGAACAAGCATTTTACTGAATTAAATAATTTCATTCAGCTTGTTTTGTTGTGATTGGCTACAGCTGATCACATGGCACAGATGGGAAGTGATTGACCCACTCTGTACCATGTAATCACTTTGACCAATCATAGCTAGCAACACAATTGTACACAATGGATCGCTTTTGTTTTTTTTTTTTGTTTTTTTTGTTTGTTTTTTTTTTGTTTTTTACACGAGAAAAAAAAAATCATTTTTTTTTAATTTATTTTTTTTTTGCAATTTTTTTCTTAACACATTTTGACCATGAGCAATATAATTTTACCATAGTAACATTATACTACTTTGGGAAAATGATCAGTATTTATTTTTTTTTTTTTTTTACACAAACAATATATTTGCCTTTAGCAATGAGCAAGCATTTTACTGAATTAAATCAATTCATTCAGTTTGTTTTGTTGTGATTAGCTGTGATTGGCCACAGCTGATCACATGGCACAGATGGGAAGTGATTGGCCAACTCTGTACCATGTAATCACTTTGACCAATCCTAGCTAGCAACACAATTGTACACAATGGATGGGTTGAAAGGAAGCCATTCATTGTTTACAACTGTCATGTGACTTGCTGTGATTGGTTACAGCGGTCACATGGTACCAGCAGCGGGCTGGTACAATGATTAATCAGTCTGCAGACATCACCCCAGTACCAATTTTTAAAGCCGGTGGTCCACTCTCTTATAAAAGCAATCCTAGCGGTTAGCTAGCTGCTGGATTGCCATACAAGCAACGAGAGGGGACTTTTCCAACCCTCATGTGCCTTCTGCAGCTTTACCGGGGTCTCCCGTCCCACCGTGGGTAGAGATCAACCAGCCGCGGAATGACTTTGATCGCCTCTAAGATTTAGGGACCCGGAGGCGATGGCCTTACACTACTACCAGTTTCCTGGAAGAAAAAGGTGCCATTTTCAAAATGAAAAGCATTTGATCACCCTGATCTTGGTGTCCTCAAATGCTTTTAAATCCAGAGGAGGGATTTGGCATCTTACAGACCCTGGATCTCTCCATAAAGAGTACCTGTCACATGCTTATTGTTGTCACAAGGGATTTTTACAGTGCTTGTGACAGCAATAAAAGTGCTAAAAAAAATGTAAGTGGCCGTGTACAAATATAAAAAAAATAAATAAAAATCTTTTTTCAAAGTTCTCTTCATCCTGATGTGTTCACACACAAACAGGTATTGCCCCACTCCTATCACTGCACACGTCAGATCATGGGCAGTAATTCTAGCCCCAGACCTCCTATATAAATCTAAAATTTAATAAAATGTAAAAATGTACGTTGTTTGTCGCCATTGCACAGGCATGCGCAATTTTAAAGGGTGACATATTTGGTATCTGTTTACTCAGCATAACATCTTTTATAATCTCCAAAAAAAATGGGTTATGTATTGTTTTTTTTTTTGCATTGAAATTCAAAAAGTGTATTTTTTTTCCCATTGAGTTTGAAAAACCGCAGCGCAAATAAAGTGTGGGAGGGGCCAGGGCAGTAACGGCACTCAATGGTTATACAGCATTTACAACCATGAGTGTGAGCAGCTTGTGTGCATGGAAAGAACCACCACCGTGATTTTAGGCGTATGTTTAGACTAGTGCACTGGAAGCACCAGGAGTCCAAGAGTACCCACTTTTTTGTTTTTAACCACTTTAAGACCAAGCCTATTTTTGACACATGGTGTACAAGCTAAAATCTGTTTATTTTGCTAGAAAACTCATTAGAACCCCCAAAAATTATATATTTTTTAACAGAAACCCTAGAAAATTGGAAATTGTTGCAATATTTTTTATCACACCGCATTTGCGTAGCGGTCTTCCAAATGCAATTTTTTTGGGAAAAAAAAATCACTTTTTTTAATTAAAAAATAAGAAAACAGTAAAGTTAGCCCAATTTTTTCCATAATGTGAAAGATAATGTTTCGCCGAGTAAATAGATACCCAACATGTCATGAGTTACAGAGGAGGTCTAGGGCTCAAATTATTGCTCTTGCTCTAATGATCGCGGGGATACCTCACTTGTGTGGTTTGAACACCGTTTACATATGTGAGCGAAGCTTCCGTATGCGTTCGCTTCTGCCCACGAGCTAACGGGGACAAGGCGCTTTAAATTTTTTTTTTTCCTATTTATTTCATTTATTATTTTTTATTTTTACACAGTTTTAAAAAAAAAAAATGTGATCATTTTTATTCCTATTACAAGGAATGCAAACATTCCTTGTAATAGAAATAGCCATGACAGGTCCTCTTTATTGTGAGATCTGGGGTCAAAAAGTCCTCAGATCTCACAAGTACACAAAAAAAAAAAAAAACGGTTAAAAACAAATCGCCTCTAAGCCGGTTGCTAGGCAACGACGTTTGACATCGCTCCGGTCCTCCAAGACCATAGTGTCGAGTGAGAGCCATCTTGCCCTCACTCGACTTCCTGTCTAAGAGGATCTGGGACCGTATCGTTTTCCCCGCTGCCAGTGGGTCTGGTAAGCGGGGTAAAGGATCGGGAGGGGGGGGCACCTTTTCCGCCGCACGGTAAGGGTGATCCCGCGGCGAATCCGCCGCTGGGACCACCCTTACCTGAAAGCTGATCGCCCACCATTTTCAAAAATACCGGGGTTATTGCAGCTATCGGTTGCCATAACCCTGGTATTTAGCGCCAAAGGACCGAAGTAAATTGACGGCGGGCGGTCAGGAAGTGGTTAATAAAGTGAAGCTTTTTAAGGAAATAAGCGCTATGGAGTTCTCTATTATATGTGTTATTGGGACATCACTAAGAGGGGAGGACAGCGGAGATAAGGAGCCACTAATAGGTGCACGCTGGTTTCTAATCCCCAGGTCCGGGAGAGACCTAATGTGCATATAGATCAAGCTTAATTGCAAGGTCATATCAGGGCTGGCCCAAGACATTGTGCTGCCTGGGTCCAAGAATAAAATGCTGCTCCCCCCTCCTTAAAAAATACCAATACTTCCAATACTCACTACCGGACCAGTCCCACCAAACACCCACTGTCTGTTCTCAGTCCTCCTTTCACTCCTGTGTCTGCCGTGCCCTAGAAGATTCAGCCTGCCCTGCGTGAGATGAGTGCGCTGATGTCTGACGTCATTTCGCACACCACGTTTACGTGAGGGACGTTCCCCAGAGGAGACTCTCCGCCACCTCATTCTCATCAGTTTGCACTATGAGCACAGTGCTGTATCTTGGCCTAGGCCAACACTTTGCAGGGGGGCAGTAAAAAAGCTGCACCCCGCACGAAAAAAAAAAAAAGAACAGCCTCCTTCCACGCAAAAAGGGTCCCTTTTTAGTATAGTGCCAGTCTTATGGGGGGAATTGGACCAGAGATTAGGGTCCAGGAGGCAAATCAGCGGTCACACTGCTACCTGCCGGTATGATATGCCAGTGAGGACATTTGGACAGACCGCAAACCGCCGACCACACTTAATACAACTGGCCCGACAGCCGCCAATGCGAATAAGTGTGGCACTGCAGCCTAATGCTCTGCCTACCCTCCTGCGCCCCCAGGTATGGCAGGCATCATGTCAATAATATAATTTGATTTCTTTAAACATCCTTGTCCTTGAGTGACCCTACTGAATTGCATCATATACAATTAAGACTTTAACTGTATATGATGGCCATAATATTTTGGACCTGCTCACCTCCTATGTGCTCTCGCAATATGTCACTGGATTAGTAAGATTACTCCAATCTTATAAGATATTTGGACTTGTGTTTGCTGCCACTGATTATTTCACTTATTTGTATAATGACTCTGGAATCCCTATTTATTATACAAAAATAAGTGAAATAATCCTATGATTACAATCAGTGGCAGCAAACACAAGTCCAAATATCTTAAAATAAAGGAGTAATCTTACTAATCCCGTGACAGAAGGCTGTACTAACGGGCACTGATAAGGCTGCACTGATGGCCACTGATGAGGTGGTACTGATGAGTTGGCACTGATGCACTGATAAATGCACTGATGGGCGCTAATAGGCTGCACTGATGGGCACTAATATCCTGCACTGATGGGCACCGATATGCTGCACTAATGGGCGCTAATAGGCTGATCTGATGGGCACTAATATGCTGCTCTGATAGCCACTGATGAGGCGGCAATGGTGGGTTCTAATAAACTGCACTGATGGCCACTAATGAGGCTGCACTGATAAGGCAGCACTGATGGGCATGAGGTGGGCACTGATGAGCTTCACTGATTAGGCTGCAATGACTGCCACTGATGAGGCTGCGCTGATGGCCACTGATGAGGCGAACTGATAAGCTGCACTGATGGGGCTGCACTGATCAGACAGCACTGATGGGCACATATGATGCACTGATCAGCTGCACTGGTGGCCACTGATGGGGCTGTGCTGATGGCCACTGATGAGGCCGCACTGATATGCTGCACCAATGGGCAGTAATGAGGCTGCACTGATGGGCACTGATAAACTGTTGTGGTCTGTGGTTTACAGATGACAGGGCGGTTCATAAACACGAAGGGGTGTGGCCTTTACAGGAAGGGGTGGGTCATATTTGAATTAGGGGATGCCCAAGTTTATTTAGGCCTAGGGCAGTACAAAACCTAAATACACCACTGTACGGGCAACAGTATGAGATGGGGAAATGCCGCCCGTAACGCCCCGCAAACTGATGACACACAAAGCTGCTGCAAAAATAATCTTGGGAGTCAATTTGTTGCCCCTCTCCAAGTGCTGCCTGGGTCCAATAGACTCAGCGGGACTCATGGTAGGGCCGGTACTGGGTCACATTAATAAAGGTGAGAACCCAACTGAGGGGGAGGAGCACGTTTTTTGGTGACACACGGATATAGTTTTCTTCTAAATGTTGCACTTAAGGAGAAGGAAGATTTTGGACCCTTTTGCACTGTATGGATATTGGTGACGGGGAGGAACATCAATCATATATATCTTTTTATAATGCACGGATATGGACTATATTATCACTAATTTGTACTATATATATATATATATATATATAGATTTACACATTAATATGATGATGTTTTTTTTATTTGGCAACATTGTTTTATTTTTTATATGCATACTATATGGTGATTTTACTATTTGCAACTTGGTGTTTGAGAGCACAGCACTATTCATTGATTACTTGGAAATACTGTGTGATAATAAAAAAATTGCAACACCCACCAATTTATTCTTTAGGGCCTCTGCTTTAAAAAAAATATATAATGTTTGGGGGTTCTAAGAATTTTTCTAGCAAAAAATACAGATTGTTACATGTAAACATAAAGTGCCAGAAAAGGCCTGGAGCTAAAGCAGTTCAATGTAATTGTGTTTATATACAGTTGAGGGTTTTTCAGTGAACGGACAGCAGTGCTGTTGTGTATATAGCATGTGTTGTGTAAGCAGACCTGTTTATTGGACTCACAGATAAGGAGCAAACCTGACCGTGAGCTATATGACACAATCATTGCTACGTGTAGGCATCAACAGAGTGTTTATAGTATATGATCAGGACTAGGCCAGAACCAGGGACCACATTCTGGTCATCGGTAGAATCTTAATCAGATAAAAAAAAAAAAAAAAAATATGTACAGTAAAACCTTGGTTTGAGAGTAACTTGGTTTAAGAGCGCTTTGCAAGACAAGCAAAATTTTCAAATACATTTTGACTTGATATACAAGCGATGTCTTGATATACAAGTAGCCTAAAGTCACAGCTGAGTATAAAAGAGAAGAGAGGCACCTCTAAGTGTGTAGCAATATGGTTAAATGTAATGAAGGTACAACATTTAGCAACTCACATGCTTGATGATTGGAACAGGCACATCTAAGTATGCAGGCATCAGGGGTAAAGCTGTCCACATAGACCATCCTCCGCACCGTCATCTACGTCATCCTTTCCATGCTGTCCCTCGCTTTCAGATGACTTTACTGCAGGGTGGTCTTCCCGATCAGGATTACAGACTAGCAGCCAGCAGTGCAGAAGATAGTCTATGTGGACAGCTTTACCCCGGATGCCTGCATACTTAGATGTGCCTGTTTTATTCATCAACCATGTGAGTTGCTAAATGTTGTACCTTCATTAAATGGAACCTTATTGCTACACTTAGAGGCACCTCTCTTCTCTTTGATACCCTGTAGCTCCTGCTGGATTTTGCTTCCAATCCCCTTGTGGAAGCGGCTATTTGTGGATGGACATTTTATGGTTACACAACCTATCGCAATGCTATAATCTTTTTTATATGGACTATAAACTGAAGGACTTATGAATAAATGGTTGTGGAACGAATCATCTGAGTTTCCATTATTCCTTATGGGGAAATTCGCTTTGATATAAGAGTGCTTTGGATTACAAGCATGCTTCCGGAACGAATTATACTCGCAATCCAAGGTTTTACTGTATTTATAATTTCCAAGGGTGAAAATCTGTAACGTGGATTATACAGGGTTTGTTTAAAGTGAAACTTCTCTTTCAATTACCATTGACTATTTTCCTTATGCTAGCCTTAGTAAATAGATAGGACGGTATATTCTACTGCGACTGAAATTATTTTCCAAACCCCTTGTAATTAGCTGGTATGGCAGTAATTTGCCCAAAAATGTGATCCGATCCTCATCACAGTCACAACAATAGATAAACACAATTTGCTTAAAATCTTACTAAACCCAGAGCCTGCAGTCACTATATCTGGTCTCCCACAGTACACAGAACATGGAAATGCAATTATTTTAGTAAATATAAACTGCTAAATTCCTTTTACCATCAGCAGTATATAACAGTCTTGTGACTTCTATCAGTGTCCAGCCAAGCACTGGTTAAAGCTTGTAAGGAAGAGTTTTCATTCTCCTCTGACTGTCCTTTGAGGCTGCATGACTCCTGACCCTCTGTCTGGCCAGTGCTGATTGGCCCTGTGCTGATCACAAGAAAAAAAAAAAAAAACTCACTAGCAATACACACCAAACTGAGTATGTGCAGAGTGCCTCCAGGGCTGTAGAGATGGTGAACCTTGGCACCCCAGATGTTTCGGAGCTACATTTCCGAACTGAGTATGTACAGAGTGCCTTCAAGGCTGTAGAGATGGCGAACCTTGGCACCCCAGATGTTTCAAAACTACATTTTCGAACTGAGTAATGTGCAGAGTGCCTCCAAGGCTGTAGAGATGGCGAACCTTGGCACCCCAGATGTTTCTAAACTACATTTTCGAACTGAGTAATGTGCAGAGTGCCTCCAAGGCTTTAGAGATGGTGAACCTTGGCACCCCAGATGTTTCGAACTACATTTCCGAACTGAGTAATGTGCAGAGTACCTCCAAGGCTGTAGAGATGGCGAACCTTGGCACCCCAGATGTTTCAAAACTACATTTTCGAACTGAGTAATGTGCAGAGTGCCTCCAAGGCTGTAGAGATGGCGAACCTTGGCACCCCAGATGTTTCGGAACTACATTTCCGAACTGAGTATGTGCAGAGTGCCTCCAAGGCTGTAGAGATGGTGAACCTTGGCACCTCAGATGTTTCGAAACTACATTTCCGAACTGAGTAATGTGCAGAGTGCCTCCAAGGCTTTAGAGATGGTGAACCTTGGCACCCCAGATGTTTCGAACTACATTTCCGAACTGAGTAATGTGCAGAGTGCCTCCAAGGCTGTAGCGATGGCCAACCTTGGCACCCCAGATGTTTCGAAACTACATTTCCGAACTGAGTAATATGCAGAGTGCCTCCAAGGCTGTAGAGATGGCGAACCTTGGCACCCCAGATGTTTCGGAACTATATTTCCTATGATGCTCATGGACTCTGCAGTGTAGTTGGGCATCAACTGGGAAATGTAGTTCTAAAACACCTGGGGTGCCAAGGTTTGCCATCACTGCGTCTATTCTATCAGGAGATGGACTAGCATTACATACCAAACTGAGCATGTGCAGCTTGTCCCCTAGACTCTGTACCATCAGGAGATATATTGGGGACAGTGGAAGAAGGGGAGGATCAGAGAAGACCGGATCAAACAACCTTTTTATATAATGCAGAGGATTAACTCAGTATAGCAAGCATGCTTTACTGCATATACAGACCAATTTTACTGTTGTGGGTTTAGTAACTCTTTAAGCTGATAACACAAACAACTCTAATTTCTTATGTCTTTATTGAACACACCCATTAAGCATTCACAGTGCTGGAGGAAAAAGTAAGTGAACCCATAGGCTAGTTACCTCAATGAAAGCTAAGTCATAGTCAGTAGTTTGCACACCTGGAGCCCAGTTAAAGAAATTAAATGCGGATCTACTTTTTGCCCCAATCAGGGAAGTCAGCCACGTTGAACCTAGCAGATTTTCACCATGTACTTCTGGGCAGGGGTACTTTTTATATGATGGAGCTGTTTTGTAGTCCCAGACTAGCATGTCAGATATCCCGCAGGTGCTAAAGGAGAAGTAATAGATCTATCCATGATTATCCCGCTGCTGGACATGGCTGATGCCTCGTCGTACATTGCTGAGGGCATTCCTTCTAAAAATAAACTTTTATTGTAAACATGTGAAGGGATGCTGCTGTACAGTGTGTGACTTGTCAGCTGTCCTCTGCCCTGCGTGTGCAGGGGCTGAAAATATTGTGGCATGGGGACCCTGGGTCCTAGCATGGGCATAACTGCTAATGTTGCTCCTTATCAGACCCATCATAGAATTAAAGCGGAACTACCACAAACCAAAGAAGTGGTTATAAAGGTTCAGCTTTTTTAATTTTTTTTTTTTTATAACCCATGTTATATTTACCTGTGCTGTGCAGTAGTTTTGCACAGAGCAGTCCCAATCCTCTTCTTCTTGGGTCCCCGGCCGGCGCTTCTGGCCCCTCCCTCCTCTGCTGAGTGCATGCTCACTCCCCAGATGCGGCCTTGGGCTGCTGTGGCTGACAACTGGGATTTCTCTAGCGCTCATTGACAGACGTAGTCCTCGGTGATACAGCACCTTCGGGTTATGTTGCCTCCACAGGAGCAGGACTAGACAGGAAATTAAAAAGCTCTGGCCACACCCTAGGGGCAGTCCCAGAGGGTATATCCTCTCTCTCTCTGCCTCAGCAAATCAGTTATTTTCTGTCTAGTTAGGAGTAAGGACCTAGATACCTTGCTGGGATCTTCGGTCCTGGCAAGATTTTTTTCTTAAAAGATTTTTTAGACAGCTTTTTTTCTCCAGTGTTCCTGTGAGATCTTCAAGCAAGAAAGCTGAACTGGGCGACGGGCTGGATGTTGAGATCCGGTGGTCACCCCAGTTCAGCCTACGAGCGCGTGCAGGCCATAGCTCCGCGCTGGGTCGGCCGCGACAAAGTCCCATTAAGGGACTGACCCAGCGAGTTAAACGTCTCGCTGAAACGCCAAAGACCATGAGTCACGGCGTCCATATCGGTCGACAGCCCTCCCGCCCCGGTGGAGAGGGGTACTGTCAGGAGTTGGTGCCCGCCTGGTTCCGGTATGGTGAGTAGTATGTTCCCCCTTTTCCCCTGACGGGTCTTGTGGTGAACGCGGGCCCCTCTCTGTATGGTAAGATAGAGTCCCTCTCTATCCTATAACATGACACAGATCCTCCTACTTTGAGTGTGATTTTATGTGCAAAAAGCCAGGAGGCTTGGTTTGGGAGCTAACAATCTAATTGTATACATGTTTTTAAGATTGTAATCAGTGGCATTCTGGGAATCTTACTATGATAAGAATAAGCTACCTACCAGTCAGAAGCCACGGACATGTAGACTGCCTTCCTAAATCAGATCTCCAGCTATAAGCAGGCCTCCCGAACGGCCATGCGGTCCGCCAGGGCCGGTACCGCCAACCACGCCAAATCCCCATGCAGAGAGAGTGTTGTGTGCCCTGCAGCACACCGCTATTCAGTACAGGCCGCCGCCATTTTTTTTGCTGGATCGCACGAGCCGCCATCTTGGCATAGCCTCGTGTCTCCAGCATGGGGGCGGCCATGTTTGAGGTGATCCAAACACCTCGTGGAGCTAGGGGAGGCGCCGGAAGGCGTGTAGAGGGGCGTAGCCGCCTCCTTTCTTCCTGGGCAGCCAGCCAAAAGACTTCCTGTTTGTCAAGACAGCGCTGTAACCTGTTGCAGTTAAACTCTGAGCATCAAGTGGTGAGCCTGGGGGTCTATCTCTCTCTCTCTCGATCGATAGGGATCCCTAGCAGGTAACACTAAGGGGTTTTTTGTGGCGCTGGGGGTCTGGAAAAAAAAAAAAAGTTTTTTATTTTTGAATTATATTATCCAGGAAGTGACTGGAATTATCATGGACCCTGCCACACATATTCCCCCACCTGTTTCCCTCGAGGGGGCCACGGGACCCGCCGGTGCACAGAGTGTAGAGTCATTTACAGCAATTTTGGAGTCTATGGTGGCTCGGGTGGAGGCGGCCTGTCAGGGACGGGGGTCAAGGAAGCGACCCCCGCCTACCCCTATACTATCTGACACCTCTGACTCAGATTCAGAGATGGTCACTGCAGTTGCAGGTCCCTCTGCAAGGGCTGTTATCTCAGGTAAAGCTCCCTCAGACAGTGAGGAGGACGTTTCTTCTCCCGCTATAATTCAGGAAGAAGCATTGGTGGACGCACTAGTTGTGGCAGTGCAGGAAACCTTAAAACTTGAGGTTTTACCGGCAGAGGCAACTGAAACAGAGATTCCTTTTGGTACTAATAAGCCCATCAAAACGGTGAAGGTTTTTCCTGTACCCAAGTGTTTCGGTAATAAGATTAAAGGAGAATGGGAGCATTCTAAACGTACCTTTACTATTTCCACGCGTATTGCTAGACGCTATCCGTTTGAGGAATCCATCATTAAGAAATGGACGGTACCACCAGTGGTGGATCCACCTATTTCCAGGCTGAATAAAGCCACGGTTATCCCAGTGGAGGACACTTCATCCTTTAAGGATCCGGTGGATCGAAAGATGGAAGCAGAGTCCCGCACCATCTTCTCTCTGATAGGGTCAGCATTTAGACCAGTAATTGTTATTGGTCTAGTTTCCCAGACACTTACGGAATGGGCGAGAATGGTACGCCAAGACCTTAGGGGAAAAGATATTCCCCAGGAGACATCTGATTTGATGGAACAGATTATACAAGGGCTACAGTTTATCTGTGACGCAGCCTTGGACACTACTCCCCTATTAGGGCATGCATCTATGTCAGCGGTCATCCTCAGACGTGTGCTGTGGTTAAAATGCTGGTCAGCTGACCTAGGTTCCAAAAAGACCTTGACAAATCTCCCCTTTCAGGGGAATCGTCTATTTGGGGCCAACCTAGATGAAATCATTAAGGATGCCACTGGGGGCAAGAGCACTTTTTTGCCACAGGCTGCTAAAGCAAAGGGACCTCGCAACAAGCGAGGACCTTTCTTTACCGCCCATAAAGGGCGCCCGGCTGGAACAAGCGGGAAAGGCAAGACTCCTCCAGGAGGGTTCAAGAAGGGCTGGTCGGACAAACAGAGGACCAACCCAGCCAAACCCGAAGCAAAGGAGTACACAGCCTGAAGGTGCGCCCCCACCCGGTTTCAGGGTGGGGGGACGTTTTCACCGGTATTCAGGACATTAGATCGAGCATCAACCACTATTACCGGTGCGATTCTTCCCTTCCAACATTTAGGTACTACAGGAAGCGGTAGTTACCGTTCCCTGAATAGATCTTTTCCTTTACCTTTTCCTAAGATTAGTCCCTATACCTCACAGGAATCGGATCTGGTTGACCAGATAGGCCAAGTAGCCTCTAGTCGGGTGACTTCGGTCCCTGAGGTTCAACCAGAAAAGATCACCCTTCCTGATAACAATCAGGTATCTGATAAATGTGTGGGAACAGAAAACGACCAGACTTTCTCGGATGGTCGGGGCCAGATACCTCTAGGGACGCCTGGTTCAGATCCAATCAGCGCCAATGGTCCTAGAAATTCTAGGCTGGCCTCGTCAAGCCGGCCTGGCCGACTTGGACATGCTAGTCGCAGACGTTCCGTGGGAACTTCGTCTCAGGGAGTGTCTGTGGTCTCAAGGACCAATTTACCATCGTGCTTTACAGTCGCTGGTTTTAATGGCCTGGCCATTGAGACCCAAGTACTGAAGGACAGAGGTTTGTCTACTTCAGTCATTCCTACCCTTATTAAAGCAAGGAAAGCGACTTCCAGCAAGGTCTATTATCACACATGGAAGACTTATATTGCATGGTGCGAATCTTTAGGATTTCCTCCACGTACCTATTCGGTGACTCGAATATTGGCCTTTTTGCAACAAGGGGTTGAGCAGAAGCTAGCCTTGAGCACCATCAAGGGTCAAGTTTCAGCATTAGCAATCTTCTTTCAGAAGCCTTTAGCTACCAAGTCCTTGGTGCGGAATTTCATCCAGGGGGTGCGGCACCTGGCTCCACCAGTCCGCGCGCCCTTACCGCCCTGGGATCTTAATTTGGTTTTGTCGGTTCTACAGAAACCTCCCTTTGAAAACATCAGGGAGATTCCCTTGCTTACTTTATCCCAGAAGGTGGCCTTCTTGGGGGCTATCACTTCTGCTCGCAGGGTGTCAGAACTGGCTGCATTATCATGCCAGTCCCCATAGCTAGTGATTCATAGGGATAAGGTAGTACTTCATCCTAAGCCATCCTTTCTTCCTAAGGTGGTTTCAGATTTTCATCTGAATGAAGATATTGTACTACCTTCCTTGTGTCCTCAGCCCAAGCATCATCGGGAACATGCGTTGCATTCCTTAGATGTGGTTCGGGCAATCAGGGTATACCTGAAAGCTACGGAATCATTCCGTAAGACGGATTCACTTTTTGTGATCACGGATGGCCCCAGAAAGGGTTTGCCTGCATCTGCCGCGACCATTGCCAAATGGATTAGACAGACGGTGGTACAGGCTTATTCTATTAAGGGCCAGAGTCCTCCGTTCCCTGTTAGGGCGCACTCCACTCGAGCGCTCAGTACTTCCTGGGCCTTTCGCCATCAGGCGTCAGTGGTCCAGGTATGTAAGGCGGCCACCTGGTCGTCGGTACATACCTTTACAAAATTCTATAAAATTGATGTGACGGCATCGGCGGATGCCTCATTTGGCCGCAAGGTTTTGCAGGCCGCAATTTGAGGAGACCGGTGGTCTACCTCGAGGGTTTTTTTCTGTTTGAAAAAAAAAAAATAAAATTTTCTCTTTTTTGTTGAGTCTCATCATTAAGGATGAGCATTGTAAACTTCTAGTTGGCACCGGTTGGGCCTTCTAGATTGGGATTTGATTTTCATTTTCCCACCCCTCATTTGTGATACTGCTCTGGGACGTCCCGAAGGTGCTGTATCACCGAGGACTACGTCTGTCAATGAGCGCTAGAGAAAAAGGGATTTTTGTAAAATCTTACCGTAAAATCCTTTTCTCTTAGCTCATTGACAGACGTAGTCCCCGCCCCTCTGTTTTTTGAGTTGGGTTGGGTTAAAATCTCTAAAGACTGCTTTTTCACATAACTGATTTGCTGAGGCAGAGAGAGAGAGGATATACCCTCTGGGACTGCCCCTAGGGTGTGGCCAGAGCTTTTTAATTTCCTGTCTAGTCCTGCTCCTGTGGAGGCAACATAACCCGAAGGTGCTGTATCACCGAGGACTACGTCTGTCAATGAGCTAAGAGAAAAGGATTTTACAAAAATCCCTTTATTGTGCGGCACTTGCAGGTGTCAGGGAGCCACAGCCCAGACTCCTGCACCTCGCGGGACACTTGGGCTGCCTGACATGGCTTCTCACAAACTGACTACTTATGGCTTTCTTTCAACAATGGCTTTCTTCTTACCACTCTTCCATAAAGGGCAGATTTGTGGAGTGCACGACTAATAGTTGCCCTATGGAGAGACTCCCACCTGAGCTGTGGATCTCTGCAGCTCCTCCAGAGTTACCATGGGCCTCTTGGCTGCTTCTCTAATGAATGCTCTCCTTGCCCGGCCTGTCAGTTTAGGTGGACGGCCATGTCTTGGTAGGTTTGCAGTTGGGCCATAGTCTTTCTATTTTCAGATGATGGATTGAACAGTGCTCCCTGAGAGGTGCAAAGCTTGGGATATTTATTTATAACCTAACCCTTCTTTAAACTTCTCCACAACTTTATCCCTGACCTGTCTGGTGTGTTTATTGGCCTTCATGATGCTGTTTGTTCGCTAAGGTTCTCTAACAAACCTTTGAGGTCTTCACAGAACAGCTGTATTTATACTGAGATTTCATTACACACAGGTGGACTCTATTTACTAATTAGGTGACTTCTGAAGGCAATTGATTCCACTAGATTTTAGTAATAACGCATTCAGACTGATGCGGCACGACTTCGGGGGTGACCTGTGAAGTCGCATGCAGCGCGACTTCGGCACGACTTTAACAGACTTCATAAAATGAATGTCTATGCAAGTCGCTCCAGGTCGCCCCGAAGTAGTACATGACCCTTTTTCTAAGCCGGAGTGACTTGTGTCACTCCTATTAGAACCATTCCTGTACTACACAATGGACCGCAACGGTGCATGACTTGTCAGGCTGACCAAGTCGTCTGACAAGTCGTATTAGTGTGAATGGACTCTTAGGGGTATCAGAGTAAAAGGGGCTGAATACAAACGCACTCCACACTTTTTAGACATTTAACTGTAAAAGAATTTTAAAAACATTTATCATTTTCCTTCCACTTCACAATTGTGTGCCCCTTTGTGTTGGTCTATCACATAATATCCCAATAAATACATTTATGCTTTTGGTTGTAACATGACAAAATGTGGAAAATATCAAGGGGTATGAATACTTTTTCAAGGCACTGTACTTTCCTATCTATTTACTAATGCTAGCGGCATAAGGATTAAAATGTAGTCAATGGTGACTGAGAGAGTGAAGTTCCACTTGTAAAGTTGATTTCTAGCCAAGTGTTTGTAGCTAGAGTGGAGAGGAGTTAGAACCTCTGTCCTTTTTTTTGTTCTCCCCATTGGATAATTTCTTCTTACTACCTGTCCAGGTGACAATGTTCTCAATGAGGCAGAAAGTGAGGGAAAACCTACAACAGGCACACAGACGGGACTTTTATTTTATACAGATTTGGGGAAGATTCGAACAGCCCTCCTCTTTGGTTATGGCTCTTGCTGCCCTTACCTCTACCTGCTTACTGATTATATTTTCCCCATTCGATATGTTTCTTTGCCTTGGCATTAAAATTGTCTAATGTCATTAGTGGAGCAAACCCAAGGAAGACCCAGCGGGTTCCTTTTGTATAAAAACACCCAAAAAAAGGGGGAAGAACACCAGCCTTGTGCATTAACTGAGACACCATTTATATAAAAATAAAAAGTAATGTTCTCACAAATAATATATAGCAGGGGTCTCCAAACTTTCTAAACAAAGGGCCAGTTTACTGTCCTTTAGACTTTAGGGGGGGCTGGACATTGGTGTCAGTGAGAGGAATAGTGCCCCCCTGATTGGTATCAGTGGGAGGAATAGTGCCCCATATTTGGTATCCATGCGAGGAATAGTGCCCCATCATTGGTATCAGTGAGAGGAATAGTACCTCTTGTCAGTGGAAGATATAGTACCCAATAACTGGTATCAGTGGGAGGAATAGTGCCCCATCATTGGTGTCAGTGAGAGGAATAGTGCCCCGTCATTGGTGTCAGTGAGAGGAATAGTACCTCATCATTGGTGTCAGTGAAAGGAATAGTGCACCCATCATTGTGTAAGTGGAAGATATAGTGCACCATCATTGGTATCAGTGAGAGGAAGAGTACCTCGTGTCAGTGAAAGATATAGTACCCAAAAACTGGCATCAGTGGGAGGAATAGTGCCCCATCATTTGTGTCAGTGAGAGGAATAGTACCTCATCATTGGTGTCGGTAGGAAGAATAGCGCCCTATTGTTGGTGTCAGTGGGGGGAGTAGTACTCAGTCATTGGTGTCAGTGGGAGGAATAGAGTGCCAAGGGCCAAATAAAGGCATGCAAAAGGCCGCAGTTTGGAAACCGCTGATATTGAGTGTCAAGCCCATCAAAAATTTCCAACATATCAACCAGAACTGGTAGCTCACCTTCTGATGGACCGAGAAGATGTCCCAGAGTTCTGCAGATGCAAACAAGTTTCATGGGTGTCCCCTCTTCATCAGAGTTCAGGGCTCACAATGGTGTCCCGGTTAATGTACAAGGCTGGTGTGCCCCCCTTTTTGGTATGTTTTTTTATGCATACTGCTTTAGGCTTCATGTACATGGTACGTTTGAAAACCTCTCCTGAACGTGTTTAGCGGCGTTTGCGTTTAGAAGCATTTTCACAATGTAAAATGGTCAGAAATGTATCCCCATTGAAAAGGCCTTTAAACAAAACACTTATGAAGGCAAGTTATCGCATTTAGACGCGTTTGCACGCTGTTACATGCATTTGGCATTCAAATACCAATTGACGTCCGTCCTGAACGCAATTTTTTGCTTTAAAAAAAATGCCAATAAACTCAACTGCCTCTAAACTACTATAAATGACTCGATGTACATGGACAGATAAAATAACATAGAGGAGAGTTCTGGCGACGCTGAAAAAAACACCCAACTGATCCTAAACGTCAGTTTATCAGCAGGAGTTTACATGAGACCTAAGGATACCCCTGCCTAAGGTGGGCAGCAATGCCAAGTGGATCTTCAAAGACCATAACTTGGGTCATATGCTAGAGATGCCAGGAATCTAGAGAGAGCCTCCCTAAAAGAACTGGTGCCATACCTTAGCACAGAAGTGATATTGGTTCCTGCAGTGTACTTTATAGTGTTTAAGGAGGGGCCACTTCTACTGCTACTGGCACAGAGGGGCCACACAAACTCATGACATTCTAAGGGCTCTTTACACTTGAGGTTGGGGAGGGTAGTACTGCTGCCGAACACAATCCATTCAAACGAATGGGGAAGCACTGCAAATGGCCTGCAAGAGCGTTGGTGCTGCAAATTTGGGGTTAAAACCAGTGCCTCCTCACTGCCTGTCAAACGCCTCTGAAAAGCTATCCCAATGAGGATCACTTTTTGGAGGCGCTGATGTTTAGACACGTATCTACACTTGGCCTCTGACACACGTAGGTCTCAGAGACCGTCCCTGATTATTTCTGGGTATGGTGAACTCACTACACCTAAAATACACAAATACAATGTTCAGCAAGAGCAGGATCCAAGCCTATCCACACCTGAAACATGTTAACTTACACGACCAATTTTTTTTAATTTATTTTTTTATGTTTAAGGCCCCTTTCACACAGCCTGTCCATCAGACGGACTCCGTTTATCTCAGCGGAAAAACGATCCGCCGATCCCCCGCTGAGCAGGAGGATGACAGCTGTTCTCCAGATGACAGCTGTGTGCGGAGACACAGCTGTCAGTTCCCCATACATCTCTATGGGGAAATCGGATGGGAAGGAACCGATCCCATTCGAACCGATCCGCTGGACGGATGGAAAATAGGGTTTCCATCCGTCCAGATTTGACGGATCGGATGTCAGCGGACATGTCTCTGCTGACATTCGATGCCCCATAGGGATGCATGGGGGGGACCGTTCAGATCCGCCAAAAAAACGGACAGGCCGATCTGAATGCCACCTGTGTGAAAGGGGCCTAAGTAATTTTGTTGTTGGCTATTTTTAAGATCCTATTATATGTAAGGAAACAAGATTTAAAGTAAATATTGATAAAATGACCACCCTGTCTTAGAATTCGGAACGTGCATTAAGGCTCCATTCACACCTGGGCGTTTTTGAGTGTTTTTCAGCTCCAAAAACGCTAAAAAAAAACGTTCCAAAACGCCCAACAAGTAAAACCCCATTCATTTAAATGGCCCCTATTCACATCTGAGTGTTTTGCAAAACGCCTGTAGCTGAAAAAAGTACATGAGCTTCTTTTTGGGCTGATTACCAGCGTTTTTGATAGATGTCAATGCCTGCCTCCAAAAACGCCTGAAAATCGCGGTAAAAAAACGAAGTAAAAAGCTACGCTCAAGTGTGAATGCAGCCTAAAGGTGGGATATGCAGATCAACACTTGTACAGTTTTTTGTCCTTCGCCTTACAGCTGAGCACTTGGCTGTCACCATAGTTTTAATCCCTATTTTTCATGGTTTTCTTTACTTTCTTCTCACTGCTTCATAAGTTGTGCCAAAGTCAACAATTCTCTATTCTATTCCATTAATTGGCAATTCAGAAATTTAGGGTGTCTCTGCCATATGGTGTGACTCCATAGAAAGTGTCATATTGTTCTACATAACTATTTTATTATTACTATTAATAATATACAGTGCTCCGCATAAATTAGTACACCCCTTTTGAGAAGTAAGATTTTAATCAATATCTCTATGAACACAAAAACAATTTCCCAAATGTTCACAAAACTGAGTTTTATAGAACATTTGTTTAGCTCATTACATGAAGTACATGAACCATACATAAAGTATGGTTTTTGAGTAAAACTGAAGATTTTGTAATCTAATTGATGCAAAAATGAATACACCCCACAACAAAAACTACTACATCTAGTATTTTTCATGACCTCGATGATTTGTAAGGACAGCCTCAAGTCTTCTAGGCATGGAATGAACAAGTTGGTGACATATTGCAACATCTATCTTTTACCATTCTTCAAGAACGACCTCTTTTAGAGCCTGGACGTTGGGAGGAGAGTGATGTTCAACTTGTCTCTTCAGAATTCCCCTATAGGTGTTTGATTGTGTTCAGATCAGGAGACATACTTGTCCACTGAATCACTTTCACCCTATTATTCTTCAGAAATGCAACTGTGGCCTTAGATGTGTGTTTTGGTTCGTTGGAAAAGTGCATGACAACCAAGGGCCATCATTGATGGTTGCATCTTCTCTTTCAATATAGAGCAATACATCTGTGATTTCATGATATCATTAATGAAATGCAGCTCCTCGACACCAGCAGCACTCATACAGCCCCACAGAAGGGCACTGCCACCACCATGTTTCAATGTAGGCACCATGCATTTTTCTTTGTACTCCTCACCTTTGCAACGCCATGCAGTTTTAGAGCCGGGTCACACTGAGGCGACACGACTCCTTACTACTTCGGGGGCGACTTGTGCATTACATTGCACCACGACTTCGGAGCAACTTGCAGGGACCTCACATAATGGAAGTCTATGCAAGTCGCTCCAAGGTCGCCCCGAAATAGTACGGGACCCTTTTTCTAAGTTGGAGCGACTTGTGTCGCTCCTATTGGAACGGGTCCTGTAGCGGTCAATGGACCACGAGGGAGCGCGACAAGTCGCCTGACAAGTCGCGCTAATGTGAACCGGCTCTTAAAGACACCAGTTCCAAAACCATTTATCTTGGTCTCATCACTCTCATCACATACAGAGTCTCAGTAGTCTTCCTTTTTTTTCAGCATGGGCCCTGGCAAATCTTTTTGGGCTTTTTCTCTGCACTCTGTACATAGCGCACCCCTGAATAAACCCCTGCAGTTTTTATCTTTCAAAAAGTGTTTCTCAGCGCTAAACATTTCATCCAATTCCTAAATTGCTGCATTTGTAAATTTGGAAAAGCCAATATAAAGGAATGGTAGAGGGTAAATAAGTACTTGTGGGTTGTTCTGGATATTTTATAGATAGGCAACTCCTATCATATTAACCACTTCAGCCCCGGAAGATTTTACCCCCTTCCTGACCAGGACAATTGCGCGGCCGTGCGACGTTGGACCCAAACTAAATTTACGTCCTTTTTTTCCCCACAAATAGAGCTTTCTTTTGGTGGTATTGGATCACCTGTGCGATTTTTTTTTTTTTATTTTTTGCGCTATAAACAAAAATGAGCGACAATTTTGAAAAAAAAAAAAAAAAACAATATTTTTCACATTCTGCTATATGACATTCTCAAAAGAAAAAAAAAAATAGAATTTTTTTAACATTTTAGGCCAATTTGTTGTCTGCTACATATTTTTGGTAAAAAAAATTGCAATAAGCATCTTTTGATTGGTTTGCTCAAAAGTTATCGCGTCTACTACGGGAAAGATTTATGTCATTTTTGTTGTTTTTTTTTTTTTTTACTAGTAATGGCGGCGATCTGCGATTTTTTTTTTTTTTTTTGTGGGACTGCGACATTGCGGCGGACAGATCGGACCCCTAACTGACATTTTTGACACTTTTTGGGGTACCAGTGACATTACTACAGTAATCAGTGCTTTAAATATATATGCACTGTTACTGTAATAATAACACTGGCAGGGAAGGGGTTAACACCTTTGGTGATCAAGGGGTTAAATGTGAGCCTAGGAGGGTGATTCTAACTGTGGGGGGGGGGCGTGGCTTCTGAAATGATCAGAGAGACATGTGATCCTATATAGCAGGATCACATGAGCTCTGTGATCATCCCAGGGAGAAGGACGGTTGGCTGTGTTTACAACAGCAGACCGTCCTCTCTCAGCAGGGAACGATCGCGGGTGTCAGGCGGAGCCGCCTGCCTGCTGCATCGGCTTCCCCCACTGACGAGCGGGGGCGCGAGCTCGCCTCCTAGACTCTCCAGAGCTAGCGCCATACATGTACGGCGATTTGCCTGGGAGCGGCTGCCTGCCGCAGTACATCTGCGGCAGGCGGTCGGCAAGCAGTAAATTAGTGGTTCCAAATTAATAACTACTGCAGTAGGGAACAGACCCAAAAGATACTCAGCATGTTTCCAAAAGAACTGTTCTGTTTTATTTGACGCAATGTAAGGCTTTTATACACATAATTATGTAAGTATCACATTATTATTACAATTGTACTTTTATGGTAACAAAGGGCGTAACATAGGCAGGCTAATTCTAATCAGGACTGGAAAGAATGCAAACATTTAATGAAAACAATATTAGTGCTATGTGTACAATGAGCGCAGTGTGCAATACATACCAAATAAAATACAATAATTTACAGAACTTACAAATTTCCTTTTACAGGGTTTACCTAATCATTTTTTATATATACGTAAGTTTCCTTTGAGGGGGTGTGTCTTATGTATACATAGATTTGCTAATCGGTGTCCCTCATTCCCATCTCAAAAGGTTGGGAGGTATGTACAAGTGCCCTTTCCACTGCAGCAGACAGACTTGTACTTCTCTGTAGAGAATAAAAAGAGTCTGAAGGAGCCTGGCATTGCACCAGTGCTGTATTTTGGCCTAGGCCAACAAGGCCCAGGCCTAGGGCGACACTTTGCAGGGGGGCAGCAAAGAAACTGCCCCCTCCACCTGAGTCTCTATTGGCCACTGGCTGCTAGAGCCACCTCTCTCATTCCCCCCTCTCTCTCAACCCCCTCACTCTCACTCTCATCCCCCCTCTCTCTCACCCCCCCCCTCTCTCTCACCCCCCCCTCTCTCTCACCCCCCCTCTCTCTCTCACCCCCCCTCTCTCTCTCACCCCCCCTCTCTCTCTCACCCCCCCTCTCTCTCTCACCCCCCCTCTCTCTCTCACCCCCCCCTCTCTCTCTCACCCCTCTCTCTCTCTCTCTCACCCCTCTCTCTCTCTCTCACCCCCCTCTCTCTCTCTCACCCCTCTCTCTCTCTCTCTCTCACCCCTCTCTCTCTCTCTCTCTCACCCCCCTCTCTCTCTCTCTCTCACCCCCCTCTCTCTCTCTCACCCCTCTCTCTCTCTCACCCCCCTCTCTCTCTCTCTCTCATCCCCCCTCTCTCTCTCTCTCTCTCATCCCCCCTCTCGCTCTCATCCCCCCTCTCGCTCTCTCTCTCTCATCCGCCCTCTCGCTCTCTCTCTCTCATCCCCCCTCTCGCTCTCTCTCTCTCATCCCCCCTCTCGCTCTCTCTCTCTCATCCCCCCTCTCGCTCTCTCTCTCTCATCCCCCCTCTCGCTCTCTCTCTCTCATCCCCCCTCTCGCTCTCTCTCATCCCCCCTCTCGCTCTCTCTCTCTCATCCCCCCTCTCGCTCTCTCTCTCTCATCCCCCCTCTCGCTCTCTCTCTCTCATCCCCCCTCTCGCTCTCTCTCTCTCATCCCCCCTCTCGCTCTCTCTCTCTCTCATCCCCCCTCTCGCTCTCTCTCTCTCATCCCCCCTCTCTCTCTCATCCCCCTCTCTCTGTCTCTCTCTCATCCCCCCTTTTTTGCTCTCTCACCCTCCCTCTCTCTCAACCCCCCCTTACCCATCCCCCTCTCTCTCTCCCTCACCCACCCCCTCTCTCGTGAGATCTCAGGGGTTCATTCTCTCACCCCTCTCTCTCTCTCTCACCCCCCTCTCTCTCTCTCACCCCTCTCTCTCTCTCTCTCTCACCCCCCTCTCTCTCTCTCACCCCTCTCTCTCTCACCCCCCTCTCTCTCTCTCTCTCATCCCCCCTCTCTCTCTCTCTCTCTCATCCCCCCTCTCGCTCTCTCTCATCCCCCCTCTCGCTCTCTCTCTCTCATCCCCCCTCTCGCTCTCTCTCTCTCATCCCCCCTCTCGCTCTCTCTCTCTCATCCCCCCTCTCGCTCTCTCTCTCTCATCCCCCCTCTCGCTCTCTCTCTCTCATCCCCCCTCTCGCTCTCTCTCTCTCATCCCCCCTCTCGCTCTCTCTCTCTCATCCCCCCTCTCGCTCTCTCTCTCTCATCCCCCCTCTCGCTCTCTCTCTCTCATCCCCCCTCTCTCTCTCATCCCCCTCTCTCTGTCTCTCTCTCATCCCCCCTTTTTTGCTCTCTCACCCCCCCTCTCTCTCAACCCCCCTTACCCATCCCCCTCTCTCTCTCCCTCACCCACCCCCTCTCTCGTGAGATCTCAGGGGTTCATACTGGGACTTGTAGTCCTTCAATTTTGGAGGGAGCCACATCCATTAAAAAAGGAGTGGGGCAAAGTTACATAGGTAGGGGAGGGGGGGCGCCCAATTTTAGTCTTGCCTAGGGCAGCACAAAACCAAAATACACCACTGCATTGCACCCGCAGTCCACTGGTCGCACTTGCATTGCTTTGTAGGCTCATATGCCAAAAGTAGGAAAAATAAAATTCTGCAAATATATGTGCATTTATTTTTATTGGCAAAAGGTGGATTAAGCCTTTAAGTGACCACTAGAAAGAACTGCCCTGCATAGTAACTCAGTTTACTACATAACTTACATACCGGAGTTTTCCATAAACAATCATTCCCCTGGTACTGTTGTGTTTAGGTGCACACAGCCATCATTGTTCGCGCACAATAAACCTGTGTCGGAGAAAGTTACCTTCTACCTCTAAGGCCGGATGACGGGTTGGAACGAGGTAGGCAGAGTCGTCAAACTCGTTTTGAAAACAGAAAGTCGTACTGCGATTGGTTAGCTGCTTCTTTGTTTGTTGTGCATTAAAGCGTAGCCTGGCAGTCACAGAGCCATTTGACAGACGATTACAATACTCTATGTGGATGTCGTCTTTTTAGCTTTTTTTTAACAACTCTGTGGATTTTTTTTTGGGCTCCTGGATTACTCACCTTTCTGCAGGACTATCGGTCAGTGAAGAAAAACATTTTTTTTTTTTTTTTTTGTATTTAGGTTTCATCGACACCTAGAAAATCTGTGGTTGGTAGCAACACTTTGACTTAATTAGTTCTTGAGTGCAGGGGTTTCAATCTGAACCAAATCTAAAATGTTGTCTCAGTGCCATTTTGGGTTGCGTTGACTTTGGATTGTGTAGACCTTTTTTCTACTGCGTGTTATGTTCAGACATGTTTCATCTGTTTGGTGTATTGCTGTAGGGTAAAGCATATTGTAACCATTAGGGTGCATAAGGGTGTGCACCCCAAATGTATTAAAATGCAGGTGGTGTTAGTAGGGCAAAGGATGGTGTCAGTAGAGCAGTGGACTTTTGTCAGTAGGGCAGAGGTGGATGTCAGTAGGGCAGTGGACTTGTCAGTAGGGCAGAGGTGGGTGTCAGTAGGGCAGAGGTGGGTGTCAGTAGAGCAGTGGACTTGTCAGTAGGGCAGCGGTGGATGTCAGTAGAGCAGTTGACTTTTGTCAGTAGGGCAGAGGTGGATGTCAGTAGAGCAGTGGACTTTTGTCAGTAGGGCAGAGGTGGGTGTCAGTAGGGCAGGGGACGTTGTCAGTAGTTCTTTTCAGTGGCGGCCCGTGCATAGGGGGCGCCAGGGCGCCGCCCCCCTACCCCTAAAAAAAAAAAGAAAAAAAAAAAGAAAAAAAAACAAAACGAACAAATAAAGTTGTACAAAAAAAAAAATTGGGTTCACCGGCCTCGCCTGAAGGAACTGGTGGCTGGGGGGGGGGGGGGGGGGTAGGGTTACGTCCCAGAAGAGGCGCCGATTGGCTGCCTTCTGGGGGGTAGGGGGGTATCCTGGGCGCAAGTCTTTGCGGTTGGACACCCCCACTTTCTGATATCCTGGCTGTGATTGGTCCAGTCTACAGCCTGGACCAATCATCATCCAGGATATCGCTGACGTCGCAATGGGGGTGGTGCCGGTGCGTGCGTCAGTCACTCACCGTCACCGCCGCTCAGAGAAAAGGAGAGGCCGCCCGCCGGTTCCCGCCGCCGAGACGAGGGAGAAGGGCCCGCCGCAGAAGAGGAGGAAGAAGCTGAGCCGCGCAGCCGCCAGGTAAGTTTGAAGGGAGCAGGCCGCCCGCCGGTTCCCGCCGCCGAGACGAGGGAGAAGGACCCGCCGCAGAAGAGGAAGAAGCTGAGCCGCCCCGCCGCCAGGTAAGTTTGAAGGGAGCACGCACGCTGGTCTCTGCATCGATTGGGGTACAATGCTGGCACTCTGCAATCATTGGGGGACAATGCTGGCACTCTGCAATCATTGGGGGACAATGCTGGCACTCTGCAATCATTGGGGGACAATGCTGGCGCTCTGCAATCATTGGGGGACAATGCTGGCGCTCTGCAATCATTGGGGGACAATGCTGGCACTCTGCAATCATTGGGGGACAAAGCTGTGGCGCTCTGCAATCATTGGGGGGCAATGCTGGCACTCTGCAATCATTGGGGGACAAAGCTGTGGCGATCTGCAATCATTGGGGGACAATGCTGGCACTCTGCAATCATTGGGGGACAATGCTGTGGCGCTCTGCAATCATTGGGGGGCAATGCTGGCACTCTGCAATCATTGGGGGACAAAGCTGTGCGATCTGCAATCATTGGGGGACAATGCTGGCACTCTGCAATCATTGGGGGACAATGCTGTGGCGCTCTGCAATCATTGGGGGACAATGCTGTGGCGCTCTGCAATCATTGGGGGATAATGCTGTGGCGCTCTGCAATCATTGGGGGACAATGCTGTGGCGCTCTGCAATCATTGGGGGACAATGCTGTGGCCACTCTGCAATCATTGGGGTACAATGCTGTGGCGCTCTGCAATCATTGGGGGACAATGCTGTGGCGCTCTGCAATCATTGGGGGACAATGCTGGCACTCTGCAATCATTGGGGGACAAAGCTGTGGTGCTCTGCAATCATTGGGGGGCAATGCTGGCACTCTGCAATCATTGGGGGACAAAGCTGTGGCGCTCTGCAATCATTGGGGGACAATGCTGGAACTCTGCAATCATTGGGGGACAATGCTGTGGCGCTCTGCAATCATTGGGGGACAATGCTGTGGCGCTCTGCAATCATTGGGGGACAATGCTGTGGCGCTCTGCAATCATTGGGGGACAATGCTGTGGCTCTCTGCAATCATTGGGGTACAATGCTGTGGTACTCTGCAATCATTGGGGGACAATGCTGTGGCGCTCTGCAATCATTGGGGGACAATGCTGTGGCGCTCTGCAATCATTGGGGGACAATGCTGTGGCGCTCTGCAATCATTGGGGGACAATGCTGTGGCGCTCTGCAATCATTGGGGACAATGCTGTGGCGCTCTGCAATAATTGGGGGCCAATGCTGTGGCGCTCTGCAATCATTGGGGGCCAATGCTGTGGCGCTCTGCAATCATTGGGGGACAATGCTGTGGCGCTCTGCAATCATTGGGGGACAATGCTGTGGGCACTCTGCAATCATTGGGGTACAATACTGTGGCTCTCTGCAATCATTGGGGTACAATGCTGTGGGCACTCTGCAACCATTGGGGTACAATGCTGTGGGCACTCTGCAACCATTGGGGGACAATGCTGTGGCGCTCTGCAATCATTGGGGGACAATGCTGTGGCGCTCTGCAATCATTGGGGGACAATGCTGTGGCGCTCTGCAATCATTGGGGGACAATGCTGTGGCGCTCTGCAATCATTGGGGGACATTGCTGTGGCACTCTGCAATCATTGGGGACAATGCTGTGGCGCTCTGCAGTGATTGGGGACAATGCTGTGGCGCTCTGCAGTGATTGGGGACAATGCTGTGGCGCTCTGCAGTGATTGGGGACAATGCTGTGGCGCTCTGCATTGAAAAGGGCTCGCACGCTGAACTCTGCATTGATGGGGGCACGGAACAGTTGCATTGAAGGGGGCACGCACGCTGAACTCTGCACAGTGTTTATTGCATTGAAGGGGGCACAGCACAGTTGCATTGAAGGGGGCATGCACGCTGAACTCTGCATTGTTGGGGCACAGCACAGTGTTCATTGCATTGAAGGGGGCACAGCACAGTGTTTATTGCATTTAAGGGGGCACAGCACAGTGTTCATTGCATTGTGGGGGCACAGCACAGTGTTCATTGCATTGAAGGGGGCACAGCACAGTGTTCATTGCTTTGAAGGGGGCACAGCACAGTGTTTATTGCATTGAAGGGGGCACAGCACAGTGTTTATTGCATTTAAGGGGGCACAGCACAGTGTTCATTGCATTGTGGGGGCACAGCACAGTGTTCATTGCATTGAAGGGGGCACAGCACAGTGTTCATTGCATTGAAGGGGGCACAGCACAGTGTTTATTGCATTGAAGGGGGCACAGCACAGTGTTTATTGCATTGAAGGGGGCACAGCACAGTGTTTATTGCATTGAAGGGGGCACAGCACAGTGTTTATTGCATTGAAGGGGGCACAGCACATTGTTCATTGCATTGAAGGGGGCACAGCACAGTTGCATTGAAGGGGGCACAGCACAATGTTCATTGCATTGAAGGGGGCACGCACGCTGAACTCTGCATTGAAGGGGGCATGTACACTGGTCTCTGCATTGAAAGGGGGCATATACCATCTCCTGTACCATGACCTGTGACATGCCTATACCATCACCTGTGCCATGCCTGTACCATCACCTATGCCATGCCTGTACCATCACCTGTGCCATGCCTGTACCATCACCTATGCCATGCCTATACCATCACCTGTGCCATGCCTGTACCATGACTTCAAAGTCACGCAATTTTTTACTGCGTTTTTTGACGCAAAGCAATACCTATTACATTTTTCTTTTTGCGCCCCCCCAAAAATTTTGAGCACCAGCCGCCACTGGTTCTTTTATTTTTATTATTTCATTTCTTTATTTTATTTTTTTTAATTTAGAAGCCCTGGTAGGTGTGTGTGTGTGTTTGGTGAAATATCAGCAGGGGTAATCTGTGCAGCACAGGGTGATTAGGGTGTACCCAGGCACATCGGACACACCCCCTGCGCACGCCTATTGTAACTTAAAAGGTTAGCATGATAGTGCAGTTATGAAACATTTCTGCCAAAATGACCCTTATAAAGTAAAACCAAGATTATTATCAAATAACCACAACTGATCAAACCCACCCAACGCAGCAGAAAATCAGTTTTTCCCACACACGCCTAGAAGCACACATTCTCTAGCTTGTTGGCAACTGTGATATCTGTGTACCCAAATCCTTAAAGGGATTGAAATATGGGATCTGTCATTGCTTGTAGTGCAAGCTGTTCTGACTTCACTATCAAGTGCAGCCATTCCCAACCAGGGTTCCGTGGAACTCTAGGGTATCCTCCAGGGTTGGCTTGGGGTTTCTTAAGCTGTGACTAAAGCCTAGTAACTGATGGCTCCGGTCGGAGCCGCTGTACTAACAATCCAATGTTAGTACAGTGATCTCCCCTGCTGTCATATTGTGTTCTGACAGGGGGGGCAGCCCCCCCCCCCCCACCAGAGCACTCCAGTCAGTGCTCTCAGCCATTGGCTCAGGAGCTAGTTGGCTGGTGGTTTTTCCAGCATGCTTGTCTGACAAAAGCCGGCCCAACGACTGGCTTCTGTTGGACCGGCTGCCACACACGTGGGCCGAATGTCAGGCGTTTTTTATTGGACGGCCGAAGTTGTCCAACATTTGGCCCGTGTGTTCTAGGCTTAACTGTCCTTCCATCTGATGGAACCTGCAGAGTTCCAGGTCCAATGCCACTTGGCAGAGCCAGCAGCATTACTGGAAGGGCAGGGGAGGGCTGGCAGCCTTAGGCCTGGAGGGCAAGTCCAGTTAAGTGGCCCATTGAACCATCGATTCAGTTGACCATCTATGCCCACCTGGTTTTATAACGGATATTGATGTTATGACACAAGACAAACATGATGCAATGTAATAACATAAATAAATGTTAATAGCAACAAAGGAGGTTTAACAAAAATACACGACATTACGCCTGATCGCGCTGCCTGACAGGGAAGTGACTTAGCATTGTGCCAGCCGAGTGCAGGAGCGTACTCTGCGCACTCATACCGCTCCACTGCAGCTCTGCAAATATAACATTGTGTAGCGGCACCCAGCAGCTGTATACAGTGTCTGGCCCCTTCATTAATCCAGCCCTGAGAGCAGCCTTTTTACCCGGCATCAGAGCGGCCTGGGTGGGCATTGCCACCCTGCCCCCCTTCCCAGTCCTCCCCTATGCAAGAGTAGTATTAGGGACATTTTGCCAATGATGATTGATTGACTAATCAAGGGGTTCCCTGAAATCTGAAAATTATTTCAAGGGTTCCTCTGGGGTAGAAAGTTTAAGAATGGCTGATCTAGTAAATCCCTGGCCTGGATCCTGCACAGGAATTAACAATTAATGCCAAATTTTAGACTTTTGGGACTTCCCTGCCGGCTTGCCGATCAGCGACTCAATGAGGACTTCTTACCACCTCCAACTTCTACCGACATTTTAAAACGCCCCAAAGTTTTCTTGGCAAGTTGTCTTGGTCCTTTTTTGGATGTTTCTTTGATTAAAAGTTAATTGAATCTGCTTGAAATTTACTTAACATTAAGCCCTGGCTCACGCTGAATGCGACTTTGAAATCGTGCTACTTCACTTGAAATAGCACGCTTTCCAAGCCACAGGTCACTGCGATTTCCTGTGTGACTTCTTTGCGACTTCATGCACAGATGTCTATGCAAGTTACACCTGTAATCACAAAAAATAATGCAGGGAACCCTTTTTTTAAAAAATCAGTGCGGCACTGCAAAGTCCAAGTTACACCGATTTGAATGTTTCCTTTGCAATAGGTTGCAACTTTTCATGCGATTTGGAACTGTCAAATCACATGACAAGTCGCACCAGTGTGAACAGGAGGCTGAATGAGAGAAATCGAAAGATTCTTTCATCCACACTAAACAGCTGTCGACTTCTGTGTTCTGAATGCCACGACACCCGCAGCCACCTGAATATTAGAACAGTGTGTGCCGGTTCACACATATGCTATGTCAGATATTGCATGTGATTGGCACCGCACTGCTCTGCAAATCACATGTGATGTCTGTGTGATGCAAATTCAGCCATACAGATTGTATGGCTGAATTTGCATCGCATTCGGCCAAAGTCGCACAGGACCCTTATTTTGGTCTGCACCAGAAGCAGATCGCATGGGTGTTCACACCTATACAATCTGATTCCTGTCCGAACTGACAGTTCACACTGCGATATGTGAACTAATCTGGGGGTGTCGTTAACTTTGTATTGACACTCCCAGCAGTTCACATATTGCAGTGTAAACTGCCTGCGAGTTGGGTGCGATGTAGATTCACAGGGTTCCCACATCACACCAATGTGAACCGGCACTGACTGCTTTAACAAGTGTTATAAAACCTGAGGTTTGTTTTTGTTTTTTTTCCCTTACATGTTGATGTAATATTTACATGTCAATGCACGTGGTTCTATATACACACTGCGTGTTTACTATACAGCGGTGGTGACGTGGAGATCAGAGGCAGTTTTATGTTCTGTAGGGTGATGTATATGTCGCTAAGTGTTTTATGAACAAAGATTATTGCCAGCTATTCTTGTCTGGATTACAGGAGCTTTATCAAGTTCAAACCGCCTCCAGAAATCCCATTTACTCACCCGTGATATCACAGTACTGAAAAGACCATGTAGTAGTGTGCATGCTGGTAAACAGAGCAGCTGATAGGGGAGGGGGGGGCACCTGTCCTTTTGTAGGGGGCCCGAGCACACAGGGGGGCCCCCACAGAGAGGGGGATTCATGATGAACAACATTTACAGAAATCTTCCTCCAGCAGCTGAAAGCTGATCTCTCCCTGCTCCCAGCTTTTATCTGCTGCTGAGTAAGAGACATTTGTCCCTCACTAATCCCCCTCCCTATGTGGGCCTCCCCTCCCAGCCCTGGCTCTGTTAGCTCTGCTCTGCTCTGTAACTTTGTTTCTCTCCCTGCAGTTCTTCCTATACTCCTTGCCCCAGCCTGTATATTTTTTTCAGCTCTCTCCCCCATTGCTCTGTCTTCCTGACACAGTCACAGCTGATCAGCTGCATTCCATGGGGTGAAGAATTTACTGATACCACAGTTCTATAGCTAGCTGTTATCTTGTCCCAGTGCAGTTAAGTGTGCTTTATGTAGCTGGGCTTCCCACTCCTCTCCCCCAGACTGCTTCCTGACCTATACAACTTTGCTTCTTCTCCCCTACACTGTCTCCCCTACCCTCCCTCTATCCATTATTATGCATAATAATGGATAGAGGGAGGGTAGAAGTAAACTCAATTTTTTATCTTGTATCTACAGGTAAGCCTATAATAGGACTTATATGTAGGTACAGTGAATATCTCCTAAACGTAGCAGCCAGTGATGGCACCAACGCATGAGCACTGCGCAGTGCCATCTTAAGAGCATTAAAGGGCCCCGGCCTACAAAATCACCCACAAGCATAAAAATGGTAATTATCTATAAGGCGATATTTATTGGTACAGCAGTGCCAGGCTAATGACAGCTTCGAAGTTCGGCGGCTGGGTCCAGTGAACACGCACACTGACGGGAGTCAGACTCGACTGTCCCTTGTGTGCCTGTTCCCATGGAGGCGGACAGGCATTCCTGCAGTTGTGGGCTCCCCTTCCACTGTCCAAGTGGCCTGACAGCAGCGAAGGGCCGACAGGCGCTTGCCACCTGCTAAGTTCGGGGGCGGGATGCACACAGGAATCGGGATTAATGCTTGGCTGGGGCTGGGCAAGTGGGGCACCCGGGTAACTGCCCAGCGTGCCCATTCGGTAACATGGCCCTGGCACTGCATTCTCAATGGATGACATACCATCCATTGAGAGAGCTGTGCTGTGACCATGACACCTGCGCGCGCATGCCTGTGAGTTACATCATCGCAGTTTGGCCAAACGACTGGAGCCCAAGAACCCAGAGAGAAGACCAGATGAAGATGAAATCCCTTTTAGTAGTGACAGCACACCGCTGGGGAAATCTGTTTTTTAGGAAAATATAATTAAGGGCTCATTCACGCAGGTACTCTGGCTGTGTGAAGGAGGGGTTTGGGCTGGAGCCGCCTGTCATTCTATGGGGATGCAGCGCCTGTATGAACACAGCCACAGGCCCTAATTGGACAGGTGTGCAGGGGTGTGGCCCCCAAATGCACACTGTCTGTGTTCAGGCTGTAAACCTGCACCCCCTCACCTGTCAAATTAGGACCCGCAGCTGTGTTTCTACAGATTCAGGGGGCTCAAACCACATAAATGAACCCCTGATTCACACTGTACAGACCACAGCACACATGTGCATGAGCCCCAACACCTCCCCCACACACACAGATTTTGTTATCAACTCAGTTTCATATTTTAGATTTAGCAGGAATTCTGAGTTATCTTGTATTTGTGTCTTCTAATAATGATTTTATTGTATTTTAATTGAAATATAGCTTTAATATTTTCTTGGGGGCCCCTGTCAGGTAGTCTGTACGGGGCCCCGCAATTTTTATCAGCAGCCCTGCTGGTAAAGCTTATCTCCAAGCACAAAAATTTTCTTTTAAATATATTCCTCAACAGCCGCAAAGGATATACAGTACATTCTCTCTGTCTCAAATGGCTTTGCAGACCCAGATATTACTTTGTTAAAATAGTAGTGCCATCATCACTACACTGTACATGGTCTGTGCAGAGAGCCCATGCAGAATGAGATCAGTAGCACTGGTATGCAACTAAGGAATGTTTACTTGTGGCTCTGCATTTAGGGGACAGTAAAAAGTAGGATCAACTGCCTGTTTTACTACCCCATGCCCACACTTGTAAATGGGGCCTTATTGCGCTCCGCCAACATTGGACTTCAGCCAACAGATCACATTTGTATAGTTTATCATTGTGCTTAATCACTGTGTAGCACCCTCCTAGATAGGATAATAGTATAATTAGGCAAATGTAGTTCTTTTTGGCTCCTCTGTAATCAGTGAAACAGATGTTGATTACTTTGGGCTGATCTGCGTCTCACAGGCTGCAGGTTTGATTGCTTCTCCCTGCCTTCTAGAAGGTTCTAGAACAGGGTTTCTCAACCAGGGTTCCGTAGAACCCTAGGGTTCCTCCTGAGGTTGCTTGGGGTTCCTTGTGCAATAGGCAATTTCTGCCTCTCAGATAGGTTCCCAATGATACCATTGTTCCTTTTAGCTATCTGTAAGGGGTAATTCTTCCCAATGATGGCAAGAGTAAGGAGCATTCTTCCCACTGACTGTTATACTAATGTGTCATGAGTTGTAATTTTTTACATTTTTAGCAGGGGTTCCTGAGACCATTTATTTATTTTAAGGGTTCCTCTGTGTTGAAAAGGTTGAGAAAGGCTATTCTAGAACATACAGTGGTGATCGAAAGTTTGGGCACCCCAGGTAAAAATTTGTATTAATGTGCATTAGAAGATCCCATGGTGCTGATTGTTGGAGTAAGGTCAGATGAGTCTGGGCATTTAAAACCTTTGAGATTGACATCACCTGGTCTTCCTAGATGATGATTGAGAACAGTCCATGACACTGGCAGGTCTCAGCCTTGCAAAGGGGCAGTGCATGCTATAAATTCTGCAGGGTGCCCAAACTTTTGCAGACGCCATTTTATTGTTTTCTGTAATTTTGAAAGTGTCAATGATGGAAATAAAATTAACTTTTGTTGACATATAAGAATGTCTAATCTAGAATGTGATGCCTTTTGGAGATTTTTCCATCTTTCCTTGGCTTCTTTATGCACATTAATACAAATTTTTACCTGGGGTGTCCAAACTTTCGATCACCACTGTAAGAGTGGAGCAAGTCAAATGAGCAGTCTGAATATTTGTGGTTCCTTAGCTAATTCCTATTGAGTTGTGCCCAGTAGGTGGCTGAAGAGCACATATACATAGTCGGTGGTCTGAAGCGGCTTCGTCTTGTCCAGGAGAAGAGTTCCCCAGCCTAAAGGACTACTGCCCTTTTTAGGCAGCTCAGCTGAAGGTCTACATGTGCTCATTGAGGTCCCAGCTAGGACAGAGCTGGGGGCCTATATTCCTGAGAATATAGGCCCCCAGTAATTCCAGTACTTGCAGTGGAAAATTAGTGACTGTTGGCTGTCTTCCCTAGTGCCAGTGATTGCTTGGACTGGGACAGATCTTACAACATTTCATTGCTGCTCATTCTCTGGGCTTTATTCGAGGAACTATGCTAAGAAGTACTGACAAAGAGTAACGTGTCCTCCTATTATCATAGTGTTGCTGGAGTATCCCACAGATCCTTCCACCTGACCAAATTGTGTAGAGAGCAATCAATGAGAGATACAGCCATACTACTGCTTCTTAAATTTACCCCTTAGTGCCATTTTTTTGAGGTTTACATTTACTTTAATTCGGTGAGCATCGTATAAGCACCACAAAATAAATACACCCCTGATGGTTAGTACCTAGGTAAACCTTAATTAACTGGGCACTACATTGACATCTGCTGGTATCCTCACTTAGGTTGTGCCAGCTTTGGGATGAAGTTGTCAGGTAGAATGTAGTTGATGAAGGAAAGGATGAGCTCATTCATAGTGCAGTATCCAGTTCCTCCCCATGTGATTGGAATGACTTAATATTCCCGGGTCCTGGGCCAGTCATCACCTCTGTAAATCTGGTTACCATCTGAGACGTTTGGGTGATCTTGCGCCTGCTGTCACCTCCCTTCACTGTCAGGATGTCATCTTGCATGCTAGTGATATTTTTCTTTTATGCAAGTTTTATTGTTTTACAAGGAGAACATGTTTACAAAGACTAGGATCAGTAAATTAACAAACAGCAGGGTAATTATTGCACTCTGCCAACCATCAATGGCTGGTTTTACCAACACAGATTCCAGGTGAAGTTTGACAACTCTTTGTATGAGAGGGGAAACTTCACGGTTCACACTGGATAGAATTCTCTGGTTTTGTCCTTTGTATGTAAACATTCATAAGTATCATTTGTATGGAAGTAAACCGCCACAAGGGGTAATTTTGGCCCCCCAGGAGCTTTTTGCCATAATGCGCCTGTATGCTAGCTCATTATGACAGACATACTTAGCAAGAGCTCAATTAGGTGCGAAGATAATGTTGCGGGAGGTACATCATCAATGACTGTCCAATGGACGAGGCAAAAAGACAGTCGACAATTGACAGGTAGAGTCACCTGTGTGGAGAGCCGAGTGAAATAATTGTGTGTGTGACCAGGTGGTGAGCTGCAATATCGCTGGGACTGGTGAGCTGCTGCTTTTGTGATTTACTATCTCCTTCAAGGCAAACCTTGACACCTCAGATGTTTTGGAACTACATTTCCCATGACGTTCGTGCACTCTGCAGTGCAGTTGAGCATCATAGGAAATGTAGTTCCAAAACAAGGTTCTCCATCACTGTTCTAGAGAGACTGCGCCCTTTAGGAATTGAACTTACAGCTATATAGTAGCCTTATTGCTCCCTGCAGGCTTGACTGGGATTATTATCATGTACACCAATGGTACAACTGGGCCCCAACCCTAGCCGGCTGAAGACAGTCCCTATACAGCTGCTACACAGATACTTTCATCTATTGCTTATGCTAGGAGGTATCTCTCAGGGGACATTGCACCAAATCCTAGCTATTCTCCTAGAGTGCACTCTAGACTGTCTATAGTATTTAATCACATTGCAGTTAATGCTTCTCTGCACTGTTTATTGCTTGCTTTGCTGATTCATGAGTTAACTACTTCTGGACCGGAATATTTTCCCCCTTATTGATTAGGCCATTTTTTGCGATTCGGCACTGCGTTACTTTAACTGACAATTGCGCAGACGTGCGACACTGTACCCAAATAAAATGTATGTCCTTTTTTCCCCACAAATAGAGCTTTATTTTGGTGATATTTGATCACCTGTGCGATTTTTATTTTTTGCGCTATAAAAAAAAGCAACAATTCTGAAAAAAAAGACAATATTTGTCACTTTCTGCTATATAACATTCCTCCCAAAAAAATTAAAAATCTAATTTTTTCATCATTTTAGACCCATTTGTATTCTTCTACATTTTTTAGGTAAAAAAAATTCCAATAAGCGTATTTTGATTGGTTTGCGCAAAAGTTATTTTGTTTACTAACTACGGGAAAGATTTAAGTCATTTATATTTATTTTATATTTTTTTGCTAGTAATGGCGGCGATCAGTGATTTTTAGCGGGATATATATTTATTTTTAGCAGGGATATATATTTACTTATTCATTGCATTGCAATCTTCAATGTTCATGATCCCTGAGCTCTACCTCTCAGTCAGGGTTGTGTTGGACCTCTGCAGAGAAATGGGCTTTTCTACTCCGAACTTGGATCATTTCTATTAAAAATATACCTAGAAAGCTTTACACACCTTTTACTTTGATGCATGTAGAATGTACGGTGTTTATCTGATTGAAGATGCCATTGGACTTTCAGCAAGTGAAGTCAGATTTGTTATGTATCAGTGACACAAAGAAGTCAGGCCAAGGGGCAGTAAAAATGTGCAGGTGGGCTGTAGTTTTACTGACCGCCTAACTGCATGTTATTATGACCAGTACATCGGTTTTTGCGCTTGGCAGGTGAAACCACCACCAACTGCATCCTGTACATGTGCACGGGGGGGGGGGTTAAAACAGGTATGTCAGGCATGCTAATTTAAGTGGTTAAAACAGGTATGTCAGGCATGCTTATATTCTACATGCACTTTATTTGTTAACTATTATTATTATTATAATATAATAGTAATAATAATTTGTATATTTGCACAAGTTTTATTAATTTGGTATTAGTAGCGCTGTATCTTTTATTATATAATGTCAGACACAACATATCGCCTCCAAGCTACTTAGAACTGCCTCTGAAAAGTGTACAACCATAGCTCGCTTTTCAGAGGGACAGGTTAAACAGCTGCATGTAAATGAGGGTTTAAAGTGTATGTATAACAGAAACCATTTCTTTTATTGAGTCGAAAACATTTTTTTTTTTTTTGTTTTTTCTTTTTTTTTCATATTTTTTTATGTTCCTATGGAGAAATTTCCCTTCGTCTTTGACAGGCTCCAGAATTACAACAAGATTGAGGACCTCTGTGCCCCCAGCCTCTCTATATCTGTACATCATAAGCTTCAAGGGATAGCCCTATTTCTCATTAGATTATATTGTTGATGTTTCCTTAGTCAACCTGTTTATTTATTCTGGTTGGTGCAGTGACTTAACGTTACTTTGTACAGATCTGGTCTCTCTGCACCCTCTTAAAATTCTGATTCATGAAATAAATTGTCCCCATTTTCTCATGCAGGTGATTTTGGTGTTGTCATTGATATGTTCTGGAGTCCTCTGGAAACCTGCATGATCCCTGTGCTATCTATAGATCACTATTTTTAGAACCAAATTACTCACAGATTTCCCCAGTCACCATACTGTGAGGTCACGGATAGATTCCCGTTTCAGATCCCCCCCACCACACCGATCCATGTCTAATAATCTCCGGGCAAGTAAAAAAAAAAATATTTAATATTTAATTATTTTTGGCTATACCTCAAAAAAGGATCAGATTGATATACAGTGCCTTATAAAAGTATTCACACCCTTTAAAATTTTCCACATTTTGTCATGTTACAACCCAAAACATAAATGTATTTTATTTTCACAATTCTGTGCCACTTTGTGTCGGTCGATCACATAAAATCCCAATAAAATACATTTACGTTTTTGGTTGGAACATGACAAAATGTGAAATGTTTTGAGGCGTATGAATATTTTTTCAAGGCACTGTAAATATTACTATTGATGTAGTTAATGGGTGAAGGCGCACTTCTTTGTACAGATTGTAGTTCCGTATGTACAAAATGCTGCGCAGTATCTTCGCTGCGGTGCGCTGGATGTCGGGAATGTCAGTAAATCTTTGTCCTTTTTAAGGAATTTTTTAATTTTGGAAAGTAAAGTCTCCGGGTGTGAAGTCGCGGGGTTAAGGTGTTTGGTGAAGAATGGATTTCTCAGCCAGGAAGACGTAACGCTTTTTTTAGACTTAGAGTCCATCCCCCCTTTCGCGCCGGAGTACCCCCCCCTCGCGCCGGAGTTTCCCCCCCCTCGCAGCAGAGTCCCCCCACCCTTCGCGCCGGAGTCCCTCCCCTTTCGTGCCAGAGTCCCTCCCCTTTCGCGCCGGAGTTCCCCCCCCTCGCAGCAGAGTCCCCCCACCCTTCGCGCCAGAGTCCTTCCCCTTTCGCGCCAGAGTCCCTCCCCTTTGCGCCAGGGTCCCCCCCTTTCACACCACACCAGAGCCCCCCCCCCTTTTACACCACACCAGAGTCCCCCCCCCCCCCCTTCACAGCAGCAGATTCCCATAACTTTCTCATTTTCAACATTTGCACCTGTCCTTTGTGTTTTTGGCTGCCTACGTCTTGTATCAATATGGACATCATCCCGTCTCTCCTTATACCGCCTCAACCAATCAAATTTCCTCATGGAATGTTCACTATGAGCCTGTCCTAACAGAGCTGCACTTTCACTCACACTTTAGCTAATTGTCATGCAAAATTTGATGGTAATTCCCTGCTCCAGATTCCGGTCACTCACTTTCCCCCAACAAGGCGCACACACGTGTTATTTCTTCTACTATTCTCTAAGGCCTCGTTCACACCTCAGCATTTTGTTCAAAGTTTCAAAAAGCTTAAGGGGAAAAAAAATTGCTTGATCCGAGAGTTTTTGAGTGTTTTAGTGTGTTTTGTCACTCATATTTAAGTGTTTTTCTTCTCAAAAGCAATGATTAAATAAAAATAGACAATAAAAATAATAAATAGATAAAGTATGTAAAAAAACAGGCCTTAACCCCGATATTAACTACTAATCCTTAACCCCAATATTAACCCCTAACCTAACAAAATAATAAAATAAATGAATATTCATTTAAAAAAGTGGATAAAAAAGCTGATAACGGCTGAAAAACTGATAAAAAAGGATAGATTATATTTTTCTCTATTCGCTAAAAAAACCTGCCAAAGCTTAAAAACACTGTACACAAATGCTTGAAAAAAACCCCACAAAACGCAACGCTCCGTAGTGAATGCAGCATAAAGACGGAGTCAACTAGTCTACGACCCAGACAGGTGTAAGTTAGAACATGTCAAAACAAGTCCAAGTACGAATGGCTGAGTGACCACCAAAGTGCTGTGCCGCGCACATTTCAGGAAATAAATTGTCACATCCTGTAGATATTGAAACCTTTAAGTCTTAAAAAAAAAAAAAGAGCGCACCAGCCTAGTGCAACACCCTCTGATACCATAAAATATAAAAATATTTTATTTATTATTTACTCGTTACTTGTTTTGCTTTTAATACTCACGAAAGAGATAAAATTACAGCCATATTATCCAATCCTAGACACAACGGCCCTTCATATCTTTAGAGACAGATAACCTCTCCAGCACTAACAGCACATGATAGTGTATATGAAATATCCTGATGCGTTTTGAGGGTCAAGCCCATCTTTTTTTTTGAAGAAGCCAGGTGGAAAATTGTTGACCAAACAGCTCCTGCATCCATTGGTATGCAGACACCGCTAATGTATTCTGACAGCCAGTGGTATGCAGACACCGCTAATGTATTCTGACAGCCAGTGGTATGCAGACACCGCTCATGTATTCTGACAGCCAGTGGTATGCAGACACCGCTCGTGTATTCTGACAGCCAGTGGTATGCAGACACCGCTTGTGTATTCTGACAGCCAGTGGTATGCAGACACCGCTCGTGTATTCTGACAGCCGGTGGTATGCAGACACCGCTCGTGTATTCTGACAGCCGGTGGTATGCAGACACCGCTCGTGTATTCTGACAGCCGGTGGTATGCAGACACCGCTCGTGTATTCTGACAGCCGGTGGTATGCAGACACCGCTCGTGTATTCTGACAGCCAGTGGTATGCAGACACCGCTTGTGTATTCTGGCAGCCAGTGGTATGCAGACACCGCTCGTGTATTCTGACAGCCAGTGGTATGCAGACACCGCTCGTGTATTCTGACAGCCAGTGGTATGCAGACACCGCTCGTGTATTCTGACAGCCAGTGGTATGCAGACACCGCTCGTGTATTCTGACAGCCAGTGGTATGCAGACACCGCTCGTGTATTCTGACAGCCAGTGGTATGCAGACACCGCTCGTGTATTCTGACAGCCAGTGGTATGCAGACACCGCTTGTGTATTCTGACAGCCAGTGGTATGCAGACACCGCTCGTGTATTCTGACAGCCAGTGGTATGCAGACACTGCTCGTGTATTCTGACAGCCAGTGGTATGCAGACACTGCTCGTGTATTCTGGCAGCCAGTGGTATGCAGACACTGCTCGTGTATTCTGGCAGCCAGGGGTATGCAGACACTGCTCGTGTATTCTGACAGCCAATGGTATGCAGACACCGCTCATGTATTCTGACAGCCGGTGGTATGCAGACACCGCTCATGTATTCTGACAGCCGGTGGTATGCAGACACCGCTTATGTATTCTGACAGCCGGTGGTGCTGCAGCCGGAGATTTTGACGATCCACTATTACTTGTTGCTTCTCTTCTTTTTAATATTCACAAAAGAGTTAAAATCACATCCATATCATCTAATCCTAGACACAAAGGTCCTTCACATTTATAGGGACTGGATGTACAATCTGACGGCCTCTCCAGAACTAACTGCACATCATAGTGGCTTTTGTTTTGTGGAAGGAGCCATTCTGAAAATTGTTAACTGAACAGCTGACAGCCGGTGGTGCTGCAGCAGGAGATCTCATCTATCCACGCGGTTAGTGTGGATGGAAAAATCTGTTAGTTTTTCTCTTTTTTTTTTGTTTTGTTTTTTTGTGAACGTAAGAAATCCAAATGTGCATGGCCATCTTTATTCACTGCACTGTATCTTTACCCACTTCCATACCAGGCCAATTCTGCCACTCCTCTCCTACATGTAAAAAATATAATTTCTCTGCCGCTCATTGACAGACGTAGTCCTCTTTGATTCACATCAATTGGGTTATGCTGCCTCCGCAGGAGTAGGACTAGGCAGAAAGAAAAAACGTTCTGGCTCCACCCTAGGGGCAGTCCCAGAGGGTATATCCTCTTCCTGTCTGCTACAGAGAATCAGCCCCGTTCCCTGTTAAGGCGCATTCTACTCGGGCGCTTAGTGTTTCCTGGACCTTCCGCCATCAGGCGTCAGTGGTTCAGGTTTTCAAGGCGACTACCTAGTCGTCGGTTCATACCTTTACAAGATTGTATAAGGTTTATATGAGGGCATCGTCAGATGCCTCTTCTGGCCGCAAGGTTCCTGCAGGCCGCTGTTTGAGGAGACTGTTGGTCTACCTCGAGGGTTTGTTGGGTAGGTCTCATCTGTTTGCTCGATGAGTCCCTTGATACTTCTGGTTGGCTCCGGTTGGGCCTTCTAGATTGGATTTTGATTTCTGTCAATCCCACCCCTCATTTGTGGCACTGCTTCTGGATGTCCCAATTGATGTGAATCAAAGAGGACTACGTCTGTCAATGAGCGACAGAGAAAAATGGATTTTTGTAAGATCTTACCGTAAAATCCTTTTCTCTTAGCTCATTGACAGACGTAGTACCCGCCCCTCTATCATTGAGTTGGGTTGGGTTAAATTCTCTGACACTGCTTCGTAACAGAACTGATTCTCTGTAGCAGACAGGAAGAGGATATACCCTCTGGGACTCCCCCTAGGGTGGAGCCAGAACGTTTTTTCTTTCTGCCTAGTCCTACTCCTGCGGAGGCAGCATAACCCAATTGATGTGAATCAAAGAGGACTACGTCTGTCAATGAGCTAAGAGAAAAGGATTTTATGGTAAGATCTTACAAAAATCCAATTTTTTCTGCTAGAAAATTGCTCAAAACATTATTACACCCCAAACATTATACAGTATATGTTTTTTAGTGGTCGTTGCAACTTATGTTACACAGTATTTGCACAGCAATTTTTCAAATGCATTGTTTTGGATAAAAAACTTTCATGAATTTAAAAAAAAAAAGTTAGCCCAATTTTTTTGTATAATGTGAAAGATAATGTTACAGCGAGTAAATAGATACCTAACATGTCGCACTTTAAAATTGCGCACACTCGTGGCATGGCGCCCAACTTCGATACTTAAAAATCTCCATAAGCAATGGTTTTAAAATGTTTGCAGGTTACCAACTTAGAGTTACAGAGAAGTTCTTGGGAAAGAATTGTTTCTCTTGCTCGAACGTTCGCAGGGATACCTCACTTGCGTGGTTTGAACACTGTTTACATATGTGGGCGTAACATACGTATACGTTTGCTTTTGCATGCGAGCATGTGGGGATGGGAGGGGGCCTTATTATTTTTTTATTTTTTTTTACTCTTTCCCTTTAACTTTTTTTTTTGTCACTTTTATTCCTATTACAAGGAATGTAAACATCCCTTATAAAAAGAATAGGGCATGGCAGGTCCTCTTTATGGAGAGATGTGGGGTCTATAAGTCCCCAGATCTCTCCTCTAGGCTGGAAAGCCTGAGATAAAAAAAAAAAAAAGAAAAAAACGATTTTGGCTTTCCAGCCGAATACACGGCAGTCTTTACAACTGCTGGAGCCGGACATGATGTCATACCATCGCGCCGGGCCTCTGAAGGTCATAGAGACTGCCAGGGAGCATCTGGTCCGCAGTATTCTCTATGGTGAACTTCCACCGCTGGCGGATTCCTTCTCCAGCTCGCTGATCGCACGGGCGAACCAGGAGAAGCACCAGAGGGCGGCAGGAGGGGGGATGTCCTCTCCTGCCACCTGTAAAAACAATTAAGCGACTGAGCGGCTTGTTCTTATGGTGAAGGGAATCACCGGCTAAAAAAGATGATATCTAAATGATGTCTGTAGCTGCACCCATCATTCAGATATCCCCACTCAAAGCCCAGGACATCATATGACGTACTGTGGTTAAAATCAGAGTTGTATAAAGTACTCGAAACCCATACTTGAGTAAAAGTACAAGTGCTCGATCAAAAAGTGACTTGAGTAGAAGTGGAAGTGCTCGATCAAAAAGTGACTTGAGTAGAAGTATTAAAGTATTCAACATTTTTTGTACTTAAGTATTGCAAGTAGTTTTTTTTTTTAAAATGTTGCTACTCAAGTACTGAAAGTAAAAGTACAAGTACTGTGTTATGTAGTTATTAAAGAAAGAAGTCAAAAGCTTGAACATCATATTGTTTTTTATTATTTCAAATGCAGCTTTTATTTATACATACAGTAGCTTTATTTTCGTATGCGCTGATAATACACATGTTTTGAGCTTCATGAAACCTGCCATCTACTGTTCTGGCAGTGGTAATTTTTATAATTGTAACGAGTAACTATGCAGCACAAAAAAAAAATATTGGAGTATAAGTATTGAAGTCATTGAAAAAATGTAGTGAAGTTAAAGTGGAAGTAGGAGAAAAAAATTCTACTCTAGGAAAGTACAGATACCGCCTTTCGGTACTTTAGTACAGTAGTGAAGTAGTTGTACTTAGTTACTATACATCTCTGGTTAAAATGTAAAACCATATATTAATTTTCTTATTGCATCTCAATTGTTTGTAGCCTACTCCTATTAATCTGAATGACCTTGAAGTTTGTAAACTTAGTGAAGTTCCCCACACATTTACCTCCTTGAACCCTGTGACACATAGTCACCATGCCCTGTGAGTAGGCACAGGAGGCGGAGTCAGTCCTGGAATCACTGCTTCAGGCAGCAAGGTACCATGGGACATGTAGTCCTTAGAAATGAAGAGAAGCTGCAAAGCATGCAGGGAATCCCAGGAAGTTGTGGGAAGAGACGGCCAGCAGACAGGCATCACTCATAAAATTAAAGGATATTTTTTAAGTAAGCTTCTATTGGATTGTCAAATCTAACTAATGTTTGTATTGGTTTTTCAGTCCTGACAATATAAAATTATATTGTATGCTGTGACCATAGAACTCCCTTAAAAGCTCCCTGAATTTCTGGCAGGATTAGTGGTTAGGCCCCTTTGCAGACGGGGTGGACTCTGCCAGCTGAGCAGGTGGATGACCGGTCCGTGTCCGCTCCACTATTCACTATGGACATGGCCTGCTCTTCTCTAAGGGGCAGTTGGATGGAAACGGACTGTCTGTCTGTTTCCATCCAACTGTCATCCAATCCGAACAAATCCCCATCTGTCTTTAGCAGATCGGATCGGATGCTGCCAAGTGTCCGCTGACATCCACGGCTCCATAGAGAGATATATGTATGGGCCTGAAAAAACTGACAGGCGGACCCGATCGGTCCATCAGTATGAAAGGGGCCTCATTTGTGCTCTCCTAAACGGATTTAAAAAAAAAAAAAACTTTCAAAAGTTTACTTAATTTATATGAAAAAGTATATGAAATTATAAAAGCATATCAAGAAATTATAAAAGTATATCAAAAATGTATTGCTAGGGTTTGCATAAAATTTAAGACAAAAAAAAGGAAAATTTGAAAGAAGAATAAAAAATACATCAAACCCAAATTTGCTTTAGCGAGGATAACTGATCAGACATTGGATTGGCTTGGTGGCCACTGTTCCTCCTATGCCCTAATGGCTCAGCGCACCTCTGTTGGTGGAAAATTGGTGGCCTATAAGAATCTATTGCTCCCTCCAGTTGACCCCATGGCAAAATGTCAGTTGAAAGTGAAGGAGCACCAGTAACTCAAGAGTGCATGTAGAAGAGCTTTCGAAACTAGTAAAAAAAAATTGTGCAATTATTTGTAAAGATTCTTTACTTGATGCGTTAATAAGCCTTTCTCTGTTTTGCAGACGTTGAATCCAAAATGGAACGAGGAGTTCTTTTTCAGAGTGAGTACTTTTTCTTTTTTTTTTTCCATTATTTTATTGTGCCTAGTGATGAGCTATCTTCTCTCTCCATGTATGCTTCCTGTAGAACGGTCTGGATGAGGGTGAGAATGGAATGAAGAGGCCAGGGTTATTTTTCCACTGTGTTTTGTCCATTAAGTCTTTTTATAGAACTTCAATTGGCTTAGCAGACAGGCTTAATCTCCCTTCTGCAAAGCGCTGGATAAGAGGCGAGTGCATTGCAGGATAAGGCTCAGGCCTGTGACGGTCTGGGTAGGCCTGCGGGGATATAGGTAGTAAATCTCCACAAATAGCAGATTATGGGGGGGGAGGGGGGGGAGTATATATTAAAGCGAGGTTCAGAGCTAGTTTATAGGGTCTGTTCATCCAAAAGTGATATTTCAGTTTTTGTAAGGTGCTGAATATCTAAATCACCTATGTCTCACAGGGATACGTTTTCTTTCTGTTCTCTTTATTTCATTTATATAATGTTGACTTTGCCATTACAGAATGGGTGGACAGTATACCAGCTTTTCTCGATTTTGCAATAATGAGGAACCCTTAAAAGAATTTTCATGGCTCGGGGAACCCCAGCTAAATTATGATATCTCTAGCTTGTAGTACATTTACGTAGTCAGTGAGTTGTAAATTTATTAAAACCTAAAAGAGAGGCCCGGAGTAAAAGAAAAGAAAAAGAAAGCAAGAACGAAGAGCCAAAAATTAAAAAAACAGTTCAGTGTTAGGCCCCGTTCACACTGGGGCGATCCGACTTCCAGGGGGCGACCTCGGAGCGGCCGGCACGGACTTCATAACATTGAAGTCTATGACGGTCGCTCCGGGTCGCCCCAAAGAAGCTCCGGACCCTTTTTCTAAGTCAGAGTGACTTGTGTCGCTCCTATTAGAACGGGTCCGCAGCTTCCCTATGGAAGGCAACCTGTGAGGCGACCAGGCCCCAGTGTGAACGGGGACTTCTAAATAATGTGTCTATCACACATCAAACACAAATAGCAGTGAGGCCTGAAAGTCCCTTAGTAAAATGGTATAGTACAATAATAAGGGAGAGAAAGGATGCCAGATACAAGATCCACTTCAGGAGTCAATCCCTTCGCCAATAAGCAATCGAATGCGCTCACATTCGCAATTACAGGAAAACTCTTGAAAACAAGCAGTGGGTAATAGACAAATAACTCCGATCCTCTGTTGGCTCCATGAGATAGCAGCGGGTGACGTCAATAATGCGAGGCTCTTTCTACCGTACACGTTACGTCCTACGGGACTTCGTCAGCGGCGGTCGATCAAGAGTTTTCCTGTAAGTGCGATTTTATTTATTCAAATTTCAGTTTATATACAGCACACACTTAGATGGTTTTTATTCCCATATACCTACATTTGATGGCTGGTTGATACTTTTTTCGCTGGATTAACGGGAGGCACGATTGGTACTTGTGTACAGGGGATTGCCATTCACAAACATGTGAGCTGTTGGAATGCTGAGGATCATCTTCCACTCTTTCTTTCGACCTTCCTTTCTGGTGAAATAAAGTGTGTATGACCTGCTGGTAATACAGGGGTCTTACAGTGAGGTGAGCGCATTCGATTGCTTATTGGTGAAGGGATTGTCTCCTGAAGTGGATCTTGTTTCTGGCGCCCTTCCTCTCACCTATCATTGTACTATAACTGTTTACTAAGGGACTTTTGGGCCTCACTGCTATTTGTGTTTGATGTGTAATAGACACATTATTTATTGCGCTGCACTGTTTTTTAATATTTTGTATCTTTTCTAGGCTTAGTGATGTTCCTAGCTTAGTGTTCAGCTTGCAATACAAATTAATTAGGTCTCATTGTTTGCGCTGATTGTTCATTTGCTTTTAAGATCAAAGAGTCGGCATGAAGTTTGAATTAAATGGGTTTGGAGCTAGGAGTCCTATTAGTTTGTTGGAATATACGTTGGCAGAGACTTACGTGATTGATGTCCAGAGTAGAAACAAGTGGAGCCGCGTGGGGGGTCTGACAGGGTCTGGTACGTGGGTCTTGAGTTGGAGGATTAATCAGGGAAACCCCCCCCCCCCCTCCATTTTTTCTTTTTACTTGGTTTTGTGGTTGGTGGGGTGAGTTTTGGTTGTTTGCTGTCGTGCAGCCAGTGGGGTACAAGGTCCTTGTAGGTTACTGTGGGTACAAAGGTGCTTTTGTATGGACCCGTCTGAGGTACGGCTCCCAGTTGTTCAGATGGTGGCGCATTATCCAAAAACATTTTTAATATCGATAAAACATAAAAATTACTACTCACAAACATAGGCTCTGATGAAGAAGGACATACCTTTGAAATGTGTCAGCCAGCAGGGACCCTGGTGAAGTCCTCCTTGAGCTAAAAGCTTTGGCAAAGCCGGGAGATTGTAGCCACATGTAATGGCCAGATGAGCGCGTGCACTACCTATGTTTGCGAGTTGTCATTTTTATGTTTTATCGTTCATAAAATTGTTGAGTAATGCAGTAGGCCAGTGTGCCCTCTGTTTTTATCTATTTCCTACAGTGTTCTTAGGACAACCCCAGTCCTAGAAGGCAGCAAGGTTTTAAAGTATATCTACCTCTGACTACAGAGTTTTCTTCTAACTTGGACTATCGCACCCATGCGCAGGAGAATATTGTCTCTGTTGTTCAGATGGTGGTACCTGCGGTTTATTGTCTCCAAGTCAGTGGTGTTGCGGCTGGAGGCTTAATTTATGTTGGACCCAGGTACTTTCTTTTCTCGATGCCTAGTGCGACCTTGAGGCTCCATTTTATACTGCATTTACGTTATTTTATTTGTTGTTTATTGAGTTTGTTAATAAAAGGCTGCCCTGTCCATTTAACTCCAGCTTGTTGTCTGAGTGGTTACGAAGGCCGGCCATACACGATTTCGAATATTGAACCGTTAATGGGCAGGTGCAATGCACCATGTTGATCGATTGATCAACTTGTGTACAGCTAGCCTTCTGGATTCTTATACCATTGTCACTAGCGGCTGCTAGAGCTACTGGCGATAATCACGGTCATAACCTGGCGAAGACGCATTCCCCTGCCTGGACCCGCCACCCCTCCTGCCAGGAGCAGACAATTGCTCGGTAGGAGGGATTACACTTACAGCACTGTCTGTGTTGATGGTGGAATTGTGGGAATTTATTTTCTGCAACCCATGGCATGTTTGGCCTTCCTTACTGGTGGTAATTGGGGAAGTAATGGTCAGAGCAGACCAGAGACCAGCCATCTTTAGTACCCTAGTCAAGAATAAAGAATGTAGTGTATCCAGCATATTTTAACACCCATAGCTGATTCTTTTTTTAACACTTCTCAGCTCTATAAGAAAAAAATGTTTAAAAAAAACAATCATAAAATGGAGCAAATAATGTTAATAGGCAGAAAAGAAAAAACAACAGTGAATATTGTAGTGCCGCTTACATTTGTTGTCAGTGGAATAGTGCCTCCTTAAATTGGTAGTTGATGTAGTTGTAGCACCCTCCTAGGTAGGTGCTAGAGAGTGAGTATAGTTTTGGGCTCTGTCTGCCTATCAGAGGAGCAGCGGGTACATTCTAAAATTCTCTCTCCTTAACAGGGAGCAGGATCTGTGAGTTAGGTCTGCTCAATGTGCTCAGTGTGTGATTCATTTGGTCTGAGGGAGTGTCCCCACTGTGCTCAATGGGGAGGCAAATTGCACAGTGGAGGAAACCTGGCCAGTGAGTATACAGGCTTTGATACAGCCCCAGTGATTGGCACAGACTGTTGTCTCGGTGCATTGTGGGGTGTAGCATATAAAGCCAGGAGCACATGTGCTCGGGGTCTTTGGCGGGAAGCAGAGTCCCGGAAGGAGGGTGGCGGCTGTCTCCTCTTCTGCAGTGGTTGGTGTATGGTCACAGGCAGTCGGCCTGGTGAGCCAGAAGTGTGTAGCTGAACCCAGAGGTCCAGGAGAGCTAACTGAAGGAGTTGAGGCACTGGAGAACCTGGAAAGTAGTATCTTGAGTACAGGGGATCGTGCCTAAGGGCCTGACCAGGAAGGGGGGGCTACTCCAGAGATGAGTAGTCAGTGGACGGGTGTCCGCTGGTGAATAGAAAGGGGGTACTAGGTGTGTGCCCTGAAGATAAGTACTAAAAGGAACATTACCTTAGATTCATCTAATGGCAGAAGGAAGCGGCGGCCTGGCCTCATTCCCAGATAGAAGTCCTCAGCGTTGTGAATAGTTCAAGAGTTGGAGTATCCCACTCATCCGTTCTCCCATCTCACTAACAAAAACAACCAACCCTAGTCTGTTTATTGACTGAGCCAAGAAAGTAAAGTGTTAAGATCCTGCATGCAGTTGCTACGGGTAACCCAGGAGAATCCAAACGTGTGAAAAACCAGCAGCTCTTAAGAGGGGCAGTGCTGGTCCCACACATTGGTGACCGATGGGAGAAGGACACTCTTACCAGTTGGAAAATGACATATACGTTTTGGGACATGTCACAGGTCCCTGGAGGTTGCAGGACCATTCATACTGGTCAGTGCCTCTCTCGCATGCACATAGGGAAGCCAGCTTACCACACTAAACATGCCAGTGTTAGGGACCCAAAGACCCGCAAAGGACCAGCCTGGGTGAGGACGTGCCGGATCCCTGGACAGGTAAGTGTCCTTTTATCAAAAGTCAGCAGCTACAGGATTTGTAGCTGCTGACTTTTATTTATTTATTTATTTTCAAACAGGCTGGAGATCCTCTTTAACCACATCCCGTCCGCCCTATAGCAAAATGACGGCGGGATTGTGGTTGTATTATCTTGACCGAACGTCATATGACGGCGGCAGGACAATACAGCTCGCACAGAGCGGCGATCGGTGATGCGAGGTGTCAGCCTGACACCCTGCATCTCCGATCTCGGTAAAGAGCCTACTGACGTAGGCTCTTTACCATGTGACCAGCCGTGTCCAATCACGGCTGGTCACATAGTAAACAGGAAGAGCCTTTGATCGGCTTTCCTTAGTTCGTGCCTGACAGGCACGAGTAAAGGAGCGCCAATCTGCGGCTCCCCTGACAGGGGGGGGGGGGGAGTCGGCACTGGTAATCAGATCATTGATTACCAGTGCAGACCCTGGGGGGGGGGTGCCACTAGAACCACCAGGGATGCCCACTCATGACCCCAGGGATGCCCACTATGGCCACCAGGGATGGCAATCAGGGCTCCGGGAGCCCCCCATTGCCCTCCCCATCAGTGCTGCCCACCAGTGCCCTCCCTATCAGTGCTGCCCACCAGTGCCCATCATTGCCATCTATCAGTGTCGCCCACCAGTGCCCATTATTGCCCACCATTGCCCCCTATCAGTGCCCATTAGTGCCGCCCGTCAGTGCCGATAACTGCCGTCTATCAGTGCCCATTAGTGCCCATCAGTGCCGCCTATCAGTGCCCAGCAGTGCCGCCTATCAGTGCCCACCAATGCTGCATATCAGTGCTACCTATCAGTGCCTCCTCATCAGTGCCTGTCAGTGCAGTCTCATCAGTGCTCATCAGTGCAGGAAAAAACTTATTTATTTACAAAATTGTATAACATAAACAAAAAAACTTTTTTTTTTTTTTCAAACTTTTCGGTCTTTTTTATTTGTTTAGCAAAAAAGAAAAAAACCCAGAGGTGATCAAATACCACCAAAAGAAAGCTCTATTTGTGGGGGGAAAATTACATAAATTTGGTGTAGGTACAGTGTTGCATGACCACGCAATTGTCATTCAAAATGCAACAGCGCTAAAAGGGGAAAATTGGCCTGGGCAGGAAGGGGGTGAAAGTGCCTGGTATTGAAGTGGTTAAAAAGGTTTGGTGTACGTACACTTTTAAGTCTTTATTGAATGGAATGTTCCCTTAAAGGATAAGTTCACCCTTGGAACATGTTTTTAGGATGCGAGATGTAACATGTTCCCAATGTTGCAGCTGCTGCCCGATTCCCCCTATGACAGCAGTACTGTAGTAGTTCATTGATTCTTCCTGTCAGATCGTATCTGCTTGCCCATATGGGATGTATGGGCACACAGATACACAGAAAGATCTGCGTGGCACGAGCAAGTTGCTGATCGCTGATGCAATGCTTTGCAGCAGGGGTGTCCAACTCAATTTCATCTAGGTCCACATCAGCATTATGGTCACCATCACAGTGCAACCCCCTTACGTTGTGCTACTGCCAAGAAGAAGGTGGTTGGCAGAGATGGGAAGCAGAAAGTGCAGGGTCTGGAGAAGGACAAGAAGAGGGCTGGAGTCTGCTGAATACTGAGACCAGGGAATGTGGAGAATTAAGGGGTGCTGCGGCTGCACAGAGAGGTGCAGGATTTGTAATAGGAGTTCTGTCCTCCTTTCTGCTGCCAACTGCAGAGACAAGGTGGGGGTGGAGATGAGGAAGGTGCAGGAGAAGTGCAAGGGCTGGATTCGGCCCTGGGGCCTTGTGTTTGACACGTACTTTACATAGATAAATAAAAAAATAAACGCACATTTTGTTTTACCTGCAAAATAATCTGTATTTATTATTTTTTTTTAAAAAAAAGTGGAAAGCCTGTGGTTGATATTCTGTATTAACCACTTAACGACCGCCTACCGTAGATTTACTGCGGCAGGCAACCTCTCCTGGGCAAAACTACATAGGTCTACGTCGCTCGCTCTCAGGAGGCTAGGGGGCGAGCACACGCCGGCATGCTCCTGCCCCCCGCTCATCAGCGGGGAAGCCGATGCATGTATCAGGCGTTCTGATTGCCCCCTGACACCCATGATCATTCCCCGCTGAGAGAGGAGGACGGTTGGCTGATGTAAACACAGCCGCCCGTTCTTCTCCCTGAAATGATCTCAGAGCTCATGTGATCCTTCTATATAGGATCACATATCTCTATGGTCATTTCAGAAGCCACGCCCCCCCCCTCACAGTTAGAATCACTCCCCTAGGCTCACATTTAACCCCTTCATCACCCACAGGGTTAACCCCTTCCCTGCCAATGGCATTATTACAGTAACAGTGCATATTTTTAGCACTGATTACTGTAGTAATGTCACTGGTCCCCCCAAAAATGTCAGTCAGGGGTCCGATCTGTCCGCCGCAATGTCCCAGTCCCACAAAAAATCGCAAATTGCCACCATTAATAGTAAAAAATTAAAAAAAACAATAAAAATAACAAATCTTTCCCGTAGTTAGTAGATGCAATAACTTTTGTGCAAACCAAAATACGCTTATTGCAATTTTGTTTTTTTTTTTTTTTTACCAAAAATATGTAGCAGAAAACAAATTGGCCTAAAATGTTAAAAAAAAATTGATTCTTAATTTTTTTTTTTGAGAATGTCATATAGCAGAATGTGAAAATTGTCACTATTTTTTTGTTTATAGCGCAAAAAATAAAAATCGCACAGGTGATCAAATACCACCAAAAAAAAAACTCTATTTCTGGGAAAAAAAGAACGTAAATTTTGTTTGGGTACTGCGTCGCACGACCGTGCGATTGTCCGTTAAAATAGCGCAGTGCCGAATCGCAAAATAGGGCCTGGTCATTAAGGGGGCAAATCCTTCCGGGCTTAAAGTGGTTAAATGAGTGAACCTCTGTTCAGATTCTGTATCGGCCCTGCTTGGCTTTTTATGGTGCCTCTTCTGGCTTCTTTCTCGGTCCAGATTCAGACCAAAGGTTAGTCGAGGATAAGCAAATCTGTTTCCCATCTCTCCCGCGTTCATATAAAACAGTTTGCCGAAGGTTTACAATCAGGGTGGTATTGTATCTGGCGTGAAGGCCTTGCAGTTTATTAACTCACCTTTTGTTTAATTCTCACACTGTTATTTACATGCGTTTCCTGCAGTGGTTTTGCCATGGGTATGTCCAACGGGTGGGGGATGTGCACATAATTCCCTCCACGTCACCCCTACCCGCTGAATATGAGACTCCGCTTTTAATGAGGGGCAGCTGCCGGATCAGCCTTCTGTTCCTGGCTGCAAAACTTCCACTGAATTCACTGTAAAGGTTTCCAAAGCTCTGCCGTTTCCATCCTCCTATTTATCCCAGAAAAATCTCGCCCAGGAGAAGTAAAAATGACATTTCATTCTAGCCTGGAGGGAGAGCGGCCCGGTCCCACCACATCAGGCATAACTTGTGGTTGAGCTCTTGACATTCCACAGCACAAGTATTCACACTATCTAAGGGTATCAATCAGAGGAACTAAATCCATATGCTGCAAATTGTTGCCACATAGTGTAAGCAAAGCGTCGCCTGATGCCCTGAGAATTCTATCCGGACACCATCTCACCTCTGTTGGCGCTGGGCAGCGGTGAGAAAATTGATGATCCGCTTAGCTGCCCGCAAACCTCACCTGTTTGGCAATCTGCCCTTGTTTTTGTCTTCTCTCTGTGTAGACTTGCATCCGTCTATTTAACAAAACTAGAGATCGACCGATTATCGGCAAAGCCGATCTATCGAGGGCCGATATGCACTTTCCCCGATGTATCGGAATCGGCCCCTGAGGTTACCGATATTGCCGATATTTCGGGAAAGTGCTGTACCGGAGTGATGCCTGCAGCTAGAGGCATCGCCCCGGTACCGGCGTCCATAGACGACGGTCGGTTGTCTTGTAATGGCAATCAATGTGCCTGAGAAGCCGCTCAGCTGTGATTACAAGGAGCTGACTTCTGCAGCTCGCCCAGGTCTCCCGTCCCACCAGGAGACCCGGGCAACCAACCTGCACAGCCGCCGAAGACCCGATCAAAGCCGCATTCGGCTCTGATTGGGTCTCCATGCAAAAACCCAAAAGTGATGTCACTCGGCGCCAAATGAAAAACAATGACAGCATTCAAAACAGCCAAACTTGGCGTTTTGAATGCTTTTCAGTCCCGAAGATGGGTTTGGGGTCTTTTAGACCCCCCAGATCCCTCCACAAGAGTACATGTAAAGTAAAAAAAATAAATAAACATTTTTTTTTAAATGTACAAAAATATCGGCCAATATCGGCCGATACCGATATGCATTGACCAAAATATCGGTATCGGCAACAAAAAAACGATATCGGTCGATCTCTAAACAAAGCCATCTTTAACCCCTTTGAGCCAGCGTCCCCAGACCCTTTAAGAGGTCTCAAATGCCGGAAAGCAGGGTGGGATTTATTATCATGTGACCACGGTGATTGGCTGTCACAGTGATCACATGATTGGACGCTTTTTGTTAGTAGCCATTAGCTGTGTTGGGAGTGTGCAGGGCACGCACTCTTGGCACAGCTGTCTCTACAAATTGGTATGGAAATGTGGCCGTACAGCGTCAGGGCCCACCCACCAAGAGGCTGCATATTTGTGTGCCATTGGCGCCTAGGGGGTATCAGGGAGCACAGGGAACAACAAAAGTGAGTACACCCCTAAGTGAAAATGTCCAGATTGGGCCCAATTAGCAGGTGCAGGTGTGGGAGCAGGTGTGTTAAATTTGGTGTAATCGCTCTCACTCTTCCATATTGATCACTGGAAGTTCAACATGGCACCTCAATGCAAAGAACTCTCTGAGAATCTGAAAAAAAAAAAGAATTGTTGCTCCACATAAAGATGGCCTAGGCTACCTGTGAAGCTCTGGGGAACTCCATGCCCAAGATTATGGTCTAAGGCAGTGCTGGAAAATAATGGTGGCCACACAAAATATTGACACTTTGGGCCCAATTTGGACATTTTCACTTAGGGGTGTACTCACTTTTGTTGCCAGCAGTTAAGACAATAATGGCTGTGTGTTGAGGTATTTTGAGGGGGACAGCAAATCAACACTGTTATACAAGCTGTACACTCACTACTTTACATTGTAGCAAAGTGTCATTTCTTCAGTGTTGTCACATGAAAGGATAAAATATTTACAAAAGTGTGAGGGGTGTACTCACTTTTGTGAGATACTGTAGGTACCTTTTTTTTTTTCAGCAGGAAGGTGGGAAATGCAGTACCTGCACCTCCAGAACTGAATGTATGTAATGGCAAGGGATATGGGGTGTGCTGGAGTGTCTTTTGATGCTGGCTGCTGGGGGATCTATTGTTGCTGGAGAGGATCTATTGTTGCTGGTGGGGGATCTATTTTTGCTGAGGGTGGGTCTTAAACAGGGGATCAATCATTGCTGGGAAGGTTCTACTGTTAAGGAAGGGGTCTAATGTTGCTGGCTGCTGGAGGGTCTGCTGATGCTGACTGTTGGGAGCCCATTGTTGCTAGGATGTATATTGTTGCTGGAGTGTATCTATTATCACTGTGGTGTCTATTGTTGCTGGGGATCTATTGTACTGCCTTTCTTGTCATCACATACTAATTCAATACAAAATACTTAGCAACACAAAATGATACGTGGCTCTGTATTCTCTAAAAGGGGGGGGTACTGGGATGTGGGTAAGGGGCAGAACCAAGGAACGGTGCTCAGAAGTGGGCGGAGTCAAAAGGGTGACTTGGAAGGAAGGAGTTTCTGCACCTATTCTCTGAGAAAAAAAAGCCCTGGCTGTATTAAAAATAAATATATATTGTACATTCACATCAGTCCCTGCCCTCAAGGAGCTTACAATCTAATGTCCCTATCCCCCATTCATACCTACAGTAGACGTACAAGGGCCTGTTTAGACAGGAGCCAATTAATCTACCAGCAGCAATGGCATCCCCCTTGTTTCTTTCATGATGGGTTTCTTTTAAGGTACTGAAATGTTATTCTGCTTTTAACAAGTTGCTGTTTTCCTGTGCAGGTCCATCCAACTAATCACAGGCTACTGTTTGAAGTGTTTGATGAGAATCGATTGGTAAGTACATTGCTGCCTGCCCGTTGCTGAGCTGCTGAATATTGTTTTATATGATTTACCGCATCGATCATTCAGAAAGTGGGGAACACAATCTGAAAGCCCAGGAAAACAAATTTACGTTCCAAAGCTTAACTGCTAGAAAGAAATGGAGTTTTTCAATGTATTTTGTAACTTTAATGTTAGCGTTGTAATATCATGAATTGTAAGCTATTATCACGCTTTTGTAAAATGTCTTTTAAAAAGTTTATGTAATAATGTATTACCTCTTAGCGGCATAATAGAATTTCCCTTAACTCGTGTCTGTAGCTCTGTCTGGAATGGTGCTTAGTGACATCACAGTCATGGTCATTTCTGCAACCGAGTACGTGGAGGATCCATTAAGCCAGGGATACTCAAACTGCCCTCCAGCTGTTGTGGAACTACACATCCTATGAGGCATTGTAAAACTCTGACATTCAGAGACTTGACTAGCCATGATGGGAATTGTAGTTCCTGAACAACTGGGGGGGGGGCATAGTTTGAAGACCCCTGCTTTAAGTGCACACCTCACTACCCCTGTGCCACCCACCTATATTTGTATGTAGCCGTTCAGTCATATCCACCACTCCAGCCGTTTGGCCACCATATCTGATATGCATAAAAGCCTTTTTCCATAGAATTTCCTTAACAATTTTATATGCGTTGGGTTGCTTGGTCTTTCCTCAATCCTCTCCAATTGCCCATCTTGGGATCAGCATGTAGAATGTGTTAAAGCATGTGCATAGCCAATTAGTACACACATACTAGGGCCAATTTAGAGAGGATTGAGTTTACCTACGCACATTTGGCATTACCCAGAGGGAACCCACACAATAATAATAATGGGGAGAACATGAAAACTCCATACAGATAGGTTTCCTGGCTGAGGTTCAAACCAACAACCCCAGTGCTGCAAGGCATAATGGATAACCACTAAGCCAATGTACCACCAAACCAACCATCCGCTAACTTAGTCCACAGGGGACACCAGGGGATATAGTCAAGGGATCTCATCCTCCCTGAAATGCAAGTGACATCTGTGGTGGTGCTGGATAAATGACAGTGAATACAAGTTGGAAGTCTGGGTGTCCAGCTTCTATGCTTGTTACTATTGCTATTAGTATCAGAATGTATAGTGTCCAGTGCACATGAACATGCAGGTTTACGTGACCGTTTGTGAGTCATGCTTCTTCACACATAAACATCTTCTTTTAAAAATGCTTTCACTGACCTCCATAGCTGCAGGCACTATGGATTAATTCATCTTAATATCTACATCATAATCACTTTAATTTTCAGCAGCTCAGCTAACCCTTGCATTTGTAACTTGTCTGCCTGACAGTTTTCTAATTTGTAATATAAACACAAAGGAGGGGCACAGGAAGAGGGGAGAGAGCGGAGTGCTAAGATTTTAATTGATGGACTTTGGTGCTTCTGTTGTGATCTTTAAGGACACATTGCTCTACAGTACTTGCAGCTGCAGAGATCATTTGAAGTTTATTTTAAAGCCCATGTTATGAATGCAAATTCAAACAAGAGGGTTGCTTTAATGCTCCCCAGCAAGACATACTATCCTTTCCTTCACTCTTCTGCTGCCCCATTACTCCATGGGAGTGAGGAATGGAAAACCTGCTCGAGCTTCAAGTCACTCACAAGTCACTGCCACTGTGTGGAAGTGCTGGGCCCAGCGCTGTCACATGTTCCACCATGCATACATGTTTCTCTTTGTTGGGGTGGCTAAACTGATTACATACTTGCCAACTGTCCCGTTTTTGCTGGGACAGTCCCGGCAAATAGGAGCCTGTCCCAGCTAATTTACATTGTCCCTGAAAGAGCCCATTATTCGGGCTGCCTGTAAATGTTATGCAGAAGTAGTGCAGCTGAATGGGAGAATTGTTCCAACTCTGCTACTTTGGCCTTAAGTTTGAATTTCCCTTTTTAATTTCCTGTAATTCTCTCTATATTGAGTAGGCCCTATAATCTGATAAGTAAGCAGAGATTAATTATGCAGAGTGGGCGGAGCTTCAGGGAAGTGGGTGTGGTAAGTAATTAATAGCTGCGCTGCAAAGTGTCCCTGGCAATTTTTTTTCAAATGTTGGCAACTATTTGATTAGAAGAGGGGGAGAGGCAAATGAGTTTGTGTAGGCTTTATATGGGGGCTAATCAACCAAGTACCATATCAATCAATTTTTTAGCTCATTGAATAAATCATTACTTATGAGAGTATCATACTCTTCCATGGTGTGGTGAAAATGAAAGGTGACTTTACACATTTCTGTCTGATCTTTTAATTGTGTTGCTGTTTGGAACTTATCAACTACAAATAGATATATATATATATATATATATATATACAGTGCTTTGAACTTTTTTTACCTTTTGCCACATTTCAGGCTTCAAACATAAAGATATAAAACTGTAATTTTTTGTGAAGAATCAACAAGAAGTGGGACACAATCATGAAGTGGAACGAAATTTATTGGATATTTCAAACTTTTTTGACAAATAAAAAACTGAAAAATTAGGCGTATGAAATTATTCAGCCCCTTTAAGTTAATACTTTGTAGCGCCACCTTTTGCTGCGATTACAGCTGTAAGTCGCTTGGGGTATGTCTCTATCAGTTTTGCACATCGAGAGACTGAAATCTTTGTCCATTCCTCCTTGCAAAACAGCTCGAGCTCAGTGAGGTTGGATGGAGAGCGTTTGTTAACAGCAGTTTTCAGTTCTTTCCACAGATTCTCGATTGGATTCAGGTCTGGACTTTGACTTGGCCATTCTAACACCTGGATATGTTTATTTGTGAACCATTCCATTGTATTTATGTTTTGGATCATTGTCTTGTTGGAAGACAAATCTCCGTCCCAGTCTCAGGTCTTTTGCAGACTCCATCAGGTTTTCTTCCAGAATGGTCCTGTATTTGGCTCCATCCATCTTCCCATCAATTTTAACCATCTTCCCTGTCCCTGCTGAAGAAAAGCAGGCCCAAACCACGATGCTGCCACCACCATGTTTGACAGTGGGGATGGTGTGTTCAGGGTGATGAGCTGTGTTGCTTTTACGCTAAACATAACGTTTTGCATTGTTGCCAAAAAGTTTGATTTTGGTTTCATCTGACCAGAGCACCTTCTTCCACATGTTTGGTGTGTCTCCCAGGTGGCTTGTGGCAAGCTTTAAACGACACTTTTTTATGGATATCTTTAAGAAATGGCTTTCTTCTTGCCACTCTTCCATAAAGGCCAGATTGTGCAGTATACGACTGATTGTTGTCCTATGGACAGAGTCTCCCACCTCAGCTGTAGATCTCTGCAGTTCATCCAGAGTGATCATGGGCCTCTTGGCTGCATCTCTGATCAGTCTTCTCCTTGTATGAGCTGAAAGTTTAGAGGGACGGCCAGGTCTTCATAGATTTGCAGTGGTCTGATACTCCTTCCATTTCAATATTATCGCTTGCACAGTGCTCCTTGGGATGTTTAAAGCTTGGGAAATCTTTTTGTATCCAAATCCGGCTTTAAACTTCTCCACAACAGTATCTCGGACCTGCCTGGTGTGTTCCTTGTTCTCCATGATGCTCTCTGCGCTTTAAATGGACCTCTGAGACTATCATAGAGCAGATGCATTTATACGGAGACTTGATTACACACAGGTGGATTCTATTTATCATCATTAGTCATTTAGGTCAACATTGGATCATTCAGAGATCCTCACTGAACTTCTGGAGAGAGTTTGCTGCACTGAAAGTAAAGGGGCTGAATAATTTTGCACGCCCAGTTTTTCAGTTTTTTATTTGTTAACAAAGTTTGAAATATCCAACAAATTTAGTTCCACTTCATGATTGTGTCCCACTTGTTGTTGATTCTCCACAAAAAATTGCAGTTTTATATCTTTATGTTTGAAGCCTGAAATGTGGCAAAAGGTCGCAAAGTTCAAGGGGGCCGAATACTTTCGCAAGGCACTGTGTATGTATGTATGTATGTATGTATGTGTGTATATATATATATATATATATACACATATTTTTTTTTTTTATTATTATTAAAATTATTTATATATAGATATCCTATTTTTCTTTTTCAATTGTGCTTTGCTAGCTGTTGCTATTCCTAGGAAGAATTGTGATCGTGTGTCTTCAAAGTGACTTTGATGATGATTCATTCAGAACACATAGTATCTGTAAGCTGTTCCCATAAGGTAAAGGCTATCAGTCCAGAAATGTTTCCAGGTCAGAGGTTATCTGACACAGCTGTCATCCCTTTAGCGCTGTGATATGGAGAAGATAACCGACAGTGCAATAATCTATATGTGGACATTGTTTCTCCCCATATAAGGAGGAAAGCTGGAAAGACTTAGACCCAGGGGTCAGAGGGAAAGCAGGTAGGCTGCTATATTTTCCCTTGGGGATTATATCAAACTCATGTAAAACCACAGAATGGGAAGCACAGTGCTTGCTGCATTGATGGTTTACCGTTTAAGTAGGGGCCTTTGCTTGAACTAGGAGGTCTGTCCAAATTATAGTTTCTGACCAAAAGTTGTAAACACCTGACCATCCCAACGAATCGATTGTCAAAAGTATGTGAGCACCCTCCAAGTTATTGACTTCAAGCTTTTCCAGTGACTGGTATGGAGACACCAACAACCTTTAAATTACAGAGAGAGGGGTGCAACTATAAAGTCTCATACATGTCTGGTTTTCTATTCCAGTGAAGGGTGCGGTTAATGCTACAGCATACTAATACATCATAGATAGACAATGATGTGCTTCCAACCTGTCGGTAAAAGTTTGGCGAAGACTCTTCTGTTCCAGCATGGCTGTGCTCCTGTGCAATGAGTCAAGTCTATGAGGACGATGTTTGACCAGTTTGTCATGACGGGGCTTGGTGGCCTGCACAGAGCTGTGACCTCAACCCTACTGAACACCAGATCCATAAAGACCATGTGTGACCATACTGTCATGGAGGCACTTGAGTGACCTGCACAGAACCCTGACCTCAAGCCTGATAAACACCTTTGGAATGTTTGTGAGCTAGGTCTTTTCATTTAACATCCGTAAATTTCTTAATAGGCTCTTCTGAATATACACTCTATTTTCCCTACTAAGATTCTGTAAAAGTCTTCCTGCTGGGGATGTTTGTGCAGCCAATTATCGCCAAGAGTCGTACTCTTTTCCTACAAAGAAGGCTGGAAATTCTCAAACAAGGGAGGGACCTGATTGAATAGTCCACATTCAACCCACTGCGGGAGGGAATTTTAGCATATGGTACTAATTTGCATCCAGTGGTAGTGGGCTAGCTGGTTGTACACAAGTTGACTTGTGTGCAACCAGCCTGTCGATTTTTTCCCAAATGATCAGTGCTGCTGGCTATGGCCGGCAACACTGGTCATTGTATTCTGCTGGCAGGGAAGGCTTACTGTCGGCTGAATACAATAGCTTAGCAGGCATGATGCCCCAATCCATATCGAATGTGTGGATCGGGAAATTATTTAATTTTTTTTTTTTTTTGTAAAACCCGCTGGTTGAACAAAAAAAAAAGATGCAAGCCTTATAGTGTACAGTATGCTGGCATAGGTGCAACATCAGGAAGCAAAGCCTGCATATGTAAAGAGCGAACATGGCTGCCATTATAAACTTACAGCTGCAAAGTAACACAGTAACTAACATAAATAAGATTGTTTGCCTTACGCATATACCCATGGATTTATTTTATTTGATCTATTAAATTTGAAATTAAATGCATTACAGTAAACCCCTCTCCATTGCGGTGGTTACGTTCCGGACCCAGCCGCGAAAAGTGAAAATCCGCAAAATAGAAAAACCCTATTAAAATGCATTGTAGGCATGTTTTTTTTACTGTCACTGTACGTGTAAAAGCATTTTAAGGTCTTTAAACACACTTTTAAAACAATAGAAACTCATTTAAACACACAAAAGATATTGAGAGACATAGCAAGAGCTATGGAAAACACAAAAATATTTCATTTTTAATGATTTATATAGTAAAATAACATTACAAAAAAAACCGCAATATACCGGGACCGCAAAAACTGAACCACGATGGAGCGCGGGTTTACTGTATTTAAAAAATAAAATACAGTTGTTCTTGACAAAAATCCAATGCTTTCCTGTGTACTCTGCAGTGTTATCTTAAGCAGTATTCTCTGTCCTGGTTAGGTCAGCTCTACAGAACACACTCCCAATTTATGGATATGAAAATGGGGGATGTGCTCTGTAGTCTTTAAACACTTTCTGTAAAGGGGGGTAAACGCTGTATCTGTTAGTATCTGTTGTCACCCTAGGACAGGAAGTGTGCTATTGATAGGATCACCAGGTAAAAATAAAATAAAATGAATGCAGCTACTAGATTTTACTGATGGTAGTCCGCAACATAGTACATTTTTGTTGGTATATACACGTTGTAAGGCGAATCCTTTCACATTTATTTGGGGGGTGTGGATATTTGAAACAATTAGAAATGTTCTGATTCCCTGTGTCATGTTTGCACGCTGCTTCTAAGAGGCCATTACATCCATAACTTTCTTTCGTGGAAAAATAAATACACCGTTTTGGAGAAGGGAATTCAAATTGCAGAAAAAAATGCCACCTGTATGCGCCCTCAGAAGCTTATCCTGAAAGATGCAATGAAAAATGATCTCCAATTGAATGTTGTAGTACTTCATAGTTTTTTTTAGTGGATTTTTGCTATGTATGTGGGACCAACAGCCAACTCAGGTGATACAAAAGAGAGCAATCTGTCATTTATCTGTCTACCAGAATAGCTGTGTCTATGTAGGGTGTCCTTCACCATGGGTGGCCAAACATCTCTGTGATCTGAGATGCCGACTAGAGAGTGATGTGTACAATGTAAGATGTCATCTGTAGGTCAGGCTGCATATGCATAGTGGCTAAAAGGATGGCTAAGTGGATAGCATTAGTGCCTTACTTCTCTGAGTCCTGGGTTCAAATCTTGGTGACACTGCCTCTATGGAGTCGGTATCCTCTTCTTCAATGGATTTTTGTGCAGTGCTACAGTTTCCTCCCACATTTGTTTTTTTTTTTTTTTTTTTTAAGAAACAAGTTTTATTGCTCCCTGTGACATGATCAGTAGACTTGTAAAATGTTTTGAGGGGCAGCTGTTGGGATCTTAGTCTCTATTAATGCGGGGATACACTCAGAACTACATCTCCCAAGAGCTTTTTCTCTACAGGCTTCTGGGAGTTAAAGTGGAGTTCTGGCCTATTTTGCAACTTTAGTGATTCCTTGAGTGCTCGCTATGCTGATCAACAATTGGGCATTTTCAATTTTTTTCGGGGGTCCCTTACCTTATTTTCAGGGCATTTTTGATTGTACTTCCTCCTTCTCCCCCCTCTGTGGCCACGGCCACCGACATCACTTCCGCCTTTGCATTGCATCCTGGGAGCGGTTTGTCATCACTCCCATTAGGCTGGAATCAGGAAGAACTCCCAGAACACTCCCTGGAATCAGGAAGGACACAGCAGATTACACTGCGGCTTCAGATGCCCACGTCTAAGATGGCGGCTCCCAGACAGCGTTTTTAAAAGTAAGATTTTGACTAAAATCCAATCCTGTACACCTTGTAAGTATGAGAATAGCGGTTCTGTAAAGGGCGATGGATTAGTATTATAGGGGTATTTTTAGTTAAAAAAGCTATTTGAGGCCGGAACTCCGCTTTAAGGCAGTAGCATTGTTTTGCTGGGAAAGGACTCAATGTATACAGTACATGAAGGTCGGTACAGTAAGGGGTGGGAAGTAAGGGGAGTTCTATTCAGCAGACAGAGTTGACATGTGGTTTGGATTTCAGCGCTGCAAAGGCTTTTGTTGACAGCCCAAACATTAGGATCATACTGGATTTGTGGCAGATCAATAGGTTTCTTTTTTTTGTACTTGCATTTTTAAAGGGATACAATGTGGAGCAATGTGCAGATATTGCAGAGATGTACTGAATATATTTTTTTCCCCAGACATACACTTTAGAAAAAAGAGCAGATCATCTCTTATAAGGCCCCATACAGACGTCCTACCCTTCTAGGTCCCCACACCTTAAATTACTTGTTATTAGTATACAATAACATGTAGGTATTTGGAAACCTTCTCTCCAGTTATCACATATTTCTCAAATTTTCCAGGAACTGGCACCACTCTAATTAAATAGGATTTCTAGTGAATGGAAAGGGAGATATCAGACGTGACGCATGGGAACCGAAGCAGCGTGCATCCAACCATCTGGAAGATTGCAGATTATGTTACAGAATCACATCTGTAGTAGCTGGGATAGGCGAGAGCAGACAACAGTGTTCTTTTCAGGAGAAATTTTTTTTGTTTTCTATGTTTGACGCAGGACAGCCATGAGTGTCTTTAGTCTGGAAGGCTTCTTTCACTCAGAGAAGGCTTCTGCTGGCAATGCATAGTGAACATTTTAACCATCTTTTGATTTCAAAAACTACTAAACAGGATAAGGCACGTCAACAGTAACAGCTTCTATTGAAATCATGAGGTTGTAAAGTAAAAATGTCGGTGATATAATGTGGCTAAATTAAAATATAGAGGCTGTACTGAAAGTAATGGAAAAGGGGGCATAACCTTTTTTATTTCTTTCATAGGTCCTTCAAATTTCACTTGTTAGTAGAGTAACTTTTCCTCAACTTCTTCTTTTTAATTGCAGGTAAATAATGTATTCCAAGCAAAAAGCATTGTGCCATCATTGAGTTCTTGATGAAGGATGTCTACAGGCTGTCTGACATCCACTGAAGACTACAAACTGCTTATGATATTGAACAGCCTGCACCCCTCTTTAGTCAAGAACTCAATGAGAGCACATTGCTTATACTTGGAAGAGCCAGCAGAGGAATGCTTCCACTACTCGCTTCTTCTGCTGGGCTCTGTATTAGATGATGTTATCAGTCAGAGCCTGGTAGAGGAAGTGAGTAGTGGAAGCATTCCTCTGCCAACTCTTAAGGCGCATACGATAAGAAAATCATAGGAAAATGTCAGTGCGACGAGCGATCGTCTGACTATGTGTTCGTTAGTATAGTGATTTTGACAGCCAATTCTGATTCAATACAGTAATGAATATACACTGACGTTTGAGACACATTTTACTGGCCGTCCTGGAAGTGTGAGCATTTCCTGTGACTTTTAACTGGATTTTGCAATAAAGATATTTTTATTTTCATCTATATTGAAGTGCCACCATGCCCTTGGTTAGCCATTCAAAAGCTATCGCTTACATTTTTACTTCATAACTACTTTCTATGGCTAACCCAGTACAACACTTTCTTGCCATTAAAACCAGGAAACAGTTGGCGGTAGGGTTGGTCCTTTTTTTTAATGAAGAGCTGGTTAAAACTATTGAAAATTTCCCTGTGTTCTTCCATTCACAGCAGAATGTATTGGTCTACTACTTCAAGTTTAGTTAGAAAATTAAGTCCTGTTGTATCACTCAATGCTGGCCCCGTTTGCAGGTATAGCTATGTGAAACATATTGAGTAAAGTCCTGCTTTAACTATCAGAATTCTGTATCAGAAATCTATTTTAACATACTGTATACAAGTCAGCGCATAATGGTATGTAAAAAAGCTGCGTGCAAATAGACATAGATCTATAATACACCCTAAATCAATCTATAAAACAAAAAATACAGAGGTTAAAATAAAATAACTCTTACACCCGTGTGAATTATAGTTAGTGTCCATATATCAATGTGTCTGAGATATATTAATCAGACCATCCATAGAACACAAAGGCCAAATCATCAGTGAGAACCAAAGTTCAAAAATATAGTATCCTTCACTGTAAAAAACCCCACAGTGCCATGTCTCTGCTATATGCGCTTGGTATTGTAACTCCTTCCAGGGATATACTGCTCCATTCCTTCAGTAGCTGTAAAGGTATTTCTCTCTCCAATCACATGTGCCGTGGTAACATTCCCATCCAAATCGAATCACCAACAACAAAAAACAATGCTCCTAGCGCAGTATTTATTCTTTCGGAATTTCGACACATGTATGGATGGCTTTAGATGTCAAACCAGCAATGTACAGGGGAATGAAAAATATCACCTGTACACAATCACACCAAGGACAACATCAGAGCATGGATGGATTCCAGGGATATATCGTATATGGACTGTAAAGGTATTTCTCTCTCCAATCACATGTGCCATGGTAACATTCCCATCCAAATCGAATCACCAACAACAAAAAACAATGCTCATAGCACAGTATTTATTGGTGACGCAAAGACGAATTGCATAATAAAAAATGGTAAAATGAATGAAATATCTCCACAAGTATTTAAAACATATGCCACTGGTGTAACTTACCACCAATCCAGTCAATCCATTTTGGTCTCCTACTTTTTCAATTTGTAGAAGTGACCCTATAGAAGTCTTCATTTAATTTCTTACACATAAAGCTTCCACAGGAGCAGAGACATGAGACCAGCGTTGGTGTGTTTTCATATTTGCAGTGCTGGTGTTGCTTGGGAGGTTGAAGTACAGCAGGAACGGTATTATCCACCATAACTAAAAGCCCAGTTTTAAAGCTGAATGAAGAAAAACAAGTAGATGCTACAGGGCAGAGATAACCAGTTCCTCGAACTTCTACTCAACTGATGGTGAAGCAGTTTAGCTTTAACAGCATTATCTCATGAGAACGTCCCTGGATGTGAAGTCCAAGCCATAGTCCTCATCCAAGCATTTGAGTGTGGCTTGCTTACACACTGCGCCGATATGTCAGCATCTTTTTCTTATATTGTGTGTTCCTAATATGGCACAAATTTTGTCTGGCAACATAATCCATCCATGCCCTGACGTTGTCCTTGGTGTCCATCCATGCCCTGACGTTGTCCTTGGTGTCCATCCATGCCCTGACGTTGTCCTTGGTGTCCATCCATGCTCTGACGTTGTCCTTGGTGTCCATCCATGCTCTGACGTTGTCCTTGGTGTCCATCCATGCTCTGACGTTGTCCTTGGTGTCCATCCATGCTCTGACGTTGTCCTTGGTGTCCATCCATGCTCTGACGTTGTCCTTGGTGTCCATCCATGCTCTGACGTTGTCCTTGGTGTCCATCCATGCTCTGACGTTGTCCTTGGTGTCCGTCCATGCTCTGACCTTGTCCTTGGTGTCCATCCATGCTCTGACGTTGTCCTTGGTGTCCGTCCATGCTCTGACGTTGTCCTTGGTGTCCGTCCATGCTCTGACGTTGTCCTTGGTGTCCATCCATGCTCTGACGTTGTCCTTGGTGTCCATCCATGCTCTGACGTTGTCCTTGGTGTCCGTCCATGCTCTGACGTTGTCCTTGGTGTCCGTCCATGCTCTGACGTTGTCCTTGGTGTCCATCCATGCTCTGACGTTGTCCTTGGTGTCCGTCCATGCTCTGACATTGTCCTTGGTGTCCGTCCATGCTCTGACGTTGTCCTTGGTGTCCGTCCATGCTCTGACGTTGTCCTTGGTGTCCGTCCATGCTCTGACGTTGTCCTTGGTGTCCATCCATGCTCTGACGTTGTCCTTGGTGTCCATCCATGCTCTGACGTTGTCCTTGGTGTCCATCCATGCTCTGACGTTGTCCTTGGTCTGATTGTGTACAGGTGATATTTTCCATTCTCCTGTACATTGTTGGTACAATGGTGGTTTGATATCTTAAGCCAGCCATACATGGGTCAAAATTTCCGAAATAATTTTCTTTCCAAAATCCTAACTAAGAATTTTTGTTCGATTTCACACCATTATACCATGCTGATTTTCATGCGGCTATTGAATTTGAGTTAACAGGCCTGTTGGAAATATTTTGAGAAACAAACAAATTTCTAATCAATGATGGGAGAATCGTGTGTAATCCAAAAAGAAATGTGCATGCACTGTGACTTGAAAAGAAAAGAAAAATCCTGGCCAGTGATGAGGTGAAATGGAAGACTTGGTTGGTCGAATTTTGAAATCAATGGCGGCATCATCGGATCACAAAACGCAGTTTCTGATTTTCAATAGAAAATTTGTTCGGAATTCGACCCATGTATGACCTGCATTAGAGAGTTGCTGACTGCCAGTTAACCAATTATTGACCAAATTAATTCGCACCTGAATCGGAACCAGATGCACAGGAGCCTTTTCCAATGCGGACTGCGGCCACCCTGGAGCTGTGTGAACCGGCTCAATTGAGAGTTGGTTACACTATCCTGTCATGCAAATTCCAATTCATATATGTGTGAACCCGGCCTTAATGTAATTTAACCACTTAAGGACCGCCCGCTGCACATTTACTGCGGCAGGCAGCCCCTCCTGCGTGAACCGACGTAGTCCTACTTCAGTCACGCGCTTGCTGCTAGGTGGGCGCCGCTCCCGCCCCCACTCGGCAGCGGGGACTCTGATCGCTCCCCGCTGAGAGAGAAGGACGGTCGGCTGTTGTAAACACAGCTGGCCGTCCTTCTCTCTGGAATGATCACAGAGCGCCTGTGATCCTTTCTATATAAGATCACAGGTTTCTATGAGCATTTCACAAGCCCATCCCCCCCCCCCCCCCACAGTTAAAAAACACTCCCCTAGGCTTACATTTAACCCTTTGATCACCCTCTGTATTAACCCCTTCCCTGTCAGTGTCATTATTACAGTAACAGTGCATATTTATAGCACTGATTACTGTAGTAATGTCACTGCCCCCCCCCCCCCCAAAAGTGTCAAAAATGTCAGTTAGGGGTCCGATCTGTCCGCTGCAATGTCGCAGTCCCACTAAAAATTGCAGATAGCCGCCATTACTTGTAAAAAAAAAAAATGACATAAATCTTTCCCCTAGTTTGTAGACGCAATAACTTTTGCGCAAACCAATCAAAATATGCTTTCTGCGATTTTATTTTATTTTTACCAAAAATATGTAGCCGAAAACAAAATGGCCTAAAATGTTAAAAAAAAATTATTTTTAATTTTATTTTTTTGGGAATGTTATATAGCATAATGTGAAAAATATTGTTTTTTTCTTTTTTTTTTCAGAATTGTCGCTCTTTTTTTGTTAATAGCGCAAAAAATAAAAAACTCAGAGGTGATCAAATACCACCAAAGGAAAGCTCTATTTGTGGGAAAAAAAATACATCAATTTTATTTGGGTACAGCGTCGCACGACCGCTCAATTTTCCGTTAAAATAACGCAGTGCCGAATTGCAAAAAATGGCCTGGTCATTAAGGGGGTAAAACCTTCCGGCCCAGAATTGTTTAAGTGTTGTTAAACCTAGGACTCTGCATTCACTATATCTGCTCTCCCACAGTACACAGAACATGGCAATGCAATTATCTTAGTAAATATAAACTGCTAAATATCTTTTCTCATCAGCACTATATAGCCGTCTTGTGACTTCTATTAGTGCAGGGTTAGGGAACCTTGGATCTCCAGCTGTGCTGAAACTACAAATCCCATCATGTCTCTGCCTTAGGAAGGCATTCCTGTGGCTGTCAGAGTTTTGCAGTGCCTCATGGGATTTGTAGTTTCAGCACAGCTGCAGTGCTAAGGTTTCCTACCCCTGTATTAGTGTCTATTTATTTTTTGATTATAAACTTTTATTGAAAAATATATTCAAGTACAAATAGAATAGTAAATGTAAAATTTACATAAAGGTGTTTCATCAATAAAACATTTCAAATAATAGGTATGTGAAAAAGCATACAAGCGATAAAAAAACAAAAATTGAACAAAATAGAAGATGTATATCCGTCCTTGATAGAAATATAACATTGTAAGAATAATGAAATATCTAAGAGTTGAGTGAGCAAGTTAACAGAATACGTGAGATATAATCAATAACCAGAGATGTATAGTAACGAAGTAGAACTACTTAAGTACTGTACTTAAGTACCGAAATGCGGTATCTGTACTTTCCTAGAGTAGAATTTTTTTCTCCTACTTCTACTTTTACTTCACTACATTTTTTCGATGATTTCGATACTTCTACTCAAGTATTTTTTTTTTGTGCTGCATAGTTACTCGTTACTTTTAAAAAAATTACCACTGCCAGAACAGTAGATGGCAGGTTGCATAAAGCTCAAAAAAATGTGTATAATGTCATTTGTAAATCAGCGCATATGAAAATAAAGGCTGTGTATAATAAAAGCTGCTATACCAAATCTTTCCAATAAAAAGAAAATATGAAACAAACAAATAAATGGTGCTACAGCGCTTAAAGTGCATCAAGAAACTACTAACAAACACAGGTTAATCATTTGAATAAATCATTTGAAATAATAAAAACAATATGATGTTCAAACTTTTGACTTATTTCTTTAATAACTACATAACACAGTACTTGTACTTCTACTTTCAGTACTTGAGTAGAAATTTTTTTTCAAAACTACTGGTACTTTTTACTTTTAGTACTTAAGTAGCAAATTTTTTGAAAAAACTACTTGCAATACTTAAGTAAAAAAAATGTTGAATACTTTAGTACTTCTACTTAAGTAACTTTTTCTGCGAGCACTTCCACTTCTACTCAAGTAATTTTTTGATCGAGCACTTGTACTTTTACTCAAGTAGAAATTTTGAGTACTTTATACAAGTCTGTCAATAAGAAGGTTACCTCTTTCGCCTTAGTAAGAGGCGCCCAACTAACTTAAACCATGAATATGGTGTGATGGAAGACCGAGATATCATGTAATTGTAAAGACAACATATGTTGGTTGGTTAAGTTGATGCAATATTTATGTGGTTAAGGAACATTTGTATATGTACCAAGGAGTCCATTTTTGGTCAAATTTTGTCTTAGTGTCTGTGATGGTATGACGGTATTGTTCCATTAGTCTTATATCTTCTATTCTACTGATGATCTGATCAAAGGGTATAAAAGCTTCTTTCCAGTGTTTGGAGATAACCCATAACATTGCAATGCAAATGGTGTGTGTTAGGCGTGTGAGATCTGTGGTGATTTCCGGAATATTTTTGAAAAGTAGACATTGCAGGTGTAAGAGTGGGAATTTACATCCTGTAACTCTCTCTATTAGCTTGAATACTTCCTGCCAGACATCTTTAAAGCGGAGTTCCGGGCACAGATCTCATTTTTTGCTGAACATACCCCCGGGACAGTCAGGGCTAGCACATTCCACAATGGCTAGCCTCTGATCTGTCCCGGTTCGCACTTACCTGCAAGAAGAAATACTTACTTTGAAAATTTCTTCCACAGCGTTTCCATCTCTCTTGTGGGCAGCTGAAGCCGGCGCGGTCCTCTTCGGTGTCTTCTTCCGCATCTTCTTCTCCCAGAATGCGCCGCACCGGCCCCTCTCGTCACTTCCGGTGCGGCGCCGCATTCCTAAACAGCTTCTGGGCATGCCCAGAAGCTGTTTAGCAGGGGAATGCGGCGTCGCCCGGAAGTGACGTGCGGGGCCGGTGCCGTCGCATTGATTCCTGGGAGCGATGACGTTCAGCTCCCAGGAATCATCGCGAGGCAGGAAGTGACGGGGTGAGCCGCGGCGCTGGAGGAGGAAGTACCCTGAGGTGAGTATTTACGATCTTCGATTACAAGGTGAGTGTACAAAAAAAAAAAAATAACTATCCAATTCCTTTTCAGGTTATGTGTAGCTAGCGGAGGGGCACAAAAAAAAAATACCGATTTTGTGCCCGGAACTCCGCTTTAACTTTGGGGAATTCCCAGAAAATATGTAATCGAGAGCCCACTTCATTACAACCTCTGAAACAATTTGGGGAGACCTCGGGGTAGAATTTATTCAATTTTTTGGGGGTATAATACCATCTCGTGAATATTTTAACAGCCGTTTCCCTCACACCTAGGGATTTGGTTGTCTTACACATATTTATCCACATGTCTCGCCAGTCGGCTATTGACATAGCAGTCTGTAGTTCCGATTCCCATTTAACCATGTAACTAAGTTTTGTATCCGGATCCCAGTTGTTAAGTAAGGAATATATTGTAGAGATATGTCCCCTACCTGAGAGATCTTTTAGACAAATATGTTCATATGTGCTGAGAGGAGATCCCGAAGGCTTAGGGTAGTGTGATTCAAAGAAGATTTTGATAAGGTCGTAATTGAGCTTTTCCGACAGTGGGATCTTTTTGGTGTGTAGTAATGTTTCAAAAGAGAGGAAAGTCCCACCAGGGCCGCTGATAGGGCAGTACAACCAGCCCTGTTGTACCGGGCCCGGGCTCCATCAGCTCTACAAGGGGCCCGGGCAGCATCACAGTAAATTTCTGCATGTTCAAAAAAAATCGTTTTTTCTAAACCTTTTCCTAATTTGTAATTTCTTGGGGGTGTAATTACATTTTCCTGGGCCCTATAATGACAGCAGAAGGGCCCAGGAAGTGAGTGCAGTGGCGGGACTTTTTTTCCATTTTCGGGTCGCATGTATACATAGGATTTAGTTCCATGGTGATTTGCTGCAATATAGTCCTGGCTGCTGCTGTCCACTGCTTTGCCTGGCGGAGGGATACAATAATTCTCTGCTCAGCCCCGCCTCCCCTTACTCAAGTGCAGAGTGTGATCATGTACGGAGGCAGATTGCTCAGCAGCTGACAGGGAACAGCAGGAGGACAGCGTGGCTGGATTGGACACAGTGAGTGAAGAACAGAGGATAGAGTCCTCACTGTGTCCTATGATCTCAGCATAAAAATCACACAGGCTACAGGTGCCCTGTCACAGTGTCACATGAATGCTGGGGATGCTGACTTTAAGCTATGACTGTAGTGAGTGTTACTGCATAACAAAGTCAGCATCCCCAGCATCCATATGACACTGTGACAGGGCACCTGTAGCCTGTGTGATTTTCATGCTGGTGATCATAGGACACAGTGAGATGCTACTTTAAACTTGTGTTTGGGGGACAGTAAACATGTGCAGTCAAACCACTCCCCTTTAACCTCTTCCCGCCCATTGATGTATCAGTGTTCTGTCAGAATAGCGCTACCTATCAGATTCTGCTAGCAGAAGTGGCATTCGGAAAGAACAACTTACTGCGCATGCACCATGTGTTCCAACATGGCGACTATGCGTTCCAATAGGTTTCCTAATGTGACAGAACACCAAGCAGCAGCGGACATCTTCTTACACCCACGAAAGTCTGGAGTTTTACATTTATTTTAGCAGTAAACTCACCTTATATACTGAAATAGACTATTTCACCGCAGCCGAGTGGAACAGTCTATTTCACTATATAATCAGTTTGTCGCTGAGCAGTGCGGGGTGTACCAAGGTGGCCGTCACCACATTGGCCGCAGGTTTCTCGCTATATTTACTAGAATACAATAATAATACAAATGTAATACTGTGATTTATTCTATAAGGTCAGTTTACTGATAAAATAAATGTAAAATTGAAGACTTGCGTGGGTGTAAGAAGATGTCCACCGCTGCTTCGTGTCATTAAGAAAGCTATTGGTATGCATAGCGGCCATGTTGGAATGCATGACGCATGCGCAGTAAGTTGTTCTAGTCTGTATATTACTTCCGGTAGCAGAATCTGATAGGTAGCGCTATTCTGACAGAACACCGGCACGTCACTGGATTGGAAGGGTGATATCTTGGTCATCCCTGCAGCATGATAGCCCCAGCAACTTTGCACAAAGTAACATAATTAAAATAAAATGTAAAACCTTTTTAAAGCCCCCATTCCCCCTTGTTCATGAGTAATTGCAAACATGCATGTTGGTCCCGCACATATATACGTAAACGGTGACAAACCTGCATTTTGTTTTGAGGCGGGGCCAGGGATGGGGTTGAAGGGGGCCCCATCAGGTAGGCTGTACGGGGCCCCATCATTCCTAACAGCAGCCCTGAGTCCCACCATCATATAGGTCTAGAAATGAAGTCAAATTATTTTCGGACCACCATGCGAATCTCTCGGGGGTAATAAATGCTTCAGGAAATCTGGGGTCTCCTAAGAAGGAGGCACCGAGAGGGGGAAGAGATGCGAAGGGCCATTTTTTAATGACAAGTCTCCACGTCCTGAGAGCGTCGTATTAGTGTCTATTTAAAGCTTGTAGGAGGAGTTTTCATTCCTCCATGATTATCCTATGAGACTGCAAGACCCCTGACCCTCTGTCTGGACGGTGCTGATTGGCCCTGTGCTGATCACAAGCTCCCAAGAAAAAAAAAACTCTCTAGCATTACACACCAAACTGAGCATGTGCAGCTTGTCCCCTAGCCTCTGTACTATCAGGATATATATTGAGGACAGTGGAAGAAGGGAAGGATCAGATAATACAGGATCAAACAGCCTTTTTACACAATGCAGAGGATTAACCACAGTGAGTATAACAAGCATGCTTTACTGTATATACAGACTGATTTTACTGTTGTGGCTTTAGTAACACTTTAATGTTAATAAAAGTGTTCTGTTTGTGTCGGCAGCCAGCTGTTATTTTTTAAAGCTGCCAAAGAATTCAACTATTGCTTCCTTGGAACATTCTGTACATTTTTCTTTCCGTGTGATTGGCTCACTGCTTTTCCCAACTGTTTTTCTTGTCATGCACTCTGCGACCGGTCATGTGATCATAGCAGGCAGACCCGCCTACTTAACAGTGAGTTAGTAGGCAGTTACAAGAATGAAAGTTGTAGGTTCGCTAGAAAGAAGTAAGGAATGGAATTGTTTTATTTTATTTTTCTATGATTTTCTGTATATCCAATGGTTTTATCCTTGCTTTTTGTTCACCTGTCACCCTAAATCTTGGACAGAAGAGGAATTTTCCCCATTAGTGACAATAATGAAACCCTGACAGATCACTAGCCTTCTGATTCTCAACCTGGAGCTACATGGGGTCCTTTTGGCACTTATTGAGCTGTCAGTCCCTCTTCTCTCTTATGGTTTTTTTTTTCCTCTTATATTTTATAATGAATTTGCTGAGTGAAAGATCAGATGTTGCACATGTCATTCTTAGAGTGGCTAAAATAAGCACACCTAGGGAAGCATTGATTTGTATCCCCAGCCTATGACTAGGTCTTAACCAGTTTAGCCCTGGAAGGATTTGCCCCCTTAATGACCAGGCCATTGCTTGCGATTCGGCACTGCGTTACTTTAACGGACAATTGCGCGGTTGTGCAATGCTGTACCCAAATACAATTGATGTCCTTTTTTCCCCCACAAATAGAGCTTTCTTTTGGTGGTATTTGATCACCTCTGCGATTTTTATTTTTTTGGGCTGTTAACAAAAAAAAAAGTGATGGAGACATCACAGAACTGGTGGATGTTAGAGACCTTGCGCTTCTCCACCTTCCGTTTGAAGATGCTCCACAGATGCCCAATAGGGTTTAGGTCTGGAGACATGCTTGGCCAGTCCATCACCTTTACCCTCAGCTTCTTTAGCAAGGCAGTGGTCATCTTGGAGGTGTGTTTGGGGTCCTTATCATGTTGGAATACTGCCCTGCGGCCCAGTCTCCAAAGGGTGTGGATCATGCTCTGCTTCAGTATGTCACAGTACATGTTGGCATTCATGGTTCCCTCAATGAACTGTAGCTCCCCAGTGCCAGCAGCCCCAGACCATGACACTCCCACCACCACGCTTGACTGTAGGCAAGACACACTTATCTTTGTACTCCTCACCTGGTTGCTGCCACACATGCGTGACACCATCTGAACCAAATAAGTTTATCTTGGTATCATCAGACCACAGGACATGGTTCCAGTAATCCATGTCCTTAGTCTGCTTGTCTTCAGCAAACTGTTTGCAGGTTTTCTTGTGCATCATCTTTAGAAGAGGCTTCCTTCTGGGATGACAGCCATGCAGACCAATTTGATGCAATGTGCGGCGTATGGTCTGAGGACTGACAGGCTGACCCCCCACCCCTTCAACCTCTGCAGCAATGCTGGCAGCACTCATACGTCTATTTCCCAAATACAACCTCTTGTCTTATGACGCTGATCACATGCACTCAACTTCTTTAGTCGACCATGGTGAGGCCTGTTCTGAGTGGAACCTGTCTTGTTAAACTGCTGTATGGTCTTGGCCACCAGGCTGCAGCTCAGTTTCAGGGTCTTGACAATATTCTTATAGCCTAGGCCATCTTTATGTAGAGTAGAGTTCTTTGCCATGAGGTGCCATGTTGAACTTCCAGTGACCAGTATGAGAGAGAAAGCGATAACACCAAATTTAACACACCTGCTCCTCATTCACACCTGAGACCTTGTAACACTAAAGAGTAACATGACAGGAAAAATTGCTAATTGGGCCCAATTTGGACGATTTCACTTAGGGGTGTACTCACTTTTGTTGCCAGAGGTTTATACATTAATGGCTGTGTGTTTAGTTATTTTGAGGGGACAGCAAATTTACACTGTTAGGGTAATTTCCCACAAATGATCCGATCAGATCCGCCTGTCAGTTTTTCAGGTGGACCTGATCGGTTGCTCCATGCATCCCTATGGGGCAGCGGATGTCAGCGGAGACATCTCCACTGACACTCGCTGCTATCCGCTTCCGATCCTATTTGTGAAATCCGGATGGATGGAAACCCTATTTTCCATCCGTCCATCGGAATGGATGGGAACGGACAGGCGGTACGTTCTCATCCGATTCTCCCATAGAGGACAGCGGGGATCTGGCAGCTCCGTCTCCGCACACAGAGCGGAAACGGAGCTGTCATCCGCCTGCTCAGCGCGGATCGGCGGATCGACCCCCCCGCTGAGCAGAACGGCTCCGTCTGCGGATGCGGACCGTGTGAAAGGGCCCTTATACAAGCTGTACACTCACTACTTTACATTGTAGCAAAGTGTCATTTCTTCAGTGTTGTCACATGAAAAGATATAATAAAATATTTACAAAAATGTGAGGGGTGTACTCACTTTTGTGAGATACTGTAAAACCACAATGCCCAGGGCCACTGCTCCTCCTGCCACCCCCTTCTCTCAGCCCTGATCGTAAGATCTAATGAGCAGGGCCCTCTCCAGTATTGAATTGTATTGTCACTGTAACATCTGCCTTCATTTTGCAAAGCTCTGCGTAACATAAATCCTGTATAATTATAATATTAATGAATGGTACGGTGACGGAGTCTCCATTGAAGAAAGGCCACCATTTATTTAGTGTTGCAGAGTTGTAGGTGTCTCCGTTTGGCCATACCTGTAATTTTTGTACATGCACAGTCGCTGTAGCTTCTTGAAGACATGTTTTTCCCCTTCAACGTGAGACAAGAATTCTGCTTTGCCTTAAACATTTTTCAGCGCCGGATCTTGCACCTGCCAGTCTCTGTTCACAGGGCCGTCGCTGGGCGTCCTTTACCAGCGCTGATGTCTTTGCTGGCTCTGTATCCAGCAAGAACAATGAGCGATTGTGCTGAGCCTTGGCACTGGTCTTGTAAAGTAAACCGAGCGAACATATCTGCTACGGCTCTGTGTTTAGAACTTGGATCCTGGTAGTCTTTAGCATAAACAAATAAATTAAACAAACTTGCAAGGTTAATGTTTCAGATTTGTAAAGTCGGTTTGCAGAATGAGCAGGGTGTGCTAAACAACGGGGTAAATCACAAATTTGTTGTGTTTTAATATTTATATTTTTTCCTTTTTGCAGCAAATAGTGTTTTGAGACATTATTAAATAACTCTGGAGGGGTTTAGGATTTTGATTTATGTTTTTTTTTTTTTTTAGTTTCAGATAAATGGAATACAACTCATGAACCAGTTATTGTTATTATTGATGCTTAAAGTAAACCTTTAAAAAAACTGGCTAGGAGACTGTGAATAATAAACACCTATACTGAATCAAAGTATGATGTTAACATATACAGTCCAAAAAATGAACACTGAAGTGCACAAAGGAAGGTATTGGCTGAAACAGATTCCTAGGAAAGGAAAAGCTCCAAACAAATGAAGAAAGGTGAAGATCAAGTGTGCCCAGGAGTAGAAATGAATCCACCAGACAATATAGTGATAGATGGCTCCTTACCAAATAGCTCTTGCCACTAGATTATAGGTGGCTGAACGCTCATATGAAAGAGAGATCCTCCAATGTAGTGGAATGGCCAGGCAGGAGCATAGGTCACTCTCTCCGGGGACAACCAATCATAGGTCCAGGGGCGTAACTACAGGGGTTGCAGGGGTTGCAATCGCAACCGGGCCCCATGCTCCAGGGGGCCCATGTGGCTCCCCTGTACACCTGAATAGGAGGGGCGGTGGGGACAGCATGTAGAGAAATCACTGTCCTCCTTTTTCCTTCTCTAGCTGCAGGAGGAAAATGGAGGAGATTGGTTCCTCTGTACGCTGCCCTTTGTACACTTCTCCTATCCAGTATACTTGTGTTCTGCTGTCTCTGGTGTCTCTGGGTCCCTGTGTGCTCCCCTGGTCCCCCCCCCCCTTCTGTGCTGCCCCCCCCTTCAGAATTCTTCCTTCCCTCACCGTAATAAAGGGCCCCGCAACTAGAGTAAAGGGTTCCAGGGGGCCCTTCATGGTTTCTTGCAGCGGGGCCCTGAAGGTTCTAGTTACGCCTCTGCATAGGTCACAGGGATTTGCAGTGTATAACCATGGAAATAAAAAGGGGAAACACTCCCATGGTGCATTACCAATGTATAACTTTAATAAATAAAAAGGGATGCACTCACATGTAAAAACGTTGTATGTCAGTGGAACAAACAATGACATGCAGCCGCCCAGAGGACGTGAGTTATCACAAAACATGTAGTGGTTTATCCTGACGGCGCGAGAGTTCGTATTGGTCCCTGGTGTTTAGATGGATCATCAGAGTTAGCTCTCCACATTACTGCTGGTTGACCCACGATCCGAGGAGGAATGTTCTGCAACGTACGTGAATGAAATAAAAGTGCTCAAAAACTGTTTTCTTCTCGCAACCTTGGCAATAGCTGTAAGCGTACACGGCCTCCTAGAATTTCCATCATTCTGCTTATGTGATTGAATCGCTGATTTTCCACAAGTCTGCACAGAGTGTGAAGTCGAACTTTAGACATTTTCTACAGTAGGTTTTTTGGCTTTGGTTATATTGGTTATATTGAGAGACTTACAAAGGGATTCAGTTTGTGTGATTATAGCAATTGCAGAGCCCCCCACTTAGAAGTCAGTTTTAAGGCCTCGTGCACACTCTGCGTTTTAAACGCTGCTTTTAGAGGCGTCTCACATTTTTTAGTTTTTTTTTTCCTGCCTCTAAACACCTCAGTGTTAGTCAATGTGTCCATGCACACATTATTATTATTATTATTATATAGGATTTATATAGCGCCGACAGTTTACGCAGCGCTTTACAACTTGAGGGTAGACAGTACAAATACAATACACTTTAATACAGTAGGAATCAGAGGGCCCTGCTCGTTAGAGCTTACAATCTAAGAGGGACGGTCAAGAGATACAAGAAATAATAACTGTGGGGGATGAGCTGATGGACAAAATAAGAGTACAGTTGTTAGGTGGATGCCAGATAGGTTTCTCTGAAGAGATGTGTTTTCAGGGATCGTCTGAAAGTAGACAAAGTTGGAGATAGTCGGACAGATGGGGGTAGAGCATTCCAGAGGATGGGAGAAGCTCTGGAGAAGTCCTGGAGGCGAGCATGGGAAGTGGTTACAAGGGAGATAGAGAGCAGGAGGTCCTGGGAGGAACGAAGAGAGATACACACATAGGGGTTGGGAGGCAGAAAACATACCCCACAGTCAGCACATTGAGGAGCAGCAGCATTTTGGCTGAAATAATGCCTGATGAATGTAAACGTGTCTAAACGTACTTAAGCATCAGGTGTGTCAAGCCCTTGGGCGTTCACTAATTTCAGTGGCCATAATAAATGATTATTCTAGCCAATAAAGTGATTAAAAGCCCAAGCGCTTGACGTGCTTGTATGACGTGGCTTAAGGCATGTTTTTGGCTCTGCTTTCCTCTTGGAAATGCTGGACAAATGTCCAGTGTGCATGAGGCCCAAAATGCTCTACCAAAGACTACAGTATCCTATGGACAGAGGTGGGTAAAGCCTAGTACACACGCAACGAATTTCCGCCGACCGGTCATCCCTCTTTTGTCCAGAGTGGTGTTTTGTTGGTTGGAATGTGCCTAGACAGCACACGATTTTTCCACACCCGACAAAATTCTACTTCAGAAGTGATGTCATGTGTTGGTTTGCTTTCTTTGTGTTCTTTCTTCTCTGAGCATGCCCAGTCTTACTCATAAGATTTTTCCCTGTCGAAATCTGTACTGACTGCACAAAAATCGGCCGTGCTTTGACGGTGGACAAAAAATTTTATAGCCTGCACACCAGATTTTTTCTGGCCGAAAAGTCGGAGTCGGTTGTCGAAAGCATCATACTAACAAGCCGAAAATGGGCAGATCGGTCGTCGGACGTAAATTCCCGGCCGAATTTCGGCTCGTGTGTACGGGCCTTAAGGTTTGTTACAACACACTTTTCTGAAATCCTCAGTACTGCCCCAGAATTAAAGCATAATCCCAGCTTCCTGGGCTGTGTCCCAAGCAGAGAACATTTGTTCAGATCTCGGTTTCTACTCTGTGCAGAAACTGTGAGCGGAGTGATCTCCTTTTGACCGACTTTGCATAGTCTTGGCAGAGAGTTGGAGAAGCAACGTAGGACAATAGCCTACTACAAGGTAAGTGCCCACTAAGACTAATGTAAGGCTCTGACCCCCACTGGCCACAAGTGTTCCACATCAGCCACCAATGTAGTATATTCACCCCACTGGCCCTCGGCATATGCTTCGGCTCCCACTGAACACCAATGTACCCTTCTAGCTCCATCGACCATTAATGTACTCCATCAGCAACCAAAAACCAACACTGTACCCTTCAGCTCCCACTGACCTCCAGTGTACCCATCTGTCACCACTGACACCTGCTTTTTTACACTTTTTTTTCTCCAATGGCCGTATCTGACCACCATCATCAGTTCATTCTTCCTGCCTTGGACACTGACATCAAGCATTCTTTGTTTTCCCCTAGCCATCAATGCTTGCCATTTTTGCCTCCTACTGATGTTGGGCATTGTTTTTCTCCCAAAGATGCCAAGGGCATTTTGTTTCTTCCCAGAAACCACTGACTCTAGGGCATTTGTACCCCAGCTGACAGCAGACCTCTGTCTGAATTCAGTTTTTTTTTTGTTTTGTTTTTTTAATGATCTTTAGGTTTAGGAGTATTTTGTGGGTGCATGGACTTTGTACAGTGTATAAAGCTAGGCATAGACCTCATCTAGCCTTGCCCCTTTAAACCATTCCTAATTTCACACCACTTGTTTTCTCAACCCTGTGTCGTTCACAGGATACACAGTTGAGAGATATGCTTACAGTGTACATAGTTCATTATAACATTTCTGAAAAATTCTTGCAATGTATAGTTCACCCTTAAAGGAATTTTTTTTCCTCACTAAAACTGGATTTTTATGGTAACCTCAAAACCATTGTGCAATTTTCATATGGAAACTCACACAAACATGGAATTATCAACTAGGGTTCCCCTTGTGGTCATCTCAACCACTTAAGCCCCGGAAGTTTTTACCCCCTTCCTGACCAGGACCTATTTTGCGATTCGGCACTGCGTGAATTTAACAGACAATTGCGCGGTCGTGCGACGCTGTACCTAAACGAATTTGACGTCCTTTTTTCCCCCCAAACAGAGCTTTCTTTTGGTGGTATTTGATCACCTGTGCGATTTTTTGATCATGCGCTATAAACAAAAAAATAGCGTCAATTTTGCAAAAATAACAATATTTTTCACATTTTTTTTTATATGAAATTCCCCCCCAAAAAATGTAAAAATCAAAATTTTTTAACATTTTAGGCCAATTTGTTTTATGCTACATATGTTTGGTAAAAAAAATCGCAAAAAGCGTATTTTGATTGGTTTGCGCAAAAGTTTGCAGGGGGGCAGCAAAAAAGCCACCCCCCTCCACCTGAGACTCTATTGGCCACTGGTTGCTAGAGCCACCTCTCTCACCCCCTCTCTCTCTCTCACCGACCCCCTCCCTCTCTCCCCCTCTCTACCTCTCTCTTTCTCTCTCATCCCCCCTCTCTCTCTCTCTCATCCCCCCCTCTCTCTCTCTCTCTCTCTCTCTCTCTCACCTCTCCCTTCTCTCTCTCTCTCTCCATCCCCCTCTCTCACTCCCCCATTCTCATCCCCCCCTCTCTCCCTCCCCTCTCACCCCCCCTATCTTTCATCCCCCCTCTCTCTCTCTCTCTCTCATCCCCCCTCTCTCCTTCATCCCCCCTCTCTCACTCTCCCTCCCTCTCTCCCTCACCTACCCCCCTCACTCTCTCTCACCCCCCCTCGTAAGATCTCAGGTTCATGCTGGGACTTGTAGTCCTTCCATTTTGGAGGGAGTCACATCCTTAAAAAAGAAGTGGGGCAAATTTACATGGGGGGGGGGGGCACCCAATTTTAGTCTTGCCTAGGGCAGCACAAAACCGAAATACACCCCTGTTCCTAACCCTTGGGTTTGGGTTAGGGTTTTGCAAGTGGCACCCTCGAATCTTCCGTCTTTTTGTAGCTCAAGGCAGTGGAAAGTGAGCAGCCATTATCTGGTTGTTAGAGACGACACTTTTATTTCTACAAGGGTCGGAGGAAGGCAGCCTAGTCAGTGGTGGGAATGGCTGTTCTATTTCGGAGAGCAGGTCGCTTGTTCCTCGGAAGAGAAACAGACCACATCATCCTGAGCAGCTGTATTTCATTTTCAGTTTATTTTACTCTGCGAGCAATCTTCTGATCATATAGGGAAGAGGGGCCTTGTCCTAGTTCTAGAAGGCAATTCATAAAGTTTATTGTAGCAGTGAAGTGGCTCTGGGTTTTCTCTCTCCCCCCTTCTCTTGCTCTCTTTCTCTCACTTTTTTTTTTTTCCTTTCCTTTTTTTCCTGCCAAGAGAGAAGTGCCCAACGAATACGATGTGGTTTAGGTTTACAGCAGCTCCGAATGTGTTTGCTGCATTAGTCAACTGTGAAAGCTCTCCCGCTGATTCTGCTCGTCCATTCTGATGGAAAAGGAGCAGCTGGGAAGGTGCTGTTTCAAGCTCGCTGGCTCTTGGACACACAAGGGGGGGAAAAAAAAGAACCTAAAAGAGAAAACTTTGACTGCACTGAAGAGAGAGAAAGGGGGAAGATAGTCACATGACTTGGGCCACCCTACCCTATGTCACAGTATGTGGAAGCTGTGATAGCTCTTATCCAGTCACGCCTGGAATGCTGCCTGTCACTTAGGCTATTTCGGCTATCTGTCGGTATCAGGGCTGCAGTGCTAACAGTTTGGCAGATGGGACGCTTTTTCTCAGAGTTTATGTTTTTGATTTTTAACTCCTGGCAAAGCTCACAGCATCCCTTTCTGCTTCTCTTTGCTGCCCGTTGTTAACAAACCATGGCCCACCGGCTACGATTTCATTTTGGCTCGGGAAGGAGCAACACGGCCCCTGAGTCCGATGTCGTAGAACAGGAGAGAGAAGATGACTTTTTCATGGCATTCCACACGCTGCCCAGGAGAAATGGCTCCCACCCCAGGCACTGCGGAGATGGGACCCTCCAAGAAGACGGCGCCCTGAAAAGGAGCACCTCAATGTTTATCCCGCAGTTGCTGCAGAACATTGACGTGCGTCCAACCCGAAGCTCCTCCATGCATATCTCCCTGCAGCGCAAAAGCCCAGACGAGTGCGAGAGCTCTGATTTCTCCGATGAGGTGTTTTCTTGTGGCTTTGCGGACTTCAACGAACGTTACATTACTGCCGTGAGGAAAAATTCCTCTTGCTTGAGCAGCCCGCAGGATACGCCTAGTAATTCTCCTCCTAGGATGCATGAATCTGGGGGGCAGCCTGTGAATGGGGCAGCATCCTTTTTTCCCAGACCCCCCATTCAACGTTTTGGGGAGCAGAATGGCAATAATAATTATGCGACAGACGGAGAGGAGGAGATTACAGTGTCGACATGCAGCAAAAATGTTGGCGGGTCGAGAGTGAAAAGCCAGAGCCATGGCGCAGACATCCGACAGGTGAGGTTGCTGCCGCCATGTCATGAAGGACAGAATGGTTCTTCAGCAGAACCAAGACGCTGGTCTTTACAGCATCTTCCGGACACCTCGGAAAGCCCTGGAAAAAGGTGTTTTATATTCCAGCTTCAGCAGTCTCAGACAACTAATTGCAACTTGACGGGAGAGTATAATTTTGGGTTTACAGGCACCAAAGGAGACCGACTGGTTCGATATCCCCGCATCAGACTCGAAAGGAGTACTTCCTATCCACTGCAACCGCGAGCCGAGAGCATTAGCCCTGTAGAGAATGGAACCACTCAAGATGGCAGGTCTTGCGGTAAAGACTCAAGTGAGGATTTCCCGAATGATTCCAGAGACCTCCCCCCACAAGGACAGGGGTGCTCGTTTGAAATTAGGCAAGAGCAAAATGGAAGACAACCCCATTTTAGGATTCTTTTGACACGAGGTAGCGAAGAGCAGAATGGAGACCAAGGGCACAGAGCTAGAAGTTCTGGATCTGCTTCCGGAAATGACACAGTAAGATTTTGATACTCTATATTTATTAAAGCTGATATATAGTTTGTTTTTTTTATTTTGCTATATACGTGGCATAACATGGGGCAAGGACAGTTGTCAGGAAAGCGTTCCACACTTTTTCGGTTCCACACAACAGCCACGTCTCCTTGACAAGTACACAATGCATGAAGAAAAATGGGGTAAAAAAAATGAGTGACATCAAAGATTTTCCAAAATATTGGCCAGTCTTTCCATGCAATAATGAGCGCCTTCAACACTCGCGCTCCTAATCCCTTGTGGCTTAACTCCTAAATGACCTCAGAATTGCAAGATGTGTTTAAATTACTTACATTGTTTACCAGTATCAGGCTGTGTGTGGCCAAACCGTGTCTAGCAAACAGCCTAATAACACTTTAAAGCCAAAATATTTTCTCTATTTTATTGGGGTTATAACCTTTTTTTTGCTCTATGTGTCCCATTGGGGAGAATTACCTTAATTTCCTGTTACACATCAGGAAGTAATGGGAAATCTCTCCAAAATAAGGCAAATCCTCTCTTAGACAGTTGTCGTTGAAACAGGTGTCTCCATTGGAAGCTTTCCCCTCTGTTCTGGTGAAAGTTTTGGATTTCCCCTCTCTTTGTTTTTTTTGCTCTATGTGTGTCATTGGGCAGAATTACCTTAAATTCCTGTTACACATCAGGAAGTAAAGCCCCGTACACACGTACCGATGGTCGGCTTACAAATGTTCCTCTTTTCTCCCTGGGATGTCGGTGTCTGCTGAAAAGTGCAAAGACAGCACAAGGACAGCACAAGAATTTTGTCCGCCGACTGCAGAAGTGATGTCATGTAATGGTTAACTTTCCCTGTGTTTTCTATTTTCTGAGCATGCCCAGTCTTGCAAATCTGCGGTCTGTCGGCCGAATTGTGTACTGACAGGCGAACAATCGTCCGTTCTGGTGTCGGCATACAAATATTTTCATGTTTGCACGAAAGACTTTTGTCCGCGGATTGTGCGCAGACATCTGTCGGAGGCACCATACTAACACGCGTACAATCGGCAGATCCTTCGTCCACCGACGTTTGTATGCCGACGATCGGTACGTGTGTACGGGCCTTAAGGGGAAATCTCTTCAAAATAAGGCAAATCCTCTTAGACAGTTGTCGTTAGAACATGTGTCTCCATTGGAAGCTTTCCTCTCTGTTCTGGTGAAAGTTTTGGATTTCCCCTTACTTTGTTTTTTTGCTCTGTGTCCCATTGGGGAGAATTACCTTAAATTCCTGTTACACATCAGGAAGTAAGGGGAAATCTCTCCAAAATAAGGCAAATCCTCTTAGACAGTTGTCGTTAGAACAGGTGTCCCCATTGGAAGCTTTCCTCTATGTTCTGGTGAAAGTTTTGGATTTCCCCTCACTTTGTTTCCCCTCACTTTGTTTCGCCTCTATGTGTCCCATTGGGGAGAATTACCTTAAATTCCTGTTACACATCAGGAAGTAAGGGGAAATCTCTCCGAAATAAGACAAATCCTCTCTTAGACAGTTGTCATTGGAACAGGTGTCGCCATTGGAAGCTTTCCCCTCTGTTCTGGTGAAAGTTTTGGATTTCCCCTCACTTTGTTTCCCCTCACTTTGTTTTTTTGCTCTATGTTTCCCATTGGGGGTAATTACCTTAATTTCCTGTTACACATCAGGAAGTAAGGGGAAATCTCTCCAAAATAAGGCAAATCCTCTTAGACAGTTGTCGTTAGAACAGGTGTCCCCATTGGAAGCTTTCCTCTCTTTTCTGGTGAAAGTTTTGGATTTCCCCTTACTTTGTTTTTTTGCTCTATGTGTCCCATTGGGGAGAATTACCTTAAATTCCTGTTACACATCAGGAAGTAAGGGGAAATCTCTCCAAAATAAGGCAAATCCTCTTAGACAGTTGTTGTTGGAACAGGTGTCCCCATTGGAAGCTTTCCTCTATGTTCTGGTGAAAGTTTTGGATTTCCCTTCACTTTGTTTCGCCTCTATGTGTGCCATTGGGGAGAATTACCTTAATTTCCTGTTACACATCAGGAAGTAAGGGTAAATCTCTCCGAAATAAGGCAAATCCTCTCTTAGACAGTTGTCGTTGGAACAGGTGTCTCAATTGGAAGCTTTCCCCTCTGTTCTGGTGAAAGTTTTGGATTTCCCCTCACTTTGTTTCTGTAAGCATAGTCAACCAGGACCGATAGAGAAGCTGCATCTCCACGGTGGGGACACAGCAATTAAAAACAACGTTTGAGGTTCTAACATGCACCACTGAAAACCATCCATATATGTGATTATTTCTATACATGCATAAATGTATTCACATACAGTGCAATGTACAGGTGGCATATATGTACAAATTATAGAGTTGAAGTCCCAGTATTCCTGTTGATATAAATCACATTTAACAGAAAATGTCGGATATGTGTGATGCTTGATGTATCCCAAGTGGTGCCAGTTTTACAATTGGGCACAATACAGTAGATTTGCCTGCAGGCAGCAGAGACAAAGGCGTCTTTTCACCGTGTTGGGTACTTATTATTTGTATTAGTACAATATCCTAAGCCAAGTGACGACCAGAAAGTAAAGAAAATGTTCCTTGTAACCGAGGTAACCCTGGCTGGGGAAGGAGGGTTACTTTGGGGCATTAATGGAAATCTGGCCCTAAACCTAAACTATGTTTTGGGTAAATATCTGTTGATAAGGTGTCAGAGTTGACTCTTAGTGGTGGGATATACCTGCTATGTCTGATGGCTCCTTATGTTAAAACATTTGTCACATAAACATACTAAGGTTGATTTACTAAACCTGGGAAGTGCATAATATGGTGCAGTTGGGCATAGAAACCAATCGGCTTCCATGATTTTTTGTCAAAGTTTAACCACTTCAGCTCCGGAAGCTTTTACCCCCCCTTAATGACCTGGCCATTTTTTGCAATTCGGCATTGCGTTGCTTTAACTTACAATTGTGCGGTTGTGCGACGCTGTACCCAAATACAGTTGATGTCCTTCCCCCCCCCCCCCCCCACAAATAGAGCTTTCTTTTGGTGGTATTTGATCACCTCTGCGGTTTTTAAATTTTGCGCTATAAACAAAAAAGAAAAGAGTGACAATTTAAAAAAAAAAAAAACAACTTTTTTACTTTTTGCTATAAAACATTCCCAATAAAAAAAAATGTAAAAATCTATTTTCAGTTTAGGCCAATTTGTTTTCTGTTACATATTTTTGGTAAAAAAAATCCCAAAAAGTGTATATTGGTTTGCGCAAAAGTTATAGCGTTTACAAACTATGGGATAGATTTTTGGACTTTTTATTTATTTTTTGCTGTTTTTATTAGTTGCGGGACTGCGACATTGTGGCGGACAAATCTGGCACTAAGTGACACTTTTTGGGGACCAGTGACACCAATACAGTAATAAGTGCTAAATAATATGCCCTTTTACTGTATAAATGACACTGGCAGGGAAGGGATCAATACTGGGGGTGATCAAGGGGTTAAGTGTGAGCCTAAATTGTGCTTACTAACTGTGTGGGGGGGAGGAGGGATCTGTGACAGGCACACAGGGATCGGTGTTTCAGCTTAGCTGAGCCATACGAGATCTCACTGTGCCTGTCTGACAGTAGAGCCAGTAGTTAGAGACAGTAGTTATGACTAAGCGAACATAGCTTCGTGAAACGCGTCAACTGTTTTTTGCCCTCCTGTCCCTGGTTTGTCATTTTGGATTTTATGGATTTTCAATAAAAAGTTTTTATCATTTACTTTCACTCTCAAGTTGGTGTGCGGTTGCCTTCTTCTAATTGTACAGCTGACAGTAGAGCCGCCTGCCTTGTTTACATAGGCAGGCAGCTCTCCTGTCAGTTTCCCTGACGATCGCAGGAGGCCGGCGGCGATCGCGCCTGCTCCTCCTGGAGTCTGGCTTCCCACTGTGTCTACTCATAGCGGGGAGCGTGGCTCCGGCGGTGCACATGCACCACCGAGACCGCGTGCACATAATCACATAGATCTACATGATGAGCCACTCTGCTGCAGTAAATCTGCGTGGGGCGGTCGGCAAGTGGTTAATTGGAAAAGCTGAAGTTTGAAGCTGATTGTCTACCATGCACAGCTGCACCAGATTCTGCACTTTCCAAGTTTTAGTAAATCAGCCCCAGTGTGTTTATATTGCCCAGGCATGCACATTTATGCTGTGGACAGGCAGCCTTCTGGTAACTCCTGATGCTGACCGCCTTTTGGAAAAGCATAACGGAGCAGACAAAAAAGAAATCTTGATGATTGACTGCCATTTGGATTAGGCAATCGTCATATCTACAGGTACATTTTGTTTCCAAGCTGAAAATGTTTTAAATGACATTCTGATCCCACGGGATGCTATTTCTTCGGACACATCTGACTTCCTGTAAGGACATTGCACATATTATCCTATACCCTAAAATGGATGATGCCAAATAATAGAAGGTGGTACTAGGAATAGCATATACAGTATCCAATGTCTGTAGAGTTATCTATGGATGTCAGTGCTTAGTACATGATGTGCCTTCATCTACTTTACCGTCACTGGAAATCTTATAAGGCGGTGGAGTTTTCTGCTGGTTTGCATGTAAAATACAGTATATAGTACTATTTACTCCATAAAAATTGTTGATTTTTTTTCTTTAATAACTGTCTTGTTCATGTGTAGTTGCTAAAAGCTTGTTATCATAGTATTGTACCACTATGTAGTGAAATGCTTCAATGTCCCCTTTAGTTAGTTTTGTATTGTCACATGATTCAGCCTCCTTCACCCTTGGCGGTGCCACTGTGCCCTTTATTTGTGTTGGCTTCATCACTGAGACCTCAGGAAGAATGAGAGCTACAGAATGATGGATGACACGTGGTGACCTACAATAGTTACAGCGCATTCCGCCTAATATAGCCTTTTACTACCCAAATGCCAAAGGGCACTTTGAAACATACAGCGAGATTAAAGAGGAAGCAAAGCAATGTTGTTGTTTTTTTTCTTTTTTTTTTATGACCTGCCAAATAAAGGCATAATGTGTTAGTATGCATCTCATACTAGCACATTATGTGAAACTTACCTGCAAACGAAACCCTAGTTGTCACCACTGGAGGATGCATCCATCCAGCAGGAGCCACCAGTCAAGGCACAGGGCTCTAAAGAAAAGGCACGGGTGGCCCGTTCCTTCAGAGCCCGGTGACGTCATCCGCTGCATACACAGTAAATATCTCCTAAACGGTGCATGTTTAGGAGATATTTACAGTACCTATAGGTAGGGATCGACCGATTATCGGCAATGCCGATATATATCGGGGGCCGATATGCACTTTCCCCAATTTATCGTAATCGGCCCCTGAGGTTACCGATATTGCAGATATTTCGTGAAAGTGCTGTACCGGAGTCATGCCTGCAGCTAGAGGCATCACCCCCGGTACCGGCGTCCATAGCCGACGGTTGGCTGTCTTGTAATGACAACCGATTCGGCTGAGAATCCGCTTGGCTGTCATTACAAGGAGCGGGAGGGGACGTCCCCCCCCCCCCCACACTCCCGCGGCTCGCCCGGGTCTCCCGTCCCACCGGGAGACCCGGGCAACCTACCTGCATGGCCACCGAAGAGAAGACCCGATCAAAGCCGCATTCGGCTCTGATCGGGTCTCCATGTAAAAAACCCAGAAGTGATGTCATGACATAACTTCCAGGTACTCGGCGGCAAATTAAAAAAAATGTGAGCATTCAAAACAGCCAAACTTGGCGTTTTGAATGCCTTTAAGTGCAGAGAAGGGGTTTGGGGTCATTTAGAACACAAGAGTACCTGTGAAAAATAAAAAAAAGATTTTTTTTTAAATGTCCCAAAATATCGTCCGATACTGATATCCAATGACCAAAATATCGGTATCTGCACAAAAAAACTATATTGGTCGATCACTACCTATAGGTAAGCCTTATTACAAGCTTACCTATAGGTACAAATAATCAATGGGAGTTTACTTCCTCTTTAAGTACCTGAAACTGTCTTATTGTAAGCTGCCTTTAATTTACAGCAGGACTAAGAAGGGGAGGGGTTGCAAAGTGAACTAATCAGGCTTTTCTTCTTCATTGTACAGGGCTGTCAGTCTAACACTGGAAGCTTACTGACAGGAGGATGATGATCACATTAGTGTGGTTAGAATTCTTTATTGTCCACTCAAGGGCAGGGAAATGACCAAGCAAAACTGTTATACTGGATTTCTCTGCTTCTGCTGGCTGCATGCTTGTTCTAGAACTGAAATTAAGCCAGTAGCCCTTTCTGTAAGGAACGGATTCTCAACCAGGGTTCCATGGCACCATAGGGTTCCTCCAAAGGTTCATAGAGTTTCCTTGAGCAATTTCTGCCCCTCAGATAAGTTCCCACTGACACCATTGATCTTTTTAGCTATCTGTATGTGGGGTAATTCTTCCCAGTGACCATACGTGTAAGGATCATTCTTCCCACTGACCATCACACTAATGTATCATGAGCTGTAGATAGAGTAGTATTTAGCATGGGTTCCCTGAGACCAGAAAGTTATTTCAAGGGTTCCTCATTGTTGAGAATGGCTGCTGTAAAGATATATAACTATAATTCTCATTAACCTTAAGGGCCCATTCACGCCTTCATGTCTTGTGATAATGCATGTTTTACAGAACTGCAGTGAGGTGTATTGCTGTGCCATTGTGCCAATGCACACACAACAGAACGTTACATTTCATACACTATATTGTCCAAATTATCGGGACGCACAAACTTTAATAGCATCCCAGTCCTATTCCATAGGGTTCAATATAGAGTTGGCCCACCCTTTTTAGCTATAACAGCTTCAACTCTTCGGTGAAGGCTGTCCACAAGGTTTAGGAATGTGTCTATGGGAATGTTTGACCATTCTTCCAGAAGCGCATTTGTGAGGTTAGGCACTGATGTTGGACAAGAAGGCTTGGCTCGCAGTCTCCACACTAATTCATCCCAAAGGTGTCTGTCGGGTTGAGGTGAGGGCTATGTGCAAGGACAGTCATGTTCCTCCACCCCAAACTCGCTCATCCATGTTTTTATGGACCTTGCTTTGTGCACTGGTGTTTTGTGCACGACTATCTACGGCGGCGGTCAGCCCCTCACAGGCAAAGTGACGTAGGGCTACGTCACTAGCTTGTGAGGGTCTAGGGAGGGGACGCGCGCCGCCGGAGGCGCACTCCCACTCCCGCGTGGTCACGCACCCCCCGCGCGTGTGACTGGCGGACCCGATGTCCGCCGGCCACTCTGCGATCGGCGGGGGAGAGGGAGAAAGTCAGGCAGCTTGTGTAAACAAGCTGCCTGTCATTCTCCCCTCTGTATGAGAGATGATCATATGGATCTACTATGTAGATCCGTTGATCACTCTGCATACAGCTGAAGCCACAGCCAATCACAGTTAGAATCACGCCCCTAGGGACACACACAGCCCCTCCCTCTCAAATAAAGTTAACCCCTTCACTACCAGTGTATTTTTACAGTAACAGTGCATATATATAGCACTGATTACTGTAGAAATGTCACTGGTAACCCCAAAAGTGTCAAAAATGTCAGTCAAGGGTCCGATCTGTCCGCCGCAATGTCGCAGTACCGCAAAAAAAATCGCAGATCGCCGCCATTACGCGTTAAAAAAAAAACAACAAAAATGACAAAAATCTTTCCCTTAGTTAGTAAATGCAATAACTTTTGCGCAAACCAATCAAAATACGCTTTTTGCAATTTTTTTTTTTACCAAACATATGTAGCATAAAACAAATTGGCCGAAAATGTTAAAAAATTTTGATTTTTACATTTTTTTGGGGGGGAATTTCATATAAAAAAAGGGAAAAATATTGCTATTTTTGCAAAATTAACGCTCTTTTTTTTGTTTATAGCGCGTGATCAAAAAATCGCACAGGTGATCAAATACCGCCAAAAGAAAGCTCTGTTTGTGGGAAAAAAAGGACGCCAAATTTGTTTAGGTACAGCGTCGCACGACCGCGCAATTGTCCGTTAAAGTCACGCAGTGCCGAATCGCAAAATACCCCCTGGTCAGGAAGGGGGTAAAATCTTCCGGGGCTTAAGTGGTTAAGAGTTCCTTTCACTGGAGCTAAGGGGCCAAACCCACCCCCTGAAAAACAACCCCACACCATAATGCACAAAATGATTTGGACCAGTGCACAAAGCAAGGTTCATAAAGATATGGATGACCGAGTTTGAGAAGGAGGAACTTAACTGGCCTGCACAGATTCCTGACCTCAACACCTTGGGGATGAATTAGAGCGGAGACTGTGAACCAGTTCTTCTCATCCACATCCGTGCCTGACCTTACAGGGAAGAACGGTCAAATATTTCAATAGACACACTCCGAAACCTTGTGGACAGCCTTCCCAGAAGAGTTGAAGCTATTTTAGCTGCCAAGGGTTGGCCAACTCAATATTGAACCCTACGAACTAAGACTGGGATGCCATTAAAGCGGAGTTCCACCCAAAAGTAGAAGTTCCACTTTAAGGACTCCTGACCCCTTGACAGGCCACATTTGGCATGTCATTTTTTTGTCGGGGGAGTGGGTGCCTAGTTTTGACAGGTACCCGCTCCCACTTCCGCTCGGGCCGCCTAGGTGGCTTGAGTGGAAATTCTTCCCTCCCTCCCTGCAATCTTCTGGGACACATCAGAGGTCCCAGAAGATTGCCCGGCCATTCAGGACTTGCTCTGACCCCCCGCACAGCCATTCACAGGGAAGCTCAGTGTGCTGCTGCTTCTTCTCCTTCCCCCCAGCTCTTGTGCAGCTGAGAACAGAGGGAATGTGATCACTTATAAAAAAAAAGGGGAAAAGAAGTATTTATAATGTATTTTTAGATCTTTACAAAAATGTTTTGCCTTTCATTTCTAATGCAAATGGAATGGATTGTTTTACAAGGTGATTGTTTACAATAACTTTAATGCACCACAAAAATGTAAACTGGTCCCTTAATATTTTAAATATCAATAGGTCAAATGGGGGTATAAATCTACATGCCCCTTTTTGTATTTGATGTGTTGGGGTCCCTGCCATCTATCCTGCCAATAGCTCTCTAGGGCAGAATTGAAAGTTCCTCTTGATAAATGCACTTCGGAGCTGACGTTTGGAGATCCCGCTTGTGGTGTTTACTTTCCGTCCATCTGCTGCGGTGTAAAACTAAAGAAGGAGCTTACCATTGAACAAGTGTTTATGCTCTGCGTGTCTGGAGAAGCAGAACGCAGCTCCTTGAAAAGCCTCTTATATAGGCAAGAGATGGAGAGACGATAAACCAAAGAATGCTGCTATAAATTCGTGTTACTTTTTAAAGTCACTGTATGTGCACAGCGAAGTGCGATTCCCAGTAAAAAAAAAAAAAAACAGCCGAATCTCCTGCAACTGGCAGCTGCATGCCTCCCGTCCTGTAAAAATGTATTTCCTAGGTAGACTTCCATGGACTGTTCTGTCCTCTTTTTTTCCTTTATATGGGAATGATGGTATGAATAAATCTAAATTATACGCTGATCAGCTGTAACTTTATGACCACTGATCGAGTAAATAACATTGGTTATCTCCTTAAATTGGCACCTGAATGTCAGTGGGATATGTTAGGCAGCAAGTAAACATGTTGTCCCTGAAGTTGATGTGTTGAAAGCAGAAAAAATGGGCATTGCAGTTTGTTGTGTATGGGGCTGCCTAGCCACAGACTGGTCAGGATGCCCATGTTGATCCATCCCTACAGCCAAAAGTGCCTACCATGGGCATGTGAACCTCAGAACTGGACCACAGCGCAATGGAAGAAGGTGGCCTGTTGTGATGAATCGCATTTTCTTGTACATAATGTGAATAGCTGGATGCAAGTGCGTCACTTACCTGGAGAGGAAGAAGGCACCAGGTTGCACTATGGGACGAAGGCAAGCCAGGAGGGGCAGTGTGAAGCTTTTGACAATGTTCTGCTGGGAATTCTTGGATCCTGCCATTGATGTGGATGTTACTGGACTTGTATCACTTACCTAAGCATTGTTGCTGACCAAGTACATGCCTTCATGGAAACTGTACTCCCTGATGACAGTGGTCTCTTTCAGCAGGTTAATGAACCCTGCCCCACTGCAAAAATGGTTCTAGAATGGTTTAACGACTTGCCGACTGCCGCACGACTATTTACGTCGGCAGTCAGCCCCTCACAGGCAGAGCGACGTCGCTAGTCTGTAAGGGTTTTGGGAGTGAGCCCGCCCGCCGGATGCGCGCTCCCGCTCGGTCACGGACCCCCCCCCCCCGCGCGTGTACCCGATGTCCGCCGAGCACTCGCAATCGTCCGTGACAGCGGGAGAAAGGCAGGCAGCTAATGTAAACAAAGCCGCCTGTTAGTTCTCCCCTGTGTAAGAATGGAGATCAAACGGTTCTACTATGTAGGACCGTTGATCTCTGTTCTTACACATCAAGCCACAGCCAATCACGGTTAGAAACACGCCCCTAGGGACACACTTAACCCCTCCCTCGCAAAAAAAAGTTAACACCTTCCCTGCCAGTGTCATTTTTACAGTAACCGTGCATATGTATAGCACTGATTACTGTAGTAATGTCACTGGTAACCCCAAAAGTGTAAAAAATGTCAGTCAAGGGTCCGGTCCGATCTGTCCGCCGCAATGTCGCAGTCCCGCAAAAAAAAAATCGCAGATCGCCGCCATTACGCGTTTAAAAAAAAATGACAAAAATCTTTCCCTTTGTTAGTAAACGCAATAACTTTTGCGCAAACCAATCAAAATACGCTTTTTGCGATTTTTTTTTTTTTTTTTTTACCAAACATATGGTATAAAAAAAAATTGGCCTAAAATGTTAAAAAATTTTGATTTTTATTTTTTTTTTTGGGAATTTCATATAAAAAAATGTGAAAAATATTGTTATTTTTGCAAAATTGACGCTCTTTTTTTGTTTATAGCGCATGATCAAAAAATCGCACCGGTGATTAAATACCACCAAAAGAAAGCTCTGTTTGTGGGAAAAAAAAGGACGCCAAATTCGTTTGGGTACAGCGTCGCACGACCGCACAATTGTCCGTTAAAATCACGCAGTGCCGAATCGCAAAATAGGCCCTGGTCAGGAAGGGGGTAAAATCTTCCGGGGCTTAAGTGGTTAAGGAACACAAATTAGAGCTCTCATCTCATCTCATAGAAAAAGTCAGATCGATGAAGGCCCCACCTTGCAACTTACAGGACTTAAAGGATCCACCACTGTAGGTTTATTGTCAGCATACCTTCAGAGAACTAGAAGAGTCCTTGCATCGATGGGTAAGGGCTGTTTTGGCGGTAAAAGGGGATCTACTTAATATTAGATAGGGGGTCATAAAGGTATGGCTGATTGCCGTATAGGGATATTAAAAGTGCTCCAGTGATAGCTGCATGGCCTTTCTCAAGGCATTTCTTCCAAAGACAACAAGTTGCACACTGGGCACCACATTGGCCACTTAAAAGGCTTCATTGTAATGTGACAACACAGAAGAGCAGTTAGGAGACTGGGGCAGAGTGTTGTCACCTTATAACTGGAAGTACTTTAACAAGCACTGTCATGGCAGGATCACTATGTATTATTTTAAGGAAAGCTGCAGACTTTTTAAATGTTAATGGTAAATTTGGTACAATTTCCAATGGCAGATATACAGCTTCCTGTGTTACCTACCTGCCTGCTTATTGGACTACTGACGAGATTCCGTGATGGACTCTTCTTTTGCAAGCTACCCGAATAGCACTGTAAATACAAAACAAAGAAAGGGCGCACCAGCCTAGCGCATTATCCTCAGCAAGTTTATTGATAATAAGATAAAAATCAGCTACTCACAAAAATGCGTGAAAGTCAAGCATTTCAATTCCATAAAGCAGCATCTTTACAGGAGTCCAATAACTCATAAAAGCGGAGGGCTGACGCGTTTCAAGGCCCTGCCTCTTCCTCAGAGCACCCTCTCCGGCTCCCAACGTATGGAAGTATATTAAGTTGGAAGTACAGTGCAGTGCATAAGGGCTTGGTTGGCTTGGAGTGCAGAACCCCCAACCATGTCAGTCATTTTATGTACAGCTGATGCTGGATTGGGTGCATGTAGATCAGAAGTTGCTGAAAGAGGCTTAAGGAGATCAGCAGCACTGAGATACATAAATGACTAAAAAAGCATAGAAGTTTCACAGTGCGTTAGTAAACGAAGCCCTCGGTCATACCAAATCCGACTTTGAAATCGTGCGACTTCACTTGAAATCGCACAATTTTAAAGCTATATGTCAGTGTGACTTGGTTGACATATGTGCAATATCATACACAGATATCTATGCAAGTCGTACCTGAAATCGGCAAAAGTGGTGCAGGAGCTAATTTTTCAAATCGGTGCGGCACCACCACAAAGCCAGCGTCACACTGTTTTGAACAGTTCCATTGCTGACAATAGGGGGCGACTTGTCCTGCGATTTGGAATTGTCAAATTGCATGACAAGTTGCACCTGTGTGATCGGGGGCTAAATGTATTGAAGTTAGAGTTTAGATCTTTTGTTCTTTAGGCTGCATTCACACTTGAGCGTAGCGTTTTTTACCGCGATTTTTAACCGCTATTTTTTTAGGCGTTTTTCATTGACATCTATCAAAAAGGCTGGTAATCAGCCCAAAAAGAAGCTCATGTACTTTTTTCAGTTACAGGCGTTTTGCAAAACGCTCAGATGTGAACAGGGGCCATTTAAATGAATGGGGTTTTACTTGTTGGGCGTTTTGGAAGCGTTTCTTTTGAGCGTTTTTGGAGCTGAAAATGCCCAGGTGTGAATGGAGCCTAAGGCTCCGTTCACATTATAGCGTATGGATCACGGGCTTAACCGCCGCGGTTCCGCCCGCGATCGGGAGATTATTGCAAATCGCGGGACGCCTGTGCGTTGCCCGTTGATTTGCAATAGACCCCCCAAACGCTGAGCGATGTTGCCGCGATTTCCGCCTGCCGAATCGCGGCAACATCGCGCAAACAAAATCGCGGGACGCAATATGCTCCAAAGAAGCTCTTGTACTTCTTTGGAGCGTATTGCATCCCGCGATTTTGTTTGCGCGATGTTGCAGCGATTTCCGCCTGCCGAACATCGCTCGGCGTTTGGGGGGCTATTGCAAATCAACGGGCAACGCTAGGCGTCCCGCGATTTGCAATAAATCTCCGGATCGCGGGTGGAACCGCGGCGGTTCTGCCCGCGATCCATACGCTCACATGTGAACGGAGCCTTAGAGTTAGTGCATTGCTTAGCCTTCCAATGCCTCATTGGTTTTGTGCTCCTTATTTGTTTGTTTTTTGTTTTTGTTGCTTCTTTTGTGACTAATGCATCATCATAAGCTTTCTGCTTGTGGTATTCTGATTTGCAGCAAAAAACATAGAGTGAGCTGTCATCGTAGGAGAACCAATGCCATTCTTCTGCTCCACCTGACACGGCGGTCTGACCGTAATGTTCCCTGATTTACAACTTCTAAGCTCCAGAGAACACAATTGTTTGTACAGTTAGTTGTGATTACAGATAATGCCGAAGTGATAAAGAAAATGGACTGAAAAGTCTGCAATAAAGAATACTGAAAAGTATAGAAGAGAGTAGGCAGTTAAATTGTTCTTTTACCACGATTTTCTGTAGGTTTATATCTGAAGGCGGTTATGATTTTTGTTTATTAAATTTATAAAAGCTGCATCCATTATTCTCTTCTTCCTACTCCAAGGATCAAATTTATCAAAATGAGAGAAAAGAAACTTTTCCATAAACTGTGCCAAATATAGCTAGTCACGATTATCTTCTGTTCTCCGTGGTACCTCCCAACTGTCTTCAGGCCTGTTTCACACGGGTTTCAGCTTGTATAAGAGCAGTGTGAACTTCAAGCTTTGACAAAGTATTTGCTGAGCATTTAGCAAGCTTTGTTGACACATTTAAAGTACCATTCAACTCCAGTTTTTAAATGTAGAACACCGAACCTACTGGGAGTTCTGATTGCCACTTTAAGCAAGCTGATAGCGGGCTTCAGAACCTCCTTGAAGCTTGTTGAAAACCTGCTAAAGCCTGATAGCAGCTTGCTTAAAGTGGCAATCAGCACTCCTATTAGAAGCTGGGTAAAACATTTCCAGACTGAAGCTGAACGGTACTTTAACCACCTCAGTAATGCAATATAGCCGAAAGACAGCTACAGTGCGGTTCTCTTGTTCAGGGAGGGTGTCCATGGATGTCCTCCTAAAACACGTCTCCCACATGCCCCTTGGCGAGGTAAAGGCCGAATCACAGTGGCCCTTTACCATGTGATCACGTGTAAACAAACTTTGCAGTTATCGGTATTCCTTTCCGCACGCGTTGTCACTATGTGAGGAAAGGAGAGCCGCTAACCTTTCAAGGCTGACAGGGCACATTTACACTGATAATCCAGTGCCCGGGTTATCAGTGCAGCCCTATCAGTGCCGCCTCATCAGTGCTGCTTTTCAGTGCTGCCTCCTCATCAGTGCACATCAGTGCCAGCTTGTCAGTGCCTCCTCATCAGTGCTGCCTCCTGACCAGTGCCCATCAGTGCAGCCTGACCAGTGCCCATCAGTGCAGCCTGACCAGTGCCCATCAGTGCAGCCTGACCAGTGCCCATCAGTGCAGCCTGACCAGTGCCCATCAGTGCAGCCTGACCAGTTCCCATCAGTGCAGCCTCCCCAGTGCCCATCAGTGCAGCCTCCCCAGTGCCCATCAGTGCAGCCTCCCCAGTGCCCATCAGTGCAGCCTCCCCAGTGCCCATCAGTGCAGCCTCCCCAGTGCCCATCAGTGCAGCCTCCCCAGTGCCCATCAGTGCAGCCTCATCAGCGCACATCAGTGTAGAAGAAATTTTATAACAGAAACTAAGGAAAACTTATTCTCAGTCTTTTTTTTGTTTGTTTAGCAAAAAATAAAAAAACCCGAGTGGTAATTAAATACCACAAAAAGAAAGTTCCATCTGTCTAAAAAAAAAAAAAAAAAAAAAAGGTTAAAAATTTAATTTGCGTTAAAAATGTAATTTGCGTACAGATCTGAAAATTGGCCTGGTCAGGAAAGGGGTGACGGTGCCCTGTATTGAAGTGGTTAAAAGCTTCAGCAAAGCTTGCTGAAAGCTGTGCAAATGCTTTGTCAAAGCTTGCTTTTCACATTGCTCTTATACAAACTGAAGCCCATGTGAAATAGGCCTAAGATGGAAATGAGGGACACTGTGTGTAGATAAGGAGGTATCACTGCTGCACTCCAACATTGGTGGGAAATGGAGATGTGAGCAAAAAACTTAAACTCAGCCATGAGGGAGACTTCTTAAATGGGTGAACACAGCAAATCCTTCCCACTGTCTTTTCCACCACTGCTTTTCTTTTATACTGATGGATGAAAATATCAAACACAATTCTTTAGGCCAGGTTTTATCAACCAGGGATCCTCCAGAGGTTGAAAAGGGTTCCATAAGCAGTAGGGCATTGATCCCTGACCACACATGTAAGGAGGCACAATGTAAGGCCAAAATTTTCCACAGACCACCGATGTAAGGGGGCTCTTCTCCACAGATCACCAATGTAAGGGGGCCCTTCTCCACAGACCACCAATGTAAGGGGGCCCTTCACCACAGACCACCAATGTAAGGGGGCCCTTCACCACAGACCACCAATGTAAGGGGGCCCTTCACCACAAACCACCAATGTAAGGGGGCCCTTCACCACAGACCACCAATGTAAGGGGGCCCTTCACCACAGACCACCAATGTAAGGGGGGGCCTTCACCACAAACCACCAATGTAAGGGGGCCCTTCACCACAGACCACCAATGTAAGGGGGCCCTTCACCACAAACCACCAATGTAAGGGGCCCTTCTCCACAGATCAACAATGTAAGGGGCCCCTTCTCCATAGACCACCAATGTAAGGGGGCCCCTCATCACAGACCACCAATGTAAGGGGGGCCTTCATCACAGACCACCAATGTAATGGAGGCCCTCCATCACAGACCACTAATGGTACCAGGAGCCCTTCACCACAGATCACCAATGTAAGGGGGCCCTTCACCACAAACCACCAATGTAAGGGGCCCTTCTCCACAGATCAACAATGTAAGGGGCCCCTTCTCCATAGACCACCAATGTAAGGGGCCCCCTCATCACAGACCACCAATGTAAGGGGGGCCTTCATCACAGAACACCAATGTAATGGAGGCCCTCCATCACAGACCACTAATGGTACCAGGAGCCCTTCACCACAGATCACCAATGTAAGGGGGCCCTTCACCACAGATAACCAATGTAAGGGGGCTCTTCACCACAGATCACCAATGTAAGGGGGCCCTTCTTTATTGATTAGTAGTGTCAAGGGACACTACAGTTTTCACTGTTTTTCCCTTTTTTCTGGTCAATACTGTATTATCATTCCTTTTACTTCAAGATTATTATAAAAATCATGTTGTTTTATAGGGCAGGAGGGTGTTTGAAAACGATCCTTTTTGAATGTGCAAATACTCTTAAAATGCCATATTTCCTGCTCTTTAAGATGAAACTTTCTACAATTTACTGATCATGCTAATGAACCATTTGGTCCTGCAAATAGATTTTTTTAGCAGAAGGTTCTCTCATTCTGATTGGCTACCGTGGACAAGGTTATAAATTGGGAACCCAAATTATTAAGTGTCAACCCAGAAACTTCTACTCTCCTTAACTACTGAGTGAACCCTTGAAAAACTGGCCATGACTCAGGAAACAGTTTCTAAAATATTCATCTAAAGTTAGCGCATTAACATGATCAGTAGGTTATAGATATAAAAATAATGTGGTATAAAATGTGTTCACATCCAGTGCAGAGAATTTTTTTTAATAACCCCAGACTCTATAGGATAATCATTTTTATTATTAATCACAAAAGTAATGATGATAATGCCTAAGTAAAAAATATAGACAGCGCAAATTGTAATGTGCTTTTACATTGGTAATATGCCCCCGTATGTTGGTGGTCAGTGGAAATATGCCCCCGTATGTTGGTGCTCAGTGGAAATATGCCCCCGTATGTTGGTGGTCAGTGGAAATATGCCCCCCGTATGTTGGTGCTCAGTGGAAATATGCCCCCCGTATGTTGGTGGTCAGTGGAAATATGCCCCTGTATGTTGGTGCTCAGTGGAAATATGCCCCCCCATACATTGATAACTACAAAGGGTCCAAAAAAGGAAGGAGAAAGAAACTGCTTACCACACTAAATGTCTTGGGACAATTTATTGAGTCATCCAACACACAGACTACTCCATTCAATGTAGAACACCCCCAACCCTCAATGAGTTTGACTCGGTAAGGAGCTTACTCCTAGGTTACCCTGTACAGACTGTGCTAGCGCCCGACGACTATAGAAACCATAGCTGGTGGTCTGTGCCCCATGTACATCAGTGATCGGTGTAAATATGCCCCCATACATTGACAATCAGTGGAAATTTTGCCCCTGTACATTGGTGGTTTGTGGAAAGAATACCCTTTTACATTGGTGTTGGTGAGAGAAGAACCCATTTTACTGGTTCTATGCTGTTGGCCCTGCTGACTGGTTTCAGTACCGAAATTATGCAGTTACTATGTGTTTTATTTACTAAAGCTGGAGAGTGCAAAATGAGTCACACTACTACAGAGAAACCAATCCGCGTCTATCCTCAGCATTTTTAATTAAGCTTTGGCAATAAAACCTGGAAGCTGATTGGTTTCTCTGCTGAAGTGTGACTGATTTAGCACTCTCTAGCTTTAGTAAATAAACCCCTATAAGACAAGAGTTGGAACCCCTGTCAATCTCCTGCAGGGGTCCCAGCCAGAGGTTCTATAAAACCCTGATTGAGAAAAGTTGAATTACACTCGCCGTCCTTTCATACTGTCGTCACTCCCTTTGGTCAACAGAACCCTGTGTAAGCTCCAAGTTGTGACTTTTCCCAGTGAGGTAAATTCTAACCAATTGGGAAACCGCAGCAAAAACCTAATCCTACCCTACAGTACTTAAAAGTCAAATTTGGTTCCATCATTTTTTGTAATACTTGTTGAGCTGAAAAAGTTATCGTGGTCAGGGCTTCTTTTCAGCGGAGTGCAGTTCTGGCACCTCCAGCTCTTATTGTATGTAATGGCGAGGGGTGGTGGGGTGTGCTGAAGGGTTTATTGTTACTGATTGCTGGGAGATCTAATGTCCCACTGCGGGGGTAGGGGGGGTGTGTGTTGCTGGCTGCTGCATGGTCTATTGATGATGGGAGATCTGTTGTTGCTGGCTGCTGGATGGTCTATTGTTGCTGGCTGCTGAGTGGTCTATTGTTGCTGGCTGCTGGGTGGTCTATTGATGCTGGATGCTCTATTGTTGCTGGATGCTCTATTGTTGCTGGATGCTCTATTGTTGCTGGATGCTCTATTGTTGCTGGCTGCTGGATGCTCTATTGTTGCTGGCTGCTGGATGCTCTATTGTTGCTGGCTGCTGGATGCTCTATTGTTGCTGGCTGCTGGATGCTCTATCGATGCTGGATGCTCTATCAATGCTGGATGCTCTATTGATGCTGGCTGCTGGATGGTCTATTGATGCTGGCTGCTGGATGGTCTATTGATGCTGGCTGCTGGATGGTCTATTGATGCTGGCTGCTGGATGCTCTATTGATGCTGGCTGCTGGATGCTCTATTGATGCTGGCTGCTGGATGCTCTATTGATGCTGGCTGCTGGATGGTCTATTGATGCTGGCTGCTGGATGGTCTATTGATGCTGGCTGCTGGATGGTCTATTGATGCTGGCTGCTGGATGGTCTATTGATGCTGGCTGCTGGAAGATCTGTTGTTGCTGGCGGGGGGCATTTTGTTGCAGTGGGGTCTGTTGCTGGGGTAAATCTATTTTTACTAGGGGATATTTTGTTGCAGGGTGACTATCGTGGCTAAGGGTGGTCTAATGTTTCTGGGGAGTCTATTTTTGGTGGTCGGGGGGGGGTATATTTTTGCATGAGGGTCTATTAATTAATGGGGGATTCAGGATTCTTTTGTAATTGGGGGGTTTATTGCTGCTGGGGGTGGTCTATTTTAGTGGTTTTCTTGTTACCATCAAATTGATTAGCACCACTAAATGAATGGTTCTGTATTCTCTAAAAGGGGCAGTACTGGGAGGTAAGGGTGGAACCAAAGGACGGTTCTTGGAGGTGGGTAGGGGACATAGACAAGGGTTGACGGAAGGAGTGTCTACAGATATTCTCTGAGGAATAAAAGCCCTGATCATGGTATTTACCTTTTCTTTTTTTTTTATATCCACTAAGGCGTATTGCAACACCGACTAGCCCTGTATGGGCATGACAACCTGCCCAGAGATGTGATCGGCGCCATCATGCACACACAGGAGCACCTCAGAGCACTGTGCATCAAGCTTAAAATCTTCAGTTGTGGCTCCACTCTCTTATGCCTGAGCAACTAAGCTTCCAGAGCTGGAGCTGGCTCGTTGAGCTTGTCCTGTTCACAGCGTGACGTTCCTGGGCTCACTCAATACGCTAACCAGCAGCTGCTTCTGTAAAAAATCCACAGGGGCGTCTCGAGTCCTGCAACTTCCAACTATTTATGACCTTTCAGATACCTTCTGTTTTAGTCAGAGGCGAAACAAACAGGCAGGATAAGTTAATTTATTATTGAATCAACGACAAGATTTTCTTTTTCTCATCATAAAAAACAATTTAGAGAAAAGGCCCACAACTACAAATGGTGGATGACAGCAAAAAAATCAACAAGACAGTTAGAGAACTCAACTGACAACACTGCTTGTGATTTCAGTACAGCAGAGGCAACGTTGTCAGCCCAGTACTGGAAGTCAGGAGCCCATTGGATTTCTGGCAGTATTAACGCATACTTTTCTGTGCTTGCAGAGTTTTCATAGACCTACATGGTGTGGTCTTTGGAGTGCCAAATAGGTTTTTTTTTTCCCACCCAGACCTACACTTCTAAGAAGAACTGCACCCTCCCCATTAAATTGTCTTCTTTATCCACACTTACCTTTGGTGTTCTTTTTATGCTGTAATGATATGCTTACATGCTTAATGAATCCAGCGTTGTCTGATTCTCACAACCTACTGTCCTACTCCAGGTCCTATTTGGCATCACCATCTTCATTGTTTACATCACAGGGAGCCAGCTATCTCTTTATGGTTTCTTTAGATGGCCTCCCCAATGATGTAGCTCCAGATGTCTACGTATGCGCATGATCTGGCATCTGTTTATCTGTATAAAAGGTAAAGCATCCTGGAATATCTGATGTCCAAAGAGGCAGCTGGAGGAAAATCGTCTAGGCAATAAAGGCAGCAAGGAATGGGGCTAGACTAAAAAGATTTTAAAATCTGTAAATAAAAAAAAATAATTATATATATATATATATATATATATATATATATATATATATATATATAAAGGGCAGCTTTTTTGAATGAAGTCAGATTGCAGCAAACTTTAATTTGAGGGTAAAGGTCCACTTTAAGAAACATTTCTCTTGAAACGGTAAAATACATTAAATTAAATTAAGAAATAGAATTAAGGGAAAATGCAAACTGAAATAGTGTCCAAATACTCTGTGCTGGCCCAACTCCAAGCCCCTCTCCTCAACTCCTTACATAACCTTTATTGTACCTCCTGGGGGAGGAGTGAAGGGGAATACCCTTGAGCAGTGGTCTCCAAACTGTGGCCTTTTATCCCATTGGCACCAACGATGGGGTACTCTTCGATGGAGTACTCTTCATTCCACTGGCACAAATAATGGGGCAATCTTCATCCCACTGGCACCGATGATGAGGCGATCCTGATCCCACTGGCACCAACAACGGGGCAATCTTCATCCCACTGGCACCAACGATGGGGCACTCTTCTCACCGGTACCACAATTCCTCCCACTAATACCAATGATGAGGCACACTGGGGCATTTTCTACTCCACCTGGCCACAGCCCCCCCCCCCCTCCTAAAGTCTGAAGGATCATGAACTGGCCCTCTGTTTAGAAAGATTGGAGACCCCTGCCTTAAAACAGTGCTCCTTCACCAGGGTTCCTCCAGGGATTGATGGTGGTTCCTTGAACTGTGGCTGAATGATCTCTCATTAGAAGGTGCCTGTGCCATTGTCACTTGGCAAACCCATCAGTTTGACACCAATAAACTTTGTAGCTATCTGTAAGGGTGGCATACTGACTACCACTATAAGGATAGCACTATTCTTTCTGACCACCAATATAAGAGGCATTTTTGCCATTGGCCCCCAATGAGTTGGTTTTAGTAGGAGTTTGCTGAGAGCTGAAAAACTTTTTAGAGGTTCCACTGGGGTAAGAAGGTTGAGAGAAGCTGCTATAGAGCAATATTTCTCACCCATGGTTCAGTAAAACCATAGGGTTTTTCCAATGGATTTGAGGGGTTGTGAGTGACGGTGAATTAATTTCTCAACATCACTGATCACTAGTGCAAAGGGGCAAATTTCCAAGGGCCGCTAATATGAGGCCTCACTTTTACACTGACCTCCAATGTTAGAAGACACTGCAATTTTTACTGTGCACATTTTTATTTCTGTTCCTATTATTCATTTCATTTCAAGAATATTACTTGAAAGGTATTAAAAATGATCTGCCCCAGGTATCAAATATATTACACAATCTTTTATTTAAAACTTTTTACATTTGAATTGGTTACGCTAATGAGACCTGAAACTTTTTTCAAGGGTTTCTCAGGGCTAATAAGGTTGAGGAAGGACACTATGGACTAGCTTTTCTCAACCTTTTCAACACAGAGGAACCCTTGAATTAACTTTCCAGTCTCAGGGAACCCTAATAATTTCTGTATCTACAACTGATGATACATTAGTGTGACGGTCAGTGGGAAGAATTCTCCTTACCCTTGTGGTCATTGGGAAGAATTACCCCCTTGCAGATAGCTAAAAAGATCAACGGTCTCAGTGGGAACTTATTCGAGAGGCAGAAATTGCTCTAGGAAGCCCTAGCAACCTCTGGGGGAACCCTAAGCTTCCATGGAACTTTGGTTGAGAAACCCTGCTATAAAGTGTAACTAAAGTGAGTCTGCTGGAGCTGCTGACATCATATCCAAGATGGCGGCACACAGCAGCAGTCTTGGGGCTTTTAGAATGTCTGCCAGGATCTCTAACTTTTTGAATGGTTTTGTAGTTTCCTGGAGTATATTAGCAGTCACTTTTTTTGGTAAACTAATACTACCTAACTACCTTTAAAGGGGCACCTTGTCACAGGCCCTACATGGTAGGAGCTTTTTACGAAGACCTATACTTTTCACCAACAAGGTTGGGATGTACGGTTGCAGATGATGTTGGTGCTATTACCATTAAGAGTAATACGGGAACATTGGATGGTTTGATCCTGGATGTAGGTGGAGGTGGAAGACAGGAATATAGAAGCAGCTGTTTTTTCCCCCTTCTGTTTTCCACCTAGCTCACGGATTGGAGTCTGACGGATTTTACTTTGTGTCATTGATAACCAGGGAGAAGGCAGCAGCTGCTGAAACCAGAGAACCCAATCAATATGACAACGTATCATACATTCCTGCCTTTCACCGACATGCTTCACTTCACTGCCTCTTACACCTCGCTTCTATGCCTTTCCATAACCTTCCTGACACTGAGAGTCATTTCCAGGAGGTGTCATGATGTGATGTATTGGCATTAATGGAAGGGGGGGAGCGGATGACTTTAAATGGACTCAGCATTATATGAGCTAAGGTGTCCTCAAAACTCATCTGTAGCCGAACTCCGAATGTGCGCTCTTTTTTTTTTTTTTTTCTTTTTAATTTCAGTGAGCTGCGAGTTGGGTCATTCCTTGTCCCTCAGCCCATATTTTTTCTCAACAAATGCTCTGACCCAGCCTGCCATTTATTTCAGTAAAAAAATTGCACAAGATACTAGACATGAGTCCAGAGCTCATCTCTTCTCCGTGTCGGATATTTATTTTGACTGCTGAGGTGCATAGGTCCGGAGAACCATAATAACCAATACCCCTTGCCCCTTCCCCATACAAAACCACACTTACAAATGATTAAGTTGGAAAGGGCAAGGCCACAGCTTTATTTACTTTCAAAACCAAACAAGTACACATTTAGACCAGTGCCAGTCACAGTTGTACTGTGAGCACTCTTGGTCATTAACAAATTAATTCCAAAAGGTGAAAGGGGGAGGGTCTGTCGTTATCAACCGTGCAGGACAGACAGCCTACCCCCCAATTTACAAACAAGGGCATAACCCATTACCATAATTTTAACTGCTGGCAAGGTCAAAAACCGCCACGAAAGCTGTGACAGACCGACCGAAGAGTAGGGCGGGGTGGTGGAATGCTCTTCAACCACGTTTTTCTTAAAAGACCCAGAATTCCCTGGGTAGGGGATATTTAACTGAGCTCAGGCCCAACCCCGTGCCCAAAATCCATCCAATCAGTTCTCCCACGTAGCCACCTGCTATAAACAAGCCCCCTGACCATGCCCCCATCAGTCAAGGCTCTCTTTCCCTATAGGAATCAAGAGGCCTTCATTATTTTTAGGTTCATGCATGCTTAGTAACCACCTCAACTCCGGAAGGTTTCACCCTCTTAATGACCAGGCCCCTTTTTGCTATTTAACACTGCGCTAGTTTAACTGGTAATTGCACGGTCATGCAGCGCTGTATCCAAACAAAATGTATATCATTTTTTCACACAAATGGAGCTTTCTTTTGGTGGTATTTAATCAGCACTGGGTTTTTTATTTTTTTATACAAAAGAAAAAAGACCAAAACTTTTGAAGAAAAATATTTTTAGTTTCTGCTATAAAAAATGTTTTAAAAAAAATCATATTTCTTCATACATTTTGGCCAAAATGTATTCTGCTACATGTCTTTGGTAAAAATAAATCCCAATAAGTGTACATTGATTGGTTTGCGTGAAAGTTACAAACTATGGTGTATATATTGAATTTTTTTTTATACTAGTAATCATGGTGGGCTATAAGGTTGGGGGGTTAAAATCCTGCTGTTGAGTCAGTTTTACCGCCCCCAATCCCACCTGCCAATTGCAACCTATTCAAGTAAATGCTTGCTTCTGTGGGATCCAAGGAGTTCAATCAGGTGGTTAGAAAGCCACACATGCTGCCTACTTTAACCCCTTGTTTGCTGCACTGCACATGGTTGCAGGGCACTTGCAGAGTGGCCTCATTCACTTGAATAGGTCATACTTGGCAGGTGCGATACCCACCAACCATGGCAGGGCATATATAACGCCTGCTGCGGCAAAACCCACAGGAAAGCTCCAGGTACAGTGCACTGCACCCACAATGTGGGTAAACTGCAGTATGTCAGTGTGAAAACAGCCATATACTAATATGCCCAGTGTAGTGCCTCACACTGACCTGAAGATCTCTTCTTTCCTACTGCTGGGACCACTCTGGAGACCGTTAGCCGGAATAAGAGATGGAGTGCAGTTGGTATCACTCCATATGGGACAGGAGCCAGCACTACAGACGATGCAATGGGCTTTTGAGGCTCTTGCTCCCTATTACAGCTTCAACTTTGCAAGTAGTCCCTCTTTGATGCTCTAGGATAATGGGTCGGCAAGCCCAGACCACGATCAACCAGTCATCTGTCCGCGATCTACAGGATGCTGACCCCCAATCTATTTTAATACTTGATTTTGAGTAAAAAATGCAGACAAGGAGTTCCAGGTTATTAAATCAAAGCACTGACTGCCACTGCAGCCAAATATCTACCATTCTCGGCTGAAGGTCAGCAATGGCAACCCTGGAATTTTCCTTTAATTATACAGTGTGGGTGACCATTTAGAACAGACTTCCTCAGCTAGAGTTCCTGCTGAGGTTCCTAGGGGTTCCTTGAGCTGTGAACTGATCAGAGAACTGATCACCCACTAAATACCCACACTGACCACCAATGCAAGAGGGCAATTTTCCACAGACCACCAACGTAGGATGTTACATCTATGCTGGTCAATTGTTAGAACACACCACAATTTTCACCATCTGCTTTTTTGTAATTAATATTAATTTAAAGCGGTTTCACTTTTGCAGCCAAATTGAGATAACATCTAGTTTATATTTGTTACATGTCCCCATTCACATAGCAAATCCTAAAGTGAAACTTTACCCATAACAGCGCTGACACTGTGAGCCAATCATTTTGCTCACAGTTGCGGACGGCCCATTTGATCCCAATGGGTGAGTTTTGACAAGCAGTGTACCTGTCAAACTGTGCATAAAATTTAAATATAATGTAAATATGATGTATATTAAGAGTCCATAAAGTCCACAACAATTGGCAGATCTCCAGTGCATGAAAGGTAGGTATAAGACACCACTGCAAACGTGATTCCTTCACCAAAGAGCCTCTCACCTTCAGCTTTCGACCACTAGGGGTCACTGCGCCTTATGCAATCACTGAGGGCAGCCAATGGGAACAGCAATCTTTTCAGGATTCTAAAACCCAGAAGGACTCATAATAGATCGTCCAAAAATATAAGATCTAATGCTCTCTGTCACAATACGTTTATTATAAAAGACATAAAATTATACCACTCACATAGAAGACACTATCACAATGCTTAAATGCAGGCATATGACAACTCGTTGCTAGGAGATGGCCTTTAAGAGAGCGGGTGCGATGTCTCTCCTTACCCCGCTGACGAAGTCACGCCTACTGACGTAACGCGTATGGTGGGAGGAGTCTGACATCACCCGTGGCGCTCCGATGTCCGAACGAGTTGTCATATGCCTGCATTTAAGCACTGTGATAGTACCTTCTATGTGAGTGGTATAATTTTATGTCTTTTATAATAAACGTATTCTGACAGAGAGCATTAGATCTTGCTTTTTATATTTTTGGATGATCTATTATGAGTCCTTCTGGGTTTGAGAATCCTGAGAACATTGCTGTTCCCATTGGCTGCCCTCAGTGATTGCATAAGGTGTAGTGACCCCTAGTGGTCAAAAGCTGAAGGTGAGAGGCTGTAATACTCTTTGGTGAAGGAATCACTTTTGCAGTGGTGTCTTATACCTACATTTCATGCACTGGAGATCTGCCAATTGTTGTGGACTTTATGGACTCTTAATATACATCATATTTACATCATATTTAAATTTAATGCACATCATTTATCATAGTGCTGCACTTTTTGTTTTCATTTTGCTTACCATAGGTTTTGTTAGGTTTGACCTATTCTAGTGTCCAGCTGCTTTTCCTTTTTCCCCATATGATCATAGCGCTGAATAATTTATCTGTTTTACCAGTTAAAAATGCAGCTACCCCCAAGGCTACCACCGTGGCTCTTCCGCCTGTTTTTAGTGCTCCCGGGCCACCTATGTGAAAGAGCCTTTAGGGGCGGCGTTTGACCTGCCTTGAATTTTTTTGGACGGGGCTGATCTGATTGAGATCCACTCCTTTGTTGAAGACAAAGGCAGATCAAATGCATCCCCTGCGCCAGGACTTGCAGTTGAAACCACACGTACATACAGCATTTGAAACCGAGGTTTGCGTTCAGATAATGCTGCATTCAATGGGAGCAACTCAGCATTATGCAACAAATCCTGCAGAAGCCCTTACGGTTTATCAAGAAGCTGTCTTATTTATAGTCTTCCATTAATAAATATTAGAAGGGGGATGTCTAGCACTGAATGAGAGACCGCTGTTATTATTTATTCATGCTGATTTCCTTGTTTTGTGTACGCTGAGGCCATCGATGTTAGCGGCTCCTTGGAGATGATCAGAATCAACAGAAAAGAATCAGAAAGCAGAAGTGCGTTCCATCTGCCGGCTGTTTGTTGTTTGTTTTGCTGTTGCTGTCGCTGTCGCTCTAACGATAGTACACGGCAGAGCTTCACTGAACTGTCAGGATGATAATGTCAGATGCCATCCAGAACAGATGCAGGGACACAGGGATTTGTCTCCGGTTTGCTGGAGCACTGCAGTCTTAAAGAAGACCCAGCACGACATGCTGAAAAGGCAGTGTTTAAAGGGGCATTCTTTGGTTCCATTCTCAGTTTTATAAGATTACATATAGCTCTTCAAGGACGCTCAATTCTGCTTCTTGAAATATGCTTGAATTGTCCACCTTGGGGATGCTTAAAATAATATTGAAGGCCAAATGATTTTTCTAATTTTTAGTGTCAGTACTTGCATGACTAGGGTAAAACAGATGTCACCAACTACTCACAATAACAACTGCTATGCCCCCCATACCACTCTTACCAAATTTCACCTAAAGTAATTAGACCAACACCATTTTGGAGTGAAAATTTGTCATAGTGGAAATTTATTAATAAATAACCAATATAAAACATTCCTTTAAACCAGGGGTGGGGAACCTAAGGCCCGGGGGCCGTATGTGGCCCTCGAAGTCATTTGATCCAGCCCCCCATGCAGCTGAGTCTATGTCTCTCAGCTGATCTATCAGAATGGAGCCAATGCTTCCTGTATTGTTCAGGCTCCGTTCTGACAGTCTGAGTGAGTCACAGGCGGAGAGTGATATCAAATGCACTCCGCCTGTAACCAATACAGGAAACATCGCCTCTTCCTCCAGCGCTGCGCGCTGCTAGCCAGCATTTCCCACCAGCAGCACACACAGCAGTACCAGCCAGAGCCAGCAGTACCAGCCAGAGCCAGCAGTACCAGCCAGAACCAGCAGTACTCACAGCAGTACCAGCCAGAGCCAGCAGTACTCACAGCAGTACCAGCCAGAGCCAGCAGTACCAGCCAGAGCCAGCAGTACCCACAGCAGTACCAGCCAGAGCCAGCAGTACCCACAGCAGAACTAGCAGTACCCACAACAGTACCAGCCAGAGCCAGTAGTACCCACAACAGAACCAGCAGTACCTACAGCAGTACCAGCCAGAGTCAGCAGTACCAGCCAGCAGTACCTACAGCACAGTACCAGCCAGCAGTACCTACAGCACAGTACCAGCCAGCAGTACCCACAGCAATACCAGCCAGCAGTACCCACAGCAGTGCCAGCCAGCAGTACCAGCCTGAGCCAGCAGTACCAGCCAGCAGTACTAGCCGGTAGTACCAGCCTGAGCCAGCAGTACCAGCCAGCAGTACCCAAGGCAGTACCTACAGCACAGTACCCACAGCAGTACCAGCCTGAGCCAGCAGTACCCACAGCAATACCAGCCAGCAGTACCCACAGCACAGTACAAGCCAGCAGTACCATCCTGAGCCCGCAGTACCCACAGCAGTACCAGCCAGCTATACCCACCAGCAGCACCAGCCAGCTGTACCCACCAGCATTACTCGCCAGCAGTTCTATTCAAAACTTACCACCACAAAGAGTCGACTAAGCTCCAGACTGACCGACACAAACCTGGAAAACCAGTTGCGAGTAGCAACATCATCAATACCAGCTAACATCACACACCTCACCAAAGAGAAGCAGTTGCAGCCATCACATTTGGGGTGAGTTAATTAAATGTTTGACCAAATATAACAGGCACATATTTAAGTTGATAATTTTGTACGGCCCCCAAATGATTTTATAAAAACCCATATGGCCCCTGGCAGAAAAAAGGTTCCCCACCCCTGCTTTAAACAGAAACCTAATATCAACAATTAGAGATGAGCTTGGGCGTGTTCGAGTTTGTACGCACCCGATCCCACCAGGAAGTCGACACTGCACTCTACTAATCACAGGCAGTGAGACATTTCCCGATCTGTGCAGCTGCGGATTGCAGTGTCGGTTTTCCTGGTGGGAACGGGCACGTATGAACTCGAACACGCCCAAATTCATCCCTGTTAACAATAATAATCAAGGTTGCCGATCTTTGAAGGCACTAAAGAACCAACGTTTGTTTTGTATCTGCGAACCACTTAAAGGTTCCCAGCCGCAAAACACCGGCTTGGGGTCAATCCCAACTCTCTGCAGATACCTCCATGTCCAAAATTCCCAGTTAACCCATTTTTTTGAAAATGTCTTTTTATTGAAAAATTTTGATGTACAGGTACAAAACATAGCCTTTGGGCATTCTCCGGCTAATACATAAAGCATAGATCCACTAATAACACCTCCTATTATAGAACCCAAAAAAAAAAAGGGGGGGGAGAAAGAACACACCTTCCATACACCTCACTCTGTCATTCTCCTATAAAATCACTTCAAGGGTTGATGAATTATTTGGAGATTCCTTTTTCCTCTCAACCATCAGGCTAATGTATCGGAAGAATATTAACTCGTGTTTAGAATCCTACCTGAACAAATGTAATGTGAGTCTCTGCAGAGGAATAAATTTGTTCATATCATAAACTAAACCTAAATCAGGGGGAATGAATTCAGTTTGTGGACTTCTGATCATCTGTTGTACACTTCGAATCTGTCCAAGTGTCAGACCTTTTCAAATTTCCTAGGGCAACCCCAAGACAAATAAGTAGCTCTGTATAGGGGTAAAACCTTATTGATTAAACACTTCCTGAGGGGCAGATTGGGGGCTGTGTCTGATTTCCACTTGAGCACTATCGCCTTCCTGACCTAAAATATTAAGAGACCCAAGAGAGTACGCATCGCCCTACTAACAGCCAGAGAGTCAACTAACCCCAGGAGGCAAACACCAACTTTTACAGGGACCTATATAGTAGTTAGTGTAGATATAAACTGGGTCACTTCCCACCAGTAGCTACTAATCTGAGGGCACTCCTGAAAGATATGGGCAAATCCAGCAGGGTCACTAGAGCCTTTCCAACAGCAAGAAGAGGAATTGGGGTATATACGATGTAGTCATTGTGGTGTAAAATAAATTCTGTGCACTATTTTAAATTGTATCAGGCGGTCTTTAGTCGATATTAGTGCTTGAAGATCTTCCCAGTCTTCATTGTCAAAGTCCTGCTTCTCCGAATGCCACACAGTTAGCAGGGCATTCTAGTCCCACATGAACGGAGGAAAGTAGTGACTTGTAGATCACAGAAAGTGTTTTTTTGAGAGCGTCAACCTGGAGGAGAACCTCCAAATCGTCCTGCTCCAATCTAAACCAGGAGGACCCAAATTGAGCTTCATAGGCGTGTCAGAGTTACAGGAATCGGAAGAAGAATGCATTAGGCAGTGTAAATTTAGGTTTCAACCTATCAAACGTAAATATAATGCACTCCCATCACAAATATCTGAAAGGTATCTGACTCCTTTAGCAGCCCAAAGACTGGGGTCTGGTAAGGAATGAAATTCTGGTAGCATGGGATTGAACCAAAGCGGAGTCGATAGGGATACTTTTACCCCTCACTATATTTGGTTTAGTAATGACAGCATGCCAGGCCTTAATAACTTCCCTTTTAATTATTAATTCTCCCGATAAGGGATAAAGGGTGATGTGACCAGGCTTTCAATCTCTGTTTACACCACTGAAGAGCTGGGGACCAATTAAGATGTCTAAAATCCTTAGTGTTAGGAGACAGTTAACCCACCATTACCTGGAATCCTACAGAGGACACATATCATAGATGGGTCCCTAGTATGTGATATCACTGTTAATTTTGAAAGCCTCCAAAGATTCCTACTGCCAGGCCACTATGACCACCAAATAACATGAATCCATACAGCGTAAGTTTCTTCTTCATCTGCTGGCTTCACACTGCTTGATGTTTTCCCAACTAGGCACCATTGAAGCCCCTTCTAAACATTCAAACCCACCAGTCCTGGTATGTAACCTCATATCTCCTGATTCTATCTACTTGTTTCCTGTTTACCTTAGTCACCTATGCCTATTTTTTATTTTTTTGCTTCGGGCCTATCTTTCTATCTGCTTTTTAATGTTTTTTTTTTTTGCTTTCCTCTTGAATCAAAGGGTCCCATCGGAGTTGGCCTTGCTTTCCAGGGTTATGGTGGCTCCTTTCCCACACAGGGTTTGATCATCAGACTACAGGGTGTTGGCGCAAGCAGCGTGCTCACATAAGGCAGCACATATGCGCATATGTTGTCCCAATGAATCCAAGATGGTGACTAGTAATGATTTGAAGTTTGTCGCTTCATAACCGGAAATTCAGGGAAGCGGCACTTAGGAAGCTGGAGGATTTGGAGGTACAATGAGAAAATAGTGCATTTTAAAATGTGTACAGTTTATATCATACAGGTTTTATATAGCGTCAACAGTATGCACAGCCATTTACAACATGAGGGCAGACGGTACACTTACAATACAATTCAATTTAGGAGGAATCAGAGGACCCCGCTCATTAAAGCTTACAATCTAGAAGGGAGGGTCAAGTTACACAAAAGGTAATGGCTGTGGGGGATGAGCTGATGGAGAAAATAAAAGTACAGTTAGGTGTGGGCAGAATAGTCTTCTCTGAAGATTAGGGTTTTCAGGTATCGTCTAAAAGCAGAGTAGGGGATAGTCGGACCGATTTGGGTAGGGAGATCCATAGGATAGGAGGGGCTCAGGAGAAGTTGTGAAGGCAAGCATGGGAGGAGGTGACGAGGGAGCTAAAGAGCAGGAGGTCTTGAGAGGAACAAAGAGAACAATTAGGTTGGTGTTTTGAGACTTGTTTAGTGATGTAGCTGGGGGCAGAGTTGTGGATGGCTTTGTAAGTTTTTCGTTTTCGTTTCGTTTCGTTTTTTTTTAATCAAATTTGTTTGGTGAGTGGAATCCAGTGAGAATGGGTTGACAGAGAGGAGTAGCAGACACTGAATGGTTGGTAAGGTGTAGTAAGCAATAGTTTATGTTACTGGCGTAATTGAATGATGATTTACAATCATCCTTGTTTAAATTTACTGAGCATATGCCGTAACTTAAAGTGTGTTAACTGAGGGGATTGCAGTTCTGCATGGGTGGTTCCCATATAATCTGGGATGGGAACTCCCAGAAAGTTAACAGGATCACTGAACAAGTGGGCAGGATCTGGGACGGACTGCCCAGAAGGTGGGCTTAACAACTGTGTGACATGGGTAGGGTTTTCAGTGTATCTGGAACTGCCTTGAAGGTGGATGTATCAACTGTGGGCCAATGGCAGGAGTGATAGTATACCAGAGGCTGTGGGACTAAGATGTTTGTAAGTATGATACAATCATGTAATAGCGAATGCCTCCTGTGCCTGCACTTTGTCATTATAGAGAGATACTCCATTCTGATTGCATGTGACCGGGCACAAATCATTAACCTTTTTTTAATGGAGAAGATGAGGAACTCTTTTCTAAGTCCAAGCAATATTTCATTTAATTGGCTAAATCCAAGATAAAGCATGGCCGCTACCAATCGAGTAGGAGGAGGTGACGAGGGAGCAAAGGAGCAAGAGGTCTTGGTAGGAACTAAGAGAATGTTTAGGTTGCTATTTTGAGACTTAGGTTAGTGATGTAGCCGGGGGCAGAGTTGTGGATGGCTTTGTAAGTTGTTAGTATTTAGAATTTAATTTGTTAGGTTAGCGGCATCCAGTGAAGGGGTTGACAGAGAGGAGTAGCAGACACTGAATGGTTGGTAAGGTGTACTAAGGAATAGTTTATTTTACTGATGTAATTAAATGATTATGAACAATCATCCTTGTTTGAGTTACTAAGCATATGCTGTAACTCAAAAAGTGTGTTAGCTGAGGGGGTCGCAGTTCTGCATGGGTGGTTCCCATATAATCAGGTATGAAACCTCCCAGAAAGTTAACAGGATCACTGTGCAAGTGGGCATGATCTGGGCAGGACTGCCCGGAAGGTGGGCTTAACAACTGTGGGACGTGGGCAGTGTATGGGGGACTGCCTGGAAGCCCATGCACTGTTTAATTTCATTGGCTAAATCCAAGATGAAGCTTGGCCACTCCAAACTGATTTGTGAAACGAGGGGGAGTGTCTTACCACCCATCCGTCTCAGCAAGGCTTTTGCTAATCTGTGGTCAGCGCTGGTCACTGGGGACCCCCCTCCCCCTATAACTGGCGGTTAATTCTTTTCACTTAGTTCACCCAGAGGGCAGATAAACATTTAGTTGCTGTAAAACTTGGCCCTGCTCATTTAGCTAATTATGGGACGTGGTCATATTACAGGGTATTTTAAAACCTGTTGGGGTTTACCGATGATTCAGCTCACTGTACACTATGGCTTGTGCCCAACAGCTGGCTGGATTTAGATGGCATTTAACAAATATGCTGCGTCAATAGCTTTGTACCCACATCTGATTCTTTTTTTTTCATGCACTTTTTGGTATAGTTCCCACTAAGCCCCTATCCACCTGGAGTTTTTATGGTCCCCCTTCTGGGTGTGTTGGTTACCTCCCACAAAGCAGAATATTCTGTTAAAAGAGATCTGGTAGAAATACACAAAGTACAACATGACTGAAGTAAGAATGCACATGAATCGATTATTTACACAGTATTTCCTTATCTTGGTGTTCAGCTTTCAAGCTTAGTTGAACATTCAGTTCCAATCAGCTAAATGCATTCCATGTGCATCAAAATCAGTGATGAGGCTTGGACTTGTTCGGCCTAGGATCCAAACCCACGTGTGCAAGCCAACCAGGAATCTGTATGGTCCAAAAATTTGCAGCCGGGGTATTCACTGCCTCACAGCCACACCTATATATGCCCCTTGCATACATACAACTGCAGGGCAGGGAATACTCCAGATGTCAACAATTGGTTCATGCAAGTGGCAACTTCCTGGCAGGCTGGTACACGCGGGTTTAGATCCTATTCCGAACATGTCCATGCTCATCACTTTTCAAAACAAAACATTAAATACAAAATCTGATACATGCAGGGTTGTACATCTGTATGTTTTATGGGCAGCTGTACACATTTCTATCGGCAGCTGTACACATTTGTAAGGGCAGCTGTACACATTTGTATGGGCAGCTGTACACATTTGTATGGGCAGCTGTACACATTTGTATGGGCAGCTGTACACATTTGTATGGGCAGCTGTACACATTTGTATGGGCAGCTGTACACATTTGTATGGGCAGCTGTACACATTTGTATGGGCAGCTGTACACATTTGTATGGGCAGCTGTACACATTTGTATGGGCAGCTGTACACATTTCTATGGGCAGCTGTACACATTTGTATGGGCAGCTGTACACATTTGTATGGGCAGCTGTACACATTTCTATGGGCAGCTGTACACATTTGTATGGGCAGCTGTACACATTTCTATGGGCAGCTGTACACATTTCTATGGGCAGCTGTACACATTTCTATGGGCAGCTGTACACATTTCTATGGGCAGCTGTACACATTTCTATGGGCAGCTGTACACATTTGTATGGGCAGCTGTACACATTTGTATGGGCAGCTGTACACATTTGTAAGGGCAGCTGTACACATTTCTAGAAGAAAGCCCCCCCCCCCCCCATCATGCTGCAGAGAAAGAACCGTGGACTCTGTGTGGAAGCAGTGGTCTCTATGAAGAGGTCCAACAGGCTCCCTGCTGATTTGGATCTGTAGCTTTGCAATCAGCAAATCTCATACGCCCTTTTTTTTTTTTTTTTTTTTTACTATCAAATGATTTGTAAAAATTTTAAATCCAACCTATGCATTGCCTGGACAAACAGTTCTTTCTAATGGTTGGCTCACTTTACCTTTGTTTCCCTCTCCCGGCTGAAGCCCTGTGTAAGTTCTAAGCAACTTGAAGCTTACACAAGGCTGAATAAATTCTCCTTGCTGTCATAAGACAGAGCTGGGTGCCTAAATGGCCAGTCACTAAGCACCAGCATGGGAGGGAATGAAGCATATAACATTCACCCCACACCCAGAAGTGCTGAGTCCTGGTGGACAGTGGAACACATGGTGCAAGAGATTAGCAGAATACTATCTGGATTCACCTTATGGACATACCATCTCCTGTATTACAACCGATTAAGGCTATGATATTCAATATTGGCCTAAGTGGATATTCCTGCATTATATAGGTTATCTTGGGGAGTTGACACCATTTATCTTATTATGACCTATGCCTCTTTACAACTCTGTGCTATAGAGCCCTAATCTCTGTACCCCTCTCCTGCCCCTGGTGGGGCTCCAATTTGTGGCATGAGGCCTTGGTGCCCGCCCCCAGGCTTTACTAATGGGTGCCCCCTGATCTGCCACAGTGATTGCTGCCCTACTACTAGCATTCTGGGTCCTGAGGAAGCCTTGAACTGGCAAAACATTACATTGACCTGATTCCTGGAAAGATAAAGATGTTTACATATACAATCGTATCTTGCTGTATTTACAATTTTATCTATCATTTCTGATAGCTATAGTGGGGCATAAAATCCAGATTTTTCTGGATCATGTGAAAGCAGCATATAACCTTATTAATATATTTTTTTGAATAAAACGTATATTTTATATAATCTATTTGTGTGGTCTTCCATATTGAGCCTATAAAGTCTGATCCTATAGATCAGGGATCCTCAAACTACGGCCCTCCAGCTGTTGCAGAACTACACATCCCACGAGGCATTGTAAAACTCTCACATTCACAGACATGACGGGAATTGTAGTTCCTGAACAACTGGAGGGCCATAGTTTAGAGACGCCTGCTATAGATTGTGTTTGAATAACTTCATCCCGCAATATATTTTTCCATGAGTACATGTGGATGTGGACGTGAAGTCATATCTGTTTTTTCTTGAGTATGTATTGTCCCTCCTGGCAGCTAAATGGAGCTACAGGGAAAAGATGGTATAAGTGGGCAGTGGGGACGCAAATAAAATGTATGTGTTGCTTGCCCTGTATGAGCAAAGCATGGGTTCACTTTAGATCTTTCTGGTTATTCATATATCCCAGAAAGCACAGCAAAGCCAGTGACCCCACATTTTTCCACTGCAAGGAAGAAATACAGCTTGGTCTACAATGCTTGCTGTCTTTCTTTCAGCCTGATTCCTGCTATAAGTGGAGACTCCACCCAGCTGATGTAAAGATAGATTACCTAAAGTGGAACTTCACTCAAAAGGGGAATTTTTGATTTTGCTGCTTCTCCTCTTTTTTTTTTTTTTTGGGGGGGGGGGGGGGGGGTGAGTGAGTACATGTCAAAGTCAGGAGATCAGCGGGACACAACGTGGGACCATTCAGGGGAGCAGCCGGCTGTGAAGCCGCATGGAGTCACAGCTGGCTGCCCACAGTTAAGATGCAGGCTCTGGGGACTCAAATACTGGAAGCCATATCGGGTGAGGACGGTGCTGATCCCTGGACAGGTACAGTATTTGTAGCTGCTGACTTATAAATCTTTATTTACAACATGAAGATCATCATATACTGTATTCATTTTGTCCCGTTTCTGTTGAACCAGCCAAATTTACACATTGTGTGGCCTTGTCAGCTGCCTTTGGCTCGATATCTCTCAACTAAAAAATGGTGCTGGGCGAAAAGTTGTCACTCGAACAGTGTCTGCATCTGTTTTTTTTGGCATCAGAATTTAAAGGAGATGTACAGCCAAAGCTCGTTTGGTTTTACTTCTATGAATCACAGGAGTGCAGTTCGTTTTGCACTCCTGTGATCCGTTTTCAGCAGAGAGCGGGCTGAATTACGCTCTCTGCTGACGTCACAGAAGTGGGTCCAGGCGCTGTGTCATCGCAACCATGGAGTCCCGATCCACCAAGTGCCTGGACCGACACCCGGGTCAACCTCTCAGCGAGCCGCTGGGAGCCTAAACCGGCCGCTTCCCGCCCCTTCACAGCCCAGCACTCCAGTGAACGAGGAGGAGGAAGAGCAAAGAGCGGTGACTGACAGTCGGCAGCTCTCTGCTCGGGGAGATATCAGAACCAAGCGATCGGCGATGTTTGATCACTCAGTTCTCAGTGTAGAGGCGCCGGGGGACAGATGCAGCATCAGACTGATGCTGCATCCACCTAAATTATTATTATTATTATTATTTCAGGTACTTATATAGCGCTGTCAATTTACACAGCGCTTTACATATACATTGCACATTCACATCAGTCCCTGCCCTCAAGGAGCTTACAATCTAAGGTCCCTAACTCGCATACATACATACATACACAGTAGGGCCAATTTTTAGATAAGTATAAATGGGGGGGAAAAAAGGAAACCACATACTTCTCTTTTAATGGTTAATGCCAGCCATTTTTTTATTTTTTTTATTTTTTAACATTGATTAAAACAAGAATATATATATAAAGCGCTGCAAAACTTGATGGCGCTGTAGAAGTACCTGTAATAAAATAAATAAGAAGGGAGGAGTTACAATTTCAGTCAGGTTTTCATTTCTATAACATCTGTATAATAAAGGATGAGGTTGCCCCAGCATTGGAAGGTAGGGACAGCAATAAATCATTTAGATGTTCTAACCCATCCCCCAACTCTACTAAACATGTATTTTGTTTCTTTTTCTGTGCCCCCATTGGAGACATTATGCATTACTTCCTTTCCTGGCAGAAAGTGAGGTAAAATGAGGTGATACTTAGTCTGCAATAAAAACAACACCGAGGCTCCAACCCTTCTGTCTATGAGGAAGTAAGATGTCTTCATTGGATTTGGGCTTTAAAAATACACTGAAGAAAATTGAGGATGTCTCTGCAAAGCCATCCTCCCCCCCTTGCCACTTTAAACCTCATCCATACTTGCACTTACTTTCTGGGGGAGATTTACTAAAGCTGTTGCACACAGAATCTGGTGCAGCGCTGCATAGTAAACCAATCAGCTTCCATGTTTATTGTCTAGGCTTAATTTAATAAGCTGAAGATAGAAGCTGATTGGTTACTATGCATAGCTGCAAAGCAAATCTCCTGCGCTCGAGTCAAGTATGACGGAGGAAAAAAGAGATACTTCAGACACAATAGGAAGAAGCCTGTGGTCTTGCTGCCCCCTCAGGATCAAGGGTGTCCAGAACAAACTGGGAAAGAGACAAAAGAAAAAGGGGCGCACCGACCTAGTGCATCACCACTAAAAGTATTTATTAAAATGTTAAAAAGTATACAGTATACTCACAAGGCAGGTGTGATAATACACACATCAATATTGCACATAAAATCTCCAAGGTAGCCAAAGTCCCACACAAAGCTCAATGGCATGCAGTGTGCCGCATGGGGCTGCTATGGCTGGGTTGACGCGTTTCAGGGGCGAGCCCACTTCCTCAGAGCCAGAGAAATTGCTGCTGGGTCACACTCCAGAAAGGCCAGGCCCCCTTTTGGGCGTGGATGGAACAGGAAGGGGTGGGGCCAGTTCACATTTAACCACTTGCCCACCACTCACATGGAGCGTACTGCGGCAAAGTGGCACGATCCCGTCCAGCGACGTAGACCTACGTCGCTGGATTCCTCCCCCTGTAGGCGGCGCTCGCGCGCCGCCGGAGGCGCGCTCCCGCTGTTTTCATTCACAGCGGGAGTCGGGCCAGGGGAGGAGCAGCGGCGATCGCCACTGCTCTGCCCCGATCGTCGGGGAATCTAGTTTGGAGATCCGCCCGCCTGTGTAAACAGAGCGGGCGGATCTCCATAGTGACAGGGAGTGACAGATCGGACTGTTCAGCATAGCTGGACATCCGATCTGTCCCTGGCTCACTCAGTCACCTCCCCCCACACACGTTAGTAAGCACCAGGCATACATTAACCCCTCCCTCTCCAATAAAGTTAACCCCTTCCCTGCCAGTGTCATTTTTACAGTAACAGTGCATATGTATAGCACTGATTACTGTAGTAAAGTAATGTCACTGGTACCCCCAAAAGTGTCAAAAATGTCAGTCAAGGGTCCGATCTGTCCGCCGCAATGTCGCAGTCCCACAAAAAAAATCGCAGATCACCGCCATTACGCGTTAAAAAAAAAAACACCAAAAATGACAGAAATCTTTCCCTTAGTTAGTAAACGCAATAACTTTTGCGCAAACCAATCAAAATACGCTTATTGCGGATTTTTTTTACCAAACATAGGTAGCAGAAAACAAATTGGCCAAAAATTTAAAAAAAAATTAGATTTTTTTGGGGGGGAATTTCATATAGAAAAATTTAAAAAATATTATTTTTTCAAAATAAACGCACTTTTTTGTTTATAGCGCAAAAAGTAAAAATCGCACAGGTGATCAAATACCACCAAAAGAAAGCTCTGTTTGTGGGAAAAAAAGGACGTAAATTTCGTTTGGGTACAGCGTCGCACGACCGCGCAATTGTCAGTTAAAGTCGCACAGCACCGAATCGCAAAAAGTGGCCTGGACGGAAGACAGCAAAATCCTCCGGTGGTAAAGTGGTTAATCCCTGGCCTTTCTGGAGTGTGACCCAGCAGCAATTTCTCTGGCTCTGAGGAAGGGGGCTCGCCCCTGAAACGCGTCAGCCCAGCCATAGCAGCCCCATGCGGCACACTGCATGCCATTGAGCTTTGTGTGGGACTTTGGCTAACTTGGAGATTTTATGTGCAATATTGATGTGTGTATTATCACACCTGCCTTGTGAGTATACTGTATACTTTTTAACATTTTAATAAATGCTTTTAGTGGTGATGCACTAGGTCGGTGCGCCCCTATTTCTTTTGTCTTTTTCCCACTATGCATAGCTGCACCAGATTCAATTTCTACCAGTTTTAGTAAATCCCCCCTCTGTGTCCAGGGACGATCATTCGCAGGTAATCACTGTGTGCTTGATCACATGCGAATGGCTGTGGGCACTGTCAGCCTACCATTGCTTTGAAATGAGCTTCTGACCTGCAGATGTTCTCAGGAAACCCCACTGAGTCTCTGCGATAAATCACATATGCAAGTGTGAATGAGGCCTCTGGGTATGGAGTAGCATGTGACCACTTTTCCTGTGACCGCGCTTGGGCCTAGCAGCCAGGCCCCCAGCTCTGTCACATGACCCAGAGAGTGACATCACCACTCCCCCTAATTTCAGTGCTGGCTGGGACGTTGGATGGATTGGCGAGGGAGCAAGGTGAGTGAAAGGGGGATTGAGGCCTTTGCAGAGATACTGTCACATTGCCCTGCATGTCAAGGGTCAACTCTCATTTTTTGCCTGGCTTGTAGGTTTAGAACTAATTCATGTGGCTGATGCACCTAAAATCTGTGTATTTATGTGGTGGGATCTCAGGGGTGTGTGATCAGCCGCAGCCAGGAAATCTGTGCAAATCAATCACATATAATGGCACAACGAGCAGTTACATGCGTTTAGGGAAAGATAAGTGAACCTGGACATAGACAGTTTACATCCATGATCGCTTATGGCTCCTTTTTACACTTACCGATTCCAAAGTTTGCTCGATTTTCAGTGAAGCTTTGGAGTCCGACTTTAATATGACTTTGAAGTGACTTTGATGAGACTTTTACATGCTCCGGCATTGAAGTTGTGTCAAAGTCCGATCAAAGTAGTGCAGGAAACCTTTCTGAAGTTGCAGCGACTTCAGTAGTATCAATTGAATCGGCTCTCATAGAGATACATGGCATTACATGTACTGCGACTTAAAAGTCTCACAAGTCTGATCCTAAGTCCCACAAATGTGAAAGGAGCCTTAAAGTGGAGTTCCACCTTAAAAAAAAAAAAAAACACATAAAAATACCCCCGGGACAGTCGGGGCTAGTGCATTCCACAATGGCTAGCCTCTGATCTGTCCCGGGTTGCACTTGCCTGCAAGAAGAAATACTTACCTTGAAAATGTATTGTCCAGCGCTGCCATCTCAGGTGTGTGCAGCTTGAAGCCAGCGCGATCCTCTTCTGCGTCCTCTTCCGTCTTCTTCGGTCCCACGATGCACTGCACCGGCCCCGCCGTCACTTCCGGTGCATCCGCGTCATCCCTGCACAGCATCTGGGCATGCCCAGAAGCTGTTTAGCAAGGTATGACGGCACCTGCACCGGAACTGACTTCGGGGCCGGTGCAGGCGCATTGATTCCTGGGAGCGATGACGTTCAGCGCCCAGGAATCATTGCAAGCCAGGAAGTGACGATGGGCCGTGGCTGCCGAGGGGAGGAAGAGGAAGTTAGGTAAGTGTATTTTCTTCTAAACCAGGTAAGTAAAAAAAAAAAAAAAAAAATTGCGATTATCCATTTATTTTTCAGGTGACAGAGAGGAAGAAGATGGCAAAAAGTGGTATTTTAGGGTGGAACTCCACTTTAAGCCTAGCACACAGTGGCCGAATGCCGGGCAACATTCAGGCCATGTGTATGGCAGCCGGTCCATTCTGCCAGCTTCTGTTGGACGAGCATGCTGGAAAGCCAACAGCTGACCGGCTCCCGATCAGCGCTCTCAGCCAATGGCAGAGAGCGCTGACCAGAGTGTCCTGCCAGGGGAGCCGCCCCCCTGTCAGAACACAATAGAAAAACCTTGGGGGGGGGGGGGAATTGCTGTTCTAACGTTGGATTGTTAGTACAATGGTTCTGACCTGAGCGGTCAGTTTTTTCGGGTTGAATGAAAAAAAAAAAAACTATCGATGTGTACTAGGCTTGGTTTACACTGTGGGGGTGCGACTGCAAGCGGGTACATGTAGGGTAGCCTATTCATTTCAGTGGGCTGCTCTATGTGCAATAAACACTGAAAATAAGTCTGACTTCTTTTAAAAATGCGCTGCAGCGAACAGCATGGTGCTGTGGCACCATGTGGCTTGGCACACGTGTTGGAAGATGCATGGAGGTTCCATTAACAATCCCGCATGGTGCTGTGGTACCATGTGGCTTGGCACACGTGTTGGAAGATGCATGGAGGTTCCATTAACAATTGCATCTGCTAAAGGGCAGCGTGTTTCTGTGCATGTCGGGAAAGCGCATGATTTTGCATGCATTCCCAACACTCATAGATGTGAACCTAGCCTAGCCATAAAATTGGGGATTAATCGGCCACTCGAGGCGTTTCATAGCCCTTCTTGGATACCTTCAAGAGCCTACAGGAATTATGAATAAAGACTCTGTAAATACTATTTACTAAGTAGATTATACTGGTGCTCTGCCTTACAAGCAATGATTCTCTTAGAAGACTGGCAAAGGCAGACCGGGGTCAGCGTCAGGTGCAGGAGAGCCGGCTGGCCGCTGCTCGCTGTTGGGAACACGTTATGTTCATAACTCAGAAGTTTCCACTTCAATTTACATAGCTGGTGGAACATAGCAGTGTGAGAAATGACAGATGCTCGGCATAGTAGACACCACTGACCTTTCTGCAATGCAGGAGCAGCACTACCGCCAGTCTCAAACCAAAACAATGAGCCAGTGCAATAGGAATGTTTGTTTATCAGGTTTCAATAGAACAGCAGTGGATGGTGCCTGCTTAAAAGACCAGCATGGCAGGATAGATATCAGCTTGTGGGTAAAATAAGAGAAGCTGATATATGGCTCTGTGATCTTTATATAGGTAGGTAAGGGACTTCTAACCGCTGTAGAATATAAAGAGGACATACTGGCATGACAATATTTCAGACCAGGACCCCAGGCCTGCCCATTTACTGGAGTGGCCCACCCAAACCTTCCCTTTAATTTTGCAGGGACCACACAGTTGAGGCTTCCAATCACCGTAATGAATGCTTTGAGTTCCTGCGCATGTGCAGTAACTCCTATAAGGGTGACATTATAAACCTAGGACATCGCCAGGAATACAGCACAATCGGGGGCTGCCCCGGCAAATCTGTGACCGCCCCTCCACAGCCCAGCACTCCAGTGAGCGAGGAGGAGGCAGAGCAAAGAGCAGTGTTGACAGTCAGCAGCTCTCTGCTCAGGGAGATATCAGAACCGAGTGATCGGCGATGTTTGATCGCTCAGTTCTCAGTGTAGAGGCGCCGGGGGACAGATGCAGCATCAGACTGATGCTGCATCCACCTAGATAAGTATAAATGGGGGATATCTAAAGCTATTTTTTTATTTATTTTTTTATTTGGGTTTGGGAAATGTTAAAATCCCTGTCAAGCTTTCTCTCATTTGAAAAATTTGCCTTCGCTTACTGTACTGTAGATACAAAAAGAAATGAGAGGACATGTATGCAAAATGAGGACAATCCCCTTAGAGCAGGGGTGTTCAACTCAATTTCATCATGGGCTGTATATCGGCATTATGGTTGCCTTCAAGAGGTCGGTTGTATCTGTAGGACTAGATTTTCAGCGAACCCTTCCCCCGTACATCAGATGTCAAGTCAAGGGTCCCCCACTCTCCCTTACAGTGCACCCCACTTACCTCGTGCTACTGCAAAGCAGAAAGTGCAGGGTTTGGAGGAGGACCAGGGGAGGGCTGGAGTCAGCTGCGAGAGTCTGCTGAATGCTGGGATTAGGGGAGGTGGAGACGAGGGGGTGCTTCGGCTGCATAGAGAGGCGCAGGATCTGTTGGAGGAGCTCTGTCCTTCTCTCTGCTGCTGACTGCCGAGAAAGGGAGGGGGCCAAGACAAACCTCTCAGTGGCTGCAGGGAGAAATTCAGGATCTGGCAGAACAGTTCTGTCGTCATATCTGCTGCCGACTGCTGAGACAAGGTGGGGGGGGGGGAATGAGGGTAGTGCCGCAGCTGCAGGAGAGATACAAGGGCCACATGAAATGGCGCACAGGGCCGAGTTTGGCCCTCAGGCCTTGTGTTTGACACATGTGCCATTATAACAAGTGTCCACATTGTAAGATTTCCAACCATGGTGGATATGATTCAAACCTTTAAAGACATGGAGGGTGTGAATAAGGTCCAGGAGGGCAGTATTTTCAATATGAAGCTAAGATCAAGAACACAGGAACCTAAAAACTAGCAGGAGACCTTGCTCAAATTAAACCCCTCTGGGATAAACATAGATCTTCACTCAGACAAAAAAACAAAATAAAAAGTGAAATAAAAATAAAAAACAGGGCAGTCCTTATGAATCATTTGGCCTTTTCATTGTCACTCTTCGATGTGACTTTTCCCTCACTTTCAGCCCTGTTGACAATGGTAACTAGGAAAAATCGAGAAAGTGAACGTCCCTAATGAGAACAGAGAAAGAGTAAGCATTTTAACACTGCATCACTTTATTAACAACTAAAAAAAAAACATTTTAATGCTGATCCATATGTAAGATTATTGTCAGCATTGCTATACATGTCATATATTTGACCTTCTGGCATGTATTGTATTTCCTTTACCAAATACGTAAAAATATTGTCATGGGGAAAAAAAATTAAATATAAATGGGGGTCATTGCCCTACAAGATCAGTTTTTTCTTTTAATATCCAATCTCTTCTCTTTTATCCTCCTCATAAAGAGAAAATAAAATGAACATTCTTCAGCCAGTTCAAAGAACTTGCAATGAACTGAAATGTGTAATCAATGATGCTGACTAAAGACAGTTTGTGGGCAATTTTTGTTGGTGGCATCATGCGATTGCACAAATTTGGAGTGCCATGCAATCATTAGTAAATAATTCACTACCTCCTACATGCCATTGCTACCTGTGTACAAATGGATTGCTTAAGATGAATCACCGGCAATTTCATAAACCCAATCACCCTAGAAAAAAATTGCTCCTGTTTGGGCCTAAAAGTCTTAGATAACAAGTAGCCCTGAGCGAGACAGGCTCATTTAGACCTGATTGACAGTCACTAATGTGAAGCAACCTTACAGATTAACCAATGAACTGATACAATATACTGTACAATGTATGGTGAATACCCCTCCAAATTATGGAGTTCAGGCATTTTCAGTGAAGGGTACTGTTTGGGTCCTTTCACACGGCCCGCATCCGCCGATGGAGCCATTCTGCTCAGCGGGGGGGTTGATCCGCCGATCCCCGCTGATCAGGTGGATGACAGCTCCATCTCCACTCTGTGTGCAGAGACGGAGCTGTCAGATCCCCACTGTCCCCTATGGGGGAATCGGATGAGAACGGACCGCCTGTCTATTCTCATCTGATCCCATCCGATCCGCTGGACGGACGGAAAATGGGTTTCCATCCGTCCAGATTTCACGGACAGGATCTGAAGCGGATAGCAGCAGGTGTCAGCGGAGATGTCTCCGCTGCCCCATAGGGATGCATGGAGCATCTGATCAGGTCCACTTGAAAGACTGACAGGCGGATCTGATCGGATCTTTCGTGTGAAAGGACGCTAAATGCTAATTCAAATGTTACTACAAAGACACTTTAGACAACTTGCACTTCCAAACTTTTGATACAAGTTTGGGGTAGGCCCTTTTCTGTTCTAGCATGGCTGTGCCCTTGCATACATAGTTGTTTCCATAAAGTCATGGTTTGATGACTTTGTTGTAGAGGAACTCAAGTGGCCTGCACAGAGCCCTGATCTCAACTGTACTGAACACCTTCGGGATGAATCGGAACTCCAGTTGTGAGCCAGGTCTTCTGATCCAACATCAGTACCTGATCTCACAAAGTTTTGATATGGGGGAACTCAAGTGCCCTGCACAGAGCCCTGATCTCAACCTTTACTGAACACCTTTGGGATGAACTGGAACTCCAATTGTGAGCCAGGTCTTCTCCAACATCAGGCAGGCAAACAGTCTTTGAAAAAGTCAACAGAACAAGAATGGCTGACTGCCCATGTGACATCCTCTAGTCCAGTGTTTCCCAACCTTTTTTCTGTCAAGGCACCCTTTAAAATTTTGCACCCTATTCTAAAATGTAAAAACTTAAATTAATGGCTTTACATATTGCAGCAGCATGCGCACACATAGGACACCCATCATTAGAGATGATTTATTCCTAAAATGCAATGTGCATTTTTCACATGGATACTGACTAGCATTCCAGATTTTCTCTTCTGCCCCAGTTTCTCTCCCTTAGTCAGCTAACGTGACCCCCATGTTAACAAAGAGGGGCAGGTAAGGGGAAGGGGAAAACAAGGATGTTCTCAGGCGCCTGGCATCCTTCTGATTAACCTATGCCATCATCAGTTGTTGGGACACTAGCAGCTGGCCAACACAATTCCCAAACTTGTAATGCTACACATTAAAACACTGTGGCTTTGTATAACAAAAAGCAGCCTTGATCCACCCTCTAGGTTGTTGACAATTTTTGAGCAATTTTTAGGCATTTTGCCAACGCGCACCACTGAAGAGTCTAGATGGCACCCCAGGGTGCCACTGCATCCTGGTTGACAAAAGCTGCTCTTTTTTTCACATGAATTGGAAATAATGAATCAAAACCATAACACTGTAGTTATGTATGGGCTGTTCATGGAGAAGGGTGTGTATTAATAGATGAAGATTGGCAACAGATAACGATAGACACCTAATAAGAATGGTGAATTTTCTGTATGGTTATAGTAATAATAATAATAATAATATGTTTGTAGATCTCTAGTCATAGGGAATTCATAACCTCATGTATGGTGATCCCTGGTTTGTTTTTTCCTATAGTGAGACATGATTAATATGGCCACATTTAACCCCGGGCAAACTTGCTGCAGTATTCCTGTAGTAGAGCTGAGCCCAGTAACTGCCCAGAAATCGTATTTGTTTTCTTATATATCTGCTTGCCCATATAAATTTGATGCCCCATGTACATCTACTGTGGCAGGGCTGCCCTCATGAAAACCGATTTTAGGGTTGGGGTGGATTCACAATGTCTGTTGGCTTAAGAGAATTAATTAAGAGAATTAATTCATTATGTAGTTAAAAAAAAAAAACATGCATTTTTTTTTTTTTTTTTTTTGCAAAAGATCAGTTTTAGGTAGGATTGCCATCTGCTCAACATTTTACGAGCCAGGCTGCAGAAATTTGCTTTTTGCCAATGTTATTAATAGGAAAGAGATAATCAGTTGGCATTTGTTTTTCATAGAAAAGGTGACAGCCTTCTCTTTTAGGTAACAATGTACATTCATCCTTTTATTCAATGTACTCATTTTATTTGAAAATTCATACTCTATTTTTTAGATTCAGCTTGATAAGTGACATTGATGTTTATATTGATCTTCCACATGCCAGCTGATGGCAGGCTGCCCGTGGGAGTACGTTTTTTATATTCTAATAGGTGGAGAGGAGAGATGCTTTAGGCCCCTTTCACACCATCAGACCGATCAGGTCCTCTTGTTTGCTTATCAGGCGGACCTGATCCGGCCACCCATTCTACTCTATAGGTCCTCCTGTTTGCTTGCTTTTCAGGTGTACCTGATCCGGCCACCCATTCTACTCTATAGGTCCTCCTGTCTTCTTTTCAGGCGGACCTGATCCAGCCACCCATTCTACTCTATAGGTCCTCCTGTCTGCTTTTCAGGGGGACGTGATCTGGCCACCCATTCTACTCTATAGGTCCTCCTGTCTGCTTTTCAGGCGGACCTGATCCGGGCACCCATTCTACTCTATAGGTCCTCCTGTCTGCTTTTCAGGGGGACGTGATCTGGCCACCCATTCTACTCTATAGGTCCTCCTGTCTGCTTTTCAGGTGTACCTGATCCGGCCACCCATTCCACTCTATAGGTCCTCCTGTCTGCTTTTCAGGCAGACCTGATCCGGCCACCCATTCTACTCTATAGGTCCTCTTGTCTGCTTTTCAGGCGGACCTGATCCGGCCACCCATTCTACTCTATAGGTCCTCCTGTCTGCCTGCTTTTCAGGTGTACCTGATCCGGCCACCCATTCTACTCTATAGGTCCTCTTGTCTGCTTTTCAGGTGTACCTGATCCGGCCACCCATTCTACTCTATAGATCCTCCTCTCTGCTTTTCAGGTGTACCTGATCCGTCCACCCATTCTACTCTATAGGTCCTCCTGTCTGCTTTTCAGGCAGACCTGATCCGTCCACCCATTCTACTCTATAGGTCCTCCTGTCTGCTTTTCAGGCAGACCTGATCCGGCCACCCATTCTACTCTATAGGTCCTCCTGTCTGCTTTTCAGGCGGAACTGATCCAGCCACCCATTCTACTCTACAGGTCCTCCTCTCTGCTTTTCAGGCGGACCTGATCCGGCCACCCATTCTACTCTATAGGTCCTCCTGTCTGCTTTTCAGGCGGACCTGATCCGGCCACCCATTCTACTCTATAGGTCCTCCTGTCTGCTTTTCAGGCGGACCTGATCCGGCCACCCATTCTACTCTATAGGTCCTCCTGTCTGCTTTTCAGGCGGACCTGATCCGGCCACCCATTCTACTCTATAGGTCCTCCTGTCTGCTTTTCAGGCGGACCTGATCCGGGCACCCATTCTACTCTATAGGTCCTCCTGTCTGCTTTTCAGGGGGACGTGATCTGGCCACCCATTCTACTCTATAGGTCCTCCTGTCTGCTTTTCAGGCGGACCTGATCCGGGCACCCATTCTACTCTATAGGTCCTCCTGTCTGCTTTTCAGGGGGACGTGATCTGGCCACCCATTCTACTCTATAGGTCCTCCTGTCTGCTTTTCAGGCGGACCTGATCCGGCCACCCATTCTACTCTATAGGTCCTCCTCTCTGCTTTTCAGGTGGACCTGATCCAGCCACCCATTCTACTCTATAGGTCCTCCTGTCTGCTTTTTAGGTGTACCTGATCCGTCCACCCATTCTACTCTATAGGTCCTCCTGTCTGCTTTTCAGGCTGTAGCTGCAGGAGGAAAATGGAGGAGATTGGTTCCTCTGTATGCTGCCCCTCGCCACCCCTCTTATCCAGTTCACTTGCGTTTTGCTGTCTCTGGACCCCTGTGGTGTGCTCCCCTGCCCCCCCCCCCCCGTCTGTCCGTCCGTCCCTCCGACCTGCCCCCCCCTTCCCCATCTCCTGCCGGATGCTGCAGAGGATGTGTCACAATAGAGAACCAGGAAGGGGTCGGTAAATATGTGATTTACCAGCACCTTCCTTTTCTGAATGCACAGAGTCATAGTCAGTAGCATTGTAAAAAAATTAAATAAAATTATAAAAAATAATACAATTAAAATACCAAAAAATAAAAACTACTGACACCAGTGGGTGAACTTCCAGGATCACAAAGGTCACACTTGCGACCGGGCCCTGGCATTCCACCATCGTGGGGAGGCCCCAACATGGCAGGAAGGGGGCCCACTGCAGAACTTGTGAAAGGGTACCGGTGCGGGACCATAATAAAGGGCCCTGCAATGAGAGTAAAGGGCCCCAGGATCAGTGGGAAGAGCCCCAGGCTTTAAGGGAAGGGCCCGGCCAGGGGTCCGGGGGGACCCTTCATGATTTCTTGCAACGGGGCCCTGAAGTTTCTAGTTACGCCTCTGGGTCAGGGGCCTGTCAAGAGAACCAGTCACTTTGCCCCCCCCCTTGAAACATTATGCCATCTTTCTTTTCCTTCCCCAGCCAAATCTACAACAAAGCATGGGTTTTCGTTAAGGTTGTGAAATGTGACTGACAAATTGATGAGCCTTGAATTAAAGCCGACTGATTAATTGAATTATAATGTTTGCTGCAGCAGCTCATACATCTACAGCTCAAAAAAACTGCATGCCTAATGAATGGAAGATTGCACAGTAACCACGTCTGATATGTAGGTGGTTCCTATTTTTCCTCATTTTTTTTTTTTGGAAGATCTGGTTGCCATGGCAGTGCACAGCTATGCTTTTCCCGACAAGCTGCAACTATTTTGGGACACTTGTTCCCTTGTCGTCGTAACTTTAACATCGTGCGTGCCTGGGTCTGCCAAGGCCAGGTGGTGCCCGCACCATCAGCCGACAGCAGTACAGGACTTCAGGAGCGTACACCGTGTCCTACGGCACACTCCATTATCTCCTTTGTTATCTGAAAAAGGAGGGTGGGTGGTGGTGGGGGGAGAGAACGAGCCAAGCAGTCCTTTTTCACAATGAGGACGTCTCGTCGCGAGCGGGGAAGGCTAGGGTTAAATTGGTAGAATCCACTCAGGTTGCCACGAGGTAAATGAAATCATGTACAGGGCTAGACCTGACTCGTTCGCCGTTCATCTGGGGGATTGTCAAGGTCGCAGCGCACAGGTGAGTCTCGCCTCTGTTAATATTTAATGCGTTTGTGTTCATTTGCTGCCGGCTACGTTTCAGCGGCCACTTATGCTGTATATGTTCTGCTTACTTATTACCTCCATGTCTGTATTTCACTTACTCCATGGATCCTATAGAGACAGCCAGTCCTCTGGGATCTGCAGAGCCCTTAAATGCCCCCTGCTATATACCATCTGCGTGACCACTCCATCCCCGTGCCATATATATGAGCCAAATCTCCCCCTCATCATTTTTTATATAGCTTTTCTATTATTTCCTCTTTAGTAATAGATCATAATCTCTCACGAGGAAGACCTATTCGTTCCTTGTTGCTTTCTATGTGCTGTTCTGCTTTAACAATGTATACACCAGGCTTTCTCAACCAGGGTTCCTCCTGAGGTTGCTGGGGGTTCCTTGTGCAATGGGCAATTTCTGCCTCTTAGATAAGTTCCCAATGACACCATTGTTCCTTTTAGCTATCTGTAAGGGGGTAATTCTTCCCAATGATGATAAGAGTAAAGAGCATTCTTCCCACTGACTGTCACACTAATGTATCATGAGTTGTAGATTTTTAGTTATTAGCAGAGGTTCCCCGTGACCAGAAATGTATTTTAGGGGTTCCTCTGTGTTGAAAAGGTTGAGAAAGGCTGATCTATCTTATCCTATTTTCCAATGAAATTTCTATTTTATTAATCTAGATTAGGGTTTCTCAACCAGGGTTCAGTGGAACCCTAGGGTTTCTAGGGGTTCCTTGAGCAATGGGCAATGTCTGCCTCTCAGATAAGTCCCCGATGACACCATTGTTTCTTTTATCTATCTGTAAAGGGGTAATTCTTCCCAATGATGACAAGAGTAAGGATCATTCTTCCCACTGACTGTCACACTAATGTGTCATGAGTTGTAGATTTTTCATTTTTGGCAGGGTTTCCCGAGACCAGAAATGTATTTCAAGGGTTCCTCTGTGTTGAAAAGGTTGAGAAAGGCTGCTCTGTCTTATCCTATTTTACAATGAAACTTCTATTTTATTAATCTAGATTAGGGTTTCTCAACCAGGGTTCCTCCTGAGGTTTCTAGGGGTTCCTTGAGCAATGGGCAATTTCTGCCTCTCAGATAAGTCCCCGATGACACCATTGTTCCTTTTATCTATCTGTAAGGGTGTAATTCTTCCCTATGATGACAAGAGTAAGGAGCATTCTTCCCACTGACTGTCACACTAATGTGTCATGAGTTGTAGATTTTTCATTTTTAGCAGGGGTTCCCCGAGACCAGAAATTTATTTCAAGGGTTCCTCTGTGTTGAGAAGGTTGAGAAAGGCTGATCTATCTTATCCTATCTTACAATAAAACTTCTATCTTATCCAGGGCTTTTTTTTCAGCAGGAACGCGGGGGAACGCAGTTCCGGCACCTCTAGCACTGAATGCATGAAATGACAAGGGGTGTTGAGGTGTGCTTGAGGATCTATTGTTGCTGGGGTTAATTTTTTGCTGGGAAGGATCTACTATAGAGGGAGGGGTCAACTGTTGGCTGATGGAGGGTCTATTGATGCTGGCTTCTAGGAGATCTATTGTTGCTGGAGGGGTCTATTAATATTGTGATGGATCCATTGTTGCTTGGGGGGTACTTTGCCGTGCGGGGGGGGGGGGTCTTTTGTTGCTGGGGAAAACTATTGTTGGAAAAGGGGGTGTATTGTTGCTGGATGCAGGGGATATATTTAATGGTTTATCAATAAAAAATTCCATTTTATTATTACATGCAGATACAACTACTCTGTGGAAATAAACTGGCAATTTATGGCTTAAATGGTTTTAACTACAAGTGATTTGGATTAAAAATGGTCATCCATTCATTTTTTAATGCTATTCAATGCATTTATTTAATGTTCTTGATTTATATAGTACCGGCTTACAGGGGAAAACACTGACATACCCAAAGGAGCTTACAATCTAATGTCTATGTAACGGTTGTGAAGAAGCACAGTTATATTTTAGTTATTTATTATAGGTATTTATATAGTGGCAACAATTTATGCATCACTTTACATAGTATTAATTCACACCGGTCCCTGCCCTCAAGGAGCTTGCAATCAAAGGTCGCTCCATGCATCTATTTTAGGCTGAGTTCATGCTGTGTGCAGAGGGGCTCACAGCATGGGGTCCCTGATCACCGTTTCAGGTTCGAATTCGGTCTGAATTTTGGAATGAATTTGGACCTGAAATGGACAAGAAGACACATAGAACCCTTCTGCAATCCGCTCCGCAACCATCACCGAGCTGTGTGAACTGGCTCCATTGAGAGCCAGTCACCTGACATGCCAATTGGATGCGGGGAAACCCTCATCCAATTGTCACCAGTGTGAACATTTCTCTTATTTTTGCTGCATAAAGTTATCAGTAAATCTCAGAGTAAATACTATTTATTCTTTATCACAGGAATTTATAAAGCACCAGCAATTTATGCAGTGCTTTACATACTAATCATTCGCAATAGGCAGCACTGTGGCTAAGTGGTTAGCACATCCGCCTGGCTGCACTAAGGTCATTGGTTTGCATCCCAACCACCACACTACCTGGAGTTTGCATGTTTCCCTGGGACTGCTTGGGTTTCCTCTGGGTACTCCGGTTTCCTCCCACACTCCATAGACATGCTGGTAGCTTAAATGGCTAGTGTCTAAATTAGCCCCAGTACAGTATGTGTGTGAATATAAGTTAGGGACCTTAAGATTGTAAGCTCCCTGAGGGCAGGGACTGATGTGAATGTACAATATACACTCACCGGCCTTTTTTAGATACTCCTTGCTAGTACCGGGTTGGATTCCCTTTTGCCTTCAGAACTGCTCTATTCTTCTTGGCATAGATTCAGCAAGGCGTTGGAAACATTCCTCAGAGATTTTGCTCCATAGTGATATGATAGCATCATGCAGTTGCTGCAGATTTGTCGGCTGCACATCCATTATGTGACTCTCCGGTTCCACCACATCCCAAAGGTGCTCTATTGGATGAGATGTGGTGAGTGTGGAGGCCATTGGAGTGCGGTCACCTCATTGTCATGTTCAGGAAACCAGTGGTGAGATGATTGGAGCTTTGTGACATGGTGCATTATCCTAAGTGAAAATGTCCAAATTGAGCCCAAAGTGTCAATATTTTGTGTGGCCCCCATTATTTTCCAGCTCTGCCTCAACCTTCTTGGGCATGGAGTTCACCAGAGCTTCACAGGTTGCCACGGGAGTCCTCTTCCACTCCTTCATAATGACATTACGGAGCTGGTGGATGTTAGAGACCTTGCACTCCTCCACCTTCCATTTGAGGATTCCCCACAGATGCTCAGTAGGGTTTAGGTCTGGAGACATGCTTGGCCAGTCCATCACCTTTACCCTCAGCTTCTTTAGCAATGCAGTGGTTGTCCTGGAGGTGCGTTTGGGGTCGTTATCATGTTGGAATACTGCCCTGCGGCCCAGTCTCCGAAGGGAAGGGATCATGCTCTGCTTCAGTATGTCACAGTACATGTTGGCATTCATGGTTCCCTCAATGAACTGTAGCTCCCCAGTGCCGGCAGCACTCATGCAGCCCCAGACCATGACACTCCCATCACCATGCTTGACTGTAGGCAAGACACACTTGTCTTTGTACTCCTCATCTGGTTGCCGCCACACATACTTGACACCATCTGAACCAAATAAGTTTATCTTGGTATCATCAGACCACAGGACATGGTTCCAGTAATCCATGTGCTTAGTCTGCTTGTCTTCAGCAAACTGTTTGCGGACTTTCTTGTGTATCATCTTTAGAAGAGGCTTCCTTCTGGAATGACGGCCATACAGACCAATTTGATGCAGTGTGCAGCGTATGGTCTGAGCACTGACAGGCTGAGTCCCACCCCTTCAACCTCTGCAGCAATGCTGGCAGCACTCATACGTCTGGATATGACGCTGAGCACATGCACTCAACATTTTTTGGTCAACCATGGCGAAGCCTGTTCTGGGTGGAACCTGGCCTGATAAACCGCTGTATGGTCTTGACCACTGTGCTGCTGCTCAGTTTCAGGGTCTTGGCAATCTTCTTATAGCCTAGGCCATCTTTATGTAGAGCAACAGTTCTTTTTTCTGATCCTCCGAGAATTCTTTGCCATGAGGTGCCATGTTGAACTTCAAGTGACCAGTATGTGAGAGAGAGAGAGCGATGATACCAAATTTAACACACCTGCTCCCCATTCACACCTGAGATCTTGTAACACTAACGAGTCACATAACACTGGGGGAGGGAAAATTGTTAATTGGGCCCAATTTGGACATTTTCACTTAGGGGTGTACTCACTTTTATTGCCAGTAGTTTAGACATTATTGGCTGTGTGTTGAGTTATTTTGAGGGGACAGCAAATTTACACTGTTATACAAGCTGTACACTCACTACTTTACATTGTATCAAAGTGTCATTTCTGCAGTGTTGTCACATGAAAAGATATAATAAAATATTTACAAAAAAATGTGAGGGGTGTACTCACTTTTTTGAGATACTATAAGTACCTGAAATAAATAAAATTAATCAGTCCCTGCCCTAAAGGAGCTTACAATCTAAGATCCCTTTCTGACAAACATACTATTGCCAAATTGACAAATTGAATAGACTCTAAAATAACTTACCAGCCAGTGAAAGGAAAGCAGAGTACCCGGAAGAAAACCTACAAAAGAAGAACATGCAAGCTTCATGCAGATAGTGTCCTGATCGGTATTTTAACTCGGGACCCGACTCATGCATACATTCCTGCACGTATGGAAGAAACCAAGACTTACACAGGGAGAGCATAAACCCCATTGCCCTGGTAGGAATTACACCACAGCTTCGGAGGTAACCATTTAGGTTCTGTTGTTGTATCACTAAATTGCTAAAATAAAGACAATAGTACCAGACCTCACAAATGTTTGATTACTGGGTGGGCACAGATCATCATAAACACGCTTGGAAATCTTGTGGTAAGCCTTTATAGGCTCCTATAGCTGCAATGGGGATGCAATGGGGATGCCAGCTCCGTATCAAGCCCATGGTTTTGGATTTTGGAAGGGGGATATCCAACAAGCTCATACAGGTGTGAATATCAGAAGTCCACAAACTTTTGGACTATTTTAATAGTCCAATATTCTTTTACCTAACCCTAAATGGGACAGAACACAGGTTTTCCAGATGTATTTTGAGGCAGTTCAGATGTAGAACAATTCGCGTTTGCATGCCACTTGGTTATCAAGGTGCCTTCAAACTGTGGAGTACCAATGTTGGAACGGGGGCGGTTTGTCTTCTTCTCACCACGCATCCCATTTTTCTTCCTTTGTGGTGTGTATTGCTAGAGAGTTTTTTCTTTTTTTTGCTTGGGAGAGTGCATGTGAGCCAATCAGCACTGTCCAGACAGAGCGTCAGGGGTGATGCAGCCTCATAGGGCAGTCAGTGTAGAATGAAAGCTCCTCCTACAAGCTTTAACCAGACACTGATAGAAGTCACAAGACTGCTATATATACTGCTGATGAGAAAAGGTATTTAGCAGTTTATATTTACTAAAATAATTGCATTTCCATGTTCTGTGCACTGTGGGAGATCGGATATTGTGAATGCCGGTTGTAGGTTTAGTAATACTTTAAGTAAAGGCCAGTTCACACCATAGAAACAGTCCAAATGCGTTCCAGATACTTTTCTGCATCCGCATTTTCTATGCATTTTTGGTGCAGTCCAGTGCACCCCCCCTCCTCTCTTTTTTTAACCTTAAATAAGGACATGTATGTTCCAGTGCGTTTTTGGTGCATTCCGGTGCATTTTTTATGTGTTTTACTGCGTACTAGTACAGTCCGGTGCAGGAAAAATGCATGTTCTACTTTTTTTTTTTCTGGAACTGGAACGCATTGGAAATGCAAGCACTGTCAACTATGCCATTGTTAACCATATAACCTACTTTCCATGCGTTTTTGATGCAGAAAAAAAACCCACTGGACCACATGTGGTGTGAACTGGCCCTAAGTGCAAGCAATAAAAAGTGTAGCTTTCTCCTGGAGGAAATATAAATATGCACTTTTTGTGCCAACCAGACGTACTCAGGGCAGCTATCCTAATCATCCGCTCTTCCCACGTGCAACTTATTGGTGGTTGTAAGCTGATCAAGCTTCCTGTCATTTTCTTCTCATCACTAGCAGCAAACTTTAGATCAAAGGTGCTCCAGTTCTTCTGTTTGTTGCTCCAAGTGTCAGCTTCAAATTTTCTCTGATCCCTTACTGCAAGCTCACCATTATTTTTGAAACAATATGTCAGTAGAATATGATCAAGTGAATGTCCTTTTTAGTAATCAGCGGAACCCATAAATATTGTTCTGCTTTATTAATTATTGATAAGCAGGGATGAGCACTTACACGCCCCTTGTATAAGTGCGGTTGCAGGGTGGCGAATGCCTTGGCTGCGTATAATTGGTGGTGTTCAGGGACACCTTCCTGTTGGGGGTATCTCAGGCTCCAAACAGGCCTGAGCCCCCTTCCTAGTAATAGGGAAATCAACAATCTCTGCTCATGGTGAAAGTTTTTAGAGTTTTTGATAAGAGTTACAAAAATAAAAGTAATGAGTTATGGAGGCTTCCCAGATAGGGACACACAACAGGCTCACTCTGCCTGGCAGCACATGGGTAGGCTGCTGTTGTAAATTGACCAGTTGGAACCCACTGTGAACTTACCTGCTTCATGCTATGACTGGATAATATATAGTTGGAACGCCTGGTTTTGTGTGAGCTACAGAATATTTGGATATTTAACGCCCCAATGAGATGCCCCCACGCACATTGGTCGTATGCTGCCAGTGTAGTATATTGAGATTACAGTATCATTACCCCAATATGGCCCTATGATCATCACTGCGGCAGCCTCATATTATGGTCAGCCTGATTGTCCAGTCCACTATTTTGCTCTGTCTGCTGTGATCCGATTCGCATTGGGAAATATCGGTCTGTCTTGGTCTCTCTGGCCCTGAGGAAGCCTTGTGCGAAATGTGTCGGCTTGCTGGGGACCCTTAGACCGTGCTCCATCAGAGACCCCATTACCATCTCCTGATACCAAGTATCGGCATTCCCATATGGGAATTTATTTCTACATATGCGTTTCATTTTTTTTTTTTTTTGTTTTTTTTTTTTTGTGTTCTATGTAATGCATGGGAATTGCTTCCCTTTGTGTATTTTTTACCTAATATGTATATAATAAAGATGTGTTTTATACAAATTGTGTGATATATGTGATCCTCCTTCTCCCATTGGCATTGAAAGCCCCATATTTTTCTCTTCGTTTTGATATTATGGAGTAATTGGCATGCGTGGCGATCCCTTGCCTGGCATTATACAGGGATCTGACCATCTGATCAACCCAGAGACTTTTAAGTTCCAGAAATTCAAAAAAGGGGGGAGGAATAAATGGACTTTGAAGGCACCGTAATAAAAAACACAACACTTTATTAATACGTATCCAAAATAAAGTGTTGTGTTTTTTATTACGGTGCCTTCAAAGTCCATTTATTCCTCCCCCTTTTTTGTATTTCTGACATTCAGGACGTGGCACATGTCTCTTTATTTTATTACGCCCCTGTCCTTTGCTGCACCAGGGATAGGCGTAGATATTCTATTTAGTTAAACTTTTAAGTTCCAGTCTTCTACAGTTGCCATGTAGGACCTTGCCATCATAAATGTTTTACATAATAAATTACACACTTAGGAGACATACATGTATTACAAGATACATTAATTTCTGCTATCTTGGAACACTTAAAGCAGGGTTTCCGACTTCCACCTCCAAAAATTAAAAAAACATACTGTAGCTGCTGGCTTTTAATATTAGGACACTTAACCTGTCTTAGAATCCAGCAATGTCAGCACCGCAACCAATGTTTCCATCGGGTGTTGGATGCTGCCACCGCCATTGCTGGTAAGGGAACCTGGCTGGGTCCCTACTGCACATGCGCTCGGTTACTGGACAGAAAGGAAAGAGGAGGGGGGCGAGACTGTTGATGTACTTCGCCGTGGCAAGGTCTGACAGAAGTGGGGACAGGGTACCTGTCAAACAGGTACCCACTCCCCCCTCCCCCCCAAACGGGTACTCCGTCCCCCCTGAAAGGTGCCAAATGTGGCACCGGAGGGGGGGAGGAGACAGATAAGCGGAAGTTCCACTTTTGAGCGGAAATCCGCTTAAATCAGCTTGACCGACTTCTAGACTCCCAAATACCACACTGTAGTACTAGCAGACAAATTGTCTCCATGTTCTACAAGACACTTCAAGTATACAACAATGTATTTGTCATTACAGCAAGCAAAACTAAAATTAACATATAATTAGTAATGTCACTTCATCATTAGTAAAATACATGGTAATTATTTGTATTTATAATTGGTAAACTTCACAGTCCAATCATTTCATCCTAAAGAAGAGCTTCAGACAGTAGGTACAAATACTGTAGCTTTTGACTTTTAATAAAAGACCACTTACCTGTTCAGGAATTCAGCGCTGTCCTCACCCGGGCCGACTTTTTGCTGGTCTTGGGGTCACCGGCGCCAGCATGTTTCCATGCGGCTTTACAGCTGAATCTGAATGGTCCCGCAGCTTCCTGAGACCTGTGACGTGTCCCAAGAGCTTTAAGGCAGGGAGGGGGGAATTGAGAACTTCCAATCCGAACACCTAGGTACCTGCGCCTGCCTAGGTACCCCCCCTCCAAAAAAAAGCCCCTAAACATTCCAAATAGAATAGGGGGAGGGGAGGCAGAAAAGAGGAACTTCCCCTCTTGGGTGAAGTTCCTTTTTAGGTTTTCTGTATTCTTTCACAGTCAGATGTCACACAGCTCCTTAGATGTGAGATGGGTGGGCTTGCTTCCAGAAGTCTGTGCTGTGCAATAATTTTATTTTTTTATTTTTTCGCAAAATTTTATTGAATACAAATGTTCAAATCAGAGTTTTTCCAACCTTTAAATAGCAAATGGTATGAAAATGTACAAATAAATGTGGTCCTCTAGAGCTCTCCTGGATCTAAGAATGTTATTTAACTGGTACAATACAAGTCAAAGCAATTTTGGTCGTACATTAAAGCAATAATTGTGTATTTCCGTGCTATGGATGTGATTATTGTATAGCTGCTGCCCCCACTGAGACTGACCACCGTGGTGGCGTCTACTAAGGGAATGTACATAAAGGAGAGTGGGCGGTGAATGGACAGAAAGTGGGTGTTGGCGCTGCTCTATATTACCTCCAGAGTGTTAGACTGAAAACTACATCAAGCCTGATTAGATGAACATAAGTCATGATGATCTAACTAGATGAACATATAAATGTGCAGATACCAATAAAATTATATATAGAGTGAAAATTGTGTGAAACAAGCAAGTGCCCAGTGGAAAAAAAAAAAAAAAAAAAAAAATATTACTAAAAACCAACAATAAATCAATTTTTCTAAGCAAGTGCCAAGTGAAAATAATCAATGTTATTATAAATACAGACACATGCTGGAATCAATTAAAGTATCAATAGTGGTCATATAACATAGGGTGACCACTACAGTGGCCAGTGCTATCATCACATGTATTTTCATAAGAAATCATGTAAATAGTCCATCCGTTATTTCACTGCATCTTCCTTCTTATGTCAGTGCTGTAAATCCTCCTCTGAAGGCAGGGACTATTGCAGCTGGACAGAGTATATAATGCATGTACAGTGCCCAGGCGTTCCCACACGTGCCCCTCTCCTTGCCTTATTCACCAGACTTATTCCCACCAAAGGGGATAAGCAGCCTCCACAGCTGCACCTGGCTGTATACCGATATCCAGGGCCACCCCCAGGGTATTCCTCCTTGCTTTCCTACTCCTAACGCCAGTGGTAAGCGTAGCCTTCCTGCAGGAAAAGCATACAGAATTGTTCCCTTCTAAGCACAGTGGATTTCTAAAGAAAAGTCCCCCCCCCGGAACAAAAATTAAAAGTCAGCAGCTACAAATACTGTAGCTGCTGACTTTTAAATATTAGAACTTTCCTGTCCAGGGTTCCTGCAATGTCGACATCCGAAGCCGATTTTCATATCGGCTCTCGGGGGCTACCGCCGACATTCAGAGTGAGAGAACCCGGCAGTGAAGCCTTTCGGCTTCCCAGCTGGTTCCCAACTGCGCATGCGCTTTCTAATTGGCCTGGCGGCAGAGGAAGGAGGAGGAGGGCCAAACTTCTGAGGGACAGCGCCGGCTGTCTCCCGGAAGTGGGGAAGGGTACCTGTCAAAAACAGGTACCTGTTCCGCCCCCTCCCCCTGAAAGGTGACAAATGTGACACCAGAGGGGGGGGGGGGGAGGAAGCATATAAATGGAGGTTCCACTTTTGGGTGGAACTCAGCTTTAACATTGACACCATGCAAATGAAACCACAGATACAAAATTTACCCACAAGCAGAGAAGATAGAATGCCTTTACAGGTTCCCGTCGAAGCCACGGAAATGCACTGAGCTGGCAACTCCAAATCTGGATAGAAAATGTATTTGTTACATGAAGGCTTCCTGTAAACTCTTTTCATGTAACAAATACATTTTCTATATGGATTTGGAGTTACCGGCTCACTTACTGGATTTGTTTGCTCACTTGTTGTCTGGAGGACATCAGAGCCAGAGCACCCATCTGTGGGTTCCATCCATGAACTTACTTTCGAGGTTCCCCTGTTCAGAGCGCTGCATCTGTTGTCTGTTATGAAATCTTATCAAAGCATATCCTTCTATAGTGTGTACTTTTTTCATTCCAGAGCACTAAGTGTCATTTCTGTCTGCTGCCCTGTTCCTCTGCTTTTTGCACTTCTGATAAGTTTTCCTGACATCAAGAGGAAAATGGTGACAGGGAGGGACCTCCAACTGATTGACAGCCTCAGCTCTATTCCTGTGAGCTGTGTGAAGAAGGGGGTGTCCCTCCCCTCCCCCTCTCCATCTCCCCCTTCCCCCTTTCCATCTCCCCCCTTCCCCCTTCCCCTTCCCCTTCCCTTCCCCTCTCCCCTTCTCCTCCCCTCTCCCCTTCTCCTCCCCTCTCCCCTTCCCCTCCCCTCCCCCCTTCCCTTCCCCTTCCCTCCCCCCTTCCCTTCCCCTCTCCCTCTTCCCTTCCCCTCTCCCTCTTCCCTTCCCCTCTCCCCCTTCCCTTCCCCTCTTCCCCTTCCGTTCCCCTCTCCCCCTTCCGTTCCCTTCCCCTCCCTACCCCTCCCTTCCCATTCCTTCCCCTCCCTTCCCCTCCTTTCCCCTCCCTGCTACTCCCTTCCCCTCCCTTCCGTTCCCTTCCCCTCCCTTCCGTTCCCTTCCCTTCCCCTCCCTTCCGTTCCCTTCCCTTCCCTCCCCCTCCTTTAATCTCCTCCAATCAGCTCTCAGCGCTTTCCTCACTGAGCCCTGCAGTGTGTAATTTCAGTTCTCCGCTCCCTGATTGACAGCCTCAGCTCTATTCCTGTGAGCTGTGTGAAGAAGGGGGTGTCCCTCCCCTTCCCCTCCCCCTCTCCATCTCCCCCTTCCCCCTTTCCATCTCCCCCTTCCCCTTCCCTTCCCCTCTCCCCTTCCCCTCCCCCCTTCCCCTTCCCTCCCCCCCTTCCCTTCCCCTCTCCCTCTTCCCTTCCCCTCTCCCCCTTCCCTTCCCCTCTTCCCCTTCCGTTCCCCTCTCCCCCTTCCGTTCCCTACCCCTCCCTTCCCATTCCTTCCCCTCCCTTCCCCTCCTTTCCCCTCCCTGCTACTCCCTTCCCCTCCCTTCCGTTCCCTTCCCCTCCCTTCCGTTCCCTTCCCCTCCCTTCCGTTCCCTTCCCTTCCCTCCCCCTCCTTTCCTCTCCTCCAATCAGCTCTCAGCGCTTTCCTCACTGAGCCCTGCAGTGTGTAATTTCAGTTCTCCGCTCCCTGTTTTCTGAAAGCTCAGACAATCTTTATAAATTCTAGACTTTGAATGGATGTAAAGGGGAGATTGCTGCAAATAAACAGGTACAATTTATGTAGGAGGATTTGTTTAGGGCCAGTCACTTACTGTGTATATGTAAGGGTTTACAACCACTTTGTGTTTTTTACTTCAGTATTTGTGTGAAGCGAGGCTTTCTCCTCCTTGTGGATTCATCAAGCTTGAAAACTGAGCCCAGCGGTTTTACAGAGGAGTTTTGGAGTGGCACTGCTTGACTTGTCCATTATATTGTGTTTAAGTGGAATATTTTGTTAAAGAATCATTTCCTGTTTGCTCTCTGGTTGGTTTTGGGAATGATGCTCAGGTTTACTTGGGTTGTTTTTATTGGCGGTGATAATAGGTATTTCAAAACTTCCTGATCCAGGTTGTTACGCTGATCTTCTTACATAACCACTCCGAATCCATCAATTTGTCTGGTTTTAATGCGTCATTCACTAGCTAGTTTCACAATCATTTTCTGCACTGTGTACGGAGTACTTAGTGTCTGTCTTGTAAGAGGGAATATTTTACAAACCATTTTCAATAGGAAACTGTCCTGAATGGCAGTATGGTAGTCCTTTTTAACTCTGAATTCAATATAGGTGTTTTTTTGCCAATAAAGATATAGGTGGCTGGCTGCTATGACTGCCCTCTATCTAGGTAAGTATGCCAGCACTCCAATATTTACCTTGCTAACAACTGAAAAACATAAGTTATGTGTCTGTAGTTTATGTTCTATAAATATAGTATGTGCTTATTCTAAGGAGGACAAAGTTTGGAATGCTGGCATATCTACCTAACTCCAAAAAAAAGCCATAGTTGCTTTTTTTCTCTTTTTTTATGTTTTTGTTTTGTAATGTTTTATACACTTTTTCCTGTGTCTGGCCACTTCTGTTCTCAGAATTGTGAATTTACACAAGAAATAGCATGCAATGCCAAGCTTCGGTTTCCAAAGCAAGCAAAGTCCTTTTTTGTATTAACAGAGGCATGGACTCCAGAGAGAGAGATATCAAATAATTAGTAAGACCTCATCTGGAATATGCAGTTCACTTTTGGGCACCAGTTTCTAAAAAGGATATCGGGGAACTGGAGAAAGTACAGAGAAGGGCAACCAGACTGATAAGAGGCATGGAGGAGCTCCGCTATGATTAGAGGAACTGAATTTATTCTCTCTTGAGAAGAGGAGATTAAGGGGGAAATGATCAACATGTATAAATACATAAGGGGTCCATATAGTGAACTTGGTTTGAGTTGTTCACTTTAAGGTCATCACAGAGAACAAGGGGGCACTCTTTACGTCTAGAGGAAAACAGAGTTCGTCTCCAAATACGGAAAGGTTTCTTCACAGTAAGAGCTGTGAAAATGTGGAATAGACTCCCTCCAGAAGTGGTTCTGGTCAGCTCACTAAATTGGCCTGGATTCTTTCCTGGTTGTACATAATATAAGTGGGTACTAATATTTATAGATAAAGTTGATCCAGGGAATATCCGATTGCCTCACGGGGGATCAGGAAGGACTTTTTTCCCCTGCTGCAGCAAATTGGATCATGCTCTGATGGGGTTTTTTTCGCCTTCCTCTGGATCAACTGTGGGTATAGGATTGTGTATATGGGATTGTATGGTTGGGTTTTTTTTTTTTAATTGGTTGAGCCAGATGGACTTGTGTCTTTTTTTCAACCTGACTAACGATGTAACCATGTAAATAGGATGTGATTACCAAGAAGTCCAAAACAAAGTCAGATTTGAACCCAGTTAGCACTATAATAAGCTCCAAGACCCTATTTATATTAATGACACTTGCAGGCCAGGCCCTAGGATGGCAAGGTTAGAAGGGGCAGCACCAAGCCTCAACATTTGCATATCGTGATACACTTTTCCCTCTTCTCTCTACCTATTGACATTTGTGTTTTAATTCAGTAAAAGAATTGTAGGGGGAGGACATGGTAATGTAATCCACAGCCAAATTTCACACAACCCCTCACATGTTAGATGGGTGGATCTGCTTCCTGAAAGAAAATGAATGCTGAGGAAGTATGGAGGTTGTCATTTCTGATTTCTATAAATAGTTTGGAGTTCAGTTGATCCTCTTTATTGGCTAACTTAAAATAAAACGTATTTTTTTTTCCATTTTGGATAGATTAAGGGAGGTTTATAACCCTTCCTGCATCATAGCCAAAACAAGAAGTGGAAGGAAATCCCTCCAAAATGATGGAATCCTGGGTTGTCACCAGAACTTGTGTCAGATTTTGTCTCTACTACTGTTTTGGTGACGAGCCAAAATTTGGGATTTTCTTACCTGTCCAATGGTTACTGTAAACATGACAAGGAGAGAGGGTGAATCCTTCTAATGAGGGACATACAGCAATAAAAACCTGACAGGTGTTCTAATCCCTCTCCTCTCTATCCAAAACTAAAGAAAAAAAAAGTTTTGCCTTTAGTTGTACTTGAGGTTAATAAAGATGCAAGTTATTTGGATTCCTTAGATCACTCCTTCTGGCTTTATGCCTTAGTAAGGAAGCAAAGTCATCCGGAAAGCTTGCATCTTTAGTAACTTAAAGTGATACCAAAGGCGACAATTTTTTAATAAAAAGAGATAATACTTACCTACTATGTCCAGCCATATTGCACAGAGTGGCCACTTTTCAGAGTTGTATAAAGTACTCAAAACCCATACTTGAGTAGAAGTGGAAGTGCTCGATCAAAAAGTGACTTGAGTAGAAGTACTAAAGTATTCAACATTTTTTGTACTTAAGTATTGCAAGTAGTTTTGAAAAAAAAATTGCTACTCAAGTACTGAAAGTAAAAGTACAAGTACTGTGTTATGTAGTTATTAAAGAAAGAAGTCAAAAGTTTGAACATCATATTGTTTTTTATTATTTCAAATGCAGCTTTTATTTATACATTCAGTAGCTTTTATTTTCGTATGCGCTGATAACACACATGTTTTGAACTTCATGAAACCTGCCATCTACTGTTCTGGCAGTGGTCATTTTTATAATTGTAACGAGTAACTATGCAGTACAAAAAAAAAATATCGGAGTAGAAGTATTAAAATCATTGAAAAAATGTAGTGAAGTAAAAGTGGAAGTAGGAGAAAAAAATTCTACTCTGGGAAAGTACAGATACCGCCTTTCGGTACTTAAGTGAAGTAGTTCTACTTAGTTACTATACATCTCTGCCACTTTTCCACTCTCATTGCTGTCCCCTGAGGGCGCTGTCAGCTTCTCCCTCCTGTAGCAAACCGGCTGCTAAGAAGGCTTCCAAGCCAGGCTGTGTGTGTCCATAGACATACATGGCACTGTTAAGCCACACCCTCCCTTTATTATCACAGGAGTTTGACTGATGGCAGCCGGAGCCTATGGCTCTACTACCCTCAGTTACTCCCATAAAAGCAGAAAGTGATTGTCGTGGTGCCGAAGCCACAGACAGAGGTGACATGGAGCCAAGTAGGTGTTTAGAGACGGAGGAGTTGGACAGGGTAGTGGGTGTTTTTTACCTTAAAATGATACTAAAGTTTCATTTTGTTTGGTTAAAAATAACAAACATGTTATACTTACCTGTTCTATGTAATGGTTTTGCACAGAACAGCCCAGAGCCTCCTCTTCTTGGGTCCCTCGCCATCGCTCCTGGCACCTCCCTCCTGCTGAAGGCCCCCACAGCAAGCAGTTTGCTATGGGGGCACCCGAGCCGAGCCGCTGTTTTGTGTGTCCATTCAGACACTTGGCCCCACCCCCTCTCTTCTCATTGGCTCACTGACTTTGACAGCAGCGGGAGCCAATGGCCCCTCGCATCTGTCTCAGCCAATGGAAAGGGAGAGTCCCGGACAGCCGTGTCTTTCGTGCAACATCGCTGAATGGAGATGGGGCTCAGGTAAGTATTAGGGGGGCTGCTGCACATAGAAGGTTGTTTATCTTAATGCAAAGCATGCATTAAGATTTAAAAAAAAAAAAAAACCCTATGCCTTTAGCAGAGATGTATAGTAACTAAGTAGAACTACTTCACTGCTGTAAGTAACGAAAGGCGGTATCTGTACTTTCCTAGAGTAGAATTTTTTTCTCCTACTTCCACTTTTACTTCACTACATTTTTTCAATGATTTCAATACTTCTACTCCGATATTTTTTTTTTGTGCTGCATAGTTACTCGTTACAATTATAAAAATTACCACTGCCAGAACAGTAGATGGCAGGTTTCATGAAGCTCAAAACATGTGTATTATCAGCGCATACGAAAATAAATGCTACTGTATGTATAAATAAAAGCTGCATTTGAGATAATAAAAAACAATATGATGTTCAAACTTTTGACTTCTTTCTTTAATAACTACATAACACAGTACTTGTACTTTTACTTTCAGTACTTAAGTAGCAATTTTTTTTTTCAAAACTACTGGTACTTTTACTTTCAGTACTTGAGTAGCAAAATTTTTTAAAAAAACTACTTGCAATACTTAAGTACAAAAAATGTTGAATACTTTAGTACTTCTACTCAAGTCACTTTTTGATCGAGCACTTCCACTTCTACTCAAGTATGGGTTTTGAGTACTTTATACAACTCTGGCCTTTAGAAACCCTTTAATTCAGAGAATTCATTAAAGTAGAATAACCTTTAGACTTTAGTACCACTTTAAGTTAGCTAGTTTGGGTTAGCCAATAATAAATATCACTTAAACTCCAAACTTTCTGCTTTATTCCATGGCTAGCATGCTCTATTACTGACTTCTTCTGAATATTAGTTCCATGGTTATAATGCGAAGACAGTGGCTTCAACACACTTTCACCGACTTGCAAAAGTTATGCTTGTTCTTGGTCCAAAAGTATGATGGCCAGGCAACTAGCATTTCTATAAGATGATGAGCAATGGTAGCCTCCATTTTTTTTGTGATAGTGTTTTCTTGACACCTCTATATAATGCTTTGTCACCAGTAAGGTTCCAGTTTTCTAGGCAGGCTGAATCCTATTGGTGTGTTTGGGAATAGCTTCTCTGTATTGCATACAAGTGAACAAAAGGTGTTCCCAGATTGACAAAGCAGAGTGGGGTGAATTGGTGACTACAGCATTTTTTATTTTGACTGGAGCTTCCCTTTAATCTTTGGCAGTATTGCACTCTCACTTTTGTATGTAAACGTGTATTTCGCTGGTCCTTGTCCTCCCTGTTTAGGAGTGGCATTACAGTCGCCGTGTTCGTCTCCCCAGTGCTGCAGAACAAAGGAAGTGTGGCTGATTTTCCTGCCACATTAACCGCAAGATCAGACATGCCGTGTTCTTCTCTGCACCAGCCGCCCGCCATGTAGATTAGTAACATTGTGTTTGCTTCAATAGTGCAAATTGCATTCTGCTTGTCCTATTGTGTTTCTGAAGTCTGTTGATTTTCTGTACATACAGTGCTATGTATGAAATTTTATGATGTGAATTGCATACATTTCATATCTGTGAGTCACTCAGTGATTAAGATCTGGAACCTGTGTATAGTGGGGATTCGCCCAGCGTTATGACTAGGAGGAGTTCTGGCCTATACCTATCTGGCTGTTAATGTTAGAGTGCCAACATTCCCCCTCTGTAATGTCCATTTGGGCTTAAAGCCGGGGTCGGCAACCTTTCAGAGGCTGAGAGCTACCCAGGCAACATGGAGGAAAGCAAAGATTCCCGGGGGGTAGTGTTCTACCCCCCCCCAAGTAGTGTTCTATACCCCCCAATGCAGTGTCTTCTGCTGCCTTCACATCACATCCCCCCCCCCCCCCCACAGTAGTGTTCTGTACCCCCCAAGCACAGTGTCCTCTGCCAACATTCCCCCTCTGTAACATCGATTTGGGCTTAAAGCAGGAGTTGGCAACCTTTCAGAGGCTGAGAGCTACCTAGGCAACATGGAGGAAAGCAAAGATTCTCGGGGGAGGGGGGGGGGGTGTGCCTTTAAAAAAAATGCTTCCAATAGATGGACCAAGACGCTACCAAGCGTTCAATAGATGGACAGCATTGCAGTAGTGTCCTCTGCCCCCCATAGCAATGTCCTGTGCCCCCCCTCCCCGCACAGTAGTGTTCTATACCCCCCAATGCAGTGTCTTCTGCTGCCTTCACATCACATCCCCCCCCAAAGTAGTGTTCTGTACCCCCCCCCCCCCCCAAATGCAGTGTCCTCTGCCAAAATTCCCCCTCTGTAATGTCCATTTGGGCTTAAAGCAGGAGTAGGCAACCTTTCTGGGGCTGAGAGCTACCTAAGCAACATGGAGGAAAGCAAAGATTCCCGGTGGGGGGGGGGGGGGGGGGGCTACTATGCAGTGCCTTTAAAAAAAAAAAAAAAGCTACCAAGCTCCCAATAGACGGACAGCATTACAATAGTGTCCTCTGCCCCCTTCACTTTACCCTCCCACTGTAGTGTCCTCTGCCACCTTCACTTTACCCTCCCACTGTAGTGTCCTCTGCCCCCCATAGCTGTGTCCTGTGCCCCCCCTCTCCCCACAGTAGTGTTCTATACCCCCCAACGCAATAGGCTTCCAATAGAAAGACAGCATTGCATGCCATGCAGTAGTGTCCTCTGTCCCCTTCACTTCACCCTCCCACTGTAGTGTTCTCTGCCCCCCATAGCTGTGTCCTGTACCCCCCTTCCCTCACAGTAGTGTTCTGTACCCCCCAACACAGTGTCCTCTGCCCCCTTCACATCACCCCCCACTGTAGTGTCCTCTGCCCCCATTTACCCGCAGTAGTTATCTCTGCCCCCTTCACATTACCGCTCCCCCACTGGAGTGTCCTCTGCCTCCTCCCCCCACAGTAATATTCTGTAAACCCCTCATTGCAGTGTCCTCTGCCCCTCCACATCACCCCTCCCAATGGGTCCTCTGCCCCCCCCACAGTAGTGTCCTGTACCCCCCCCCCCCCCGAATGCACACACAATGAATGCTGTGTAGATAGCACTTACCTGCCAGCGTATGTTCATCAGAGTGGAGATCAGAAAATAGCATAGTAGAAGGTGGAAGTGGGAGCTGCCAGAGTTCATAATACCAAGCTGGTGATTGGTTTCTACGATTGCTTAGCAACCAATCACAGAGCAGCCCCCGTCCCCGCCCTCCATACAGCTTCCGCTGTCCACTCTGCAGTTAACAGGAGGGTGGCAGAGGCTGGGGGGAGGCAACCAGTCAATCATGATTGATGGCTTGCCGACCCTGGCTTACCAGTCCTTAGATGGAGTAGCTGTATTCGTTTTCTTTTTTCAGGCTTTTTTCCTTGAAGTTCAACTTTTGACTATGCCAGTGACACACTTCCTGTCTTAGAATGCCAATGCTTACCCTACCGTATTAGGGCAACAGAAACAAGATAGGACTAAAGAATCCATTCTCCTATTCTACATAACATGGAGATGTGTGATTCTGTAATCCCCAGAGTTACCTGAGGATGATATCATTGATAGATGTGGGTTAACTTTTCAGTTGAAAAAATGGAAAACTCCATTGGTCATTTCATGCACTAATACACGACTACACTATCCCAAAGTTTGTGGACAACGTCCCTCCAAATTGTTGAGTGAAAAGTATTGTTGATGCTACAGCAAGACATTTTAAATGATTGCGTGCTAACAGTTTGGGGAAGGTCCTTTACTGTACCAGCATAACTGTGCATAAAGCCAGCTCCATAAAGATGTGGTCTGACCAGTTTGTTGTAGAGGAATATGAGTGGTTTACCCATAGACCTGACCTAAACCCAACTAAAGATCTTTGGGATTCATTGGAGCACTGATTGTGAGCCAGATCTTCTTATCAACATTCTGACCTCACCAATGCTCTTTTGGTTGGATGGGCACAAATTCCCACAGACACATTCCAAAATCTTGTGTGAAGCCTTCTTAGAGGAGTGGAGGATTTTATAGCCGCAAAAAGGCAAGGGAGTTCTAGCACATGAGTGGTCTATGGAACTACTGAAAGTATGGGTGGTTGCCGTCGTCCCTAAATAATGGAGCAGAATTGTGTTGGTTCCTCAAGCAAAGAATGATGGGATTGTGTAGGCAAAAACATATATATAAAATAATAAATTTATTTAGCAAATTCCATACAAAACAGTATATATAGTGTGAAAACAAATATTGATTACAGTGGCGGTTTGTACCGCTAAGTTCAAGTTTTTCTTGAGTCTAATAGGTGATTCCGTTGTTTGAACTGTGGAGACATCCGGAGGGGATGTGAATCAAAACAGACGGTTTCCGACGTGTTTCAGCTGTATGAATTTTTTAGCCTTTGTCAAGGTATCACCAAATATTATTCTAAAAGAGTGAACAACTATCACATTAGTGAGATTGAAATATACGTTGAAAACAATAGAAAAACGTTTTACATTATTTTTACAATATTTAATGTTACAGTTTTAGCACAACCTTAATGTCTATGGTTTTGGTGTTGGATGTCCAGCAAGCTCATATTGGTGGTCATGCACCTATACATTTTTGGCCATTTAGTATATATTTCACTTACCTAAAACCAATACCCAATATTCTGTATTAAATCTAAAAAAATAAGTTCTCCAAAAAGTCATTTCCAGGTATAGAAGGAGCCTTATGGGGCTAAATCACAACCCAAATTGTTAATGTTATTATTGCTAATTAACCACTTAAGCCCCGGAAGATTTTACCCCCTTCCTGACCAGGGGGTTTTTTGCGATTTTTATACTCCGTGACTTTAACGGACAATTGCGCGGTCGTGCAACACTGTACCTAAACGAATTTGATGTCCTTTTTTTCCCACAAACAGAGCTTTCTTTTGGTGGTATTTGATCACCTGTGCGATTTTTTGATCATGCGCTATAAACAAAAAAAGAGCGTCAATTTTGCAAAAATAACAATATTTTTCACATTTTTTTTATATGAAATTCCCAAAAAAAAAATGTAAAAATCAAAACTTTTTAACATTTTCGGCCAATTTGTTTTAAGCTACATATGTTTGGTAAAAATTGCAAAAAGCGTATTTTGATTTGTTTGCGCAAAAGTTATCGTGTTTACTAACAAAGGGAAAGATTTTTGTAATTTTTGGTGTTTTTTTTTTAACGAGTAATGGCGGCGATCTGCGATTTTTTTTTTTTTTTTTTTTTTTTTTTTTGCGGGACTGCAACATTGCGGCGGACAGATCGGACCGGACCCTTGGCTGACATTTTTGACACATTTGGGGTTACCAGTGACATTACTGCAGTAATCCGTGCTATACATATGCACTGTTGCTGTAAAAATGACACTGGCAGGGAAGGGGTTAACTGTATTGGAGAGGGAGGGGTTAAGTGTGTCCTAGGGGTGTGTTTCTAACTGTGATTGGACATGGCTACTAGTGTAAAAACAGAGATCAACTATCCTACATAGTAGAACCGTCTGATCTCCATTTTTACACAGGGGAGAGGGGAGAATGACAGGTGGCTTGTTTACATCAGCCGCCTGCCTTTCTCCCTTCCTGGCGAACGATCGCTAGTGCCCGGCGGACATCTGGTCCGCCGATCACACGCACTGACGCACTGACTTGTTAGGTAACGAGCCGGGGCGGGCGCGCGCCTCAGCGGGCGCGCGCTCGCTATTGGCTCACAAGCCAATGACAGGCTAGTGACGTACCGGTACGTCACTTTGCCTGGCTGGGGTTGACCGCCGCAGTATATGTACTTGCAGCGGTCGGCAACCGGTTAAAGAGGATCTTCAGTCCTCCTTAAAAAATGAAAAGTCAGCACTTACAAATACTGTAGCTGCTGACTTTTAATAAAAGGACACCTACCTGTCCAGGGATCCAGCACTATCCTCACCCGGGTCAGTTCTTTGCCGGTCTTCGGGTCCCTGGCGGCAGAATGTTTAATAAGGGAAGCCGGCTGTGACTCCTTGCAGCTTCACATCTGCCTTCCCACTGTGTATGACCGAGCTGTGCCGTGCTTTTGAATGGTCCCCCAGCTTTCTGGGTCTTACGACATGTCCCAGAAGGCTGTGGGCAAAGGGGCTGGGGAGAGGGGCACAAGTGGGAGCAGGTACCTGTAAAACCAGGTACTGCTTCCCCAAAGAGTATAAATGCTTTATGTCCAAAAGTGGGGAGGAGGCAGAAAAGGAGAACCTCCCCTTTTGGGTGAAGTTCCGCTTTATAGAGGAAGTAAATGCACGTAAAAAAAACGAGAAAAAAAAAAACCCTGTAAAGACAAAGGCATAATGAGCTAGTATGCATCACATACTAGCTCATTATGAAATACTTATTCAAAAGCAAGGATGGATTGGTTCCTAAAGTGGCCTCTTGATAAATATCAATAAAAGTAGAGGGAATATGGCCGCTCAGCTGGGACGTGACTGATAAGGTGCCTATTGATCAAAAGTAGACATACAGAAAAAAAGGGGGGGGAAGGTATCTGTAGATGTGGTGAAGACAAGACGCTTCAGGAACCACTTCACAGACCCAGAAAGATGATCAAAATATAGACTCCAATTATGAAATACTTACCTAAAAAGGAAGCCCCCGAAGTGTCGCTCGCTCAGCAACAGGGCAGCCGACGTGTTCCTTGTTCGTGTCCTCCGGCCATCTGATTGGCCGGAGGCGCGATTACATCACTCCCGCGCATGCGCGCGGGAGCCCCCATTCACGGCATAGGGTTCTGAAGGAACGGCACGGGTGGCCGTTCCTTCAGAGCGCATGCGCCGATGACGTCATCGGCTGCATGCATTGTAAATATCTCCTAAACGGTACATGTTTAGGAGATATTTATAGCACCTATAGGTAAGCCTTAATATAGGCTTACCTATAGGTAAATGTAAAAAAAAGTGGGTTTACAACCTCTTTAAATGATCTCCCGCCATAGTTTCAAGCTGTTTTTACATGCAAAAGTTTAGGTGTTTCTACCTATCTTGGGGTGTTTTCACACACGTGGCGTTGGTCTGTTTTTGGCTCGATGAATTGATAGATCGTAGGTGTGGTAGGGGCATGGCTTTTGATAAATGTTAGCATTAAATGGCTTCTCTCTTCCCAGCCTCAGGAAATCTGGAGGTATGGATGTCTATATGTCATTCTGTATTATGAAAAAGCCGTGTTCACTACTTCACACATTTTTTAATAACAGTTAATAGCTCTTCCCATGAATTCATGCAGTATTTATATTATAATTCACTTTATTCATAAAGATTTTGGCACAGCAGTCCAATCAATCTATTTCATTAACATGCATGCGTAACAAAACTGTTATGCACAATCCAGACGTGTACTGACAGATGGCTTGTCACCCACACACGGTTTTAACTCTCGTACTTATGAGGGAGGTCATAGATTTTGCTTGCTGCTACATTCCTCGAAACAGTATTTCGGTTTTAAGTAAAGGGCTTTAGAGGGGATCAGTCAGGTTTGAAATATGCAGGGTAATGCTCCTGGGTTGTTTTGAAGGTGCAATACTACCAGAGTCACTAACCCGGGACTAGCATGTGCTTAATGGGTGTTTGAACCCGGATCTACTCATAGCCACCTAGGCAGAGGCAAAAGGGTGACACAGTTATCAGTTACATTTTATAGTTAGGTTAATTTTGGATATGAAGATGACTAGGCAAGGTCTACATGACTAAGAGTCGGTTCACACTGGGGCGACACGACTCTGTACTACTTTGGGGGCGACTTGTGCATTGCCATGCACCACGACATCTGAGCGACTTGCACAGACTTCACATAATGGAAGTCTATGCAAGTCGCTCCGAGGTCGCCCCGAAGTAGTACAGGACCCTTTTTCTAAGTCGGAGCTACTTGTGTCCCTCCTATTAGAACGGGTCCTGTAGCGGTCAATGGACCGCGAGGGAGCGCGACTTGTCAGGCTGACAAGTCGTCTGACAAGTCGTGCTAGTGTAGACCGGCTCTTAAGGAAGAAATCGATCAAGAAAAGATTAAGATGTGAGGTTAGTGTAAGTTGGAGTAGGGTCTTACCTTATTAGTGGTCAGGCAGTAGATGCAAGGGTAGGCTGGTACTTCATTTGAGAAGGTTTGGGCAAAATGGGAAGAAATTTCTGCCCATCTTCCTTCACTGTAAAAGTTGGGCATGACCATATATCAGATATATGGCCCTTCAATTGTATGTACGATGTTACTATTGATGTTGTTATCAATGTATGTTTTTTTTTTTTTCTCTTCCTTTTTTTACCTTTTATTGTTGTAGTGTCACTTTTGAAAAAATATAATAAAGAGATATTGAAATAAAAAAGTTGGGCATGACAAAACAAATGTGAGTAGCTTGGCAAGTAGAGAGGCATTTGGGGATCATTGTAATCATTTGGACAATTATAAAATGAGGAACCCATCTGGTGGTATGGTACTTCATCTTGGTCAGTTCTTCTTCCATTGGTGGGTCTTCCAGGAGCTCAACCCCTGAGGGAAAGTAGTAGTAGTTGTACAAACTGGTAATGTCCTTGCACAAGTGTGGTTGCATCTTTATGGTTTTTATTGAGTTGTTTACCCTTTTGAAAATAAAAGGCTGTTAAGTCCTGTTATAAACTTTTAAGTTTATTTGTGCACTCCAAACAGAGTTTGTTAGTCATGTCATAAGAATTATTTAAAAACTGTCACAATGTTGTCAGCCAGTTTAAAAACAGTAGAAAAAAAGAAAATGTTCTGTGAAAGGGATAGTCCTGGCAGGGGTGTTGCTTTGGGCATATACGTTTCAATGCCTACAGGCTCTGTATGGTCTGCCCAAATAATGGGGGGAGTTTTACTACAACTGGAGAACTCCGCATCTGGTGCAACTGTGCATGGTAGCCAATCAGCCTCTAACTTCAGCTTGTTCAGTGAAGCTTTGATAAAACCTGGAAGCTGATTGGTTTCTATGCAGAGCTGCACCAGATTTTGCATGCTCCAGCTTTAGTAAATCTCCCCTCATGTGTGCACCCCTGGATTGTGTTTAGGTGGCAATTGCAAATCCAGCAACCTGTAGCCAGAAGTTTTGGACTGGTGTCAAAGTCCTTGTATAAATTACTGTATGTTCAAGGAAGTTTTAAAGTTGAATGTATTTTTTGAAGAGCATTTCTGCTCATTCCGAGGACAAAGCTATAGAAGTACTAATAATGGTTCCTGTTCATTTAGAACAGGGGTGGGGAACCTATGGCCCGGGGGCCGTATGCGGCCCTCAAAGTCATTTGGTCCAGCCCCCCGTGCAGCTGAGTCTGTGTCTCTCAGCTGATCTATCAGAATGGAGCCGATGCTTCCTGTATAGTTCCGGCTCCGTTCTGACAGTCTGAGTGAGTGACAGCCGGAGTGATATCAAATGCAATCCGTCTGTGACCAATACAGGAAACATCGCCTCTTCCTCCAGCGCTGCGCTGCTGCTAGGCAGCATTTCCTGCCAGCAGCACACACACAAGTACCAGCCAGAACCAGCAGTACCAGCCAAAGCCTGCAGCATCAGCCAGAACCAGCAGTACCAGCCAGAATCGGCAGTACTCACAGCAGTGCCAGCCAGAGCCAGCAGTGCCAGCCAGAGCCAGCAGTACCAGCCAGAGCCAGCAGTACCAGCCAGAGCCAGCAGTACCAGCCAGAACCAGCAGTACCAGCCAGAACCAGCAGTACCAGCCAGAGCCAGCAGTACCAGCCAGAGCCAGCAGTACTCACAGCAGTACCAGCCAGAACCAGCAGTACCCACAGCGGTACCAGCCAGAGCCAGCAGTACTAACCGCAGTACCAGCCAGAGCCAGCAGTACTCACAGCAGTACCAGCCAGAGCCAGCAGTACCCACAGCAGAACCAGCAGTACCAGCCAGAGCCGGCAGTACCCACAACAGTACCAGCCAGCAGTACCCACAGCAGTATCAGCCAGCAGTACCTACAGCGCAGTACCAGCCTGAGTCAGCAGTACCCACAGCAATACCAGCCAGCAGTACCCACAGCAGTATTAGCCAGCAGTACCCACAGTAGTACTAGCCAGTAGTACCAGCCTGAGCCAGCAGTACCAGCCATAAGTACCCAAAGCACAGTACCAGCCAGCTATACCCACCAGCAGTACCTGCCAGCAGTTCTTTCTAGAAATTACCACCACAAAGTGTCGACTGCGCTCCAGACTGACCGACGCAAACCTGGAAGACCAGTTGCGAGTAGCATCATCATCAATACCAGCTAACATCACACACCTCACCAAAGAGAAGCAGTTGGAGCCATCACATTAGGGCTGAGTTAATTAAATGTTTGACCAAATATAACAGGCACATTTTTAAGTTGATAATTTTGTACAGCCCCCGAATGATTTTATAAATACCCAAATGGCCCTTGGCAGAAACAAGGTTCCCCAACCCTGATTTAGAAGATGCTTGTTGCCCTTGCAGCGTTCTCTTAGCCTACAATTGCTTAATTTGCTCTATTGCAAAGGAAACTACTGTACATACAAGGTCCTTTTCCTTTCTTTTCCCAGAAAGATTGCTTTTGTGACAGTGACTGTGATGACATAGACAACCATTAGAAGATTCCCTCCCCTTCCGTAATTCTTGTATAGAAAGACGTAACTTGTGATAACCTCCTCCACGTCCTCCGCATATACAAACATATTGAGAGCATGTTGCTAGGTGATGTGAAGGCCTCCTCTTCATGGAGCTTTTATAGGAATAAAGGCCTATACGGACATAAATAGGCCCGAAGTCTATGATTTTTTCATCTGCGTTTATTTTTATACGGCTAAAAATTTTGAGTGTTCACATTAATGATTGTTTAAAGGGACCCTGTCTCTGAGAAGGAAGAGGGTAAACTGCTTCAGGTATAAAGTGCAGACACCTTGATGTGTGCCTACCAGCAGCAGCCTCCCAAATCCTTCCTGACATCACCAAATGCTGGGCCATTTTTAAAGGAAAAGGGTCAACATAGTGTTGGAGCTAGAAAGTAAACCTTTCTCCCGCACACATGCCTATTGACCCCTCAATGTGATGAGCAGCCTCACTAGAATAGGAAGGTGTTGGAGGTAGAAAGGCGCAGACAATCTTTGGCACTATCAAGATATGCTGCACCTTTGTCTGTCCATATGGCCTGAGATTCAGCCATGACAGGAGGGTTTGGGAGGCTACAGCTGTTCATCCTTCTTTAAGGTACCTATGTTTATTGTGCACTGGACATGCATCATTGCCATCATTCTGCCCCGAGAGAGCTTGCAATCTAGTGCCCTCACACTTATACAGGCACTCATTCAAACTATAGTGCTAGTTGTACTGGAAACATATTAGGATGCCAGTTTTTGGATTGTAAAAGAAAACCATTAAGCCAGGGGTCTCCAAACTTTTCAAACAAAGGGCCGGTTTACTGTTCTTTAGACTTTAAAGGGGCCAGATTGCGGCGAGTGGGTTAGAAAATGCCCCAGTGTTTGTGAGTAAACAATGCCTCCGACTCGGTGGTCAATTGGAGTAAAAAAAAAAAGTAGTGCCCCATGATTGGTATTAGTAGGAGGAATAGTGCCACGTCAGTGTCAATGAAAGGAATAATGCCCATCATTGGTGTTAGTGGGGGAAAGAGTGCTCCATCGTTTGTGTCAGCGGAAGGAATGTTTCCCCATTTTTGTTGTCTGTGGGAATAGTGCCCTATTATTGGTGTCTGTGGAAGGAATCGCACCCCACTGTTGGGTGTCTGTGAAAGGAGTGGTGCCTTATGTTTTCTGATGGAGGAATATTGCCTCTTCTCTGTGGAAGGAATAGTGTCCCAAGGGCCAGATAAAGGCAAGCAAAGGGCCGCATCCGGCAGTTTGGAGACCACTGCACTAAGCCATTGTGCGGTTTCAGGTTTATTTGAAAAGTGAAAGTCAACTAAACTGTTGGAAACCGTAACAATTTAACATTCTGTGATTATTGTAGACTCAAACCTCAATTGCTGCATAGTTTTGTACATGTTCCTTGATTTTGGTGCAAAGATCTGTATATTGGCACTTTTCCACTGCAAGTACCGGCTCGGCTCTACTCGGCCCTGCTTGGCCCGGTTTGCTTTTCTACTGCTGGTACGGTGTTGGAACGGTTCGATACGGTACGGTATGGTTTGCTTTTCCACTAAAGTAGTACTAAAGTTAAGTGGGTGGGATAACAACGATTCTCTGACCAATCAGTGGCTAGTAGTGACTGCATGCAAAGGATTGTGGGATATGGTACCGGGTATGGTACCTCTTGGAACCACAATCGAGGTGGTACTATTTTTGAGAGCCGTACCGTTCGGTTCCATGCAGTGGAAAAGCACCGCCGTACCGTACCGTACCATGCGCTACCAGCAGTGGAAAAGCACAAAAGCGAGCCGAACCGTTCGGTTCCATGCAGTGGAAAAGCGCCATATGTTCCCTACCATTGGGGCATACAGTAGCTCTGCACATGTTCTTTGCCACTTGTGCACAGTTGTGTACATGTTTATTACTATTTGCACATATCAGCATACATGTTTATTGTCATTGGTACATAGTTCTGTAAATACTTGTTAAGCTGGTGCTTGGTTCTGTAAATGCCTAGTACCATGTGCACTTGATTCAGTACCGGCTTATTTCTATAGATGTTTAGGTAAGTACATGCTCCCAAACATTGTTGATTGATTCTCTACAATCACCATGGGTGTTTGATTCTGTGCATGATCCTTACAATGGGTGCTTGTCTCTGTACATGCTCATTCCCTTGGTTGCTTGGTTATGTAAGTGCTTGTTACAACTGGTGCTTGATTCCGTACCAAATACCACTGGTATTGTAAATACTTGTTATCGTTGGTGCTTGGGCTATGCAGATACTTCATATCATGGGTGCTTGGTTCTGTATGTGGTTAATATCATAGGTGTTTGGTTTGGCTCGGTTTATGCTCATTAGTATGGGTGCATGACTTTGTACATGGGTGTTACCATTGGTACTGGGTTCTGTATATGCTGCTAATATGGATGATTGGTTTTGTACCTGCTCATTACCATTAGTGCTTAGTTCTATACATGCCTCTTACCGCGGGTGCTTGGTTTTGTTCATGTTCCTTACAACTGCAGCTTGCTTTGGCATGTTCATTACCATCGGTGTTCATAGTTCTTCATATGCCCTAGTCTTTACCATTGAATTTTAGCCCTGTATATGCTCATTGCCACAGGTGCTTTGTTCAGTACATGTTCGTTATCATTGGTGCTTGGCTCTGTATGTGGTCATTACTGTGTGTGCTGAGATCTGTATATGGTCATTACGATGGGTGCTTGGTTCTGTACGTGTCCATTACAATGAGTGCTTGCTTTGAGCATGCTGTTTACAATGGGTAATTAGTTCTTTATGTGGTCATTACTATAGATTTTTAGATCTGTATATTCTCATTATCCTGGATTCTGTTATCTGTGCATGCTTGTTTTTTTTTTGTTTTGTTTTTTTGTGCTGGGTTTTTCTCTTGCTTATTACCTTGAGTGCCTGGTTTTAACCACTTACCGCATACTAACGTACTCATACGTCGGGTAACCTTGCGGGGTTATACCAGGATGATGCCTCTAGCTAGAGGCATCATCCCGGTACCGTGGTTTGAAGCCGACGGTCGGCTTTCCCCCCCCTCCCGCCGCCTTCCGTGGCTTTGCTCGGGGCTCCTGTCCCAACGGGAGCCCCAAGCACCCAGGCGGCACGTCCGGCGGCTGGATGGAGTCCCGATGAATGCCGGAAACGGCATCGATCGGGTCTCCGATGACGTAACCCGGAGGCGGCGTCCATGACGTCACTTCCGGGTTACTGTGCTGCAAAAGGCGGCAAATTTGAAAAACGTCTGTATGCAAAAACGCCGTTTTTAGCGTTTTGCATACATGGAAGTGTAGTGGAGGGGTCTAGGGTCTTTTAGACCCTCGATCCCTCCATAAAGTGTACCTGTCACTACATATTGGTGTCACAAGGCATGTTTACATTGCTTGTGACAGCAATAAAAGTGATCAGATTTTAATAAAGTTAAAAAAAAAGAAAAAATAAATAGGAAAAAAAAAATAAAAATTTAGCCGCCCCCGTCACCGTTAGCTTGCGCACAAAAAAAAACGTATACGCAAGTCGAGCCGCAAATGAAAGCGCTGTTCAAACCACACATGTGAGGTATCTCTATTGACCGTAGTTTGTCGCCATCCCACGGGGGGGCGCAATTTTAAACCATAACATGTTGGGTATCTATTTACTCGGCGTGACATCATCTTTCACAATATACAAAAAAAATGGGCTAACTTTACTGTTTAGTATTTTTTAAATGCAGTGAAATGTGATTTTTCTAATTATTTCCAAAAAAATGGCGTTTTAAAGACGCTGCGCAAATACCGCGTGACAAAAAAGTCTTTGCTAAAAAAATATATATAATGTTTGGGGTTTCTAAGTAGTTTTCTAGGAAAAAATACTGGTTTTAACTTGTAAACAAAAAGTGTCCGAAATAGGGCTGGGGCTTAAACATGGTGTTACCATAGATGCTTGGTTTTTCTACATGTTCCTAACTATTGGAACTTTCTTCTGTACATGTTCATTACCATTTGTGTTCATAATTATCTAAATGCTCTATAATGTGGATGTCGGTTCTTTATATGCTCATTACCATAGGTGCATTGTTCTGTCTATATTCATTATGATAGGAGCTTGGCTGTGTACATGGTCAGTATGGTGGGAGCTATGGATCTGTACTTGACTATTATGAATGGTGTTTGGTTCTGTACATGTCTGTTACAGTGGGTGCTTGCTTTGTGCATGATGTTTACTATGGTTGATTAGATCTAAACATGCTCATACTTTTTATTATGGATGCGTGTTTCTATACATGCCTGTTACTATGGATGATTGGTTTGCATGTTCCTTGAGTTGAGTTGGAACTTCCTTTTGTACATGTTCATTATTGTTGGTTTTCACTGTTCTCTAAATGCTTTTTACTATTAATGTTTGGTTCTGTAAATGCTCATTGCTATGGGTGTTTGGTTTTGTACATAGTGATTACCATGGGTGGCCCTTGGCTTTGTGCATGCTCATTGTCATGGTTGATTAGTTGTGTACAAATCATTAGGGATCAAATCATCTGGAATATGCAGTTCAGTTTTGGGCACCAGTTCACAAAAATGATATCTGGGAACTGGGGAAAGTGCAGAGAAGAGCAATCAAACTGATTGGAGGCATGGAGGAGCTCAGCTATGAGAAAAGATTAGAGGAACTGAATTTATTCTATCTTGAGAAGAGGAGATTAAGGGGGGATATGATCAACATGTATAAATACATTAATGGTCCATATAGTGAATTTGGTGTGGAGTTATTCACTTTAAGGTCATCACAGAGGACAAGGGGGCACTCTTTACGTCTAGAGGAAAATAGATTCAATCTCCAAATACAGAAGGATTCTTTACATTAAGAGCTGTAAAACTTTGGAAAAGACTCCCTCAAGAGCTGGTTCTGGCCAGCTCAGTAGATTGCTTTACAAACAAGTCTGGATTATTTCCTTAAATATACATAATATAATTGAATACTAACATTTATAGATAAAGTTGATCCAGGGAATTTTTGAATGCCTCTCAGGGGATCAGAAAGGAATGTTTTCCCCTGCTGGTGCATATCGGATCATGCTTTGCTGGGTTCTTTGCCTTCCTCTAGATCAAATGATTGGGTAAAGGATTGTGTATATAGGATTGTATGATTATTCCCCCCCCCCCTCCCCCTTCCTTTTCTTGGTTGAACTAGATGGACTTGTGTATTTTTTTAACCAGGCTAACTATGTAACTACACTATATTACCAAAAGTATTGGGACACCTGCCTTTACACACACTTGAACGTTAATGGCATCCCAGTCTAAGTCCGTAGGGTTCAATATTGAGTTGGCCCACCCTTTGCAGCTATAACAGCTTCAACTTTTCTGTGAAGGCTGTCTACAAGGTTTAGGAGTGTGTCTATGGGAATGTTTGACCATTCTTCCAGAAGCGCATTTGTGAGGTCAGGCACTGATGTTGGACAAGAAGTCCTGGCTCACAGTCTCTGCTCTAATTCACCCCAAAGGTGTTCTATTGGGTTGAGGTCAGGAGTCTGTGCAGGCCAGTCAAGTTCCTCTACCCCAAACTCCCTTATCCACGACTTTATGGACCTTGCTTTGTGCACTGGTCCAAATCATTTGGTGGAGGGATGATGATGGTGTGGGGTTGTTTTTCAGGGGTTGGGCTTGGCCCCTTAGTTCCAATGAAGGGAACTCTTAAGGGGTCAGCATACTAAGATGCCTTGGACAATTTCATACTTACAACATTGTGGGAACATTTCGGGGAGGGCTCCCCCCTGTTCCAACATGACTGCGTACCAGTGCACAAAGCAAGGCCTATAAAGACATGAATGACAGAGTTTGGGGTGGAGCAACTTGATTGGCCTACACAGGGTGCTGACCTCAACCTGATAGAACACCTTTGGAATGAATTACAGTGGAGACTGCGAGCCAGGCATTCTTGTCCAACACCAGTACCTGACCTCACAAATGCGCCTCTGGAAGAATGGCCAAACATTCCCATAGACACATTCCTAAACCTTGTGGACAGCCTTCCCAGAAGAGTTGAAGCTGTTATAGCTGCAAAGGGTGGGCCAACTCAATATTGAACCCTACGGACAAAGACTGGGACGCCATTAAAGTTCATGTGCGTGTGAAGGCAGGCGTCCCAATACTTTTGGTAATATAGCGTATGTGTACCATGGGTGCCTAGCTTTGTATATTCATTACTCTGCTGTGAACAGTAAATGTAACTTTTATGGCACTGATCACAAGCTTTGCCAAACTCAATGGATCATGCTTCAGTGTACACTTGTGGTCAGTGGCATAACCTAACAGAAGGTGACGGAGCTAAAAGCTCTTTCTTTCATTCTTCTGAAACCTTTTTCAGAACTGGACAGTTCAAAACTAAGAATATGTTGAAAAGATACATAAACTGAGTCTACCGCCAGTGAAAAGTAACACACAACAACGATCACAACAATCCGTAGATCCATATCGTAATATAATTTTATTTTAAACTTTTCCGGATGTGCGGAGCCGACCTGAGGAAGTCCACCAGGAAGCCGTCACTGTGCTGGGCAAATCATATGTAGCCAAGGCATTCCCACTTCAGATGTTTGGAGAAGTTTTGATTAACAAACCGCTGGCAGTGGTAGAGTTGGCCGATATGAGACATGCCTGCTCATAAGAGAAACTCCCGCCACTTTCCGTTGCATTAGTGCTGGAGCTGCTCATTGGAATTTGCCGGAGAACTTCTTTACTGTAGAAGCATGACTAGATTTGTGGCTTTTACACGTGAATTATAGATGGTCTGGATAATTTAAATAAAGTAATAGGTTGTCCTGCAGTTCGGTCACATTTGTGGGCTGATTTTTATCACCTATTTCATGCTGCCGCAGCAGGCTTTCGTCTGGTGCGATTAGTGTTTGATGATGCCCCGGTATATATTCAGACACTGGTGGTTTGAGGTCACCAGTAATGATTCCCGGGAGGTATTTGTTTGCTAGATTGTGAAGTCTCTGTGGTCCGCAGTTATTGCTCAGGTTCTCTCGGAAAAAGCTTCATGAAAGACTTGGTTGTAAGGTGACTGACTGAATTTGTAGTCATTATTCATGTATTTTAAGAGGAAAGTAAAGTCTATTTCTATTGAGGAATTTACTTTAAATCATTGAATATAGAACCTTTAGGTCAGGGGGTCTTCAAACTATGGTTCTCCAGTTGTTCAGGAACTACAATTCCCATCATGCCTAGTCATGTCTGCGAATGTCAGAGTTTTACAATGCCTCATGGGACGTGTAGTTCTGCAACAGCTGGAGGGCCGTAGTTTGAGGATCCCTGCTTTAGGTGAAGTCCCCTCTCAGACAGTTTTCACTGGAATATGTCCTCATTGGAACATGTCCCCTTACTTTCTTTCCTAGTGATAAGATGGTCACAGTGAAGAAAATAAAATAATGACTTACATTTATAGTTCGAGATTAGAAACTACCTTTCTGTGAACAGCTTAAATCGTAGTTCTGGTCTGAAAAAACAAAAATAGATAAAAATACCCCCGGGACAGTCAGGGCTAGTGCATTTTAGCAATGATAGCCTCTGAACTGTCCCCGGGTTCACTTACCTTTTAGAAGAAATACTTACCTTGAAAAGTTCTTGTCCAGCGCTGCCATCTCAGGTGTGGGCAGCTGAAGCCAGGGCGTCCTCTTCGGTCCCAGAATGCCCTGCACCAGCCCCCCTCGTCAGTTCCGGCACAGGCGCATCATTCCCTGCTAAACAGCTTCTGGGGATGCGACGAGACACCTGCCGCAGAGTAACCCAGGCGCCAGGCCGCTAATTCTAGTCGCCAATGCGACCTAGCGCTTGGGGTTTGTTTGCTGTACACCAATGCCACCAGAAAAATCACTCTTGCTTGAGTTTGGCTTGTTGATTTTCCCAGAAAGACTGCACTAAGATAGAAGTCAAAATCTAGGCACCCCCCCATTTGCAATTGGAATTTCACTTTTGGTGAGGTACTCCCCAAGGGTTAAATACTTCTGAAGGGATGCAGACCCTGCAACTTTTCTCATCAGAATACTTGAGATTGTACCAGGAGATTATAATAAACCAGACTTTACCATTCAGAATCAGTCTGCAAAGGACATGGTGAAACGACAGCTATTTCTTCAGAGCCAAGATATGTTACAATTCTGCTACAAAATTTGTTAAAATCCCTCCAATGTGCATTGATTACCTAGAAGGGATTGTTCCCCCCCCAGCAAAAGTGAGTTACCATTTAATGTAGGATTTCTCAACCAGGTTTCCATGGAATCCTAGGGTTCCCCCAGAGGTTGCTAGGAGTTCCTTGAGAAATTAGCAATTTCTGCCACTCAGGTTCTCCTGACACCATTGATCTTTTTATCTATCTGTAAGGGGGTAATTCTTCCCAATGATCACAAGTGTAAAGATCATTCTTCCCACACTAATGTGTCATGAGTTGTAGAAATAGTCATTATTAGCAGGGGTTTCTTGAGACCGGAAAGTTATTTTAAGGGTTCCTATGTATTGAAAAGGTTAAGACTAAATATTATATTCATTCATATATTTTAATTAAAAAAATATAATTCTTAATAGGTATAAAAATTAATTAATCCATTAGGCTTCGTTCACATTTCAGCGTATGGATCGCGGCGCGATTCCGCCTGCGATCCGGAGATTATTGCAAATCGCGGGACGCCTGTGCGTTGCCCGTGATTTGCAATAGCACCCCAAATGCTGAGCGATGTTTCCGCGATTTCCGCCTGCCGAATCGCGGTAACATCGCGCAAAAAAAAAATCGCGGGACGCATTACGCCCAAAAAAGTACAAGAGCTTCTTTGGAGCGTATTGCGTCCCGCGGTTTTTTTTGCGCGATGTTACCGCGATTCGGCTGGCCGAAATCGCGGCAACATCGCTCAGCATTTGGGGGGCTATTGCAAATCACGGCAACGCACAGGCGTCCCGCGATTTGCAATAATCTCCGGATCGCGGGCGGGATCGCGGCGATTCTGCCCGCGATCCATACGCTGACATGTGAATGCAGCCTTAGTGGTTTGTGGAAAAACCAAATAAAAAAACACGCCACTGTTATTAAGCAGAAAAAAAACAACAACCGATCTAGTCAAGCTGTTTATTTAATTTACTTTTTATATGCTACATTTCCTCTTAAAATATACACAGACTTTTGTTTTCAATTTAATTATTATTGCTGTTCAGGTTTATTTTTTTGGCATGCCGCACGCAATATATACAGCAATATAAATAATCTATGTGTAAAGGTATGCATTCCCTCCTATGTAGCTGTACAACATAAATAATTGGAGGACCAGTTACCATGGCAACCATCTCATAAAATGATGTGTAGGTGAATGCAGAGGTACAGAGGGATAAAAAAAAAAAAATGCACAGTCAGAGTAGGAAATTGATTGGTAAATTAAGTGGCACATGAGGTTTGTTTGAGCTGCTAAAACAAAAAGAGGAGAGAGAGCGAGCGAAGAGGGAGAGAGAGAGAGAGAGGGGGCGTTGTGAATGGTAAGTTTGTGGCGGCGGTTGGCTTTGTCTGCCGGAGGATGAAATATTGGATGGAGGAGAGTGGAGTCAGGAGGTTCCCCGGAGTGCATTGTGAGTCTGCCTTTCTTTGTTTTTTCGGTTGAGTTCAGTCTCATAGGGGCACCACGTGCTGTCATTTTGGCACACCGCTGTTCAGCTCATGATTCTGTCGCCATTCTGAGGACCCCCTGAGTACTTCTGGGCTTGACAATGCTGGCATGCTGTCAAGCCCAGAAGTACATAGGGGATCCTCAACACGGGCATGGAATTATGAGCTGAACGGCAGTGTATCGAAATACTAACCCGTGGTGCCCCTGTGTGTAGACTTGTCCATCATAGGAAAATTAGAATCTTTACCAGCACACCTTGGTTTAGTGATAATCTTGTCCTTTAGTCACATAAGGCAACAGGCATCACAGGGTGACATTTTAGGGTCCTTGCCCCTTGCCTTGAGAAAGGGTCCTTCAAGGTCCCGAAATGCCCTGGGGTGCATGACATAAATGACAGTCCAAGGTCTGCTGGTGAAGATCCCTATTTTTCTATGATTGCATGGTGGTGCCATCCAGCAGTTCACCATAGCACCCTACGCCAATTGGGGGCAAGCATGTAAGGAGAGCGATGGATACAATATAATTTCATTGTCCATCAGACTTAATGTTCTGTAGGGTGTCATGAAGGTGTGTTTGATGGGTGTTTCCAGGGTCCCATGTTTCCAGGGTCTCTTTCCTCACAGCCCCCAGCTGAAACCTCAACCTGTATAGACCATTTATGGGGGCTGATAGGCTTTTAAAATCTTCTAAAAACAAGGAAGATTTATGGAATGCATGACATAAATTACAAGATTATCACTAGTCCAAAGTGTACTGGTGATGATCCTTATTTTCCTATTAATTCAATGGTGGTGCCATCCAGCAATTTCCCATAGCACCCTACGCCAACTGAGGGTGAGCGTGTAGGGAGACCAATGGATGCAATACAATTTCAATGTCCATCAGACTAATGTTCTGTAGGGTGTCGTGACGGCATGTTTGGCGGGTCTTTCCAGGGTCCCATGTGGACATTTTAATCTTTCCCCACCGCCCACAGCTGAACCCTCAACCTTTATAGACTATTTATTGGGACTGATAGGCTTTTTAAAATGTAATCTTCTAAAACCAGGAAGGTTCATGGGATGCATGAATAAATTACAAGATTATCAATAGACCAAGGTGTGCTGGTGATGATCCTTATTTTCCTATGATTTTATGGTGGTGCCATCCAGCTATTCACCATAGTGCCCTACACCAGTGGTTCTCAAATCCGGTCCTCGGGACCCACTAACAGGCCAGATTTTAAGTATTACCTTGGGGGATGCAGACTAGAATACTGCAATCACTGAGAAGCAAATGAGATTACCTGTGATGTAATTTAGTTATCTTGCAAACCTGGCCTGTTGGTGGGTCCCGAGGACCGGATTTGAGAACCACTGCCCTACACCAACTAGTGGTGAGCTTGTAAGGAGAGCGATGGATGCAATACAATCTCAGTGCCGGTTCACACCATTGCGATGACAGACACTGCATGTGATTCAGAGAGCACTACTCCTAAAATCACATGCGATGTCTGTGCGGTGCAAATTCAGCCATACAGTTTGAATGGCTGAATTCGCACCACAATCGCAGTGAACTCGCACAGGACCCTTTTGTTGGTCCGCAGCAGAATCGGATCATGGTGGTTCACACCAGTGCAATCCGATTCATGTGCGAACTATCAGATCGCAATGCGATCTGATCTGGGGGTGTCGTTGACTTAGAATTGACACCCCTAGCGATTCGCATATGGCAGTGTGAACTGCCTGTGCTGCGAATGCGATGCAGGAACATGCAGTAGATTCCCAGTGTTCCCGCATCGCAATAGTGTGAACCGGGACTCAATGTCCATCAGACTAATGATTTTGTTGGGTGTCGTGAAGGTGTGTTTGATGGGGGTTTCCAGGGTCCCATGCAGACATTTTACTCTTTCCCCACAGCCCCCAGCTAAAGCCTCAATCTTTATAGGCAATTTGTTGGGACTGCTAGGCTTTTTACAATGGATTCTTCTAAAACAGAGAAGGTTCATGGTCTTATACTCTTTTCTCCAGTGGACTGTTCCTCCTACCTTTTCTCTGTCTGGGCCTCTTTAGCTTTTACACTTCCAGGAGTGTCGGGATGGATGGCCGTGTCTCCCACCACATATCTCTGACTCCTATGTCACCACTGCTGTCAAGCCCTTTAGATCAGCATTTCTCAATCATACTGGAATGCCTTCTGGGTGTGTCAAAAGTACCATGCTGCATACAATAGTTTTTGCATCCCATGTTTTGTGTCATGTGTTTCAATGGTGCGGATAGGATGGTCGAGGACTATAATGTGAAGGTGAGGGGCTGAGGACTCTAATGTGAAGGGAAGGATGCTGATGGACTGAGGATTCCTATTTAAAAGGGGGGCTGAGGACTTTTGTGAAATGGGGGAATGAGGACTTTTGTGAAATGGGGGGGCTGAGGACTTTTGGGAAATGGGGTGGCTGAGGACTTTTGTGAAATGGGGGAATGAGGACTTTAGTGAAATGAGGGATTGTGGACTCTTGTGAAATGGGGAACTGTGGACTCTTGGGAAATGGGGAATTGTGGACTCTGGTGAACTCTTGTGAAATGGGGAATTGTGGACTCTTGGGAAATGGGGAATTGTGGACTCTTGTGAAATGGGGGGACTAAAGACTCTTGTGAAATGCGGGATTGTGGACTCTTGTGAAATGGGGAATTGTGGACTCTTGGGAAATGGGGAATTGTGGACTCTTGTGAAATGGGGGGACTAAAGACTCTTGTGAAATGCGGGATTGTGGACTCTTGTGAAATGGGGAATTGTGGACTCTTGTGAAATGGGGAATTGTGGTCTCTTGGGAAATGGGGAATTGTGGACTCTTGGGAAATGGGGAATTGTGGACTCTTGTGAAATGGGGGGACTGATGACTCTTGTGAAATAGGGAGACTGAGGGCTCTGAAGTGGAAGGGGGGACTGATGTGGAAGGAGGGGAAAACCGAAGCATCTGATGTGAATGGTGGGGAAAACCGAAGCGTCTGATGTGAATGGGGGACGTTTATATGAAGGGGGGTCTTCAAATATGATAGAGAGACTCTATTATAGATTGGGGTGCCTTAAAGCTTCAGTGTTGTTTTTTATTTACTAGTTTTAGTCAGTGTTTCAGTGGCATCCTAGATTTTGAAATGCTGGAAATACAGAAAAAAAGAACTCTTGATCTGCCAGAAATCCAGTGAGCTCCTAACTACCTTGTTTGAGCTGACAGCGCATTCTTCAATGGACTGGAATCTATCAGTGGTGTTAGACCTGTCTGAGTTTTGCTATGCTGGACTGCAGAACACATCCCACTTTCTCACCATAGTATAAGAAGAAGGCATTCTTCAGTCCAACAGAGAAGAGCTCAGGCAGGGCTGACAACGCCAGTTGAGATTTCAGCGCAGCAGAAGGCCATGTGTTGTCACCACACAAAAGGAAGTTGTGTGGTGAGTACACATGGGCTCAGAGGAAGTAGGTTGGATGATGCTGAACTTAAGACTAAGGACATCCAGTGTAAGAAAAAAAAATATTGCAGGGAAAAACCTTTGGATTGAAGGGGAATATTACACAGTGCATCTAACAGAGGTAAACCCATCTGATTTAGTCTGTTGACACAGGCTGCCAGCAAATGTATTGGATCTTGTAATTAGAAAAATCACCAAGCTTAACAAACTTAGAGGAGTTCCGCCCCCCACCAAAAAATTAAACGTCAGCAGTTACAAATACTGTAGCTGCTGACTTATAATATTAGGACACTTACCTGTTCAGGGATCCCTCAATTTTCCAATTGGCTCTCCGGTGCTGCCGCTGCCATTTGTTATAGAGGAAACCGGCAGTGAATTGTTGTGGCTTCACAGCCAGTTCCCTGCTGCGCGAAGTGCGCTGCGCTTTGTGAATGGCTCTATGGCGGGGGAAGGAGGAGGGGGCCCAACTTCAGGGGGACCTCGCCGCAGTAAGGTCTCCTAGAAGTGGGGACAGGTACCTGTCAAAAACAGGTGCCCCCCCCCAAAAGGTGCCAAATGTGGGGGGGGGGGGAAGCAAACAAGCGCAGCTTCCCCTTTTGGGAGGAGCTCCGCTTTAACCCATGTTTGCACTCTGTATTATAGTGGAAGAAAAGCCTAACACTAACTAGTCTTAAAAATGCCCCCCCCCCCCTCCTTCTCCCACTTACCACTTATCCTGCATAAAAAAGACCTGTGTACTTACCTATATCCAGACTACTCCAGTCCAGTCATGTGATCCTGCAGCTCTGGCTTCCCTATGTTAGTGAGCAGCTGCTGCAAGGTAGCGCTGACAACAGGTGGGCCATGGGAGCCTATGGATGACATCACGGCTCCTTGAATTCACAGCCATTGTCGAGCGCTCCCCTAGGCCAGGTTCACACTTGTACAGTGCCACCTAATGCGCACACAGTTTCGCACATTTACATGCATTGCGTGTAGGTCAGCCCATTCTTTTCAATGGTCTGCCCTTCCTGCAGTAAACGTGGGAAAAGTAGTCCCCGGCCTTTTCTGTGCGTTTGGGGAAAGCTCACGCATTCCCTACATACAGAGATGAGCCGGAGCTGCGGAATCGTATACGTCTGATGAAGGAGCCGACTGCGCACGCTCTGAAACGCGTTACGTCACTTCCGGAGAGAGCTTGCGGTCTACCGCTGCCTCCACCTGAACCAGCTCCTCTGCGATCCTTCCTGCACCGTCATCACCCGGCTGCGGGCCAGTCGGGATGTGGAAGATTGAGTGCAGGAAGTGATCTTACTATGGAACATGGACTCAAGAAAACCTTTATGTGAGTTACTATTTTAATTTGTCATGTAATAAATTGTTGCTACATTCAGCGGCGCCTGTTTCCTTCCTTCATAATTTTGGTCAGGTACTTGCCCATACCTTGTGTAGCACCCTCCTAGGTAGGTGCTAGGTAAAACATATCTGTGGCCCTGTTCTGCTTATCAGGAGGGTTTGATCTGTTAGTTGAGCCTGTCACATGTTTCTAAGTGTGATTCATTGGGTCTGAGGGAATGTCCCCACTATAGCCAATGAGGGAGCTCATTGGACAGTGGAGGAAACCTAGCCAGTGGCACACTCTGTTTTATGTCAGTTCCAGTGGGAGGGCATTCCTGCAATGCATCCTGGGATTGCACATAAATCTGAGGGGAGCATGTGATAGCATGTCTTTGGGCGGGAAGCCAGGTCCCAGGAGGAAGGTGACGGCTGTCTCTCCTCCTGTTGATGTGAGGAAGGTGGTCCAGGCAGTCGGCCTAGGGACCGGGGGTTGAGCTGCAGAAGGATCCAGTGTGCTGACCAAGTGGAGCTGCTGGGCAGAACACTTCTGGAAAAACAGTATCGTGAGTACTCAAGGATCTGCCCAGGGGTCTGTCTAAGAGAAGGGACCACTCCAGAGAGGTCAAGGGGATGCAGAAGTCAGCTAACCCAGAGTGTTACAGTAAAGGGGGTGCCAAGTTGTTAAGCCCTGAAGATTAGGGGTAAAGGGGGTGCCAGGAAGGGCCCTGAAGATTAGGGGGTAAAGGGGGCGCCAGGAAGGGCCCTGAAGATTAGGAGATAAAGGGGGTGCCAGGAAGGGCCCTGAAGATTAGGGGTAAAGGGGGTGCCAGGAAGGGCCCTGAAGATTAGGGGTAAAGGGGGAACCAGGAAGGGCCTTGAAGATTAGGGGTAAAGGGGGAGCCAGGAAGGGCCCTGAAGATTAGGGGTAAAGGGGGAGCCAGGAAGGGCCCTGAAGATTAGGGAGTAAAGGGGGCGCCAGGCAGGGCCCTGAAGATTAGGGGTAAAGGGGGAGCCAGGAAGGGCTCTGAAGATTAGGGGTAAAGGGGAGCCAGGAAGGGCCCTGAAGATTAGGGAGTAAAGGGGGCACCAGGAAGGGCCCTGAAGATTAGGGAGTAAAGGGGGCGCCAGGAAGGGCCCTGAAGATTAGGGGTAAAGGGGAGCCAGGAAGGGCCCTGAAGATTAGGGAGTAAAGGGGGCGCCAGGAAGGGCCCTGAAGATTATGGGTAAAGGGGGAGCCAGGATGGGCCCTGAAGATTAGGGGTAAAGGGGGCACCAGGAACAGCCCTGAAGATTAGGGGTAAAGGGAGCGCCAGGAACGGCCCTGAAGATCAGGGGTAAAGGGGGAGCCAGGAAGGGCCCTGAAGTTGCTCAGCAGTACAGTCAACTATAAAGGACGGCTACCTCAGGAAAGGAGAACCTTAGGAAGCTAAAAGGACTTTTTCACAGTCAAAGGTGAAATACAGTAATCGGCCTAGCCGTAACTAGCTCAAACAGCGTTAACCAGCGTCAGTCAGCATATTTTGTACAGTCCCTGCCTTTTTGTGTATAGTTCAGTTATTGGAGTATCCCACTCATCCCTTCTCCTATCCAAGTTCCATATAAAACATAAAAACCAAAGAAACTGGACTGGTCCTTGTCTGAGGTAAAACACTTGGAAACATGTCAGAATGTTCTGCTGTTGCTAATAGTAACCCAGGGGGGCCCACACACAGCAGCTCCTATGGGAGTAGTGCTACACTTGTATACCGATACTTTGCTGTGCGATTTGCGTCCATACAAAATGAACAGACGGAAATCGCACTGCAAACAATAGCATGCCATTTGAACCAGAATGCAGTGCGATTCTCCTGTCCGAAACACGGGCGGTTTCCCCCACCGATCCTGTGTGAACCCAGGCTTGTCATAGCGATTTCAGCTTGGGCTCACACAAGAGCAGTGCGGGAAACTGCACGCGATTCGGACAGGAATCACACCACATTCCTGTTCAAATTGCATGCGGGATTTGCACCCATTCATTTTGTATGGATTTAAATTGCACCATAAAGTATTGGTTTTGGGTATTGGGGCATCCCTACTACATATGATTGATATTTTTATGTTTGGCTTAGACGTGCCCTGCAGGGGGCGAGCGTGCACTGCTGAAGGCGCACTTCCGCCCCCGCTCGTTCACAGGCATCCCCGCGCGAGTGACCGGCGGCTCCGATGTCCGCCGGTCACTCGCAATCTCCCGCTGGAGAGGGAGAAAGGCAGGCGGCTGATGTAAACACAGCCATCTGTCAGTTTTCCTGGTGTAACTGCAGAGACTATACGATCCTGCTATGTAGGACCGTATGTCTTTGTGGTTACATCACAAGCCACGCCCCTTTACAGTTGGAATCACACCTCTAGGGACACACTTAACCCCTTGATCACTAATAAAGTTAACCCCTTCCCTGCCAGTGTCATTATTACAGTAACAGTGCATATTTATAGCACTGATCACTGTAGTAATGTCACTGGTAACCCCAAAAGTGTCAAAAATGTCAGTTAGGGGTCCGATCTGTCCGCCACAATGTCGCAGTCCCGCAAAAAAAAAAAAACGCAGATCGCCGCCATTACTAGGTAAAAAAAAAAACAATAAAAATGACATAAATCTTTCCCTTAGTAAATGCAATAACTTTTGCGCAAACCAATCAAAATACGCTTATTGCAATTTTTTTTTACCAAAAATATGTAGCAGAAAACAAATTGGCCTAAAATGTTAAAAAATTTTGATTTTTACATTTTTTTGGGGGGGAATTTCATATAAAAAAATGTGAAAAATATTATTTTTTCAAAATTGACGCTCTTTTTTTGTTTATAGCGCAAAAAATAAAAATCGCACAGGGGATTAAATACCACCAAAAGAAAGCCCTGTTTGTGGGAGAAAAAGTATGTCAATTTTATTTGGGTACAGCATCGCACGACCGCGCAATTGTCCATTAAACTCACGCAGTGCCGAATCGCAAAATACCCCCTGGTCTTTTAGCAACCAAATCCTCCGGGGCTTAAGTGGTTAATATTGGTCTTGGATGAATGTGATCACCGCACCTTCGTCTTGTCGTCGGCCCTGTCACGTGCTCACGTTCGTTCAGGATCTCCGCTTGCGTCTGGTAAACGTGAGCCACCAGTGCAAAGACTGGAATGGTTCCCAGTGTGGGCTGCAGAAGCCGGGGTCAGCCTTTTGTTCAGGCGTTTGTTTTGTGCGCTCGCTCGCTGTGTGATGATGAGAAATTCAGATTGTATTGGTCTCAGGGAAAATGACTGCGGTAGATTGTGTGCATTAGTAGAAAACCTCGGGAGACGCTCCATGTGAGCTATTCATGGCAGAAACGGCTACTTATGTGTAATTCAGAGGAGCTCTGTACTTTGTGGGCAGTCTATGAGCTGGGCGCTTTAATGTGCCCTGCATGGTGGGGTAGAAGTCATAATCGGGGGGTCATGCTGCACGTGGCATTTATTTTTAATCCATGTGTATGGCATTTTCAGAGTGTTTAATGCTGAACTGCATGCAAATACACAACACACAAATGCATGCGGCTCTCTGATAATTAATACATCAGTAGTAAAATCGGTGTAAGTACCTAAATTCAATCAGCCCCTGTACAGCAGAGCCCAGAGTGGGAAAGGAAGAAGCAGCACACAGTTCAATAATCATGCTAATAGGAGGAGAGAGCAGAGTGACTGAGAGATGAGATCATAACTGAGCTGCTTCTCCTTTCACTGGCTGGGAGCGGGTTCAGAGTGACCTGGGCTCAGAGGAAGTGGGCTGAATAGTGCTGGCCGTGAGATTAGAGTAAAAGAAGCAGCAGCCCACTGAACCAATCAGTTCAATGAGCATGCTGATAGGAAGAGAGAGCAGAGTGACTGAGAGATGAGCTCATTACTGATTTGCTTCTCCTTTCACTGGCTGGGAGCAGGTTCAGAATGACCTGGGCTCAGAGAAAGTGGGTTGAATAATGCTGGCTGATAGGAAGAGAGAGCAGAGTGAGAGAGAGATGGGCTCATCGCTGAGCCACTTGTCTTTTCATTGACCAGTCACAGGCTGGGGCGTGTCCAGGATGACCTGAGCTCAGTGGAAGTGGGACTGAGGACATCTAGTGTAAGATAAAAGTACTGCAGGGGAAATCTCTGGATTGAAGGTATATATTGTCCAGGTCATCAGAGTCAAACATTTTAATTAGTTTGTTTACACAGACGCCAGCAAGCATGCTGGGCCTTCTAATTCAAAAACACAACATGCTTTGCTAACTAAGGCCCCGTTCACACTGGGGCGACGCTACTTCGGACCGCGACCTCCGAGGTCGCGGTGCGAGCAGCGCGCCGCGACCTCGGAGCAGCCGCCACGGACTTCATAACATTGAAGTCTATGGCGGTCGCCTCCTGGTCGCCCCAAAGAAGCTCCAGACCCTTTTTCTAAGTCGGAGCGACTTGTGTCGCTCCTATTAGAACGGGTCCGCAGCTTCCCTATTGGAGGCGACCTGCGGCGACCTGTGAGGCGACCAGGTCGCCTCACAGGTCGCCCTAGTGTGAACCGGGACTTAGTCTTACGTTGAATTAGGTAAGTGTTTTTTTTTAATGTTTTTCTAATGACAAAAAAAAAAAAATAGTTTACAAACATGTACATGTTAGTCCCCGTTCAGCCCCGTTCACACTGGGGCGATCCGACTTGGGGGGGCAACCTCCGAGGTCGCGGTGCGAGCAGCGCGCCGCGACCTCGGAGCGGCCGGCACGGACTTCATAACATTGAAGTCTATGACGGTTGCGCCGGGTCGCCCCAAAGAAGCTCCGGACCCTTTTTCTAGGTCGGAGCGACTTGTGTCACTCCTATTAGAACGGGTCCGCAGCTTCCCTATGGAAGGCGACCTGTGAGGCGACCAGGTCGCCTCACAGGTCGCCTTAGTGTGAGTCCCCGTTCACACTAAGGCGACCTGTGAGGCGACCTGGTCGCCTCACAGGTCGCTGTAGGTCGCCTTCCATAGGGAAGCTGCGGACCCGTTCTAATAGGAGCGACCCAAGTCGCTCCGACTTAGAAAAAGGGTCCGGAGCTTCTTTGGGGCGACCCGAAGCGACCGTCATAGACTTCAATGTTATGAAGTCCGTGCCGGCCGCTCCGAGGTCGCGGCGCGCTGCTCCCACCTCGACCTCGGAGGTCGCCCCCCCAAGTCGGATCGCCCCAGTGTGAACGGGGCCTAAAAGTACAAGTGAAGTTTGTGTGCACTAAAAAGACGCTTTGGAGTGCAGAGGAGAGATCTGGGGTCTAAAAGACCCCCATATCTCTCCATATAGAGGACCACGCTATCACAAGGGATGCTGTTCATCCCTTATAATACCAATAAAGTTGATCAACAAAAAAAAAAAAAAATGTATTGAAAGGTACTGTGTAAAAAAAAAAAAAATGATGACATAAAATGTATAGTGCCCCCATGCTCACATGCAAAGGCAAACACGCACACAGGTCCCACACACATACATAAACAGTGATTGCACCACACACGTGAGGTATTGCAGCGAACTTCAGAATGAAAGCAAATATTCCAGCCCCAGACCTCCTCTGTAACTCTAAACTGGTAACCTGTAAAGGCTTTTAGGCTCCGTTCACATGTAGGCATTTTGGGGCGTTTTTGGGGAATTTTTCTGCTCTAGGATCAGCTCTCAAAACGCCCAACAAGACAAATCCTATTAATTTCAATGGCCCCTGTTCACATCTGAGCGTTTTGACGCTGTGAGCAAAACGCCCAACGCTCAAAAAAGTACATGTGCTTCTTTTTGGGCAGATTACAGGCATTTTCCATTGGTCTCTATTCAATCTAAAAACGCCTGCAGAAAAAACGCCTGTAAAAACGCCTTTAAATCGCGGTAAAAATCGCGGTAAAAATCGCTGTAAAATTGCGGTAAAAAACGCACGAAAAACGCTACGCTCAGGTGTGAATGTAGCCTTAGAGCGTTGCCTATAGAGATTTTCAGGTACCATAGTGGCATTTTTTTTGTACGTACAGTGGGTACGGAAAGTATTCAGACCCCCCTTAAATTTTTCACTCTTTGTTATATTGCAGCCATTCGCTAAAATCATTTAAGTTCATTCTTCTTCCTCATGAATGTACACATAGCACCCCATACTGACAGAAAAACACAGAATTGTTGACATTGTTGCAGATTTATTAAAAAAGAAAAACTGAAATATCACATGGTCCTAAGTATTCAGACCCTTTGCTGTGACACTCATATATTTAACTCAGGTGCTTTCCATTTCTTCTGATCATCCTTGAGATGGTTCTACACCTTCATTTGAGTCCAGCTGTGTTTGATTATACTGATTGGACTTGATTGGGAAAGCCACACACCTGTCTATATAAGACCTTCCAGATCACAATGCATGTCAGAGCAAATGAGAATCATGAGGTCAAAGGAACTGCCTGAAGAGCTCAGAGACAGAATTGTGGCAAGGCACAGATCTGGCCAAGGTTACAAAAAGATTTCTGCTGCATTTAAAGGTTCCTAAGAGCACAGTGGCCTCCATAATCCTCAAATGGAAGACGTTTGGGACGACCAGAACCCTTCCTAGAGCTGGCCGTCCGGCCAAACTGAGCTATTGGGGGAGAAGAGCCTTGGTGAGAGAGGTAAAGAAGAACCCAAAGATCACTGTGGCTGAGCTCCAGAGATGCAGTCAGGAGATGGGAGAAAGTTGTAGAAAGTCAACCATCACTGCAGCCCTCCACCAGTCGGGGCTTTATGGCAGAGTGGCCCGACAGAAGCCTCTCCTCAGTGTAAGACATATGAAAGCCCGCATGGAGTTTGCTAAAAAACACCTGAAGGACTCTAAGTTGGTGAGAAATAAGATTCTCTGGTCTGATGAGACCAAAATAGAACTTTTTGGCCTTAATTCTAAGCGGTATGTGTGGAGAAAACCAGGCACTGCTCATCACCTGTCCAATACAGTCCCAACAGTGAAGCATGGTGATGGCAGCATCATGCTGTGGGGGTGTTTTTCAGCTGCAGGGACAGGACGACTGGTTGCAATCGAGGGAAAGATGAATGCGGCCAAGTACAGGGATATCCTGGACAAAAACCTTCTCCGGAGTGCTCTGGACCTCAGACTGGGCCGAAGGTTTACCTTCCAACAAGACAATGACCCTAAGCACACAGCTAAAATAACGAAGGAGTGGCTTCACAACAACTCCGTGACTGTTCTTGAATGGCCCAGCCAGAGCCCTGACTTAAACCCAATTGAGCATCTCTGGAGAGACCTAAAAATGGCTGTCCACCAACGTTTACCATCCAACCTGACAGAACTGGAGAGGATCTGCAAGGAGGAATGGCAGAGGATCCCCAAATCCAGGTGTGAAAGACTTGTTGCATCTTTCCCAAAAAGACTCCTGGCTGTATTAGATCAAAAGGGGGTTTCTACTAAATACTGAGCAAAGGGTCTGAATACTTAGGACCATGTGATATTTCAGTTTTTCTTTTTTAATAAATCTGCAACAATGTCAACAATTCTGTGTTTTTCTGTCAGTATGGGGTGCTATGTGTACATTCATGAGGAAGAAGAATGAACCTAAATGATTTTAGCAAATGGCTGCAATATAACAAAGAGTGAAAAATGTAAGGGGGTCTGAATACTTTCCGTACCCACTGTAATTTTAAAGTGGGACATGTTAGGTATTTATTTACTGTAAAATCATCTTTTATGTTTCACCCAAAAATGTTGTATTATATTGTGTTTGTGTGCACTAAATTTCATTAAACTGTATTTTTTTTCCCCTAAACGTTTGTGTTTGATAAACTGCTACTCAAATATCAGGTGACATAAAAATATGCAACACCCACCATTTTATTCACTTAGGCCCCTGCAAAAAAAAATATATATATACCGGTGTGTGTGTGTGTATATATAGATAGATAGATAGATAGAGATAGATATTGATATATATATATATATACTGTACATATAAATAATGTTGGGGGTTTTAAGTCATTTTTAGTAAAAAATTGAGATTTTTACATGTATGAGAGAAAAGTCAGAATTGGCCTGGGCTGGAAGTGGTTAATAGAGAACTGAAGGGAGATTGGATGATCTACATTGAGCAACGGTCTTCTTACAGGAATAAATTTGAGAACGCTCTGCAGATGTAATGACTCAGGACAGTATGTTCCGATCACTATTGTGTCTGCCGAACTGTCAGGAAGACTCTGTATTTCTCTGACACATCTCTCTCCGCTCTGCGTCTTCTCCGGATTAAATTAACACTTTGCACTCGGATTTGATAGCGCTGTATGAGTGACGGTTAAATATCCATTAACCATTCGTCTGGAATTACAGTGGATCTCTAACCACAAGATTTGTTTGTGATACAGTAGAAAAGGTTTTTTTGCATCTGTGCTGGGGGGAAGGGGGGAGGATTTCTTGTGACTTTATCTAACACATGCCAGGGTTGTCACTGTCACATTGGTTGTGCGCTCAACCAAACTGTCAAACCATCCAATGTCTGGTGTCATAACTGATCATATGTGCAGCACCATGACAGTTGAAGATCAAACAAGTGGCCTTGCTTGAAAACATTAGGAGGGTTTGGTTCCTCTTTAAAGCGGAGTTCCAGCCATTTACTCACCTGTCCAACGGTCCAGCGATGCGGCCGCCGGAAGCCTCGATCCTCTCCCTCGGCGCCGGCATCACTGCTGTGGGCACCCGGCTGTGACAGTTTGCGGCTTCACAGCCGGGTACCCACTGCGCATGCGCGAGTCGCGCTGCACGCCGTGATTGGCCGGCAATCTTCTGGGACCTCTGACGTGTCCCAGAAGATTGCAGGGAGGGAGGGGGAGAGGAGAACTTCCGCTCAGGGCGCCGCGGCGCTCCGAGCGGAAGTGGGAGCGGGTACCTGTCAAAACTAGGTACCCGCTCCCCCCCCCCCCCAAAAATGACATGCCAAATGTGGCATGTCGGGGGGTCAGGACTCCCTAAAGCGGAAGTTCCACTTTTGGGTGGAACTCCGCTTTAAGGCTCCATGTACACGGGACGTTGTTAAAAGTCCCTTTGAATGCTGGAATTTTTAGGACGTTTGAAACGTCCGTTCGGTCGCGTTTGTACCCGCGTTTAGCAGGCGTTTACGTTTAGAAGCGTTCCTAGAGGTCAAAAAAATTATTCCCCTTTAAAATGGAAAAACGCGAACGCTAAACGCGGGTCATTCGCGTTCGGATGCGTTCAGACGCGTTTGTGCGTTTGAAACGCCGGGAAACACACGTTCGAACACAAATAATTGCGTTCTAAAAACAGTCCCTGAACGCAACTGCCTGCAAATGACTGTAAACGACCTGGTGTACATGGACAGATAAGATAACATGTAGATGGGTTCAGGGGCTTCTGAAAAAAACGCCCAACTGCTCCTAAACGGCCATTTCCAGCGTCCCGTGTACATGGAGCCTAATTCTTATTCCAGTTTCTAACTTTGCAAGTTTTCAAAGTTATTTTGTATACAGTATATCCACATCCAGCCCAAGCCAATTCTGGCATTCCTCTCCTACATGTTAAAATCCGTATTCTTTTGCTAGAAAATTACTCAGAACCCCTAAACATTTTTTAGCAGACATCCTAGAGAATAAAATGGTGGTCATTGCAATTTATGTCACACAGCGAGTACGCAGTGATTTTTCAAACACAATTCTTTGGGGAAAAAATGCAATTTTATGAATTTTAATGCAAAAAATCTCAATATATAACCCAATTTTTTGGTAAAAATTATGTTACATCGAGTAAATGGATGCCTAACCTGTCACATTTTAAAATTGCGTACACTCATGGAATGGCGCCAAAATTCGGTCATATAGGCTACGATGGCAGGGGAGAGGCGCTGGAGGGTGGCGTCTCCTCCTGCTGCCTGTAAAAGCAATCCAATGGCTGAACAACTGCTAGGATGGGAATCGCCGGCTGAAAAGAAAGCTATCTGGAGGATCCCTGTAGCTGCAGGCATCCTCCACATCTCACCACTTCAACCTTAAGAGACGTCTTATTACATCCTACAGGTGGGAATTGGAGCTATACAGTATATCACAAAAGTGAGTACACCCCTCAAATTACTTTTCATGTAATAACACTGAAGAAATTACACTTTGCTACAATGTAAAGTAGTGAGTGTACAGCTTGTATAACAGTGTAAATTTGCTGTCCCCTCAAAATAACTCATCACACAGCCATTAATGTCTAAACCGCTGGCAACAAAAGTGAGTACACCCCTAAGTGAAAATGTCCAAATTGGGCCCAAAGTGTAAATATTTTGTGTGGCCACCATTATTTTCTAGCACTGCCTTAACCCTCTTGGGCATGGAGTTCACCAGAGCTTCACAGGTTGCCACTGAAGTCCTCTTCCACTCCTCCATGATGACATCACAGAGCTGGTGGATGTTGGAGACCTTGCGCTCCTCCACCTTCCGTTTGAGGATGCCCCACAGATGCTCAATAGGGTTTAGGTTTGGAGACATGCTTGGCCAGTCCATCACCTTTACCCTCAGCTTCTTTAGCAAGGCAGTTGTCATCTTGGAGATGTGTTTGGGGTCGTTATGATGTTGGAATACTGCCCTGTGGCCCAGTCTCTGAACGGAGGGGATCATGCTCTGCTTCAGTATGTCACAGTACATGTTGGCATTCATGGTTCCCTCAATGAACTGTAGCTCCCCAGTGTCGGCAGCACTCATGCAGCCCCAGACCATGACATTCCCATCACCATGCTTGACTGTAGGCACAACACACTTGTCTTTGTACTCCTCACCTGGTTGCCACCAAACACGCTTGACACCATCTGAACCAAATAAGTTTATCTTGGTCTCATTAGACCACAGGACATGATTCCAGTAATCCATGTCCTTAGTCTGCTTGTCTTCAGGAAACTGTTTGCGGGCTTTCTTGTGCATCATCTTTAGAAGAGGCTTCCTTCTGGGAGGACAGCAATGCAGACCAATTTTTTGCAGTGTGTGGCGTATGGTCTGAGCACTGACAGGTTGATTCTCTGCAGCAATGCTGGCAGCACTCATACATCTATTTCCCAAAGACAACCTCTGGATATGATGCTGAGCACCTGCACTCAACTTCTTTGGTCCACCATGGCGAGGCCTGTCTGAGTGGAACCTGTCCTGTTAAACCGCTGTATGGTCTGACCACCGTGCTGCAGCTCAGTTTCAGGGTTTTGGCAATCTTCCTAAAGCCTAGGCAATCTTTATGTAGAGCAACAATTCTTTTTTTCAGATCCTCAGAGAGTTCTTTGCCATGAGGTGCCATATTGAACCTCCAGTGACCAGTATGAGAGAGTGAGAGCGATAACACCAAATTTAACACACCTGCTCCACATTCACACCTGAGACCTTGTAACACTAATGAGTCACATGACACTGGGGAGTGAAAATGGCTATTTGGCCCAATTTGGACATTTTCACTTAGGGGTGTACTCACTTTTGTTGCCAGCGGTTTAGACAATAATGGCTGTGTGTTGAGTTATTTTACGGGGACAGCAAATTTGCACTGTTTATACAAGCTGTGCACTCACTACTTTACATGTAGCAAAGTGTAATTTCTTCAGTGTTGTCACATGAAAAGATATAATAAAATATTTACAAAAATGTGAGGGGTGTACTGCGCGCGTGTGTGTGTATCTCTCTCTATATAATATATATATATATATATATATATATATATATATATATATTATATAAATGTTTTCCAAATAAACATTAAAGCGGAGTTTCGGCCTCGGAAAAGTTTTTTCACTAAAAATACCCCCGGGACAGTCAGGGCTAGTTTTAGAAGAAATACTTACCTTGAAAATGTCTTCTCTAGCGCTGCCATCTCAGGTGTGGGCAGCTGAAGCCAGGGCGTCCTCTTCTGTGTCCTCTTTGTCCCAGAATGCCTTGCACCGGCCCCGTTCGTCAGTTCCGGTGCAGGCATGTCATCCCTCCACAGCTTCTGGGCATGCCAGTTTTGCCCTTTCTGACTAGGTCCCTTTGTGTGTGATGCGCTGGCCCAGATTTAGATGCAGACTTCATTTAGTGATTCCTATCAGTGGAACAATTACTCTGTTCGATGAGCATAGCTGGAAATAGCAGAGATATCTCTCATTTATATCTCGTTGCTGCCCTTTTCAGTGGGTCTCTTAGAGCAGAACGTCCTCCTGCTTTACCGGTAAAAGCTGACGTCTCTATTCATGTGATTACTCATCTCGATTGTTCAGGTACTACACTGGTAGACCCCTCTAGGCAGAAACATTGGTGTGCCAACAAGTGCAGGACAGATCCACCTCTCTTTCACAGTATCAAATCTCTCCCATTAGCAGGATACAGAGTTAACCACAAGATACATATGTTTGCTGTTTTGCATGCTGAAATATTTCTAACTCTGTTGAGCCAGTCTTGTGATTCACATAGCATTAGACACTCCATAGCTAGGGAAGTGACACCAATATTTTGTCTGTGGTTATGCCGCCTCCTGTGTCACTTGTTTTCTCCATTAATAAGAGTAACACCACACCTATGAGGTCCTTTCTCCATTCTCCTTCTGTCTGGAAGTAGTGTGCGGTGCAGTAGAGCCGGTTTGGCTTACAATGCAGAATCTCTTGTGCTAAGGCCAGCCATACACAGAGCAAATTTCTTTCCTGAAACTATGGGTTACCATCCCTGCCAGAAGACAGTAAATAATGCTAGCCGCTATAGCAGCTGCTAGCGATAATTGCAGGAAAAGCCTTGCACGCTGGTTGTACCCAATTTGATTGATTCAGTCAACTTGGTACATTCTGCCTGCCCATACACGATTCGAATCCCAGCCGGTTCAGCAGGATTCAACCCGTGTATGGCCTGCTATCCAGGAGATTGCAGGGGGATAATATAAACGCAGATTACGGGCAGTTTTAGTCGTATTTTAAAAGTTTATGTATATGTTCCATTTCAAATGCCGCTTTGACATACTTCTATAGACCTACTCTGTCCGGACTGTATAGTGACCTGCTGACTTGGTACCATCCACAGACAGCTTAACTCTAAAGTAAGTAAGTCACAGAAGTTGAATCCATTGCAATTTTACGTTAGCTAATTGCAGTACAGAGGATATTTTTCCAGTCTCTTGAAGTGTAAGAAGACCATGACTTTTTCTAAGCCCTGCCTCTGTGAATAACAAACACTGACTGAGGGGACATGAAAGAAGGGGGGATGGTCTAGATAGGTCTAAACTAACTAGTTTACATTATTAAACATGTTGTAATGGCCTAAATCCACCACTAGATGTTGGCACACTACCAAAAAATTGCAACCTACTGCAGTTTAATCACTTGCTGACCTTATAACTTAAATATACAGTGGCAAAGTGGCACGGCTGCACTGGATCATGCACCTAGTATGTGATTCAACACTTCCAGACCTAGGGCACGCAGGTGCGTGCCAATTGCGGCCCACCCCGCTGTGACTATACACAGTAGGAACTGATTTGCGAGTACCGCTGACTTCTTTTCCACCGGCACCTGCTGATGGTACAGGGGGGGGGGGGGGGGGAGCAGAGGTCTGCCTATGTAAACAAGGCAGATCCCCGTGCTGTCACTAGGGAACATGGATCCATGCCTTCCCCTAGTACAAACATCTCCCCTACAGTAAGAAAACACCAGCTGGGGACACAGCTAACCCTTTGATCGCTCCTAATGTTAACCCCTTCCCAGCCAGTGTCTCTAGTACAATGACAGTGCATATATTTTTTAGCACTGATCACTGTATTATTGTCACTGGTCCTCAAAAGTGTCAGTATGGACTAGTTTACACTTCTTTCAAAACAAGGTTTTCAGACAATCAAAGCCCATGTCACTAAATAAAATGTTTAGCTTACAGTCCTGTTTACACCTTGCTTATGCATTGTTTTGCTTTGCTTCAGCTTCACTTCAAAAATGATACACCATGTCGCTTTAATGGTGCTTCAAAGCCTCTATAGAAGTCTATGACAAAGCTTGCTTGAAGCATTATCGAAGCACCACTAAAGCATCATTGAAGCATCATCAAAGCTTCATCGAAGCACCACTGAAGCATCAAAAACACCAAAAATTGGTGTTTTTCGTTATTACCATCCATAGTCCTTGCTTCCACTCTGTGGAACTACAGCTAACAGCCGGCAAGTGAAGCACTTGGATTACTATTGGGCTGACTCATCCCCCCCCCCCCCCCAGCCCTTTATAAGAGGTTCTTTTGTTGTTTCTTTCTGAAATTCTTGACTATAGCCTTAACAGAAAGGGAGAGAGGGAATCCCTCCAAAGTGGATGCCACCGGATCACTGGAACTAGCGTACCCATTGGATGATTTCCCCTCTTTTCCTGTTCTGGTGTTCTGGGGATTTTCCTTTACTATTGGTAACATTGGTCATTAGGTTGAATCTCCCTAATGAGGACCTAACCCTTTCACTTTATCCAAAACTTAAACAAATGTTGGCTTTAAGTCTACTTTGATGGGTATTTCATCCTTGCAATGTGGGTGGTAGGCCCATTTCAAGGATTTTTTTCATCCCAGATTTTGGCTGTTCTTGAACTTGAAGCCTGTTGTGAATAACCATGGTTAAACCCACAGATGTAAAGGAAACCTGAGCTACCTAAATGTCCAACCTCTGAAAACTAGCGATAAAGTGGTGCTATGGGTGTATACCAGGGATCCTCAAACTGCGGCCCTCCAGCTGTTGCGGAACTACACATCCCATGAGACATTGTAAAACTCTGACATTCACAGACATGACTAGGCATGATGGGAATTGTAGTTTCATTAGTGTATGACTGAAGCATTTAATTGGCTGATATGGGACGTCATCTTTGTTTTTCGCTTGCTTCAGTTTTCAAAAGTAATTTGCTCGGGTTGCAGGTTTGGCGGAGTGTTATTTGCTGGGCATTGATAGGACGCTTTGTGTGTCTCTTCCCATCTCCCATGTCATCTGGCACACTGAGCTCAAGGCAGCCGGCCAGGAATAACTTTTCACTTGGGCTGACATCAGGGGCCAGCTGCACATCCTATAGGCTGTCTCAGGGAAATAAACAGGTTTTCTCACATCCCCCTCGAGAGCCCAGCGTCTCTACTGTTAACCCTGCAGGTGACTGACACCGACAGTTGTAGACACCCATTAGGAAACCTGTCACTTGGTGGTAGAACTAGAGCTGCCGATGTGGAGGGGAAGGAAGAACGGATGCTGTGTCCTAATTTTTCCAATCCCCGCTCTACCGTGTTAAACCCCACCCCTGAGCATATCCCCAAAAAAGTGCTAGGAATTTAGGTTGTCAAAGAGCTTGGTAAAGCTGGCAAGGGCATTCTATTTAGAAAGGTATAGGAAGATGGTTAAGCCCAGCTCAGTGCCATCTTAAGAGCATTAAAGGGCCCCGGGCAATGCAGTGCATTGGGGCCCTGCCTACACAATCACCCACAAGAATAAAAATGCAAATTATCGATAAGGCGATATTTATTGGTACAGCAGTGCCAGGCTAATGACAGCTTCCAAGTTTGGCGGCTGGGTCCAGTGAATACACACAGAGACGGCAGTCAGACTCTACTGTCCTGTGTGTGCCTGTTCCCGTGGAGGCAGACAGGCATTCCTGCAGTTGTGGGCTCCCCCTCCATGGCCCATGTGGCCTGACAGCAGCACAGGGCCGACAGGTGCTTGCCACCTGCTAAGTTCGGCAGCGGGATGCACATGGAATCGGGACTAATGCTTGACTGGGGCTGGGTCGCTGGTTAGGTAGGGCCCCCCGGGCAACTGCATGCCCATTCGGTAAGATGGCTCTGGCCCAGCTGAATTTTCAGTCTAAATCAGCTAAATAAATTCCAGGTGCCCAAAAGCAAAAGGTGTTCAATGTCTTAGAGTGCTTTCTTTAGAAGAGAAAAGCCTGTCGCCTGCCAACATGCTGAAGAGAAGGATCTTTTCTCTCTGTGGGGAAGCTGTGGTCTCTCTGCATAGGTCTGGTACACTCTCTGCTGGGTCACACCTATTGCTTTGCAATCAACAAAGCTTGTGCTCCCTTCTGATTGAAGATATTTGGCTCTGTCTAATGCTTCTTGCATGCTGGACTTTTAGCCCCAGTGCATGAGACTCCAGTGTGAAGCTGAGGGCGGAAGGCACAGACCCACTGTCCAGCCCTACTGCCGGCAGCCTGTGAAACACAGCTGCTGGGGCTGGACAGTACACCTAGCAGTACTAACGTTTAGGGTAGTATTTGCTTAGGGACAAATGCCCGGAGAACACGCTGTCTTTGTTCTGAGCATTAATCCCTGGGTGCATACCGCCCCAAAAGTTGGTACCGCTCGGTACACTATCCAGCCGCAGCATCTGCTACCCTATCATATAGTTTTACAGGGTGCCGGCAGTGGGGCTGGATGGTGCATCTGTGCCTTCCGTTGCACCTAAACACCAAAGTCTCATACAAAGGGAATAAAGACTCCGTGTTCATAAGAGCTTAAGAAGCATGTTGGACCTCTGCAGAGAGACTACTGCTCCCCCACTGAGAGCAAGGGTCCCACCCTAGCAGGGAACCAGGTTTTCTATGGACTGTAAGACTTTGAACAGCTTTTTGTTTTTGGGCACATGGAATGCATATAGCTGATTTAGGCTAAAAGTATAGTTAGACTTTAAAGAGTCGAGGAGACAAGACAATTTATTTCCAACACTTTTTTTCCTGTAGGTTTGTCATCCTTCCCAGCAGCTCCTCAAAACACTGTCAAAACGTATTCTGTTATAACCCAGAATCCTTAGGTTGATTACACATGGGCGTCAAGCCAAGGCAACTTTATTCCCCTTATGTTTGTATGATGGCAGTCTGCAGTGCAGTATAGACCCTTCTTCTCCCTAACCTCCTCCATCATTCACTGTAGTAACTATGATTATAACATGCGATGATAGGTTCTGTGAAGACTTCCAGGTCCTGATTATATTATAGATACTATGTAGAAGCCAGGTATGTCACACACTGTGATGTCACACACTGTGATGTCACACATAGGGTATGTGTACACAGGGCATGTGACACATTGTGATGTCACACACAGGGTATGTGCATATAGGATATATGATACAAAGGGCATGTGGCACATAGGGTATGTCACACGTAGGGTAATGTGGCACATAGGGTATTTGATACAAAGAGCATGTGGCACATAGGGTATGTCGCACATAGGGCATGTCGCACATAGGTATGTGACACCGAGGGTATGGTTCACATTGGGCATATCACACATGGGGCATACCACATATAGGGTATGTGACAAGTAGGGTATGTCACACATAGGGCATATCACATAAAGGGTATGTGGCACATAGGGTATGTTACACATTGGGCATATCACACATTGGGTATGTGACACATTGGACATATCACACATAGGGTATGTTGCACATATAGGGAATGTGGCACATAGGGTATGTCACACATAGGATATGGGACACGTAAGGTATGTCACACATAGGATATGTGACACGTAAGGTATGCCACACATAGGGCATGTGACACATAGGGTATGTTGCACGATAGGGTATGTTGCAAATAGGGCATATCACATATAGAGTATGTGGCACATTGGGTATGTCACATATAGGGTATGTCGCACATAGGGCATGTGACACATAGTGGATGTCAAACGTAGGACCACACAAAGGGTTTTGTGTATTATCAAAGCTGGCCAAAGCCATTACAATCTGATTGTACAATCATTACACATTCGATTTACTGACAGCTTTGTGATGTGAAGGTCTACCCTAGCAATCCATTTAGGTTATATTCATTCAGGTCAACACTTGAACCCTTCATTTACTGGTAGATCTAAAGATGATTTGGAATTAGGTTGTATTGTACTGTATGTGGTGTGATATTTGCATTTCTCCTATCTGCATTGTGCCCCAATTCTTCCTGCTCTGATGCCTCCGCCTGCTATACTACTTGGTTCTTTCAGTTCCACAAAATCCCCAGGATTGCTTCTTTTCACACCTTGCAATATTTCTGCTATCCTAAAGGGGTTAAACCTAAACTTTATTCTTTAGAGCTAAACTTTGTTTATTTAGTTTGGTATAGCAGCATATCCATTGTGAAATGACGGGTCTTCTTTGAACTTTTGACGAGTTGTAAATATGTAGTCAGGAAGACCGAGTATCCTCCATGTATATAGTCTCCTGTTCTTTTGAAAAAGCCTACCATCCCTCTGTAGCTAGGTTTATCTGCTTTAACATCTCGTCTTTTTGTTGCTTTTTTATCAAAGTTATAATTTTATCTCCTACTGATGTTCTTTTGGCTGGTAAAAAGCAGATGATGGCACAAAGTAGCTATCAGGGTGTGTGCATAATTGTATACATTGTGCCGTGTTCCATGCACTAATGGCGGTGCAATTAAATAACTGTTGACTAGCTGGTCTGTACAGTGACTGCGGGCTCTGCCGGAGTAGGGTTAGGAACGTTTTAGTTCTTAGAATGGCAGGGAAAAACTAAAATGTTCTTTACTATAATTTAGGGGAAATTACCTTTTCACAATTGATTTGGAGCATTTTATGTGCCATTACATAAAACTTTATTTTTCCCCATTATTACAGAATTCTCAAATTAAAGTAGAGCTAAAGGCAACACTTTTCATTTTGAATGGAGTAAAGGTCATAATAGCAATTGAAGGGGGCACCTTGCTATCAGACAACAAATGCACAAAAAAATATAGGCTCCTGCTCTTCCAAAAACTGAAAAAAAGCAGGAGATGGGGATTTAATAATGCCACCAAAAAAAAAAAAAGAAAATAGCTAAAAAATACACTTTATATTGATACATTAAAATCGTTACATAGTTGAAAGCCTTATTTATATCAGCTACCATCAAAACACATAGGTGTACATTTGCAACTGAACTGGATTCTCAAAAGTGGATCAACGCATTTCATGTGTGATAAGGCTTAAGATTAGATCCACAAGCTTCAGATCCGATCCACTGATCTGATCGTTTATAACAAATAGTGTAGCTGAAATACAAAAATAGGAATATAACACATAATATAGAAAATATGATAATAGAAAATATGACAAATCATAGTCTAGAACCATACAGCAGTGAGGGAGGGAAGGGAAGAAAAAACAAAAACAAAGTAAGAATCACACACTTAGGGGCGGACTGAAGGCCATCTGTGTTTCATTGGGGAGATTTCCCTTCACTTCCTGTCTCATAACCAAAACAGGAAGTGAGATAAAATCCCTCCAAAATGAGGGAATCCTTGGTTGTCACCAAAAATAGTGTGGCCAATTGGATAATTTCCCCCCTATTTCTGTTCAGGTGACAAACCAAAACTTGCTTGATGGTGATATAATATGTCCCAGATCACTGATCTTTCTTAAAGCAAAGAAAAAAAAAATAATAATTACGTTTAATTCTGTACTTTTTCATCCAGTGTTCAATTTGTGTGCAGTAGCCGTCGTACAAACCCTGAGATTTCCATGAAAGGTCCGTAAGCTCGCCGAGTCTAGCTGTACCCATACTGCACATTCAATTAATTTGGCTTAAATATATAGGAACAACAATAGGAATATAACACAGAATATAGAAAATATGATAATATAAAATATATGACAAATAAATCATAATCTAGGACCTTACAGCAGTGAGGGAAAAAAAAAAAACGAAAAAAAAAAAAGCAAGAATCACACACTTAGGGGCGGACTGAAGGCCATCTGTTTTTCATTGGGGAGATTTCCCTTCACTTCCTGTCTCATAACTAAAACAGGAAGTGAGATAAAATCCCTCTAAAATGAGGGAATCCCTGGTTGTCACCAGAAATAGTGTGGCCATTGGACAATTTCCCCCCTATTTCTGTTCAGGTGACAACTCAAAATATTCTTGATGATAATATATGTCCCAGATCACTGATATTTCTTAAAGCAAAGAAAAAAAAATAATTACGTTTAATTCTGTACTTGTCTCTTTCATCCAGTGTTCAATTTGTGTGCAGTAGCCATCGTAGAAACCCTGAGATTTCCATGAAAGGTCCGTAATCCCACCGAGTCTAGCTGTACCCATACTGCACATTCAATTAATTTGGCTTAAATATAGCATATCCATTACAATCCTGAGTTTGCTCTGTCACCATGTGAAGGATTGATTAAAGGGTACTGTCAGCTCTTGTGGAAGTGATCGGGTTTTAGGCAGTTGAATTTTTGTTACAGTTAATCAACTTAATTATATAAGATACAGTGGACTTTTATTTTAACTGGCATTGGTTTCTCTAATGTTCCACCTCTTTGAACTTGTAATGTCTACTCCGACATCTACCCAAAAATGATAAATTACTTTGCAGTGAGCTTTCATGTGCGAGATACATCTTTTTAAACTTTGGTGTTCTCTTTTTCTATTGCAGACAAGAGATGACTTCTTGGGTCAAGTTGACGTGCCTCTAAATCACCTACCAGTAAGTGGCTTCCTTATCCCGGTATGGACTTTAAAATGGAAATGTAGTTATTTAGGCCTCCAGAGTTCTTGGCATAATGTGCGAACATGCACACCGTGGTACGAGCTAGTGTGCCCTTCTCCAAAAATGGAGTCTGCGCTTCCGCTTATTACTCTATCTCAGCTGCTGCCATCTTCTTCTGGGTCTGAAATCTTCTATATTCCACATACATGGACCTAGGAGTTTCTACGTCCCACCACCCGACTTTTAATCTGGGGAAGAGTTAGTATATAAATTGAAATAAATTGTTAGCCAGCCAGGAAGGAGATTCTTAAAGCGTAGTCCTGGCCTCGGAAACGTTTTTAAGATAAAAATACCCCCCGGACAGTCAGGGCTAGTGCATTTCAGAATGGATAGCCTCTGAACTGTCCCGGGTTGCACTTAACTTTTAGAAGAAATACTTACCTTGAATATTTCTTGTCCAGCGCTGCCATCTCAGGTGTGGGCAGCTGAAGCCAGGGCATCCTCTTAGGTCCCAGAATGCCCTGCAGCGGCCTGGCTCGTCACTTCTGGTGACGTTACTTTTATTCATTTATATAACATTTTTATCCCATGACCAGGGTAGGTCAGAGGTCGTCTCCATACATAACCTCTTACCCAATACTGCACACAACTACACCTTCCTCCTATAACCAGTAGGAAAAACCACACTACTCATAATTGGAATTGATTGGCCTTTTATTAAACATAAGCTTAAAAAAAAGCAAAACCTAACAATAAACATATCAATCCAGATAACAATGGTTGCAGGTACTTGACGGTACCAAATAATTAAAACGTTGTATTTGTGGCACCAGTTAGCTAAGTTATGACCCCAGCCACCACCTTGGGGACTAACCCAACTGACCTCAGACACCCACTGGTGTAACTACCCGGTCACTATGAATTGAACCGTACTAACTAGAGGACGCCATCCCTAAGATGGATCCACACCCGCCCATAGATCTTAAGGAGGGCTTGGAAAAAAAAAACGTTTATGCTTTAAAAAGCTCAAAAAAAAAAAAAAAAAAAAAAAATACAAGCTTCTTCAAGCTGAAAAAGCGGTGTGCATGAGTCCTAAGTCGGATCCTCATCTTAGTTGATGTGATTTGGATCCGACATTACAGGAAGATTACCCAGACATTCCCTAAACCTGCCTTGAAGTCAGATTGCTATTTTCTTTTTATTTGGACTATAGACTGAAGGACTTATGAATAAATGGTGGTGGAACGAATCCTCTAATTTTCCATTTTTCCTTATGGGGGAAATTCACATATATATATATATATATATATATATATATATATATATATATATATATAAAGTGCTTTGGATCCAATGTTTTACTGTGAATAATAACCACTGGGTTTTTTATTTTTTTATTATATAAACAGACCTAAACTGAAAAAAAAAAAAATAAATAAACTTTTTGCAAAAAATATTTTCTGTTATAAAACATATCAAATAAAATCGAATTTGTATATTTAGGCCAAAATGTATTCTGCTACATGTTTTTGGTAAAAGAAAATCCCAATAAGTGTATATTAATTGGTTTGTGTTAAAGTTATAGCATCTACAAACTGCGGTATATATACTGAAATGTATGCATCTGTGGATACTATACTAGTAATGGTGATGATCAGTGACTTATAGTGTGGCGGGTAATCTGGTACTGACACTGACCGGAAGGGACAATAAAATGACTTCGCTAGCGACACTAATACAATAATTTGTAATAATACTATACACTGTGCCTAGTAAATGTATTCTTGCTGCTTTTACTCACAGGATCTGGCTGTCTTTTCTCTCTGAACTCGGAGTTGATTTCAGGGGGAAGAAACCGATCGCTATTTGGTGTTCTGTACTTAAGTATAGGCAAATTAATTGACTCATGGTAAGTGTGAGTCTGGAATCTGGGTCAGGGTACATTGCAGGTTAGGCTGGATGATTCACAGAGGCAGGTCTCTGGTGCCTCCCCCTGGTTCTGGGAGTTTGAAGAAACTTCTAGAAGATAGACGGCGGAGGCCAGGAGGATTGATCTGCATACTTGGGAGAACTTGGCCATCCCCTAAGCAGTGGGCCTGGCAGGGTGGCTGAGCCAGCCCTTAAATATGTATGAACCATGCAAGCAGGAGAGTCGGGTGGAAGATGGAGTGCTGATGAGACTGTCGGTGGCCTAGGAGGAGTCTCCTAGATTTGGGGGAGACCCCAGCTCCAGGCTGGGCTCAGGGGGGACCTATTCAGCAGAGCAGTTTGACATGGAATCCTGCCTGAAAAGCCATGGGAGCAAGGAGGACAGTGTGAGTACATCAGTACACCCAGGGACATTCAAAATGAGTCTGTCACATGTAGCAAGCTTTCTGAAGGGACAGTGCCATGCTTAACCCATGTATTACTATAACCTGGGAGATTTTCAGTGCTTAGCAGGGAGAGCTGGTAGTGCCTGCTGGGAGCAGATACACTCCTGCATGTAGTTAGCCTCCAGTTTTTGTTACTCCTAATAATACATAAAAAAAAAAGCCACGGGACTGACTTCTTGTGTTTGGATGTAAGCGGAAAATGTGTGTTTGACTACGTTTTATGACTAAGCGAATATGATTTTGTGAAACGCGTCAACTGTGTTTGTCCCCTGTCTCTGATTTTTGTCACTATGGATTATTTGAATCTTCAATAAATGGATTTTATTCATTTCAAACTCTCAAGTTGGAGTGCGGTTGCCTAACTTCTATCTGTACAGCTGCTGGGATTGCGGACCTAACCAGCACCCTATTTGATTGTCTGGACACCAGAGCGTTTTTTTCTCTTTCCCTGTGTTCGGTATCGGAAAATGTGTGTTGCCTGGCTGTACATGAGTAGGGGAACCAGTTGCCAGCAGCAGTAGTGCTGTGGTTTGGCCACAATCGATCAGCAGGTATACAGCCAAAATCATTGGTTGTAACCTGCTGACAAACCCGTGCTGTGTCCAATCACAGCACAGATCAGCAGAGGGTGCGTGCCTGAAAATCAGAAAGTGTATTCCGTCATAGCTGTATGTTGCTGTGCCATGCACTAGCAGTAAATGTACGGTCAGCGGGCAGAAAATGGTTAAAACTACTAATTTTTAGAAGGGGGGATTTATGGAACCCAGAAGTTTCTAGCTTGCTTGAAAAATCTCTATGCAATTGGCTGAATCTTTGCACTTGGTAAGTATTGCATCATGTGGGTGGTGTCGGGGGCTTCTGGGGTGAGCCCCGCCAGCCTGAGATTTCCCCCGTCTGCAGTCAGATAACAGAGAGAAGGGCACCCTTTTCCCGAGTTTATTAAGCCTGTTGTAATGTCTACGGGTAGATCAAGTTCCTTGATAGCAAAGCTTGTAAAATAATGTACTTCCGCTGACAACAATGCTTGCACCTTGTCAAAGTTTAAATCCCTAGAGAGAAAGATGGTGTTAAAAATTAACTTTGTGTGTTTACAGACGGAAGATCCCACAATGGAGAGACCGTACACATTCAAAGACTTCTTACTCCGACCAAGGAGGTGAGTTTTCCTCTCTGTCTGCTGGGGAATGGTGTTCATTTTCTATATGTCTGAGATTTATGGTTTATATATAATAGATCCTGAGGATTCCCTCTAATCACAGAACAGAATTAGAATTTAGGTTGAGCCACTTTTCAGCACTAAAGACAGTTTTAAGCCTAACAGTGCTGGCACGGCAAGGGTTACCTGCTCATTTAGTCTAGGGGAGAGTAAAACACATTTACTCAGGCTAGCCATACACGGTGCAAATTTCTTTCCTGCCACTATGGGTTGCAAGAAAGAGATTTGCAACGATTCCCTTATCAACACAGACAGGGGAATCCCTCCTGGAGAGCTGCTGTCTGCTCCCCGCGGGGGGAAGCCAGCGATTATATAAAAATAATGTAAGTTCCGCACTTGGATATCTAATGGATATAAGGACTGCTGCCTACCTCATATACCCCGAAAGGGGTATAACAAATAGAGGAGGAAGGTATGGTGGCGCTGCCTAAAAATAAAGTGTCATATGCGCAAAAAAGTGAATATAGTGGCGCAACCTCTGAATAAAGTGTCATGTGTGTTACCATAAATTAAAGTGCAATAGTGTAAATTGGTACAATAAATGTAATCTAATTGTAAATAAGTAACCTAGTTTATATAATTCATGCAATGTTAAAGATCAAAACGTAAAAATGTCCAACATCGAAGAATATACCGTATATACTTGAGTACAAGCCGACTTTTTCAGCATGTTTTTTTTATGCCGTGAAAAGCCCCCCTCGGCTTATACTCGAGTCACGGTCTCACTTACCTTTTCCCCAGTCAGTGCACATGTGCCGCCGCTCGGGAAAGCTCGTACAAGCTGAGAGTAAAGCCTCCTACACACGCACCGATTGTTGGCCGACCGATCGGCCGACTTTTGTCCAGTGTTGTTGTGTTGGTTGAAATGTGCCTAGACTGCACACTAATTTTTTCGGCCAACAACAACCAACTTCAGAAGCGATGTCATGTGCTGGTTTACTTTCTGTGTGTTTTTTCTTCTCTGAGCATGCCCAGTCTTGCTCATCAGATTTTTGTCTGCCTAAATCTGTACTGACTGACGAACAATCGGCCGTTCTGTTGACGGCCAACAAAAATTTTATAGCATGCACACCAGATTTTGTTGGCCGAAAAGTCGCAGTCGGTTGCCGGAAGCATCATACTAACAAGCCGACAATCGGCCGATCGGACGTTGGCCGAAAATTCACGGCCAACAATCGGTGCGTGTGTACGAGGCTTTACATAAAAAATAATTTGCAGGTAAACTGTAAAATCTACAACTCAGAATATCTATGTAGTACTCTTGGAGATTTACATTGTGTTTATTCTGCCTGTTTAATGGATTAAAAAAAAAAAAAAAATAGCAAATGCATGAAAAAACAATATAGCGTATACATAAGGACAAAAGTCCTATTTTAATTGCATGTTATTAAAAATGACCTTTCCTTTTCAATCTGCAGTTTTGTAAATTTCTGTAAAATGAAATACAATATGGCTACCTGAAGGTGTTCTGTGCACAGAATGTATACAGAACTGCCCCCCAGATATGTAATTTCCTGCTTGTGTGATTGGCTCACTGTTTTTCCCAGAAGACTTCACTAAGATACAAGTCACATTTTAGGCATCCCCTGCAACAAAAATGTCATTTTTGGTGAGATACCCCCAATAGGAAATCACATCTAAAGGGATGCTGATCCTGCCACTTTCCTCATTAGAGCCCTGCAGGTGCAGCAGCTGGTTGATAATTATGAAACCACTCTCATTAGACTCACTTAGCACATAGACACAGACAAACACACACACAGGGACTTCTTTAGCATAACAAAAGGTAGGAAACTGCAACAAAGTATAAGATCCTTGTAATGTATGTAGATGTTTTTTCTCAACAACAATGGACTTACGCTTTGAGTATTCAACTAACTGATATCAAATCATCTGTGTTTTTTTTATTTCAAGCCATAAGTCTCGGGTGAAAGGTTTCCTGAGATTAAAGATGGCGTACTTGCCAAAGAACGACGGACAAGAGGAAGAAACCAATGAGCAGAGGGAAGAAGCAGAGGTAAGGAAAGAGTGTTCAGTACAGCACTTGAATATTTTCTTACTTTAATCCCCTCTTACCTGGTTTTCTGGGTTATCAGAATACATGTTTATACACCCAGTGAATCCAACATTGTCCTGCTGTAACGTGTCAGGTTCTGCGCCACCATCTTTTTTTACTTAGACCATCAGTGGACCGCTGTCTGTTCCAGGTTCTTGCAGCCCACTCGGTGATGACCACTAGGCTCTGAGACACGTCATCAGGGGACCATCTGCATGATCCAGGAAGAGACAGTGAGCCCCCTGTTGACGTACATGGGCGCATACAATGTAAACCTCCCTGAGACCTCTTATGATGCATGACTTCAGTATCCCAAAATATTGCGGATGTGTGGGACATCATTCTGGCCTAGGCAAGAATCCCGGAAGTTCCTGGGGCATGTCCTTAAAAAGTATCGGGGCAAAAAGTATTGCCTTCCTTCTCCTATGGTAGTCTTCATTCAAATCCCAGCACAACTATACTGGATATGTGCACCCCCCCCCCGCCCCACGGGGTCCTGTGTGAATTATTTCTTCCATTTCTCATGAATTAGGATGTACAATACATCCTTCCTGATGTGAGAACACTGGGCGGGAACCTATGATCAGCCCCTCCCATTCTGTATATGTCCACTGGCTACACAGGGACAGTGCCCCTCCCTGGAAGTGACGTCACTGGCTTTCAGTAACCACACCCCCACTTACTGCTCTTGGACAGGAGAAGGAACTGAAGTCATGTGACCGCACTGAAAACTGCTAAATAAAGGTAGAAAGACACATTAGGCTGAACTCAGTTCACATTAATGATTGCAGGGGAGAATTTAAGGTATTAGGCTGTACTTCTGCTTTAACTCACCGGAAGTAAGAAAGATTCTGCATTTCTGGCTAGATGGGCAGGTGTTTTCTGTACTTACTCAAAATATTTTTTATCTGAGAAAAGAAACCTAATGCAACCACCCCATCTAAAGACTGGTGACCTGCAATATTCAGTATTACATTTTTGTTTTTTGGGTCTATACTTACATTTTTGTAAATATTTTATTACATCTTTTAATGTGACAACACTGAAGAAATTACATTTTTCTACAATGTAAAGTAGTGAGTGTACAGCTTGTATAACAGTGTAAATTTGCTGTCCTCTCAAAATAACTCAACACAGCCATTAATGTCTAAACCTCTGGCAACAAAAATTAGTACACCCCTGGAGCTGGTGGATGTTAGACACTTTGCGCTCCTCCACCTTTCGTTTGAGGATGCCCTCACAGATGCTCAATAGGGTTTAGGTCTAGAGACATGCTTGGCCAGTCCATCACCTTTACCCTCGGCTTCTTTAGCAAGGCAGTGGTCGTCATGGAGGTGTGGTTGGGGTCGCTATCATGTTGGAATACTGCTCTGCAGCCCAGCCCCTGAAGGGAGCGGAATATGCTCTGCTTCAGTATGTCACAGTACATGTTGTCATTCATAGTTCCCTCAATGAACTGTAGCTCCCCACTGCTGGAAGCACTCATGCAGCCCCAGACCATGACACTCCCACCACCATGCTTGACTGTAGGCAAGACACACTTGTCTTTGTACTCCTCACGTGATTGCTGCCACACACGCTTGACACCATCTGAACCAAATACATTTATCTTGGTCTCATCAGACCACAGGACATGGTTACATTAATCCATATCCTTGGTCTGCTTGTCTTCAGCAAACTTTTTGCGGGCTTTCTTGTGCATCATCTTTAGAAGAGGCTTCCTTCTGGGACGATTTGATGCAGTGTGCAGCATATGGTCTGAGCACGGACAGGCTGACCCCCCCCCCCCCACCCCTTCAACCTCTGCAACAATACTGGCAGCACTCCTACATCTATTTCCCAAAGACAAATTCTAGATATGATGCCGAGCACGTGTTCTCAACATCTTTGGTCGGCCATGGTGAAGCCTGTTCTGAGTGGAACCTGTCCTGTTAAACTGCTGTATGGTCTTGGCCACTATCCTAAAACTCAGTTTCAGCGTCTTGTCAATCTTCTCATAGCCTAGGCCATATTTATGTAGAGCCGCAATTCATTTTTTCAGATCCTCAGAGAGTTCTTTGCCATGAGGTGCCATGTTGAACTTTCAGTGACCAGTATGAGAGAGTGAGAGAGATAACACCAAATTTAACACACTTGCTCCCCATTCACACCTGAGACATTTCCACCTAGGGGTGTACTCACTTTTGTTGCCAGCGGTTTATACATCAATGGCTGCTTGTTGAGTTATTTTGAGGGAGACAAAAAATTAACACTGTTATACAAGCTGTACACTCACTACTTTACATTGTAGCAAAGTGTAATTTCTTCAGTGTTGTCGCATGAAAAGATATAATAAAATATTTACAAAAATGTGAGGGGTGTACTCACTTTTGTGAGATACTGTATATATAGAAATTGTTTATTGCATCATATACATTCTTAAGATTTGCAAACATGACAAAACTTGCAAGTTTTAATGTGTATTCCATCAAGAAGATGTAGTATGTGATGTGACCAAAGGTTTGTTAAAACCTGATCATCACATGTATATGAGCTGGTTGGAAATCCGATTGTAAAAATTGGACATTGATTTGGAGTTGGCTTCCACTTTGCAGCGTTAATGATCTCCACTATTCTGGGGAAGGTTTCCCACAAGATTTTGGATTGTGTCTGTTGAGATGTAAGCTCTTTCAACCAAAAGAGCATTAATGAAGTCAGGTACTGGTGTTGGACAAGAAGACCTGGCGTGCCATTGGCATTCCAGTACATCCCAAAGGAGTTTAGTAGGGCTGAGATCAGGACTTGGTGATATAGGTAGGTGTGATGAGCAGATGTCCATGAACATAGTGTATATATTTTACTTGGAGTGGGTTGTTTGTCGTTTTTTTTTTTTCACAACAAAACCAAAGTTCCATTTTGAACATACCCAAAATCCCATATTGTAAATGCTTAATTACTTAGTTTTTCCTTTCTATAAACTATTTTTTAGTACCTTGCATAATGTCTCTGAAAATGCTAAAAAAATTGCCTAGTCAATTCCCTAGCACAGCCCCCTCCCTGCTTGTACATCCTAGCCCTCTCCCCTTCTAGGAGTGCCTAATTTCCCTCTGTGCTGGCCTAGCTCCTTTACCCCTCCCCTTTCTACATAACTTTTTATGTAGCTGCTGAAGTTGGAGTAAATGAGAATACTGTAGAGCAGTGGTCCTCAACTCCGGTCCTCAGGGCCCACTAACAGGCCAGATTTTAACCACTTTACCACCGGAGGATTTTGCGGTCTTACGTCCAGGCCACTTTTTGCGATTCGACACTGTGTGACTTTAACTGACAATTGCGCGGTCGTGCGGCGCCATACCCAAACAAGATTTACGTCCTTTTTTTCCCACAAACAGAGCTTTCTTTTGGTGGTATTTGATCACCTGTGCGATTTTTACTTTTTGCGATATAAACAAAAATAGCGACAATTTTGAAAAAATAACAATATTTTTCGAATTTTTTTATATAAATTTCCGCCCAAAAAAATGTAAAAATCAAAATTTTTTTACATTTTTGGCCAATTTGTTTTCTGCTACCTATGTTTGGTAAAAAAAAAATCACAATAAGCGTATTTTGATTGGTTTGCGCAAAAGTTATTGCGTTTACTAACTAAGGGAAAGATTTCTGTCATTTTTGGTGTTTTTTTTTTTTAACGAGTAATGGCGGCGATCTGCGATTTTTTTTTTTTACGGGACTGCGACATTGCGGCGGACAGATCGGACCCTTGACTGACATTTTTGACACTTTTGGGGGTACCAGTGACATTTCTATAGTAATCAGTGCTATAAATATGCACTGTTACTGTAAAAATGACACTGGCAGTGAAGGGGTTAATTTTATTGGAGAGGGAGGGGTTAATGTATGCCTGGTGCTTACTGACGTGTGGGGGGGGGGAGGTGACTGAGTGACACAGGGACAGATCGCAGGTTCAGCTATGCTGAACCCTGCAATCTGTCACTGTTTGTCACTCCAGACTCGATTCCCCCGATGATCGGGGAAGAGCAGCGGTGATCACTGCCGCTCCTCCCCTGGCCCGACTCCCGCTGTGACTGAAAACAGCGGGAGCGAGCCTCCGGCGGCGCAGGAGCGCCGCCCAGAAGGGGGGGGAGTCCAGCAACGTAGTACTACGTCGCTGGACGGAATCGAGCCACTTCGCCGCAGTACAGTCAACGTGACCGGTCGGCAAGTGGTTAAGTATTACCTTGGGGAGATGCAGACTAGAGTACTGCAATCACTGAGCAGCAAATTATATCACCTGGGATGTATTTCAGTTGTCTTGCAAACCTAGCCTGTTAGTGGGCCCTGAGGACCAGGGTTGAGGACCACTGCTGTAGAGTGTCACTTGAGTCTGCAGGGGCTCCTGACATTACATTCAAGATGGAGGTGCTCAGCAGGAGCCTCAGGTCTTTTGGATGTCTACACAAGGGAGGCTTTAACATCTAAATATCGTGCCTTAAAATATGTTAAATGCACAAATAATTTTAAGGGAAGATTTTTGTTGAACTGAATGGTTTGGCATCAGTGTTTCTTTAAGTAAAGCACTTTTTCCCCAAACGTATGCAGTTTTATTCACTACCACCCGGGAGTCAGGATTTTTCAAGCATCTCTTGTCTTTATCGGTCTCTGGACTGTTCCTCAACCATAAAATTAATCAAGTGATGTTAATTCCTGCAGCTGCTGAGCATTCCCAATCTATGCATCTCACTGGAAGGGAACGGGTGTAAAATCAGCTATTACTCTCAGTTTAAACGCTTGAATGATTATTGCTAGGAAGGAAAACATCATAAGGAATAACAATTGTTAAGGCTTGTTTGCCATTACAGAGATGACAATGGGAGGTTCAGGTTCTCGTAATCTGTATTTATTCCAGTGCTGATTGTAAAAGGGAATGAAATGCATATTACAGGTTAGACTGGAAGTTGGGTAAACACTCATGGAATTTTAATAGAGGATGTTTAGAAATTCTATTCTAAAGGTATCTATAGTTATAATATAATGGCCCAGTTGGATGATACTCTATTGTGAATAGGAGGCCCCCAACTCAGCCACCAGCCGTCATCCGTCATAAGGAAATAGTGAGCTAGCTTTTGTCACCCAATGCAAGGTGTACATATGTGTGTATTTATATATATATATATATATATATATATATATATATATATATATATACAGTGTGTATTTGTGTGTGTGTGTGTATATATATATATATATAAAGTATCTCACAGAATTGAGTACACCCCTCACATTTTCGTAAATGTTTTATTATATCTTTTCATGTGACAACACTGACGAATCGACACTTTGCTACAATGTAAAGTAGTGAGTGTACAGCTTGTATAACAGTGTAAATTTGCTGTCCCCTCAAAATAACTCAACACACAGCCATTCATGTCTAAACCACTGGCAACTAAAGTGAGTACACCCCTAAGTCAAAATGTCCAAGTTGGGCCCAAAGTGTCAATATTTTGTGAGGCCACCATTTTTTTTCAGCACTGCCTTAACCCTCTTGGGCATGGAGTTCACCAGAGCTTCACAGGTTGCTGGTGGATGTTGGAGACCATGTGCTCCTCCGCCTTCCATTTGAGGAAGTAAAGCACTTGGTATGAAAAGTGTATGGGAAATGCAGAGTCCTCCACCACAGCAGTTACAATATTGAAGATTCTCCTCCACGGTGCATCTGTCAATAAGGCATGCTAGTGCACTTACCAGATATTGGTAATTAATACACCAATCAATTCAATCTCAGATGGGTCCAGATGGAGAAGCCGGTATGGATATCGTATTACCAGGGACCGTCACTGGGTAGAGGTTCCACCGTATATCGCACTCAGACCATATATATCATAAGCAGCATTAATCCAGGGGTTAACATACAGGGAATACAAAAGCCTACATAGTGTAGTATATAAAATCAACACTTTATTAATACAAAGAGAGGAACTCACATTTCGTAGAGTAAAATAGTGCTATGTTAAAAAAAACAGCGTGCTGACGTTGCCACGCAAAACCCAGAAGGACGGGCGACAGTGTATCTGGCCGACTTTTTTTAACGTAGCACTATTTTATTCTACGAAATGTGAGTTCCTCTCTTTGTATTAATAAAGTGTTGATTTTATATATTACACTATGTAGGCTTTTGTATTCCCTGTATGTTAACCCCTGGATGGATGCTGCTTATGATATATATGGTCTGAGTGCGATATACGGTGGAACCTCTACCCATTGACGGTCCCTGGTAATACCATATCCATACCGGCTTCTCCATCTGGACCCATCTGAGATTGAATTGATTGGTGTATTAATTACCAATATCTGGTAAGCGCACTGGCATGCCTTATTGACAGATGCACCGTGGAGGAGAATCTTCAATATTGTAACTGCTGTGGTGGAGGACTCTGCATTTCCCTACACTTTTCATACCAAGTGCTTTTGGGACTTTTGTTACCCTAAGTCATCTTGTTTCACTGTGTGTTTTGTTATTTTTTATTTGGCTTTGTCATTTTATTGTTTTATTATCAGTGTGCACATTTATATTTATAGATATTTGGCTTTGTCACTTTTTTGTTTTATTATCAGTGTGCACATTTTTATATTAGTTGAACATATATATTTATTTATATATTTGGTCACATATAGCGCAGCTTTATTTTGTTTATTTTTGCTTAGGTTTTATCCCACTTCTAGCTGCAACTTTGTTTTTCGTTTATTAGCGCGGTTATTATTTATACATGAAGTTAGAAGCTGATTGGCTGCTATGCACAGCTACACTGTATTTTGCGCTCTCCAGTTTTAGTAAATCAACCTCAATGTCCACTTCACCTGGTATAATGTCATGTTTGACTACGGTGTATGTAATTTAGTGAACCAAGGACCAAGCCAAGAGTCACTGTAGGAATTATTTTAACTGCACATCAGTAACCATTGTGTTTTTGTTTTTTGGGGTTTTTTTTTTTTGTTTTTGTTTTTTTTTGTTTCTTCCACATCCAGCTTTTAGTAATATTTAATAGGTACACAATTTGGCTTTTTGGTGTATGAGTTTTTGTTGGTGTAAATTGCTGACTAATACTCCTCTTGTTTTTCAGCGCGCCTGGGATGTTGTAGATTCCAATGACTCTACCTCTTCACACCAGCAAGAACTGCCAGCCCCTTTACCCGCAGGATGGGAGGAAAAAGTTGACAATCTTGGGCGCACATACTACGTGAATCACAATAACAGGACCACCCAGTGGCACCGGCCAAGCCAAATGTATGTATGAAGATTGTATAGCTTTCTTCTATGTGATCTTTACCAATATCAGCCATCGTTAAAGGGGGTTTTCCCCTAAGTTGTTAATGCGGAAAACTCCTTAATTTTCTGTGCGGTACTGATCAGTTTGGGTAGTGCGCTAATCCATTTGGCGATCAACTGTTTCAGATTGTTATTCAAAGGCTTTTGGAAGCTGGCTGGGTCATGGTGGAAAAGGCAGAGCTGTTTCAAGCGATTGCAATATCAGTTTTCTGAGGCTCTTTATAAACAACATATCCACTAGCTATGTTAACCCTGCTGGTCATTACTACACATTCTACCTTGTTTGTAAAGACTGAGATGGAAGTGTGTACAACGTCCTTAGCCAACAATCATTTTTTTTCCCTTTTATTTCTCATTTACTTACTTTAAAAAAAAAAAAAAAAAAAAAAAGACAACTGGAAGCTTCTATATATACACACACACAGGGCTTTTTTTTCAGCAGGAACACGGTGGAACGCAGTTCCGGCACCTCCAGCACTGAATGTATGTAATAGCAAGGGGTGTGGGGTGTGTTGGAGGGTCTCTTGATGCTGACTGCTTGGGGATCTATTGTCACTGGTACGGATCTGGTATTGTGTGAGGGTCTATTGTTGCTGCTGGGGTCTTATGTTGTTGGTAGGGATCTCCTGTTGAGGTTGAGGTCTATTGTTGGCTTATCTACTGGTTGCTGGGATAACCGTTTTTGCTACTGGAGGGGGGTCTAATGTTGCTGGGGTGGATCTTTTGTTGCTGGGTGAGGTATTTTGTTGTGCGTGGGAGGTGGGTAGGGGGTGAAACCAAGGGACAGTGCTCAGAGGTGGGTAGTGGGTGGAGAAAAGGGGTGACTCAGAAGGGGGGGGGGGGAGTTCCTGCACCTATTCTCCAAGAAAAAAAGCCCTGCACACACATATATATATTAAAAGGGGATAAAGCGTGGTTCTGTACATATTTTCTTTTTTTATGTAGCACTCTCCTGAATAGGTTGCTAGGAAAGCTAACCACAATTTAGTTATTTATGTCTCAACTGTAACTAGTGGAGCAGTGTGTGATTTCTTTGGGCTGTTCTGGGCTCTGCAGATTGCTCCCCCTTGCCTTCTGGAGGATTCCAGAATATTAGTGAGTTGAGAGGATGCAAACCAATATTTATGTGGTCTTAGCCAATCCCTGGAGAAGATTGCCCAATAGGTGGCTTCAGAGTGCATAAATAGTCTGGGACTCGAAGCAGTCTTGTTTTTGCCGGCGCTCTACATTTTTTTTGTTCAGGATGTTTAAAAATAACTCAAAAGGATATGATATATATATATATATATATATATATATATATATATATATATATATATATATATATATATATCTGGCAAATATGAAACATTGCATATAATGGTTTGTGCTTTTTTATACAGCCAGCTGATGGAGCTCTTGGCTCCTTTTACCATGTATTGCATCTTCTTCTCACCTCCTGTTGTACATAGCTTGTTGTTTACAGAGCTCAATACCTCAGGCTGATATTTATGCACAAAATTTAATAATTCAGAACAGTGTCCCTTCCACCTCCCAATCTAAGGCCCAGTTTGAGTTCTCAGTCAGAGAGAGAGAGAGCGCAAGAGAGAGAGACAGAGAACAACTGTTGTCTGTGCTGCTTTTGGGAATATATATATATATATATATATATACAGTGGGTACGGAAAGTATTCAAACCCCCTTAAATTTTTCACTCTTTGTTATATTGCAGCCATATGCTAAAATCATTTAAGTTCATTCTTCTTCCTCATGAATGTACACATAGCACCCCATACTGACAGAAAAACACATAATTGTTGACATTGTTGCAGATTTATTAAAAAAGAAAAACTGAAATATCACATGGTCCTAAGTATTCAGACCCTTTACTCAGTATTTAGTAGAAGCCCCCTTTTGATCTAATACAGCCAGGAGTCTTTTTGGGAAAGATGCAACAAGTCTTTCACACCTGGATTTGGGGATCCTCTGCCATTCCTCCTTGCAGATCCTCTCCAGTTCTGTCAGGTTGGATGGTAAACGTTGGTGGACAGCCATTTTTAGGTCTCTCCAGAGATGCTCAATTGGGTTTAAGTCAGGGCTCTGGCTGGGCCATTCAAGAACAGTCACGGAGTTGTTGTGAAGTCACTCCTTCGTTATTTTAGCTGTGTGCTTAGGGTCATTGTCTTGTTGGAAGGTAAACTTTCGGCCCAGTCTGAGGTCCAGAGCACTCTAGAGAAGGTTTTTGTCCAGGATATCCCTGTACTTGGCCGCATTCATCTTTCCCTCGATTGCAACCAGTCATCCTGTCCCTGCAGCTGAAAAACACCCCCACAGCATAATGCTGCCACCACCATGCTTCACTGTTGGGACTGTATTGGACAGGTGATGAGCAGTGCCTGGTTTTCTCCACACATACCGCTTAGAATTAAGGCCAAAAAGTTCTATTTTGGTCTCATCAGACCAGAAAATCTTATTTCTCACCATCTTGGAGTCCTTCAGGTGTTTTTTTAGCAAACTCCATGCGGGCTTTCATGTGTCTTACACTGAGGAGAGGCTTCCGTCGGGCCACTCTGCCATAAAGCCCCGACTGGTGGAGGGCTGCAGTGATGGTTGACTTTCTACAACTTTCTCCCATCTCCTGACTGCATCTCTGGAGCTCAGCCACAGTGATCTTTGGGTTCTTCTTTACCTCTCTCACCAAGGCTCTTCTCCCCCGATAGCTCAGTTTGGCTGGACGGCCAGCTCTAGGAAGGGTTCTGGTCGTCCCAAACGTCTTCCATTTGAGGATTATGGAGGCCACTGTGCTCTTAGGAACCTTAAGTGCAGCAGAAATCTTTTTGTAACCTTGGCCAGATCTGTGCCTTGCCACAATTCTGTCTCTGAGCTCTTCAGGCAGTTCCTTTGACCTCATGATTCTCATTTGCTCTGACATGCATTGTGATCTGGAAGGTCTTATATAGACAGGTGTGTGGCTTTCCTAATCAAGTCCAATCAGTATAATCAAACACAGCTGGACTCAAATGAAGGTGTAGAACCATCTCAAGGATGATCAGAAGAAATGGAAAGCACCTGAGTTAAATATATGAGTGTCACAGCAAAGGGTCTGAATACTTAGGACCATGTGATATTTCAGTTTTTCTTTTTTAATAAATCTGCAACAATGTCAACAATTCTGTGTTTTTCTGTCAGTATGGGGTGCTATGTGTACATTCATGAGGAAGAAGAATGAACTTAAATGATTTTAGCAAATGGCTGCAATATAACAAAGAGTGAAAAATTTAAGGGGGTCTAAATACTTTCCGTACCCACTGTGTGTATATATATATGATCTTACTAATTAAAATAGAAAATACATACAACACCGCTATACAACCTGAGCTCTGGGCAAACCACTATATACACATGTGAACCACTGCGGTGATTCATATCCCTATGTCAGCCAGAGGCTGACATCACTTTCTTGTGAAAGAATACAATTGTCACCTACCTACTCACTGTCTTATGACTGGACAATAAAAGGAGCAGCAACACACTGATAAGTCATCACCTTTGCTCATTCTGCTCTCTCCTAATAGCAAATGTGTAAGCAGCACAGCCTGATTGGCTTAGTGCTGTCCCTCCCTCTCCCAATCTGAGTACTTCTGTGCAGAAGATGACATGAAGAGAGATTCTGGTACTTATTCTAGTTTTATGTAAAAATACATTCAATTACATAAAAGGAATAAACGCTGCATCAAACAGTGTTTTTATACCTGCTGGGAGTTCAGCTTTAATATGAATATTTCATAAGATCAGCATTACATCTCTGGCTTGTTTCCACCTATTGCTGAAGTTAGAAGGTAGAAGTCTGGTGGAGGGCAGATGTGAACAGTAAAAGGTGTCAACTCTCATGTAATTCATTGCAGTAGGCGTGCACCATCTTGTCTGTCGGAGCACTTATGTGAACGAGAAGGGAGAAAAATATAGCTTATAAAACAAGAATTATTATACTAGTGCATTAGGTTAAAATATGGAAAGTTACTCCTCTAGTGAGAGGCCATTTCAGTGTGTGTTGCTAGCAACATGTTTACTGTCTTAAGCTTTAAGTAATTTACATTTTTATTAACAGCATGTAGATCTAACAGAAGAACTGCAGATTATTAATGTATATTTACTGAAACTTCTCACAAGGGAAGCATAGAGGCTGGCATTGCTGGCCTCATGCTGAAAATTCTGGTGACCTTGGACCCTTTTCCGGTCTATATTTTGAACAATTGGTCCTCCTGCCATAGAGTAAAATATATATTTCTAATCTATTGAGGGACACTGGAGTTCTTTCATCTTTGCGTTATACTGCCCCCACACTGGCAAGCAAAAAAAACGATATGCGTCAAAGTACCCCATTATCAGTGGGTCCTACACTATCCATGAAAAAGAGATGAATCCAGCCTTTCTAACCCTTGGAGATAATACTCCTTGCTGGGAAGGATGTGCAAATGCACTACAGGGGACTCCTCCTATATCCACTTGATGGTGGACACTGATTGAGTACAGGTGTGTGTGGGGGGGGGTGGGGAGGGTTGCTCAACCTCGATAGTCTGGTCAGACCGAATACATAATAAACAGGCAAAAAATTTGGGGGAGCATACCCATGTATTTCTAAAGCTGCTGCAGCTATGAACCAAAAGACATGTATATTAAAAAAGAATAGCGCGCAAATGCAAAAGAAAGAACTACCAAATCTGAAGACAATCCATAAATAAAAATGGGGGTTTTGGCCATATGGTGGGACCAAACCCCCATTTTTATTTATGGATTGTCTTCAGATTTGGTAGTTATTTCTTTTGCATTTGCGCGCTATTCTTTTTTAATATACATGTCTTTTGGTTCATAGCTGCAGCAGCTTTAGAAATACATGGGTATGCTCCCCCAAATTTTTTGCCTGTTTAAAAAAAACGATATGCCAGCCCAGGATAACCCTCCCACTACCAACAAGTTTCTTGCTAGTTTCCTAGGAGGATAGATGTCTTTTCTTCAGTTCTACAGTGTAAAAGACTAATTTATATTTTGCTAGCATTTTCAATATTACTGCTAGAGCTTTGTCTCTTCGATTGTAGTTTCCCATCATAGTCACCCTCAGTCTGGTTTTTGGTGTATAGTTTGGAAATGACCTTTGGGCAATGGGTTCTGACATTGGCTCAGAGTTTGCCTTGTTTCTGAAGGCTCATCTAGACTCATCGCAGTTTTCCCATAGAAGAGGTTTTTGCTGCATGGCTGAATGCTGGGTGGAGTGTCGCTCGCACATGTTCTTTTTCCTGCCATACAGCATTGAGAAAGCATCTCCATGATGCTAGTTCTGCTTGCAAAGAGCCAATTGGAACTTCAATCTGTTTCTGTTGCCCACTAACTGTAAAAGAAAAAGACAGAGCGCCTCTAAGTGCAGCTTAGGCTTAAAACCACAACATAGTAACAACTCACTAGATGGAAGTAGTGTTAGGCTTGTAAGCTCCGGTGGTATGTCAGGAGATGGATGTAGTCCCATGGGTCCTGGAGGATGGAACACCTAGAGCCGGTCGGATGGAAGGGTGGACGCTGTGCAGAGGATCCTCTGTCTTCCGGGTTCCGGGTAAGGCTGGGCGCCAAGGACCACACTGGAACGCGGCGTGACGTCACCGGAGACTGTGAATGACACGACGCGTTTCAAAGCTCGCGCACGGCTCTCAATGGGCATGCGCACTCTTTTCTCAAGTGTAGGATCTAACTAACTGTGACCTTGATCTCCTATGGCTATACTCTTAACCTGAGCCTATACATTACCTTACTGCCAGGCGATCGCAATATGTCTCAGGTGCCCCCAGTTCACATTCTCTTAACGGTTCTGGAGCACCTTGCAATGTTCCTACTGAGGGTCCTAATGTCTGCAGCCTGGAATCATGTTATCCTTTGCTCTTAGCATCTGTTCCATCTTCAGGTTCTTTGTTGGTTTGTTTTGGATCCTCGCTCTCCTCTCGGCGGAGCTTTTTACCACAGTCATGCAAGACTTTATTACCCAAATCACCCAGTCGCAGAGACTTTTTCTGAACTGCTCTAGTTCCATAGAATATACTGCAAAGTCATCCTCTTTTATGTCTGCAAGGAATGTCTTTTCTGTTTTTTTCACTCCATAAACTTTCATGTTAAGGCCACCCAAGCATGGCTCCTTTGCTACCTGCAAGTCCTATCACTCAAAGTCTGCCAAATCTTCAAACATGCCTTCTTTTGCATGAAGACGCGCCCCACTTTCCAGAGTGGAGGAGGGATGTTTGTTAACCTTTCTGGACTTTTGGGCAGCTTCCATCTCAGATGCTTGGTGCACCCAGAGTGGAGGGTGTTTGTTAACCTTTCTGGACTTTTGGGCAGCCTCCATCCTCAGATGCTTGGTGCACCCAATGTGGTTCCCTGCCTCCTCCTTGATTTCTCACCACTAATCTTCCCATTTCACCACACAGATTAGCATTTCTTCCTGAAGTCCCTTCAGTTTTTTCTGCATTAAGGTGTCCTTGCCCCAGTTCCTGTTCCAGGGATTTTATCTCAAACTGTTCACTGTTCCCAAGCCCAAAGAGGGCATTCAACCCCATTGTTGGTCTCAAAAATCTGAATGGCTTCATTCTAGTCTTACGTTTCTGCATGGAATCTGCCAAATCTGTCACCAGTTCCCTTTACCAGGGCATCATTTTGGCCTCTGTTGACCTGAAAAATGCTAATATGACTCCATCTTTCCACTGCAGCAGCAATTCCTTTGCTTTTCTCTGGGGCCCATGTATTAGCAGTTCATAGTTAAAAACCATTTTCAATTTTTATAGCTGTGTCCTTGCTAGGAAGTTTCACTCCTCTCTATTTGCCTTCTGAACCTTGTGACAGGCCAAGAAAGGATGAGAGAGCCAACATTTGACAGTTTTCAAAGCAGGAATAGTGAGGAAATCTTCCAATGGGAGTACAGGTTTTTTTTTTTAAATCAAGAAAAGCTTTATTGAGAAAAATTCACACCATGACAATAAGAAAGAAAAACTGTCGGATGGCAGCTTCGGGAGTACAGGTTTTGATGGTCTTGTTTTCCCTAGGACAGAAGGTAATAGGAAATCTAGCTAGTGAAACACAAACTGCAAAAAAGAAAAAAAAAGGCAGTCAGGGGTTTTAACAACCTGTAGTACATCCCACAGAACATTGGGAGTTGGATATTAGATATAGTGAGTTTAGTAATTTTATAGTTGTAAATACTGTATTTAATGTATCTGGAATTACAGTTCTAAAAATGTTTTTTTACTCTGTATTGAATTTCTAATGTTCTATTATGTTTTCTTGACGTTTCCCAGAGAAGTTGCATCTGAATCAGATAACAACATCAGACACATACAGCAAGAGGCCCACCGAGTGTTCAGATCAAGGAGGCACATCAGTGAAGACTTAGAACCAGAACATGGGGAAGGAGGAGATGTACCAGAGGTGAGTGGAGCAATATACAGTAAAACCTTGGTTTGAGAGTAACTTGGTTTGAGAGCGCTTTGCAAGACAAGCAAACTTTTTAAATAAATTTTGACTTGATATACAAGCGATGTCTTGATATACAAGTAGCGTCATGTATAAAAAAGGAGAGGAGCCTCTAAAGTGTAGCAATATGGTTACATTTAATGAAGGTTCAATATTTAGCAACTCACATGGTTGATGATTAAAACAGGCACATCTAAGTATGCAGGCATCCGGGGTAAAGCTGTCCACATAGACCATCTTCTGTACAGCCATCTTCATCATCCCTTCCCCGCTGCACTCCACGAGTGAATCAAAGCCTAACTTTCAGATCACTCTACTGCAGGCTATTCTTCCCGGTCATGATTGCAGACTGACAGTGTTGAGAGTGGGTGGTTCAGAAGATGGTTTATGTGGAAAGCTTTACCCCGAATGCCTGCATACTTAGGTGTGCCTATTTTAATCATCAACCATGTGAGTTGCTAAATGTTGAACCTTCATTAAATGTAACCATATTGCTACACTTAGAGGCACCTCTCATCTCTCTTATATTCTGTAGCTCTGCTAGATTTTGCTTCTAATTCCCTTGGGAAGGCTGCATATTGTGGATGGACATTTTATGGTTACACAACCTATCGCATTGCTATAATCTTTGTATATAGACTATAAACTGAAGGACTTGTGGAACGAATCATCTGGGTTTCCATTATTTCTTATGGGGAAATTCTCTTTGATATAAGAGTGCTTTGGATTACAAGCATGTTTCCAGAACGAATTATGCTCGCAATCCAAGGTTTTACTGTACTGTATTTGATTACCCTTCTAATAGGTCACCATTTGTGTCCATTAAGGGAAATTCCATCAAGATCTGAAAATTCTGGTTTACTTTGAACACTGTAGCAGAGTTGAGGTATGATAGATGACATACCTAGGGGTCCAGTATTTCACCATTCCAAACGAAATGGTACTTTCTCCATAGTTATTTTTTTTCCCTTAATTGCTGTAGAAAAAAAAAATAGCGTTATGCTATGGGGGTGTAAAAAGGAAAAAGCAGTTATTGGTACACATGCAAATTAATGGTACAGATGTCAGTGCCAACTTGCCATAGAGGCATTGCTTAGCATCACCCTTCATAAATACCCTATAGCCTTTATAATATAAATGAAATCTAGCAAAATATATACCTGCCTTCTTTAAACCATAGTTTTCTCTCCAAAAACACACGCACTAATTTAGTTGTTTTCTGGGGTATTTCCATATATGTAGTTGGTTTGTTGTTTGCAAATTCCCTTGGACTTCTGTTAGCGGAATTTAGGTCATTTCAGGGACACATTGGTAGGCTTGTCAGTGGTCCTGTTGTTCACCGTGGAGACTGTGTGTTTTGATCTGTGCACCAACGTATCAAGTACCAAACTGGCATGTATGAAATCCATTTAAAGACTCAGAGTCCTGGCTGATTCCTTGTTTACAGCCTGCAATATCACTTGGAGGTTATTACAGAGCAGGGCAGCGGACCCAGCGGCACACAGCTCGCTAATCTGTGCAATCTCCTGAATACAAAACACCTCCATTGCTTGTCTAATACACAGAGGGGTGCTCAAAGGAACTAGGAGGTAGGGGGGGCGGGGGTTGGTCGGAACTGCAAAGCCAATTTATAGATGACCTTCTTTACCTAGTTCTGCCAAGCACAGATATATCTTACAAACACACAAAGCATAACATGCCAGGTTATCAGAAAGGAATCCTGTTTCCAGTACATGGACTTGATATTTGCAAGCATTGTTACCAAATGAAGGTCTCTGCACTTGTAACAGTCAGGAGTACATAGATGAATTCAATGAATCTGCATATAAACATCAGAGGATGGTCAGGCATGCCGGAACAATCTCCAGTTGTCCTTTAAAGCCTTTCCCAATAGCCTACTGAATGAAATGTGGTATCCTTGAACCCCAAATCCCTTGGTTGTTCTATAATGCACCTTACTATCCAGGATTTGTATATGCCAACAGTTTGTGCAAAGTTTCACATTTTGTGAAAGAGAAGAAAAAAAAAAATTCTTCTAGGCACCCTTATCCCCAGTGACTTACTTTTGGTAAGGCCATCCATCCCATTGCTGCACCAAAAAGGAGGGAAAGGGTCATTGTAGTGTACCCTAGATTTCATGGCTCCCATAATTGTGTAGGTATGTGCAAACACGTTCATGGATCTTCATTTATATGACCAATCCAGCAAGTTTTAGAATAGTCAGTTATATTTGAAAGTACAGGTGTAACAGTTTTGATAAAAATCCACAACTTCAGCAGAAAAGAGACTTCTCCAGGTGGCTACATGGTGTATTCTACCAGTTTTTCCCCAGTACCTCTAAAACACAGAAAACTCACTTACACAATTGACATCAGACTCTAATAATTTTTATTTGGTCTGTGAGGGTACTCATCGCAGTTGCGGGCCAATAGTGAGGCACTGGATGTGGTAAAAGCTTGCAGAAAATCGGAGCAGTGTGCGGCACCAAAATATGCATTTAAGTGGAGTATTACCCACCTTAATTTCACTATACATTTGCTTTAGGTCTCCTCAGCAATCCCCTACTGCTCTGTTTGATACATTTCAAAATATAGCAACTGCAGACTCCTGGGTTTTCTGAACATACAGCATTTCAAACACTTACATCATGAATTACACTATAGGAGCTTTGGATCTTCAGATAACTTAGGCCTCCGAGTTCTGATGTTCATGTTTTATATTCATGAAAATGACTGATTGCGTATTTTAAAGCTATGATGGTTCCTTCAGATCCATGAGCTGTCCCCCCTCTTAGACATACGTGGTGGTGCTGACATCTCTTTTGCTTCACTGAGCTGCTGTCAGTCATCCTGCCACTTAGACAGGAAGGCACAGACACTAAATCTGATGCCAAAGAGCTGATTTGCATACGAATAGCCCTCCCATTGCCAGGAAGTCAATTAGCATTATTACACAGTTAATTTAGAGTTTTTAACAGATCTCTCGTTGCTGGGAATGTGACTTAAGTGGTGCAGGTGATGACATCATAGTATGTGTATGTACGTGCCCATGTTTCCTTTCCAATCAGCCATCCAGCTTCTCGAATGGAGTGAGCCAAGGAATGCCATTAAGCAGCGCATTGCTGCGATGCCTTCATAGGGGAGACAGGGCAAGTGGGGAACGTCTCGCCCTTTGAAGATAAATGTGTCCAAAGGCAGAGACTGGCATTCAAGCCGTTTAATCCCTCAAAATGTTAAAACACAAGTAACTGCAGACTACATATAAATAGGCCAACCAGCAAAGTAGCTGACACCTCCGAGTGGGCTGATGTCACCTAAACCATAAAACACCACAGTCATGCTTTTGGGGGCTCTGCAGTTAAAAGCACTTGCTTCCTAACAATGACACAGTGAGATATATTATACTGCTCAGGTTTAGAATTCCAGTGTTGTCTTTTTTGTGACCTTGAACATGTTAGTCAAGTCTCCATGGCCTGCTCACCAAAAATAGATGTAAGCTTGACTGGACACAGAGACAGCACTTTGCATACTTTGTATATAGTTCCACCAAAAAAAAATCTAAATTATATCTGCATATATAGCACATTTTGGGGTGTGAGCATGTTTTTAAATAGACAAAGTGCAGCTATTTTTACTGCTTAAAGTGAAACTATACCCACCGATTTACCTCTTTCCCAAAAGAAAGCTTGAATTAGAAAAGTTCAATAAATGGTATTCTCTCTCTTAGTGAATATACCAATGTTGTTTTCTGCAGTGCTTTCTTTCCATCCTGCCTACTAAGGCATGTGCAGTGTATGCCTTCAAGACATGTCTCTGCTGATAAAGGTGACAGTTGCCAGTGTGCTTATGTCAGCTTTCAACCAGACTTTCTAGCCCTCAAATAGCTGATGTCATAGCAGGTCACAGCTAAAATGGCCCCATCCTTGGCAGATAGGAGGGTTTAGTACTTCTTTAAGCATCACCCACTATGCTAGATACTGCCTTCCCTGCCTTGAACTTTGCCCAGTTTCAGGAGACCACTTGTATATAAAGTAAAATGGGTGGAATCTGGTAGATTTGTGCTTATAGACTATCATCCTAGGAAAATGACTCGTACATATTTTTTTATCTATATTAGGTGAACTAAAATCTATTTGTAGAGCTGGCTGTAGACTTGAATAGGCTGTCATTTGCTCAGGCACAATCCGTAAACGTATTGGTTTGGTTCTGTTGTTCTTGCACATTTATGTTAATAGGGTGAAGTGTGGTGAGTATGAGGCCAGAACCGATTTATCAAGGGGAAGAATAGCAATTGGGGTAGATTTTGTAACCTATCCAAACCATGGTTCTCCCCAACAACTGTTGGTTGCCTCATGCTAGAAATAAGCTGAAGAAATGTGTTAGGAATAAAGTGTTTACCTTTTAGAGAAATTGTGTACATTATTTAGAATAATGCACCCGCTACGCTAGTTCATATGCACCTGCTATGTTCATGTGCACCCGCTACGTTGGTGCATATGCACCCGATACGTTAGTTCATATGCACCCGCTACGTTAGTTCATATGCACCCGCTACGTTAGTTCATATGCACTCGCTACGTTAGTTCATATGCACCTGCTATGTTCATATGCACCCGCTACGTTAGTTCATATGCACCCGCTACGTTAGTTCATATGCACCCGCTACGTTAGTTCATATGCACCCGCTACGCTAGTTCATATGCACCCGCTACGCTAGTTCATATGCACCCGCTACGCTAGTTCATATGCACCCGCTACGCTAGTTCATATGCACCCGCTACGTTAGTTCATATGCACCCGCTACGTTCATATGCACCCGCTACGTTATTTCATATGCACCCGCTACGTTATTTCATATGCACCCGCTACGTTATTTCATATGCACCCGCTACGCTAGTTCATATGCACCCGCTACGCTAGTTCATATGCACCCGCTACGTTATTTCATAAGCACCCGCTACGTTATTTCATAAGCACCCGCTACGTTATTTCATATGCACCCGCTACGTTATTTCATATGCACCCGCTACGTTAGTTCATATGCACCCGCTACGTTAGTTCATATGCACCTGCTATGTTCATATGCACCCGCTACGTTAGTTCATATGCACCCGCTACGTTAGTTCATATGCACCCCCTACGTTGGTGCATATGCACCCGATACGTTAGTTCATATGCACCCGCTACCTTAGTTCATATGCACCCGCTGCGTTAGTTCATATGCACCCGCTACGTTAGTTCATATGCACCCGCTGCGTTAGTTCATATGCACCCGCTACGTTAGTGCATATGCACCCGCTGCGTTAGTTCATATGCACCCGCTACGTTAGTTCATATGCACCTGCTACGTTCATATGCACCCGCTACGTTATTTCATATGCACCCGCTACGCTAGTTCATATGCACCCGCTACGTTAGTTCATATGCACCCGCTACGTTATTTCATATGCACCCGCTACGTTATTTCATATGCACCCGCTACGCTAGTTCATATGCACCCGCTACGCTAGTTCATATGCACCCGCTACGCTAGTTCATATGCACCCGCTACGTTAGTTCATATGCACCCGCTACGCTAGTTCATATGCACCCGCTACGTTAGTTCATATGCACCCGCTACGTTAGTACATATGCACCCGCTACGTTCATATGCACCCGCTACGTTATTTCATATGCACCCGCTACGTTATTTCATATGCACCCGCTACGTTATTTCATATGCACCCGCTACGCTAGTTCATATGGACTTGCATAGCCAACTTGATGTTTTTTTAGCTGTGTATAGTACTCACCATGTAGTTCTTGTTTTTTATGGTCATGGACCTTCTCATCGACTTGTAAACTCATGTAAGGTGTTGAAAGAAAATTTGTGGTGTTAGTACCAACAAAAACCTGTGTAAAGGAAGTGATAAATGAATGTGTAAAAATATATAAATATAACCGTGTATAGATGAAAATTAAAAATGGATAAAAAATGCAGGATTAACTCCTTATTAGGAGCCGCAACAAACACGTGAATGCGTGAAATATGAGAAAGGTTAAATATTGCTAAATAAAAGTTGCGCTCAACTAAAAAACACTTAAACACATAAAATGCCTTGATTGTAAGGTCTTTATTTTGCACAAGTGTTTTTTAGTTGAGCGCAACTTTTATTTAGCAATATTTACCCTTTCTCATGTTAGGTGTTCACTATCTTCTATAAATTCTCTTCTATCATAGTACATGAATTAAGAAGCCAGTAGGAAGCACCTTCTGGTGCATTAAATAAGGCAATAAATGTCAGATTACCCACAGCTTATTTAGGCAGATCAGCATCTTAATTCAAAGAGTTTAGCAAATAAAACTTTTTTTCTTCTTCCAGCCATGGGAGACTATTTCAGAGGAAATGAGCTTAAGCAGTGACAATCTGAATACGTCTCTACCACCACCTGCATCTCCTGTCTCTCGGGCCAGCGCTTTGGAACTGTCAGAGGAGCTCAACCGAAGGCTACAGATCAGCTCGGAGTCCAATGGGGAACAGTTCAGCTCACTTATTGTAAGTAATGAAACTGCAGTTGGCAGGCATTCTCCTCTGTACCATGACATGCCCAGCCTGCAATTAGCTCTGTGTCAACAAATTACCAGTAATTAGAATCCTGGAACTTAATCTAACGAAGATCCCAGCTGAGTGTCAGATGCAACTTCCTTGATTCATGAAAACTGGTGCACAGGAAAAATAAGACCTTTGTATGCATCCCAGCTTTGGCAGTTTAAAAAAGGGCACTCTTCACCACACCTTAAATTCACCCAAGACCTACCTGTTTTTACAAAACCCACCTCTCCTTTTGACAAACTGCCTTCGGGACTTCAAGTTTTGACATTCCCACTACAATCCCCACCCAAACTCTGCCCCTATTTGTGTTTTACCATACCCACCCCTCCTTTTGATAGACTGCCTTCGGGACTTCAAGTTTTGACATTCCCACTACAACCCCCCACCCAAACCCTGCCCCTATTTGTGTTTTACCATACCCACCCCTCCTTTTTGATAGACTGCCTTTGGGACTTCAAGTCTTGACAGTCCCACTACAACCCCCCACCCAAACCCTGCCCCTGTTTGTGTTTTACCATACCCACCTCTCCTTTTGACAAAATGCCTTCGGGACTTCAAGTTATGACATTCCCTCTACAACCCCCCACCCAAACACTGCCCCTATTTGTGTTTTACCATACCCACCCCTCCTTTTGATAGACTGACTTTGGGACTTCAAGTCTTGACCGTCCCTATGTGGGCAGTCCTTTATTCATTATATTACGTGCGCTGAAAAACTGACAAGGGGTTGGCTTGTACGGTGATTTCTTTGGAGTTTCTTCTGTGTGCTATGTTTTACTTTTACAACCCAAAACCTGACCATAAGCTATTAACTTTGACCCCATTTGCCCCTTGAGCTTGAACACTACTTGGCCATCTTATATTGGCTGGTTGGACATTTTATTATTTGATTCTTTGGGATTAGTAATTGATACAAATATCATGGTAAAAACTATGTAAAAGATAAATAGAAGATAAATATGGGTATAGTAATAGTTTTTTGGTTAGTGTGATAAAAGTATGAATCTATTGTGTATATGTAAACTATGGAGTTCCAAGCTTCTTGGCAGTAGCTTCAGTGGTTTTCAGGGAATTGATGGGTTGAATATTTGATCTACTTTATGGCTTCACCGCTATAATATTTTATAGGATGTTTAGAACATGTCAGCCGCTAATGGAATGTCAGATAAGTTCTTAGTTGTCTCTATTGATTTACTTTAGGGTATTTGTTTGCCTATTTATTTAGTGCAAATAATTTCATGGTCAATTACAGACCACATAGGACCATTCACATCAGTCACAGACTAACAAGGCCATACAGGAATGAGAGAATTTCAGAGAAATTTCTGGAAAATGTTGTCAAAATGTCATTATGTTGGTAAAAATGCATTTGAATCAATAGAGAAGGCAAAATTGAGATGGCTTTGTTTTATAAAGTACAGTGGGTTTCAATATCTCCTGAAGGTAACAGAAGCTCTTTTCATCTATGCTGGAACTGTTCTTGTGCTGAAAAACAGCCCCCTTTAAGCCCTATTATTTTACATTTTCTTCTTTAAATAGTAAAATACAGTAAACGCTTAATAAAATAAACAAAACTACTCTAAATGCCCCCAAAAGCCCCACATCCTCTAAAATAAGAAGTAAGGGCTTGTTGAGGTGGTTGAGGGGCAGTAAAACCCAGCGGTTAAAATGATACTAAACCCACAACAGTAAGAATCTGTCTGTATATGCAGTAAAGCATGTTTCAATGAGTCCTGTAAGGTCTTTGAGTTGCCCACCATGCTACTGAATGACAGTTTACCCCCTTCTCTACAACTTTTTTACTATACAATTATAAACTCACTGAGCTAAGACATTACTATAGTAATTGTTACTCTAATGTATGTAATTTTTTTTCAGCTCTCATTGCTGAAAAGAAGGCTTTTCGAGATTCGTTTTTTTTTTTAATAGACAACATTTTTTTTTTTTTTTTTAAGGGTTATTTTATTAAACTTTTTTTTTTTTGCTCGTCTTAACAAACAAAACAAAAAAAAGGAAATTTGCCAAGCTCCACACTGAGACGCAGCTCAGAACAATACAGAACAGAAATATCAGATTATCCATACATAACGATACCAGATGGTGTAATAGGGACCAAAAAGGAAGTAGCTAATATACTGAACAAAATTATAAATGCAACACTTTTGTTTTTGCCCCAATTTTTCATGAGCTGAACTCAAAGATCTAAGAGAACCTGGATTCACCTGTGAAGAGAACACCTCTCCAAACTGCCAGATGCCATCGAATGTGAGAATTTGCCCACTCAAGTCGATTACGACGATGAACTGCAGTCAGGTGGAGACCCCGATGAGGACGACGAGCATGCAGATGAGCCTCCCTGAGATGGTTTCTGACAGTTTGTGCAGAAATTATTTGGCTATGGAAACTGATTGTTGCAGCAGCTGTCCGGGTGGCTGGTCTCAGACCATCTTGAAGGTGAAGATGCTGGATGTGGAGGTCCTGGGCTGGTGTGGTTACACGTGGTCTGCGGTTGTGAGGCCGGTTGGATGTGCTGCCAAATTCTCTGAAACACCTTTGGAGACGGCTTATGGTAGAGAAATGAACATTCAATTCCCGGGCAACAGCTCTGGTGGACATTCCTGCAGTCAGCATGCCAATTGCACGCTCCCTCAAAACCTGCGACATCTGTGGCATTGTGCTGTGTGATAAAACTGCACATTTTAGAGTGGCCTTTTATTGTGACCAGCCTAAGGCACACCTGTGCAATAATCATACTGTCTAATCAGCATCCTGATATGCCACACCTGTGGATGGATTATTTCGGCAAAGGAGAAGTGATCACTAACACAGATATAGACAGATTTGTGAACAATATTTGAGAGAAATAGGCCTTTTGTGTACATAGAAAAAGTCTTAGATCTTTGAGTTCAGCTCATGAAAAATGGGGGCAAAAACAAAAGTGTTGCATTTATAATTTTGTTCAGTGTACAATATCACATGAAGCGTAGAAATGAAAAATGCACTAAATACTTCTCAGCCAATGACAGAGAAGGGTTATGAACCTAGAGATAAATAACATTACTCTGGAGCAACAGTCCCTTGGGAATCCAGCCAGAGAGGCCAAACTTTAGTACATTTCTTGGGGCAGCCTCGGGCCTCGTAGGTTAGTTTATACATAGGTATAGCTTGATTAACAAGATTAAGCCATAGGGGTAAGGAGGGTGGGGTCTGAGACTTCCAGTGAATGAGTAGTGGACAGATAATTTAACCACTTGCCGACCGCTCACGTGGAGGGTACTGCGGCAAAGTGGCTCGTTATTGTCCAGCGACTTAGACTTACATCGCTGGACAATGCCCCCTCTCAGCGGCGCGTGCGCGCCGCCGGAGGCTCGCTCCCACTGTATTCAGACACAGCAGGAGTCGGGCCAGGGGAGGAAAGGCGGTGATCACCGCCGCTCTTCCTCGATTGTCTGGGATCGAGTGTGGAAATCTGGGATTGTCTGGGATCGAGTTTACACAAGTGGGCAGATCTCCTCTGTGACAAACAGTCACAGATTACAGGATTCAGCATAACTGAACCTGCGATCTGTGTCTGTGTCACACAATCCCCTCACCCCACACACATGTCAGTAAGTATAAGGGGTACATTTAACCCCCTGATCACCAATAAAGTTAACCCCTTCCCTGCCAGTGTCATTAATACAGTAACAGTGCATATTTATAGCACTGATTACTGTAGTAATGTCACTGGCACCCCCAAAAGTGTTAAAAATGTCAGTTAGGGGTCTGATCTGTCCGCCGCAATGTCGCAGTGCTGCAAAACAAATCGCAGATCGCCGCCATTACTAGTAAAAAAATAAACAATAAAAATGACAAATCTTTCCCGTAGTTAGTAAACGCGATACCTTTTGCGCAAACCAATCAAAATACGCTTATTGTGATTTTTTTTTTACCAAAAATATGTAGCAGAAAACAAATTGGCCTAAAATGTTAAAAAATTTTGATTTTTAAATTTTTTTTGGGAATGCATATCAGAATGTAAAAAATATTGTTTTTTTTTCCAAAAGTGTCACTCTTTTTTTCAAAAATGTAAAATCGCACAGGTGATCAAATACCACTAAAAGAAAACTCTATTTGTGGGGAAAAAAAGGACATAAATTTAATTTGGGTACAGCATCGCACGACCGCGCAATTGTCCGTTAAAGTAATGCAGTGCCGAATTGCAAAATATAGCCTGGTCAGGAATGGGGTAAAATCTTCCGGTCTTAAAGCGGTTAAAAATACGCTCATTGAGGATTTTTTTTTTTCAAAGACATGTAGCTAAATACATGTTGGCCTAAATATAGGACAAAAATTTTATATATTGGATATTTTTTAACTGACAAAGTAGAAAATGTCAATTTTTTCGCAAAATTTTCACACTTTTTTATTAATATCACAAAAAAAGAAAAGCGCAGAGGTGATCAAATACCACCAAAAGAAAGCTCTGTTTGTGGGAAAAAAAGGACATAAATTTCGTTTGGGTACGGCGTTGCATGACCGTGCAATTGTCAGTTAAAGTTGCGCAGTGCCAAGTTGCAAAAAGTGGCCTGGACGTAAAGCAGGAAAATCCTCCGGTGGTAAAATGGTTAATACAGAGCATCTTGGATTTGCTTCTACAATAAAAACAAACCAGAGTCGGGAGCATTAATGTTCCACAGAGTGCAGTATCCCATAGCAAACCATCCTAATTAATTTAACTACAGTCAGCTCAGATAAGAGATGGTTTCTGATTGGTTGCTATTCGCTTTAGTCACACTGCCCTTTTTTCCCTATAAGCCCCAGTAACGTCTAAAAGAAAAGTATGTGGTCATAGCTACAATGCAGATTTGTTGTTTTATTTTCTTCCATACTTTATTTTCTTCCATCTCTGGTTTAAAAAAAAAAGGAAAACATTATATTCAAGTATGTATTCTTAATTTAGAAAAGTCCCTTCTATTGCTCTTAGCCATCCAAAAACTTTTTTTTTTTTTTACTGCTTTCATCCAAATTCCAGTTGGAGGGTGGCTATGTTCGTTCTCTATGGTCCCACTGTAAATAGGAATTTTAGCCACCATCTTGCTCCTGAGATGGACTAGAGACTATGGACTATGAGATGTGTAGTGTGATAACGTGCACTGCTCATTCCAAGTATACTCCTGTTCACACACGGTGCATGGCTCAGCCCCACCCCCACTCTCTCTTCATTGGCTCGCTAGCTGTGATTGACAGTAGCGGGAACCAATGACTACCGCTGCTATCTCAGCCAATGAGGAGGGAGAGACCCAAGAGAGCCAAGGCTCTCATGCACATCGCTGGGTCAAAATGGGGCTCAGGTAGGTTTTAGGGGGGCTGGGGTCCAGCCAGTGGTGTATTTTGGTTTTGTGCTTCCCTAGGCAAGACTAAAATTGGGTGAACCCCCCCCCCCCCCCCATGTAAATTTGCCCCACTTTTTTTTTTAACGGATGTGACTCCCTCCAAAATTGAAGGACTACAAGTCCCAGAATGAACCCCTGAGATCTCACAAGGGGGGTGAGAGGGGGTGGGAGAGAGGGGGGGAATGAGAAAGGGGGGATGAGAGAGAGAGAGGGGGATGAGAGGGAAAGAGAGAGGGGGGGAGTGAGAGAGAGGGGGTGAGAGAGGTGGCTCTAGCAACCAGTGGCCAATAGAGTCTCAGGTGGAGGGGGTGGCTTTTTTGCTGCCCCCTGCAAAGTGCCGCCCTAGGCCTGGGCCTTGTTGGCCTAGGCTAAAATACAGCACTGGGTCCAGCTGTACACAGAAAGTTTTTTACCTTCATGCAATGAATGCATGATGGTAAAAAAAACATGAACCTTTACAACCACTTTAAGTTGTGGATGATGTGTATGGATTATTTTTAGAGAATATGGATATAGTTTAGTGTCACTTTAACCACAGGATTTGGTTTCTGGTTGCTGTGGGCAGTGCCTTCCTTTTGATCATTGAGGGTCGTTAATCTCTGGGTATTGTTCCATTGCTGAGCTAAATCACTCTTCTGACTTAGGGATAATATACTAACTACAGACACCAAATTTCTTTCTTCACTACAGCAAGCAGCTTGGGAAAGGAGTAAGGTAACCATTATTATGAATCTCTCCCATTTGGTGATTTTTTATTTTTTTTAATGTATTCTTTAAGTATTTTATTTTATTATTATTTTTTTTAATGTTAGGAGTTGGATGGTGTGACTTCTTATACTAACACAACTTGGGTTAATCTTGGATGTTGTCAATGACTTTGCTCGAGTTGTACATTAACGATTCTTTTCTAAATCTTGTCTTTTCAGCAGCGGGAGCCCTCAACTAGATTACGGTCTTGTAGTGTGACTGACGGTGTCGCTGAACAGGCTCAACTGCCCATGGTAAATTCCCCCTTCCCTTTTGTTTTTTTTTTCATTTACCTCTTGACAGGGCTGATCTTTTTCCAGTGGTATGATAGACAACACAAGGGTAGACTCTTTAAGGGAGGTTAAAGCGTAATATCAAAAATTTATGGCAACTTTTTTTGTTTCTGTTTGGTGGTTTTGCGGGTCTTTTCTAAGTTATTTTTCTAACTGACTTAAGTGATCACTAACTTTCTAACTTGTCAGTGATTACAGAAAACATGTCTGTTGTCTTTTCGGCTTTTGAAAGTTTCATTTGGAATATGTATTAGGCAGCGCTAATTCCCTCTTCTTGTTTTATTGTTTTATTTCATTTGGTGTATTTGAATTGGAAATGTCATCAACTGAAGACTTTTACTTCTTACTGTTTTATAATAGCAACTCTAAAGCTGGCCACACACTAGCAGATTTTTAAAAGAATGTTTGTACAACATTTTTATGAATTCTCAGTACATTCGACAAATTGACAAATGAAGTTCGAAACTTTGTTGTCTTTTTCACATTTGATTTTGGATTTCACCAAACAAAAACATCTACTGTTGAAATTTGTTCAAGAAAAAATTTCCATTCAAATTTTACCATCACTGCAGTTGAAAACCAACATCGAATTTGACCCAACTAATAATAAGAAAATCAAACCAACATTCTGAAAACTTAAAATTTCAAACTAAATTCTACTAGTGTATGTCCAGCTTAAAGTGGTTGTAAAGGCACAAGGCTTTTTTTATCTTCATGCATTCTATGCATGAAGGTAAAAAACCTTCTGTGTGCACCAGCCCCCTCTGGATCCAGCAATGTCCATGAGAGCCTTGCCTCTCCGGGAACTCGTACTCCTGATTGGCTTTTGGCAGCAGCAGGAGCTATTGGCTCCTGCTGCTGTCAATAACAGCCAGTGAGCCAATTAGAAAACAGAGGGGGCGTGGGCGAGCTGTGGCTCTGTGTGTAAATAGACACACAGAGCCACTGGTCGGGAGCATGCCTGCTTGGGTGCCCCCAGAGCAAGCTGCTTGCTGTGGGGGTATGCGGCAGGAGAGAGGAGCCAGGAGCGCCACAGGGGGACCCGAGAAGAGGAGGATCCGTGCTGCTCTGTGCAAAACCTTTACACAGAGCAGGTAAGTATAACATGTTTGTTGTTTTACAAAAAATAAAAAAAATTAGACTTTAATATCACGTTAATATTACTAACTGCTATACTAAAGACTAGTTACACCTAAAAACATCTCAGTTGAGGATCAGCCACTTGCCGGGTGTTTTGTATCTATTAAGTCCATGTCACAAAAATATCTGATTGCAGCAATTTGTAGCTTAAGCAGAACAAATCTCCTTAGCATTTCCCTTTCACCAAGTCAATCACAAATTGGAACTCTGATGCCATCACTCAAAACGTTATTAGCAGGCACAAACACTCGAAGGAGTCTCCACCTGCACCCCATCCCAAGTGTGTGTGTCTGAGCTGGCTAATAAAGTTTTATGAGTGACAGTATCAGAGTGCGACCTTATGTTTGACTTGGTGAAAGTGGAATGAAGCATAGGTGGGCTCCCTTGGGCCTGCACCTGATATACACGGCATCAACGCTTAGGAGGATTTTGGAACAGGATTTTCTTTGAATTCGTAATCCTTAGAATTTCAGTTGCTTGGAATTCTTGCTTTGCAGTCAATGAATAGTCTGGGTCACAGCGATTCCAGTAGCTTGGCTGTATGATTGGGTTTTTTGCAAGGTATGGAGAAAATTTATCAGCTTCAGTAGTCACTCATGTCATTTTGAGAGATAGCATTTTTAGTAGGGAGGAATAGCTCATCACCAGAGTCTCTCAGAGGTATTTACTGAGAATCTTTACTGTATAGATCCTTGTATAATATCACATCTTTTCCAGTGACCCATACTAGAGTCAGCTGTTCTCTGTGTAGGAGATCAACTGCCTCTCATGTGATTTCGCTGGCAGAGGCCATTTTCAGGTTGAGCTTCATAAAAAACGAGTGGCATTGCTTATAAACAACCGTTGGAACATCTGCAGTGTTGTCACCCTCTTCTAATTGCCTGAGCCATCAGACTACAAATGTGCCTCTTTTCCTAGCAACAATTCAGAGAAGGCAACATTGCTTCCATCTTGTCTTTTCAGCAGCGGGAGCCCTCATCTAGATTACGGTCTTGCAGCGTGACTGACGGTGTCGCTGAACAGGCTCAACTGCCCATGGTAACTTCCCCTTCCCTCTTCTTTGTTTTTTTTATTTTTTTATCTTCATTAACCTCTTTACACGGCTGATCTTTTTTCCTGTGGTATGGTGGACAACACAAAGGTAGACTCTTTAAGTGATGCTAAAGAGTATTACCAAAAATTTCATGGCAACTTTTTTGGAAACAGGAAAAAGGCTATATCGTGTTCTTCCTTACTTTATTGGTGGTTTGCCGGTCTTTTCTAAGTTACTTACTGATTTAAGTGATCACTAACTTTTTGTTACCTTGTCAGTGATTACAGAAAACATGTCTGTTGTCTTTTCGGCTTTTGAAAGTTTCATTTGGAATATGTATTTGGGCAGCGCTATTACCTTCTTCTTGTTTTATAACCGTTTGGTGTATTTGAAGGGGAAATTGCATCAACTAAAGACTTTTACTTCTTACTGTTTTATAATAGCAACTCTAAAGCTGGCCACACACTAGCAGATTTCCAAATGAATGTCTATATGACATTCTTATGAAATTTCTAAGTACATTTGACAAATTGGCAAATGGAGTTTGGAAGTTCTTCAAAATATTGTTGTCTTTTTCACATTCCATTTTGGTGTAAATGGACTTCACCAAACAAAACCAACATCTACTCTTAGAAATTTGTTCAAGAAAAACTTTCCATTCAGATTTTGCCATCACTGCAGTTGAAAATTACTATCGAACTTGACTCCCTTAACAATTAGAAAATTGAACCAACATTCCAAAAACATAGAATTTCAAACGAAATTCTACTAGTGTATGTCCAGCTTAAGATTACTAACTGCTATACTAAAGACTAGTTACACCCAAAAACATTTCAGTTGAGGATCAACCAATCGCCATTTGTTTTGTATCTATTAGATCCATGCCACAAAAAAATCTGATTGCAGCAATTTGTAGCTTAAGCAGAATCAATCTCGTTAGCGTCTCCCTTTTACCAAGTCGAACACAAAGTCGCACTTTGATGCCATCACTCATAAAACTTTTTTTTAGCAAGCACAAACACACAAAGGAGTCTTCACCTGCACTCCACCCCAAGTTTGTGTGTCTGTGCTGGCTAATAAAGTTTTACGAGTGACTGCATCAGAGTGCAATCGTGTGTACGACTTGGTGAAAGTGGAATGGAGCATAGGTGGGCTCCCATAGGCCTGCACCTGATATACTCGCCATCAGCACTTAGGAGGATTAAGATGAGTTTTGGAGCAGGATTTTCTTTGGATTCATAAACTTTAATATTTCAGTTGCTTGAAATTCTTGCTTTGCAGTCAGTACAGGGCTTTTTTTTTTAGCTGGAACTTGGTGGAACTCAGTTCCATCACCTTTGGCCCAGACCCTTTGCTCCCTGCTCATCATTATCACTTGTAAACTCAGAGGTCTTGCTTCCTGTGTTTTCCAAGTGCAGTATGGGGACAAAGGAGATGCCGGTGCCTGGGGTGCAGTGCGAATGCTGACACCCCCACTGGATGATCTGCCTGCAAGTGAGAGAGGCATGGTTGAGTTCCTGCCCCTTTTTTCTAAAAAAAAAAAATCCCTGAGTCAATATATAGTCTGGGTCACAGTGATTCCAGTAGCTTGGCTAGTGGGAATTATGTTTGGGGTTTTACAGAGTTTGGAGAAAATTTATCAGCTTCAGTAGTCCCTCATGTCATTCTGAGAGCTAGGATTTTTAGTAGGGAGGAATATCTCATCACCAGAATCTCTCAGAGGTGTATTAAATACAGAATAAAGTCGGACTTTAATGAGAATATTTACAATTTAGGCATTTATAAAGAGATAATATCACATCTTTTCCAGTGACCCATACCAGAGTAAGCTGTTCTCTGTGTAGGAGATCAACTGCCTCTCGTGAGTTCGCTGGCAAAGGCCATTTTTGGGTTGAGCTTCGTGAAAATGAGTAGCAGTGCTTTTCAACAACTGTGGAAACATCTGTAGTGTTGTCACCCTCTTCTACTTGCCTCAGCGATCAGACTACAAATTTGCCTCTTTTCCCTAGCAATAATTCAGAGAAGGCAACATTGCTTCCATCTTGTCTTTTCAGCAGCGGGAGCCCTCAACTAGATTACGGTCTTGCAGCGTGACTGACGGTGTCGCTGAACAGGCTCAACCGCCCATGGTAAATTCCCCTTCCCTCTTTATGTTTTGTTTTTTTCATTTACCTCTTGACACGGCTGATCTTTTTCCTGTGGTATGGTGGACAATACAAGGGCAGACTCTTTAAGGGATGTTAAAGAGTAATATCAAAAATATCATGGCAACTTTTTGAAAACAGGAAAAAGGGTATATCGTGTTCTTCCTTACTTATTGGTGGTTTGCGGGTCTTTTCTAAGTTACTTACTGATTTAGGTGATCACTAACTTTTGGTTACCTTGTCAGTGATTAAAAAAAACATGTCTGTTGTCTTTTCGGCTTTTGGAAGTTTCATTTGGAATATGTATTTGGGCAGCACTATTACCTTCTTCTTGTTTTATAACCGTTTGGTGTATTGGAAGGGGAAATTTCATTAACTGAAGACTTTTACTTCTTACTGTTTTATAATAGCAACTCTAAAGCTGGCCACACACTAGCAGATTTTCAAATTAATGTTTGTACCACATTCTTAGGAAAATTCTCAGTACATTAGACAAATGGAGTTCGAAAGTACTTCAAAATTTCGTTGTCTTTTTCACATTCGATTTTGATTATGAATGGATTTCGCCAAACAAAAACAACATCTACTCTAAGAAATTTGTTCAAGAAAAACTTTCAATTCAGATTTTGCCATCACTGGAGTTGAAAATTACCATCGAACATGCCCCCCTTAACAATTAGAAAATGGAACCAACATTATGAAAGTGAAACGTTTTGAACTAAATTCTGCTAGTGTATGTCCAGCTTAAGATTACGAACTGCTATACTAAAGCCTAGTTACGCCCAAAAACCTTTCAGTTGAGGATTAACCACTCATTGGGTGTTTTGTATCTATTAGGTCCATGTCACAAAAAATCTGATTGCAGCAATTTGTAGTTTAAGTAGAATCAATCTCGTTAGCGTTTCCCTTTCACCAAGTCAAAAACAATTTACATAAGTACGAACAATAATGTACATAACTGACCTTCTCATAGGTTTTTCGGTTTTTGAAGGCATGCGTGGTCTACCAAATCGGCTGTATCAACCACCAAGTTCCATATCACGGACCCCAGCCGCAATTACACTGTCTTGGGGACAATTAGTTGCCAAATTACTACCCAATGCAGCCCAAGACCGATATCCCATTACTGACATCACTTAGTAGGGAAGATGCACACATATGAACATTTTTTGGGTGCGTTATCCCTTTAAATAAAGTACTTTTAACATGTGCAAAATGTTAAATGAAAATTGTGAAATTATTGCATACAAATGAGTCTCAAAGACCCATATACGTGACAAATTTCATATATATATACACAAAATAAATCAATCCAAAGAAAAAAAGTCCATAATCAATGAATCCATGCTATTCCAGATGTAAAAAAGTGCTCAGAGCTCCACATTGAAATAAAGTGCTCCAGCGTAAACAAGGTGCTCCTCCCAAAAGAAATGCAGGCCTATTGCCAGATTAAAGAGATCTTAAGTTATAGATATCAAAGTGCATTTATGGTGTCCATCGGATTGTTGACGCTCTCACTATCAGGTATCGTAATGATCAAATGATTCCGTCAAAAGTAATGGCTGCAGTGTCCCCACTGCTGGAATTGGATCTAACAAGTACTCCATGTGCCCACGATTAATGGCCAGACATGTTATGCATAAAAAAGGAGAAGCCACACAGTGTAATAAAGTTTAAAAAGCATCTCTTTAATGAAAAATTGCACTTACATATATCGTGACGTTCATAAGCAATGGTAAAAGTCACAGCCTCGGGACCATCTGGCCGGCTCGTGTGGAATGATGTCACACACTTGATCCACCTGACACGTTTCCCCAAAACTGGTGTCCTCTGGGATTGGGTACTAGACCCCTCTAGCTCAGAGATTGCAAAAGAAACATGCACCCCAACACTCACCAAACACAGTCCAGTAAAAATAAAAAAAGAGGAGGGTAAACCAACTAAACCGTAACAGTGAGGGGAAGGAGGGCGGGTGAAGTTTCTCCATCTCCAATGCTGACCAAGTTCCAACTGACCCTTCAAGCAACAAGCCCTTCTATCAGACCACTAGTGCCCCACCCTGACACACCCTGGTCTTGTCCAATATGGTAAGCCTCCTTCTTCTTTTTAAAACCAAATCATTTAACCTGCCTGACTACAGCCTAGACTGCAAACTCATGCATTCAGTCATGTATGCCCTCATCTAATTCTAAGCAGTCAGTTCCAGGACTTTTACTTTGCACAGCTTTATCATCCACTGGAAATTGAAGTTTCATGCGTCAGAAGTGAAATTTCTAGCGCAGCTGAATCCCACCCACATTTGCTGAATAAAGAAGAAAGGTAGCAGCCATGTACTGTACATGTAAAAAAGAGGTACTTTAGGACAATCATGTAAAAGGGTAACAGCATACCTACTCCATACTTTTCCTGCAGTTATATCTATAGCCAGATATCATTATGGTGGACAACTGCTTTAACCCTGTCTAAGCTCCAACACCATCCAGCGCAGAGCTTGCACTTGTTAAGATTCCCAGCTCCAATAGACAAATGGAGTGGCGACGCATCAAAGCCATTGTAAATAGCAGGTTGTACAGTTGTTGTTTTAAGAGAACTTGTCACTTTGCCCATTCACGGGCTCCTTTAAGAACTGTGTGTGGTTAGACCCTAATATTCTCCAGTAGAATGACACAAACCTGCCAGAATTTCTAACAATTTTGTTAGAATGAAGATGAAACATTTTGGCTGGAACTGGGCTTTACCATTCAGTTCAAACTTTAGCCAGAATTGTAGGTAGCAATGCAGCGCCTGAACTCCTGTGTACACAAGCCCTAATACCAAGTTCCCAGTATGCATACTCGAGGAATGTTGCTAAGCAAGCATCAGGCATAGCCACAGCCATTACTAATACGAAATTTCCAGCCCCCCCATCCTTAATGCCTGGAGGTGTTATCTCATCACCTCTCTGACATTTACAGACTTGCCTTATTTGTCACTTGCCTACATGATTGCTCAACATGTGAAATATCTTGCAGTATTTCCTACGATATATTTATCAAGCTTGGATAGAAAATGGCTGCTCCTGTGGAATTTGCTCATCTCCTATAACGCATTCCTGTAGAGGGTTATTATACAGATGTTGCCATAGCAACCAGAAATATTGACTTTTGGCCCAAATGATTAAGTTCGCAGGAGCTGTAGACACTTCCCTTCCCTGCAATAGGAGAGCAACTGACATGCAGTCCAGGGACTTCTATGTGATTCTGATTGACAGCACAACTTACGTAGAGCAGAATGGAGGAAGCTGCTGATGCATTTTGGAAGATTGTTTTTTCTTATTGCTCAAACCCATGACCTATTACATCCAGAGGAGCAGAAGGAGTGAACATGCAGGAATAAATGTTCACTTTTCTTTGCACGGTATCTCTGTCACTCAAATGCTATGTAAAAACTGAACAATGTGCTAAAGTGAGTGTGAGCAAAAGTAATAAAAGCACTTTATTAACAGATTGTTGACTATATAGGCATATTCATTTTTTCAGTATCTGTCAACGTTTCCTGAATATTTCCTCAGGCCAGAGCAAATCCCACCTTTCTTGGAGCCCCATCCCCCACACAGATATGTCTACTGAGTGTTTAGGGGGTGCTATTGGGGTTAGGGGTGTCCAATCTTAACTTTGTGGAAGCCCCCAGGTGATGTGGATGAAAGATATATAGCTGAAGACTCTGCAGTGGATTGTGGAAGGCAATGAGAGCCTGCATTGCTGAAGGTAGCAAGAGCCCACTTTGCATTGCGAGAGGCAGTGGGAGCCCACAATATATTGTAGATGGCAGTAAGAAGTCATATAGCCTTGTGGGAAGCAACATGAGCCTGCATTGCATTGTAAGCAGGAGTTCGAACTCTGTGTTGCATTTTGGAATACTAACAGGCAGTAGAAGACCACGTTGCCATGTGGGAGGCACCAAGAGCCCCTATTGCACTGTGAAAGGTAGTGAGAGCCTTTATTGCAGTGTGGGAGATGATGAGAGCCCATGTTGTACTATGGAAAGCTGTGAGAGCCCATGGTACAGTGTTGGAGGCAGGGAGTACCCATATTGCAATGCGAGAGGAAATTAGAGTCCATGTTGCAGTATTGGACAGAGTGAGAACCATTGTTGTAGAGTGGAAAACCGCAAGAGCCCACATTATTCTGTGGGAGGCAGACAGAGCCCATGTTGCACTGTGAGAGGCAGTGGGAGCCCATTTTGCGTAGTGGGAAGCAGTAGGTGCCCACATTGCACTGTGGAAGGCAGTGGGAGCCCACGTTGCACAGTGGGATGTTTCAGGAGCCCATGTTGCACACTGGGAAGTAGTGTGAGCCCATGTTGCACATTGGGAAGTAGTGTGAGCCCATGTTGCACATTGGGAAGTAGTGTGAGCCCATGTTGCACATTGGGAAGTAGTGTGAGCCCATGTTGCACATTGGGAAGTAGTGTGAGCCCATGTTGCACATTGGGAAGTAGTGTGAGCCCATGTTGCACATTGGGAAGTAGTGTGAGCCCATGTTGCACATTGGGAAGTAGTGTGAACCGATGTTGCATAATGGGAAGCATTGGGAGCCCATGTTACACTGTGGGAAGCAGTGAGAGCCCATGTTACACAGTGGAAAGATGAGAGAGCCCATGTTGCATAGTGGGAAGCAGTGAGAGCCCATATTGCACATTGCAAAGCCATGAGAGCTCATGCTGCAGTGCTGGAGGCAAAGAGAGTCCATATTGACACGTGGGAGACAGTGAGAACCCACATGGGTACTGTGGGAGGCAGTGAGAGCTTGTGTTGCAATGCGGGAGGCAGTGAGATTTTTCTTTTTTTTGCAGTGTGGTAGAAATTAAGAGTCCACATTTCAATATGTGAGGCAGTGAGAATCTGTATAGCTTTGTGGGAGGTAGGAGGCTTGGCCTCGGCTCCATGTTACATGAAGGTGCTTCTTTCCATACTGCATGTGCCCTGCTATGGGGGCTGCCAAGCCCATTTATAACTTCATTTAAGAAGGTGTTAAAACATAGTTGGTGCATGCTTTCATGCTGTACAAAGTATCCTAATGGCAGGATAAAACAACGTCTTTCTTTATGCTTCCACATACGGTTCTGTAAGATATAAATATTCTTATTTGGACCATTGGGCACTCCTGGCCAGTCCCCTCCATTCACCATGTTTAAACAGATTGCAAACGTGTGCACTGTCACAAAACCTAGTAATTTCATTTCAAAGCTGGAAGTTTTAAATAGGTTACATTGTGCAATTACGCTGTCACTGGTCAGTCATTAGCAGATGCCATCACTCAAGTCTCGCTCGCTCATGTTTCATCACAACATGATGGAAGTCACCTACGCTTTCCAGGAACGCTTATGGAAAAATGTTTTGGGTCTTACTGATTCCAGAGCCCAGCTTTACCTCTGCAACGTGGATCCCAATTAATTAAAGAGAACACTACTTCTGCATGTCTTGCAATTTTTTAAAAAATTGCTGATCTTATTTATAACCGGTGACTCCTGGACTGAAAAACCAAGTAATGGCGCTGCCATTGAAAATATTAATAAAGTCCTAATGTGTTAAACCATGCTGTATATCGGATACATACACAGCAAGGAGATTATGTTTTTCAAGGTCTTTAGATCTATCAATGTGTCCCTGCCCCACATTCTGCCCACTCTTTGGGCCACTAACAACTGTCATGACATAAGCAGTGCCCTACTCTTCCTACACTTTATATTTCTCCCTCCCCCACCTTTAATTGCAAGTACTCCCAATACAATCCTGACTTCAGTTTTTCACTTGGCATGTGGCAGCTGAACATAAAGAAAAATTTCAGGTAATTGTTTAAATTGAAAAACGATTTAATTATTTTTTTTGAAGGAATACAAAAGTGAACAAAACAATGTTTATGATAACTTTGCTTGAAATTCACTAAACAAATATTAGAACAATCACACATAGTTTTTCTTTATTCTACATAACCATTATTCCCTCAGCACCATCTGGAATTTTAAAGCAGGCTGACAATGATAGTGGCATACTACTGCTAAAATAAGGGGTGATGCAGAAAACAGAAGGTTTCCTTGCAGGCCCTCTGGCTACATATTTCATGTTTCAGGCACTGGGGAGGGTGGGGGATGAGTTTGGTTGGACACAAAAGCTCTAGACATATTTTAGGGAGAGACTGGGACATGGAATATGAATCTCTATAAAGTTAACCAGATCCATTGGCATCGGGAACACTAGCTAAATGATAACATTTCACAAGTGTACATTGGATGTTATATCCTACTTAAATTATTATTTTATTTTGTTGTTCGATTCCTTTAAATTGTGACTACAGGAAAATCAATTAAACCAATCATACTGATAACCAAATAATTTAAATAATTTTAAATCTATGATTTCTGAAGGCCAGTTGCACACAAAACTGATATTCTAGTTTGAATAGGGGTCAGTGGTTGAATAGCCTTTCTGCTTCTTACAAACAGTGGTGTCCCTTTCTCACAGCTGGAGCCCCCATTTTATAGATCAGATTTTCTTAACCCTTTTAACATGAAGGTCTTTCAGGCATAATATGCCTGCTAATATTTTATCTACAACTCACGGTACTTTAATATGGACAGTAAGTTGATATATAAGAAATAAAGAAGGAAGAACATGACATACTTGTCATATCTGACACAGTGTTCCCTTTGTGGTCAGTAAAGAAGTGCCCCTTACATTGGTGGTCAGTGATAAAAAGACCCTCTTATATTGGTAACCAGTAATAAAAGGATCATCTTACAGTGGTGGTCAGTGAAGGAAGAACCGTCTTACATTGGTGATCAATGGGAGAAGTATCCTTTTACAATGTTTGTGCATGTGAAAAGGACCCCTCCTACTTAGGTGGTTGGTGGGAGAAAGACCCTCTTAAATTGGGAGTAAGCTTGAAAAGCATGCACTTAAATTGGTAATCAGATAGAATGGCTCCCTTAAATTGGTTGTCATTGGGAGAAGGATGCTTTTAAATTGGTAGTCAATGAAAGAATTACCCCCTTTCAATGGTGGTTAGTGGGAGAAGGACCCTCTTACATTGGTGTTAGTGGGTCGATCACCCCCTTATATTGGTGGCTGTTGGTAGAATGACCATGTAACAATGGTAATTGTTGGAAGAAAGAGCCTGGTACATTGGTGGTTAGTGGGAGAATCACCCCCTTACATTGCTGGTTTGTGGGAATGGAAACCCTTTACACTGATGATCAATGAGAGGAATGCTCCTTAAATTAGTGGTCAGTGGGAAGAATTACCCCCTTACATTGTTGGTTTGTGGGAGAGGGGGTCTTTACACTAGTTGTCAGAGAGGGGAATGCTCCATACATTAGTTGTCAGTGGGAAGCATGCCCCCTTAGTAGCTAAATAGATCACTGGTTGCTTATCTAAGAGTCAGAAATTGTTAATAGCTCCCTTGGGACATCTGGAGGAATCCTGTCTGAGAAAGGCTCCCCTATATTATGTACTTGAGAAAGGCTCCCCTATATTATGTCTTTGAGGAAGGACTGATATCATTATTTAGCTTCAAAGTCCTCAACCTTTACAAAGATAATTTGGAGATATCTCATCACTGATCTTCCTAAGAGAAATAAGAAGCCAACATGTGATTCATCTTCCCAGCAACCACGCAAAACTGAAATATCAGCTTTAATCGTAGTTGGCCTTTAATTCTACTTCTATAACTCGCCCACTTTCTGAGCTTACCGGAGCACTGAACTACAACTGAGCCTGTAATATTTAATGCTCACATTGTCATTCAACAGCCAAGCGCCCCAACAAGACGAGCACGTTCCTCAACTGTAACAGGTGGAGTAGATTCCACGGTAATGTCCATACAATTATTCTAAATAGAGTGAACAATGACACCAAAATCAATCATTAATTGTCTGTTAATTGTTTAAAGTTTAGTCTGTTTTTTTTTTTTTTTTTTTTTTTTTTTACATATTGTTTGTTGGCTTCTTGTGAATACTTTTCTTGGTTGCCTATTCAGTGCTGAATTATTCATTCATGGACCATACCTTTTAAAAAACAAAAAATCGAATTTTTTTTTTAATTTTAACAATGTTGAAGAGCATTTGTCATTTTGTAACGGACATTATTCTGCAGAGGTAGAGAGTGGCAAAGGTAGACTTTTCCTAAATGTATAATAATTTTAAGTAATCCCCAATGTACCTATGGAAACTTTAGGTGGCTTAATTGTTAGAGGTGTCAGATGCTAATTATCTGAGATACTGATAGAAAGAGAAGACCTGGAATCAATAACATACCCCCTCACTGTATCAGATTCCATCTTTATTTCAAATCTGAAAGATGCACCTGCTGGCCCTTTTATTCCTAAAAAACAATCCTTAAGACTTATCTCAAGGGATAACAAAAAATCCTCCCTTGCAGCGAGGCTGCCCCATGCACCGCAAGGGTAAAATGTTTGTTAAGGTCTAGAGTACCTGAAAAAGCCATTTTACTCACCCTATTTCTACTCCCCTATGCCTCGGCTAAGTATCCTTTAGCTTCTTCACTTTCAGTGTAAGGCTATGTGCCCTGCATTATGCTTGTTGATGTCAGAGGGCGTCCGACCACTGGAGCATAGGGGAGAAAAGGCTGCAGGATCCAGTCTAGGCATGTGGAGGGGAACCTGTGGGAGTGGGGGGCCAAGTAAGTAAAAGTGCTTTTTTATATATGCTAGGCATAAATGAGCATTTATCCCTAGCAGTGTAGGGATAGCACCACATCAAAGAGAGTAGTTGTGTTTCCCCAGAGTTTAGCTTAAGAGCCATGTTTTTACTGCCCCCTTAAGCTACAAAAGCAGTCAGCCAGGGTTGTTCAGAAGCCCCCCTGTCATATTCAGTAGGCATTGCAGCCATGGAATGCCTCCCATTTAAGTGAATGAGGCCACACCACAACCATCTGTAATGTGGTGCAGTGGTACAGCATTTACAGGGTTAAAAAAAGGTAGTAACGAGGTGACCCATATCGCTTCCTTACCGCCTGTCAAACACCTCCATTGAAAAATGATCAATCGTAGATTCCTTTTCTGAGTGGCAGCAAGGGCTTTTGCACATTTATATTTAACCTTAAAGAGGAAGTAAAGCCTAAAGAATATTTTGTACCTATAGGTAAGCCTAGAATAAGGTTTACCTATAGGTACTGTAAATATCTCCTAAACGTGTACCGTTGGAGATGACATCATCGGCGCATGCCCTCTGAAGGAACAGCCACTCGTGCTGTTCCTTCAGATACCTGTGCCGTGAATGAGGTCTCCCCCGCGCATTCGAGGGAGTGACGTTATCGCGGCTCTGGCCTGTCACACAGCTGGAGTCCGTGGACCTGGAAGGAAGACTGGGAGAAAATGGACGGGATGTCCATGACTGTCTCAACCGTCATGGACTCCCCTACTTGGCTAAGACACAGCAGCGATGCCATTGGATGCCATTGGATCCCACTGCTGTCAATCAAAGTCAGTTAGCCAATGAGGAGAGAGGGGGCGGGCCAAACCACAGCTCCGTGTCTGAATGGATACACAGAGCTGTGACTCAGCTCAGGGAGGGGCCAGGATAGCCGAAGTGGGACCCAAGAAGAGGAGGATCCAGGCTGCTCTGTTCATAACCAATTGCACAGAGGAGTTAAGTTTAACATGTGTTGTTGTTTTTTTTTGTTTATTGGAAAAAAAAACCGAGACTTTACAATCACTATAATCTCTTGTCCAGTGAGATTGCCTAGGAGGCAGTACGAAGCATTTCCACAGTCCCCTCACCTCTGCAGTAGACAGTAGGAAGCATTTCCCTAACCCCCTCTCCTCTGCAAGAGGCAGTAGGAAAGCATTTCCCTAATCCCCTCTCCCCCCAGTGTAACTTTGTCACAAGGTGGGAGGCTCCAACAGTGACCAATCTGTATCAGACATTGGTGTCCTGTTTGTTTACTAGAGCTGCACGATTAATCGTATGATGATTGCGATCTCGATCCACCCCCCCCCCCCCCGTGATCTCAATACCCAATTTTCCTTATTCTCAGTGCAGTGGGTTAAGCATTGTGTGTCTGGGTAAGAGACCTAGCCAGACATCCATCCAAAGTCTCCGGCATGAGGGCTGCAGCTGTCTGACACCCGGGCGATATCCCGGCTGTCTGTGTCAGAGCTCAGCTGACAGAACGGAGCCGATGCTTCCAGTGTAGTTCCGGCTCCGTTCTGTCACAGGCGGAGTGATATTAAATGCACTCCGCCTGTGAGAGGAGAACTACAAGAAGCATCACCATTGCACCACTCCTCGCACTCTCTTGGCCAGCAGTACCCACCAGCCAACAGTAGCCACAGCAGTACCCACCAGCCAGCACTACCCACAGCAGTACCCTCCAGCAGTTCCCACAGCAGTACCAGCCAGCAGTACCCACCAGCAGTACCCAGGGGTAATCCATGACAGAGGAGGAGGGGTAATCCTACTCACAGCTTTATTTCAAATGGTTAATAAAAAAAAATAAAAACAAATATATATATATATATACAGTATCTCACAGTACACCCCTCACATTTTTGTTAATATTTTATTATATCTTTTCATGTGACAACACTGAAGAAATTACACTTTGCTACGTTGTAAAGTTGTGAGTGTGCAGCTTATATAACAGTGTAAATTTGCTGTCCCCTCAAAATAACTCAACACACAGCCATTAATGTCTAAACCACTGGCAACAAATGTGAGTACACCCCTAGGTGAAAATGTCCAAATTGGGCCCAATTAGCCATTTTCCCACCCCGGTGTCATGTGACACATTAAGTCTCAAGTGTGAACGGGGAGCAGGTGTGTTAAATTTGGTGTTATCACTCTCTCACACTGGTCACTGGAAGTCCAACATGACACCTCATGTCAAAGAACTCTTTGAAAAAAGAAGAAAAGAACAGATTGTATGGCTGAATTCGCATTGCACAGACATCGCATGTGATCTGCGCAGCAATGCGGTGCGAAACACATGCAATGTCTGTGTTAGCAATAGGTTGAACCCAGGCTAAAGGGAGACAGTACACTTAGAATGCTATAAAATACAAGAGGGTTAAGAAGGCCCTACTCATAAGAGCTTACAATCTAATTACAATCTAATTTGGGTTGATTTACTAAAACTGGAGAGTGTAAAATCTGGTGCAGCTCTGCATAGATACCAATCAGCTTCTAGTTTTTTTGTCAAAGCTTAATTGAACAAGCTGAAGTTAGAAGCTGAATTTTATGCACAGCTGCATCAGATTTTGCACTCTCGAGTTTTAGTAAAGCAACCCCATTGTCTACTTTCCCTTGTATCTTCCTCTGCACCATTATGTCTGTTACAATGCAATAGGTGTGTGTTTTTGAAGATGTATTGCCCCACGTTTTTCTGCCTTGGGCTATACACATGGTAAAGCCTGCTCCAATCTCTAGTAAATTGGCATCTTACTGCGCAAGCTGACACTCTTTTCTTAATCTACTTATAAGAAGTTCTTTGCAACTCTTGGTGACAATGCCTTTGTTATGTTTGTGATGTGTTTGTGTGAATATGTGCAGAAAGAAGTGAAAATACTTGATGGGAATGTGTGGGAAATCTTAACTTTTTTTCTTTTTTTGATATTCATGTTCAGGTGACCTGCACCATGTAAATGATCTTAGGAATGTATATCAATGGTTTTAACAAGTTTGTTCATCTGTGTATGTTTTAAATGCTATAAGTTCACAGTAGTACATGGTTGTACATGTATAGTCCAGGACCACATGTTGTATAATGTGAATCCATACTTTTATTATGAAAAATTATGAAAGGAATTCCTTTCCGCAAAAAAAAAAAAATATTAAATGTTGTTCTTAGTATATTTTATGTTGCAATTATCAAACTGGTATCATGGAAGACCCATTTTGAAAGGGCAATTGTTATACAGGTGAATCTCATAAAATTAGAATATCAATTTATAATTGATTCAGGGCCGGCCTTAGGTGTTCAGGCCCCCTGTGCGAGCTAATCCTGTGGTGCCCCCCACCTCGCGCGTGACCCCCCCCCCCCCCACCCCCGCACATTTTCTTTGCACTTTATTTGACTTTTCTTTTTTATGATCACTAATAACTTAGCCCTCCTTACATTAGAGACCCCTACAGAGCCCCCCCTTACATCAAAGACCCCCTTACATTAGAGACCCCCACAGAGCCCCCCCTTACATCAGAGACTCCCCCCACAGAGCCCCCCTTACATCAGAGACCCCCACACTGAACCTCCAGGCCGCGGTCAGCGCTTACCTCCCGCTGTGCGGCCTGATCATCTGTGAGCTGTGATGGCCCCACGGCGCCCCTGTTGCCCATGGCGCCCTGTGCGGCCGCACAGCTCGCACACCCCAAAGGCCGGCCCTGAATTGATTTCAGTAAATCAATTCAAAAAGTGAAACTCATATATTTGATATAGATGCGTTACACACAGAGTGATATATTTCAAGCATTTCTTTCCTTTAATTTTAATGATTGTGGCTTACAGCTAGTGAACACCTAAGAGTCCGTATCTCAGAAAATTAGAATATTACATAAGACCAATAAAAAAAGCATTTTTAATACAGAAATGTTGGCTTACTGAAAAGTTTGTCCATGTACAGTATAGTATGCACTCCATACTTGGTCGGGGCTCCTTTTGCATGAATTACTGCATCAATGTGGAGTGGCATGGAGGCGATCAGCCTGTGGCACTGCTGAGGTGTTATGGAAGCCCAGGTTGCTTTGATAGCGGCTTTCAGCTCATCTACATTGTTGGGTCTGGTGTGTCTCATCTTCCTTTTGACAATACCCCACAGATTCTCTATTGGCTTTAGGTCAGGCGAGTTTGCTGGCCAATCAAGCACAGTGATAACATGATCATTAAACCAGGTATTGGTAGTTTTGGGGGTGTGGCACGTGCCAAGTCCTGCTAGAAAATAAAATCAGCATTTCCATAAATCTGGTCAGCAGATGGAGGCATGAAGTGCTCTAGAATTTCCTGGTAGAGGGCTGCGCTGACTTTGGCCTTGATAAAACACAGTGGACCAACACCAGCAGATGACATGGCTCCCCAAATCATCACTGACTGTGGAAACTTCACACTGGACCTCATGCAACTTGGATTCTGTGCCCCTCCACTCTTCCTCCAAACTCTGGGACCTTGATTTCCAAATGAAATGCAACATTTTTCACAGTCCGTTATGATTTGGGGAGCCATGTCATCTGCTGGTGATGGTCCACTGTGTTTTATGTATGCATTGTCAAGAGGAAGATGAGAGACACCAGACCCAACAATGCAGATGAGCTCAAGGCCGCTATCAATGCAACTTGGGCTTCCATAACACCTCAGCAGTGCCACAGGCTGATCGCCTCCATGCCACGCCGCATTGATGCAGTAATTCATGCAAAAGGAGCCCCGACCAATTATTGAGTGCATACTATACTGTACATGGACATACTTTTCAATAAGCCAACATTTCTGCTTAAAAAAATCCTTTTTATTATTGGTCTTATGTAATGGTCTACATTTCTAAGATACTGAAAATTGGGTTGTCACTAGCAGTAAGCCACAATCCTCAAAATTAAAAGAAAGAAATGTTTAAAATATTATTATAATATTGTGTGTAACGCATTATATAAAATATGAGTTTTACTTTTTAAATTGAATTACGGAAATACATTTACTTTTTGATCATCTAATTTTATGAGATGCACCTGTATGTATAGGAAAAAAAATAGCATGATGATCAAAGCTTTTTAGACATTTGCTCTTTTTATTAATTTTTTTTTTAAAGAACTATTTTTATTAGAATTTAGACCATTACTGCTCACCTCTCCTCCTGATAATGGCAGTTGCTTCCCCACTTGCCTATGATTTGGCTTTAGTACTTTAAAACTTTAGCACTTACCTTGTTATGATGTGATCCTTTTGCAATAAAAAGTTTTGGACTGCTATGCAAGATCCATGGTGTGTTGGCAAACATGTATACTGATCTGTGATATATCCAGTGTCCAGCTGGTGATCGTTGAAGCACCCACTATGGACGTGCCTGTATCCAGAAATGGGTGCGATGGGAATATGAACTATATTTTAAAGTAGAACTATAGGATAGTTTTGGATAGAGTGGAGAGGGATTAGAACCCCTGTCAGGTTTTTATAGCTGCCTGTGTCCCTGTTAGGGAGATTTGCCCTCTCTATTTGTCCTGTGTACCATCATTGCCAAGCCTGAAAGGGAAAGAAAATCCATAATTTTGGGCTGTCACCAAAACCGTAATAGAGGGGAAATTTTCCAGTGGGCACACTAGTTCTGGTTACCATGGTGGCAACAAGAGATTTCCTCACACCTCTTGTTTTGGCTATGGGACAGGAAGGGAAGGAAAATCCCCCCCCCCCCCCCCCAATAAGCACTTTCACCTAGCAGCAAGAGGGTCGCTGGTTCGAATCCCAACCACGACACTACCTGCCTGGAGTTTGCATGTTCTCCCTGTGCCTGCGTGGGTTTCCTCCGGGTACTCGGGGTTCCTCCCACACTCCAAAGACATGCTGGTAGGTTAATTGGATCCTGTATAAATGTATGTACTATGTATGTATGAATGTGAGTTATTAGGGACCTTAGATTGTAAGCTCCTTGAGGGCAGGGACTGATGTGAATGTACAATGTATATGTAAAGCGCTGAGTAAATTGACAGCGCTATATAAGTACCTGAAATAAATAAATATGTGTTTGATCTGACAATGTTGTGTCTGCTGCACTGAAATCACAAGCTGTGTTGTCAACCCATCCTAAGCTCGCTTTTGCTTTACTACAGAACACCTCTTCATTATGTCCTGTAGATGAGGAGAGAGGGAGGAGTTCTGTAGTCCAGCAGGAAGAAAACTGGGCAGTTTGCTTGGAGCTTTATTGCAGCAGATACCTAGATATCAGTGAAAATAGGAAGTTAGGAGCATACTTTATTTCTTGCAGATCAGCAGGTATTTTTTTAGCTGTAGCGTTAGTAAAGGGGTAAGATATGGGAAATGTGCATCTTGGAGAGATGCTCTGGATAGGTTTTTATTTATTTTTATTAGTTTGCCCAGACCTGTATTAATCTCATGAGCTAAGAAGATGTAAATATTTGAACAGACAACATCTGTAAGGTGAACTTAATGACTAAATGATGAAATGACTTAAAGTGGTTGTAAACCCCTTACATATACCAAGTGAAGGGACTACACAGAGATGAAAAAAATCCTCCTACGTAAGTTGTACCTGTCTATCTGTAGCCCCCTCTTCAGCCCTCACTTCTCTACATCCATTTAAAGTCTAAAATGTATAAGCTTGTCTGAGAGTTCAAGAAAACGGGGGCTGAGAGCTGAAGTTACACTCTGCAGAACTCAGTAAGGAGAGCTCTGACAGCTGATTGGAAGGAAGGAACACCCCCTCCCCTTAACACAGCTTTCAGGAACAGAGCTGAGGCTTTCAATCACAGGCTGTGTGCTGGAACTTCCTCCCCTGTCACCAATTTTGTCTTGGAAAAATTGTCAGGCGTGATTCATGCTAATAGCAGAGGAACAAAGCCACAGATAGAAATAACTCCTAATGCTTTTAACTGAGTACTCACTATATAGGGGTATGCTTTGTTCATTTTTCATGTCTGAGGTTTACAACCACTTTAATTTTAGGAAAACCTCTTGAAATGGGAGGACTCATTCACCCTTTGCCATTCTTGTGTGTTGAATTTAGGCACATGTGCTGTGTGTTACCTTATGGCAGTCTATTAGTGTTGAATGGGCTGCCAACACACAACAATGGGCAAAAAAATGGTACATGCAGTATTTTCACTGACACAGGGCACCATAACGCATGGTAGGGTGTTACTATGTGCTGCAACACATGCATCAGAGCTGTGGTGCCCTAGTGCCTTGGGGTGCCATTCAAAGGTAATGGCACTGCTATTGGAAGTAATGGGAGTTACTGCAATTGCTGAAGTGTGATTCAGCCATGAATTTGACATGACATGAACCTGTATCATAGGTAACAATAACCAATAATCATTGTCTCATCCATTAAATTTTATTTAGGATTGGGCAGCTATAATGATATGAGACCTCAGCAGACCCCCTTGGATGACAGTGCTAAACCTGTCTATTGGCTAATAGTCTGCTGCTTCTAATATGAGCCTCTTCCGATTGTATCAGCTGTATGCACAGCCATGCTGGGGTCTGGGGTAAAGGAAAATAAAATCATATCAAATATATTTGGACAAGTTAAATTAAGATAATCTGTTATTCCTGGCCTTGTTTGTGAATTATCACAGAATGACAATAGTTTCTTGCATACAAACAGCCATCGGTGGCCTATGTACATACCACCCCGGGGTTACCGTCAGGCTGGGAAGAAAGGAAAGACGCTAAAGGACGCACTTATTACGTTAATCATAACAATCGCACCACAACATGGACCCGTCCCATCATGCAGGTATGAAGATCTTGTTCCCAGCACACTCCATATTTCTTCATTTAGCTGGACTGAGTTGGAAACCGTAAAGGCCAACTCCATCCGAAAATATTTCATTTTGTTTGATGGGCACTGGTGCGTTCAATCAGCAGCCTGCTTCTTATCTCAGGGACTCTTTACTGCAATATTGCCATGCTAGTTTTTGCCCTTCCAGTAGCCATACTATATTGATGTGCTAACTGCTGCATATCTCTGGGTCGGAAATAGAGCTCTTTTACCAGTAGCACAAAGAAGACTCCACTGTGCACATACTTTTACATAAAACGTTGTGGAGGTAGCCTTTTATTGGTAGAGGCAGTATGCAACAGAACATAGTCTCCTTACTGCCTTGCTGATGAACTATTTGTTTTCCTGTTCACGTTTACCTCCAGTAGTAATTGACTAGGAACCCCTGTAGATGAAGTTATGCTTGCCTACAGAGCCTCACTGTAAGCTTCCAGTGTGTAGTTCATCCAACGACCTCTTCCCCTTACTGCTCCCGCCAGCTGAGCATTGGTGTCAGGAGCTGATGCACAGCTCAGGCTGGCAGCTAGAAAAGATGGGATGGTTATTGACGGAGGAACAACAGAGGTGGGAGAAGCACAGTGGTAGGTACAAGTTTTCCTGATTGACATCCAGCCAAAAATAAGGTGTTAGTCATGGGTGAAGTCCTCCTTTAAAATGGCCCTATCAGCACGCTATACATAGAAGCACAATACACCACTTATGTTTAATCATTTCTAACACTCGTGGTTGTGTTTGAGGCTTCCTCTGCAGGACTGTCCACAACTGCTTTTTTCTCCTGGTCCTGAGGTCATGGGGAAAGTCTAAAGCCCCGTACACACGCACCAATTGTTGGCTAACCGATCGGCCGTCTTTTGTCCAGTGTTGTTGTGTTGGTTGAAATGTGCTCTAGACTGCACACGAATTTTGTTGCCCAACAACAACCAACTGCAGAAGTGATGTCATGTTCTGGTCTACTTTTCGTGTGTTTTTTCTTCACTGAGCATGCCCAGTCTTGATCATCACATTTTTGTCTGCCGAAATCTGTACTGACTGACGAACAATCGGCCGTTCTGTTGTTGGCCATCAAAAATTTTATAGCCTGCACACCAGATTTTGTTCGGCCGAAAAGTCGCAGTCGGTTGTCGGAAGCATCATACTAACAAGCCGATAATCGTCCGATCGGACGTTGGCCGAAAAATTTACGGCCAACAATCGGTGCGTGTGTACGGGCCTTTAATGACTGTGTACAAAGGATGATTAGGGCCACAGGAAGGGGAGCAGCTGTGGGCATTCAGGAAAAGGAAAAGGCCTCCAACTCTATTCCCAAAACGTTGGAAATGGCACAAAGAAAAGGAAAGCTTCCGGTTGCGTAATTGAAGAACAAATTTGCAGCACTAAGGGAGTTTTAGTAAATTTTCATTGACTTTTATTTAGGTAATGTGCTGAGCCCCCTTAAATATTTTGGTACTTAGGCAAAATGAGCCCTCATTTGACTGCAATATAGAACTTTGCGTTCTTCAGCTGTTTTGTTCATTGTAAGTAGGATGTCTTTAGGTTGCTAACTATGTTTTGCCTCTAAACCAGCATGCAGAAGATGGTGCGGTGGGATCCAACTCAAGCAGTAGCAATCATCTGAGTGAGCCTCAGATTAGGCGACCTCGTAGCCTCAGTTCCCCCACAGTCACTTTGTCCGCACCACTGGAGGTGAGAGTGCTCTGCCTCTTTTAACTCAGACTGCTGCTTCTTATTCTACGTCTTGTTTGCCAAGCCACCTCAGTCTTTACATTCATTGCCTAATTTTCTCAGTGGCTGTAGATATCTAAAGCATCTTTTCTCTTCGCTGTTCATTCTTCAAAATGCCAAACTCTACTTTCATCTGGTCTTGTTCATCAACGCTTCAAAGCTTGTAATTCTTCTTGAGTATATTCTTCACTTTTCTTCTTGGTTTCTTTCAGTGTTTTTCCTCTTATATTTTCTTCTGCTGGACATATGTATTTGTATGCATGTATAATGTGGGTTTGTGCTAATTTTTGGGGTGGTTGTTTTTATTAATTGGTCTGAATAATGCAGGTTGGTTGTAATTTTTTTTTTTTACATACTTAAGTCTAATGCAAGGAATTCTTTGTACTACATGCCTATGGTCAAGCTGTGGACATTCAAATATTTACATATTTTAAACATGTAGTCAATAGGCTTCAAAACAAGCCCTCAATAACCTCTGTAGCTGCAGACACTGTGGAACAATTGACCCTCAAATTCACACAAAAAGCACTAAAGTCCTTTAATACACACTTGTACAACTCCAAAATTGCACTGACTTTGGAGTACATCATTGACGCAACTTTGGATGGATACGACTTTGGCTTTGACCAGTGATAATGGACACCTGTTGCTTTTTATAATATTCAGGTACGGCTTTCCTGTAACTTTTGAGGGCTAACATTGAAGTCTATGGCCATCAAGTTGCATGAAAGTCGGACCAAAGTAGTGCATGAACTACTTTGAAGTCTCTACAACTTTCAGTCACACATTTTGAATGGTTATCATTAGAAAACATGGAGAATGACTTCATGTCCAAAGTTGCATGACAAGTTGCACAAGTATGAATGGAGCCAAAAGTCTAGGTCTCAGCAGTTTGCTCTCCCCCTCCTTCTATATACCTGCTTTCTAGAGATTAAAAGTGTTGCACAATGTCATGTAACTGGGAACCGAGCTTCTGAACCAGAGATAGGGAGCAGGGGGAAGTGAGATGATGAATCACTACTGAGAGGGTGGAGCAGGTGGCGTTGGCTTGCTGGATCACTGCTGAAAGAGGGAAGAAGGGAAAGCTGAACTGCTGAGGGTAAAGGTGCTTCTGCTATTAACTTTAAGGATGAATTACTCCTCAGTACCTGAAGTTACACAGGTTAGTGAGAATGTCTTTACAGCTTATTATGAATATATAAATATGTTAATGTCCTTTGCTTGGCCACACGTCTACTTCTAAATATAATTTCCTTTTCTTTCTGTGCACTTCTAATGATGAATGGTAGTCAGCCAACTCCTTTGATGATGACATGCCTCATTTCTAGTGATGGTATTATATTATGACATTAGGCCACACTTCATAGTTCTAGTGCATTAAAGTAGAAGTCACCCAAAACTTTCTTTATTTTGGAAAGCGTAGTGTCTGGAATTTTCTATTTGGTGGCTATTAGCACCTTGGACAGAAATGGTGGAAAAATCCAGATGGACCACAAAACATCAGGTATTTTTGCTGCTTGTGCGTCTCCCTCGCCTGGGGTCCCAGGTGGTACCAGTAACCAATGAGGGTTCCAACCTTCTAACCATCTAAAACATAAATTGGATACAAACCTTATCTCTAAAATCTTAAGCCTTAAAGTTTTTTTTCATCTTTGCAGCCAAATTGAGATCACACATTCTTTATTTTTGTTACATGTAGACATTCACATAGCATTACTTGCAAAAAAAAAAAAAAGAAAAATGGATACATTCCAGAGATGTAGCTAGAACCTTCAAGGCCCCGGTGCAAGAAACCATGAAGGGCCCCCCCCCCCCGGGGCTCTTCCCACTGATCCTGGGGCCCTGTACTCTCATTGCGGGACCCTTTCACAAGTTCTGCAGTGGGCTCCCTTCCTGCCATCTTGGGGCCTCCCCACGGTGGTGGAATGCCAGGGCCCGGTCGCAAGTTTGACCTTTGCGATCCTGCTAGTTCATCAACTGGTGTCAGTAGTTTTTATCTTTTGGTATTTTAATTGTATTATTACAATGTCACTGACTATGACTCTGTCCATTCAGAAAAGGAAGGAGCTGGTAAATTACATATTTACCGAACCCTTCCTGGTTCTCTATTGTGACATCCTATCCAGGTGTACAGGGGAGCTGCACAGGCCCCCTGGAGCATGGGGCCCGGTTGCAATTGCAACCCCTGTAGTTACGCCCCTGATGCATTCCTTTTTATTTGTAGGAAAATCTTATAAAATTCTATTTATTTTCCTCTTCTCTGTAATGTTAAGGATGGAGAGTAATGTTTACCAATATTACCTCTGTACTGTGCTGACATATCTCGCTATCAGTTGTAAACTAGATTTGGTTAAAGAACTTGGGAGTGTTACATTGTATGTTAGTGAACCTTCCCTCAGTTTATCCCTTAAATTGCACTTTGAATTTGTTCAGAATTGCTTGCAGTCCTATGTTAAAAACAGCTCCAAAGAAAAAAGTAGAAAGATAGGAGAGATTGTGGGGGTTTTTCCCCTTTTTTTTAGGTATGCTGTGAATGGGATCACACAACTAACATATAGTGGGCGTTCTCAAATTTGACTGTAAAAGAGTAGCTACACTTTAACATGTTAAAGCCCAACTTCAGGTGAAGTGTTTTCAACATTTAAAGAAAAAAATAACATTGGATATTCTTTATTAAATCCATTATTAATATTTTATTGACCTTGTTGCTATGCCCCAGTTGGCTGAGGCCGGACAGTATCTCAGGAGTCCCACGTCCATGTGAATCAGAACAGTGTCTGTGAATAGACATCAGTTCCGGTGTTGTGCCTCTGCCCTTCTGCTGTGCCATCCGAAAAGTGTAACCCAATGATGACGCTGAGGCTGTACTTTGTAAATGGCACAGCCAAAGGGAGGGGGCAGAGGCACGACATCGGAAATGCTGTCTAGCGTAGAAGCTATTTAATACTTCTCCAAGCCCTGGAAAGGGACTCCCACACACAGCCTATATATAAGTATATGATGATATTATTTTGCAGTGATTTGGCACAATGGATTTGTCTAGCATACTGTTCTAATTCAACAATCAAATAACTAAGGATATACAATGTTAAAATATTTTGCAATGTTGAAAATACTTTGCCTTGTGTTGGGCTTCAATGTAATTTCAAAAGTAATATATCTTTTTTTTTTAATCTGAAGTTTTTTTTTTAAATATCTTGTTATCCTGCCATGAAGATCCTTGTTCATGCACTTCCTGTTATGGGTTGACAACGCTCTGTTCTTTCTCCTGCTTTGTCAACCTGTTGCATGCTCTTCCATAGAATGTTACCCATAGCACAGGTATGTTCCACGGTTGTCACCATCAGGAAACCTGCCCTGAGAAATGATGTGCAGTTGCTGGAGTGCATGTAAAAAGTAAGTGACCCTTAAAGAGGTTTCAGGAGATCAGCAGAGCTGATATGCAACAAAAGATGAAAAAGAAAGAAAAGGAAATTGTTTATGATATATTCGGTTTGGTTTTGCATCAACCTTAAAAAAATAAAAGTTATGGGTTGACTTCTACTTTATCAATGAATAAATGGTGATACAAAACCATGTGGTTACACATAATTTATGTTGCATTACATTAACATTTTTTTTTATATGTGTATAGGAAATATTAGAAAATGAATTGGCTGCCAATTCATATTTTAGGATCTTGTACAGTATTTTTTTTTTTTTTTTTATGTGGAGGGAATTTTATTCCTTTAAATTTCTGAGTGAAAATATTGTCGTTCTTTGCCATTGTGAATTTTTGACTGTGTGAATAAGTGCCGATAATTACTGATTGTGTTCTATTGTGCGATAACGTTTTAACTCCCAGTGTGAGATTACAGTAGAAAAATGTAACCTGAATGTTTTATGCATTATTTTACAAGCTTTCATTTGAATTGCTCTGCAGACCAGCTTAACAAATAGTAATAATAGTAAATCAATGTGCCGACATTTTCATTTAAAATTAAACCCTTCATTTTTATTTCTGAATTCAGCGAGCTAAATTTAACATTAAAGTTACCTTTTTTGATCTTTCCTTTTTGAATTTTTTTTTCTTGTTACTGATATTTGAAAAAGATTTAAACCAGACTTCTTTTCCCTATATTGGTATGGCATATATTAGTTGCCAGGGTTGTTAGAGCTCTTCCCATATGAGGAAGGATGGGTTTTGATACCCTGTAGAAGAAGACATCTTCAGACCTATAAATAATTTGAGGGGCAGGTTATAGATGGGGCTTTCCAGCTTACAAGCAAGCACAATTTTAAATTGAATTTAACTTTCATTCTGTGGAGCTTCTTTTTATTAAACTGCAGCAAGGATAGAAGAAAGTGTTGTAAAATGCAACCAGTCAGATTTCTTGTCTTTTAGGCAGTGCAGCCTAGAGAATGTAAGCTAAAATCTGATTGGGTGGTATGGGTAACTGCTTTGGTATATGTATGTGTACTTGCACTTGTCTTTAATTTTCCTTGTGTCTTGGAAGGGCCCTAGATCCTAGGCCCAGATTTAAATTTGGGAACTCCTATTGATTTGAAGTTGAGGTTGAGTCTCGTTCCCTTCCAGAACTTCCTGCTCCTGGCCATTCTGTTGTCATATTCCAGAGAATTCCTCGATACGGATGATCTGGCACTGGATTGGAGAGTGAGCCTTAAAGCGGAGTTCCGCTTTGGATTACATAGATGTATGTAATCCCCTTTAAAACTTTTACCAATGGAAACTTTTTTTTTTTTTGCTAGTAAATACCTTATTTTCTTGTTTATTCCTCCTCTCCTCACTTCCGGGTCCGATCGGCGATGACGTCATTCGGTGATTCGCAGTGTGTGCTGGGATGTATTCCATGCCAGAAATCTACGCAGTATTACCCAGGAGCTGAGCTGTACTGTGTGTATTCAGGCTGTGACCTGCCCCGCCTCCGTCCTGCCTCAGCCCCGCCTCCTCTCAGTGAGTTGTACTGTATGCATTGTATTCAGGCCGTTCTCTGCCCCGCCTCCGCCCCGCCTCCTCTCAGTGAGCGAGGACTGAAAGCATTATATCCTCACTGAGCTCACTGAGGGGAGGCGGGCGGAGGCGGGACAGAGCATGTCCTGAATACAATGCATACAGTACAACTCACTGAGAGGGGGCGGAGGTGGGGCAGGTCACGGCCTGAATACAACCAGTACAGCTCAGCTCCTGGGTAATACTGAGAGATTTCTGGAATGGAATACATCCCAGCACACTGCGAATCGCCGAATGACGTCATCACCGATCGGACCCGGAAGTGAGGAGAGGAGGAATAAACAAGAAAATAAGGTATTTACTAGCAAAAAAAAAAAGTTTCCATTGGTAAAAGTCGTTTTAAAGGGGATTACATACATCTAAAGTTACGAAAATGGGTGGAACTCAAGCTGGCCATGCACTAGTTGAATTCCGTTCAAACTTTTTCTTTTTAGGAACGTATGTTAAATTTTTTAATTTTTAATGGAATGGGGTTAATAAAACATTACATTTCGATGGTAATGATGAAAAATTTTGAATGAGCAGGATAAAAAATTTTACTCAAACAATTTAATTTCTAACATAAATGTGGTTTTCGGCAATTAAAAAAAGCAAGTACGTTCCAATCACATTTAATTTACTAAGAATTGTTTGCATGAACATTTGTTTGAATATCTACTAGTGTATGGCCAGCTTTAGTTCTAGAGGTGTCTCTGCCTTAATCTTAGATTTGGGGAAGCCAAGGCCTCAAATTGAGCTTTGAAATCTTAAATTCAAGGTTCTCCCCAGCTACAAAGCAAATAATTTATGAAAGTAAATCTGTCAATTGTTTAAAAGATAAAAAGAAACCTTTCCTTTAAAACTTTAACGTGATTCCTTAGGCAAAAGAAGACACTTCACACTTACTTCTCTTGTGGACAGCAAGTCGTCACTTTGCTCTGTTGAAGAATCTTCACATCTGAAAACCCTTTAGGTATGTTGGATGCCTGGTCTTCAGCTGTGCACAGCGACTCCTTCCACCTACCCCTACATCAATACTGTGTGCAGCATATGGCGGGGGATGCAGGCTTCCAAAATTGTCTAATTCTACTGGAAGATGTAGCTGTTCAATAGAGCTAAGGGAAGACTTGCTGTGCGCCAGAGAGGTAGGTATGAGGAGTCTTCTTTTGTCTGACGAGTCATTTTAAAGGTAAGCACAGGTACTGGACACCTTCACTTTACTAGATATGTTCGCTTCCATACGTGGATGGGCATGACTGGTAACTGCCATTGCTGATATTCTTAGCAACAGACCTGCGACAAAGTTGCTTCACTTACAGCATATTTGTTCAAGTCGGGCACCTAGCATTTTCAAGAGAAGGTCATGGCGACTCCCATAGCTCTCACACAGTTGGTTTATTATGTCTTCCTCCATCCAGAATCTATGTTTTTTTATGGACATGCATTTTAAGCCATACTGCTGTGTTTGCTCCATGTTATTAAGTGTTTTGTCACAGCCTAAACATGCGCAGAGATCTGAAAAATGGACTTGTTGCATCGAATAAATAAATAACACATTAGGATTAAAGGCGGCATGTATAACGGCTTGAGCTGCAGCAAAAATAATACATGGAAAACTTTAGTAGTGCAGATTAGCGAGGCTGTTTCTGTATTTTAATGAACGTGTGCGGATGTTCAGACTGTGTTCTGCATGACTCTCTCACAGTACTAATTGACATTAATACCTGTTACGTCTGCATTGTGTTTGACCGTGCAGGGTGCTAAAGACTTCCCCGTGCGCCGGGCTGTGAAGGATACATTGTCCAACCCTCAGTCTCCACAACCATCTCCATATAACTCTCCTAAACCACAACACAAAGGGGCACAGAGCTTCTTGCCGCCAGGCTGGGAGATGAGAATAGCGCCAAATGGCAGGCCTTTTTTTATTGACCATAATACCAAAACTACCACTTGGGTAAGCAAAGCTGTACTTTATGTAAGGTCACTGCCAAATCAATGTTCAATGTATAACTGCTTGTATTGTATTGTATTGTATTGTACTGTGCTGCTTATTGGGCTTTGTGGAAAGATTAGCTAGGCCTGAGCCTTCAAATGCAACACCTGCCAGAACATTTTCTTACGTTTTTTTAGACAGCTGGACAGGGTTAGAGCCTCTGTCAGTACTTCGTTGTTGTCTGTGTTGGGGAGATTACCCATCAATTCCTGTCCTATGATGGTGGAGACTAGATTAAGAACATCACCAAGATCAAGAACATAGCCTCATTCTAGCAGGAGGAAAGTTGCTGTTTGTCAATCAAAAGCTCAGGGTTGTTTGGACTATAATCCGAACCCAAGTGTGCAAGCCCACCAAGAGCAATCACTTGTACTTGCCAAGCATCAGCAGCTGAGGCATTCCCCATAGCTGCCCATGTATATGCCTCTATATACGTAGAGCTACAGGATGAAGATTGCACGAGTCAGATGATTGACTCATACAGGTGACAGCTTCCTGGTAGGCTCACACACATTGGTTTGAATTCTAGTCCAAGCACGCCCAAACTCCCCACTACTGCCTGTTCCTACTGGAAAGATTTCCCCTCACTTCCTGTCTGAACAGGAAGTGTAGAAAAATCACTCTCAATGGGAAATAAAAGAGAGAAACACATTTCTAGTGGAGTTGCAAAGGGTTAGAATGTCTAATAGTGTCTAATGGCCTATGATTTATATGACTACCTTGACCTCTGCTGACTGGTTATGAAATCTGTTTTTGTTCCTCGATAGAGAATTATGTTCTGGTTTTCATTGGGTTGTTCCAGGATCTCATGTCCTTCTCTCAATATTAAATTAATTGTATTGGTAATATGGCACATATTGCTGTGTGCATGCATTTTTTTTTTCTTTCTTTGCTGTCATTTAAGCTTTCATGTTACAAAATTACCTTTTTCTATTTCCACACAGTGGGATAAATTTACAGTAGGTCAAATGGAAAAAAAATTTGTGCTAACTGGATAAAGACCAGCAAAGGGCCGCAGTTTGGAGACTACTGCTCTAAATAATCCTACTTTTTGTCAGAAGCAATGATAAAGTCTGTTGTAATGCTTTTTGCTGTTGCCCTGTGTATGGCCTCCCTCAAATTCCTACTTATGGATGTTGGCTTCTTTAATAAACAAGAATTGGAAAATGGAAAAGAAAGAAATAGGGACTTTATTGGCACCGGTATTAAAAAAGGTATATATTTTATTGAAAAAATCACAAAGAAATATATTAAAAGAGAAACATAACAGAGATATACACACAGTTCACATATATTTAACTTACAGTGGGATTAGGCGGTAAAGCCTCAAAAACATGTGCAAATGAGATCGCACAACCTACTAGGTAGACAGAATTGTAACAACAATCACATACATCACAGAGTAACCTGTATAACATAAGACGGCCAAAGAGAGGAATAGTAGCCGTCTCCGAAGGTCGTCTGTGCAATATGAGTGATCAGATGTTGAGTTAAATCCCAGTTGCCCTACATGTTTCGCTTAACATAGTAAGCTTCTTCTGGAGCACGTGATATAAACAAACATGTGGTTGGAGCAATTTCATAAGTCCTAATCGGATTAAGGCCACCTTGTAATGGGCACCAGTAGCACCTAATAGTAATAGAGGGGCCAGAAGGAGGAAGGCACCCTGCCTTCCAATCCAGACAAAGCAGAACGATGTGGGTATGCCTCGTGTGCCTGAGACCCTGGTAGGTATCAGCACAGGTATGCTCCGGATCCCACGACCACATGTACACCCCCCCCCGGATGGGGATACCGCCCCTCTATTACTATTAGGTGCTACTGGTGCCCATTACAAGGTGGCCTTAATCCGATTAGGACTTATGAAATTGCTCCAACCACAGTGTACTGACCCCCTCGTTACTTCTTCTAGCCTACCTGGCTTAGCTTACTACAAAGCTCTACAACCTGATTAGTTTTCAGATGTTTGTTTTATATCACGTGCTCCAGAAGAAGCTTACTATGTTAAGCGAAACATGTAGGGCAACTGGGATTTAACTCAACATCTGATCACTCATATTGCACAGACGACCTTCGGAGATGGCTACTATTCCTCTCTTTGGCCGTCTTATGTTATACAGGTTACTCTGTGATGTATGCGATTGTTGTTACAATTCTGTCTACCTAGTAGGTTGTGCGATCTCATTTGTACATGTTTTTGAGGCTTTACCGCCGAAGCCCACTGTATGTTAAATATATGTGAACTGTGTGTATATCTCTGTTATGTTTCTCTTTTAATATATTTCTTTGTGATTTTTTCAATAAAATATATACCTTTTTTAATACCGGTGCCAATAAAGTCCCTATTTCTTTCTTTTCCATTTTCCAATTCCAGTATCAAGGATGTGGCACCTCTAATTATTTCTGTGAGCCTAGGTATCCTGCGACCTAAGTGCGCACATAAAAACTTTTTTAGATATTCTTTAATAAACACCCAACTAAAAGTCCAGTAATGCCCCGTACACACGCACAGATTGTTGTCCGTAAATTGTCGGCCAACGTCCAATCGGCCGATTGTAGGCTTGTTAGTATGATGCTTCCGACAACCAACTGCGAATTTTCGGCCGAAAAAAATCTGGTGTGCAGGCTATAAAATTTTTGTTGGCCAACAACAGAACGGCCGATTGTTCCTCAGTCAGTACAGATTTCGGCAGACAAAAATCAGATGAGCAAGACTGGGCATGCTTAGAGAAGAAAAAAACACACGGAAAGTCAACCATCACATGACATCACTTCTGAAGTTGGTGCAAGTCTAGAGCACATTTCAACCAACAAACAACACTGGACAAAAGACGGCCGATCGGTCGGCCAACAATCTGTGCGTGTGTACGAGGCTTAAGACAAGAAATTTGTGGTTCCTTCAAAGTTGCATAGGACCATTTATTTTGATCTCCCGTGACCTCATTAGTGCAGTTACAATTGTCTGTGAATTCATTGCTATTGGGATTCATCCAACAACCACACACATGCCTAAGCATTCAAAATGATGGGCTTTATATGGCTCCTCCTCCCTAGAATGGCAGGAAGTGGTGGAGATGAACACGCCTGCAGCATACCTCCCGCTGACAGACCTAACCTGGGGTGCTGATGTAAGAAAAGATTCTATTTGCATATAAACATCCCTTCAAAATTAGACTGATTTTATAAAGGAAACCAGGCATGAAACAAAAATGTAGTTGGCCATTGATTGCCACATTTTCTTGGTTTTTCATGGTTGCCCTCTGGCTTGAATACTCTGTCACTGATCTGAAACAAGTATGCAGATCTTGAATTCTTTTCTCTGATGCTTCAGATCTACATAATCTTTCTGGAACAGTTACTCTGAAAATATTGAAGGACGAGGGGTAACGTAAAAGCTAGATTGCATTTTTGCAGAAGGATGTCAACAAAACAGCAGTATTCATATTTCTTGAAGGCTGCGTTTAACTTGACTTTAGACTGGGGTGGATTGGCCTCTTTCAAGTATTTGTGATTACTCTATTGGAAAGTTTAATAGAGGGGATATCCTCCAATGATGACAGCTATCCAAGGTGGGATTTCCCCTCACTTTGGAGGGACATCCACAGTCATCTGTGGCTGGACATTAATGACCCGCAACCACACGTATACAAGGGGTTTGAATATGTATGGGAGAGGTGGTTGCTCCAGCTGCAGATAATAGGCGTTTAGCTTCCTGACATGCTCGCATACATGGTTTTGGATTCTAGTCCAAACATACCTGAGCTCATTACTATCTTGGGACAGGAAGTGATGGGAAATCTCAGTAATTGGGACACAGACCGCAATACAACTCTTACAGAGGTTTATACCTTTCCATGCTCTATACCAGTGTTTCTAGTGTTTTCTGGTATCAACCCTGGAGGAACAATTGGCAAAAAATGTTGAGATCTCTGGGAACCCCTAGACAGTTTTCAGATCTACAGCTCATGGAACATTGGATCTGATCACGAGCTGTAGATAAAAAAAAATAATAATAATTTAAATAGCACTAAATAATAGAATAAATATTAGAAATTAAACAAACCTCCTTAATCTAAAAGTTGGGCTTGCTTTTTTCTGCACAAAATTCTGCAACGTGCATGCATTTTTCTGCACAGGAAAAAAAACCTCACTTGACACCAACATTTTGGTGTGGACAGGCATAATAGAAATCAAAGTAAGTAGTATACCGCTCAAGGTAACAACCCCTCTGCTTCACCGCCACTGCACATGGAAAGGGTGCCGACCCTGTATGTATCAGAAAACGTGTAGTGAAAAAAGTCTGGATGGCCACACTCCAATGAAATCACCTTTCATTAATCCATATAAAACGACAGCCCATACAGCAAATTGGGGGTGAAAAATACAGCACAACTAACGTGTTTCACACCTTTTCTGTTGCTTAATCATAGCTGAAATGGTAAACTAAAACACAGGTATATATACTGTATTTTCTGGTGTATAAGACTACTTTTGAACCTCAAAAATATCCCCCAAAAATGGGGGGGTCGTCTTATACGCCGAGCATAATATCTCCAAGGTATAAGTATTACCGGTAGATGTAATCTCTCAAGACGCTGGCTGTGTGAGAATCCTGTACCGGTATACCGTATGTACTGTAGCTTCGGCTACATACAGTGTACCGCGCTGAGCCAATCAGGGAGAGAGATGTATTCTATTATTGAATGCAAAGCCTGCTCGGATTGGCGGAGTAACATCAGCCCGCCTCTCTGACTCTGCCAATCCAAGCAGGCTTTGCATTCAATAATAGAATACATCGCTCACTGTGATTGGCTTAGCGCGGTACACTGTATGTAGCCGAAGCTACGGTACATACGGTATACCGGTACAGGATTCCCGCACAGCCAGCGTCTTGAGATTACATCTACTGGTAATACTTATGGTACCTTGGAGATATTATGAGAGATTACATGTATTACAGTATTAGGGTGCCTTGGAGATCTATGAGAAATCTGATGTTTTTCAATGGTGTTGCCTTGCTTCCGAAGGGGGGTAGTCTTATACGGCGAGTATAGCCCAAAACCTATGTTTTAACTTGAAAATTAGGGGGGTCGTCTTATACGCCCAGTTGTCTTATACGCCGGAAAATACAGTACATAAACCTATTCAAATAGCTCAGATGCATTTAGCCTTAGAATCAAGATAACCCATGCATAGCTAATAGAACACACACAGGTAATAATCATCCCATTCAAAGAGCAGAACTACCCATTTATTATAAAGAAAACCTGAAGGACAGATTTAAAACCTGAACAATTTAAATACAAAAGAAGAAAATGCATATCTAATATGTATTCGTTATATTGACAGAAGTACCAGAGAAAACATGCCATAGCCATACAAAAGTGTGTACTATACATATATACATATAGTGGAGACAACCCCCATACATGTATATATATTCATAGACATGAATTTAAAAAAATTAGTAAATTTATGTCCTTGCTGAGACCTACGTTAGAAAAGCACGTCTCTGCATATGGTGTGAATGAGCCCAAAATACTCAAACCTGTGTGTTTTTTCCTCCAGTTTTTATGCACGTATGGTGAATTGTTGTGATTAATAAATAAGGCAGCTGACTGCATTCACAACATATACTGTATGCATAAGAATTGATGAAAGAACAGTACAGATTTGACTTGCATAAAACATTTTGGTCTTGTTCCACTGAATTTTATGTGCCCTGTTCACACCACAACGTTGGGGTCGGGTGAGTTTATTTTCTGTGCAGAAAATTGCATACATGTTGCATATTTCTGTGCAGTAAAAATATGCACAAAATACCAATGTCGTTTTCAAATTGCACTGACAGAGAGTACAGTCAGTGCGAATTATTACTTCCTCGGGAGTTACAGCTGTCGTGAACTCAGAGGGTGGTGCAGGAGGAGTGAAGAGAGTGGGAGCTCGTGGCTGAATGTTGCAGGAGGTGAGATCCTGTGTATGACAGTGTCTGAAGGCAGACTGCGGGGGGGGGGGGGGGGGAGCAGAGAGCCGGAGAACACAGCAGAATGTAGCAGAAGGTGACAATCTTTGTATGGCATCACTGAATGCAGACTGTAGAGAGGGGGAGCAGAGAGCAGGGGCACACAACTGGTATAGACTGAATGTAGCAGGAGGTGAGATCATAAAAGCTTCAGTTACAGTTATGGCATAACATAAAGCTATTATGATCTCACCTCCTGCTACATTCAGTCTGATCCAGCCATGGGCTTCTGCTCTCTGCAGTTAGTGCTGCTACACACAGTATCTCACCTCCTGATCCAGCTATGTGCTCCTTTTCTCTTCTCCCCCCCCCCCCCTTCGGCAGTCTGCATCACTGCTACCATACAGACAGGCTCTCACCTCATAATCGATCCATGTGGTCCTGCTCTATGCTCTCCCCCTGCCGTAGTCTGCATTCACTGAGCTAGGACGTCTCCTCTTGCTTTCTTTAGCTCCCATTCTCTGCACTGCTACCGGCACCACCCTCTGAGTTCACAGGATCTGAAACTACATATAACCATTGGGTAATAATGTGCTCTTTTCACTACTAACTGTCAGCACGCATTGAGAACACTGGAGACAACATTGGGTGGATATACATCTGCCACAATGTTGATCTGGGGAGGATTCATGGAACCCCAGTTGAGAAACACTGCTGTATACAAAAAGATTGTTTTAGTTGGAGTTCTGCCTAAACCCAGATTCACACTGCTCCAACATGAAAGTTGCACATCTTCCAATCTGACTTTGCCCTGCAACTTCAGTCTGGCTTTGATCTGACTTAATGTAACTTTTTACACACTGTGGCATTGAAGTCATATCAAAGTCGGACCAAAGTAGTGCAGGAAACTTTTCTAAAGTTGGAGTGACTTGTGTCCAATCAGTTAAGACGGCTCTCATAGGCAAACATTGAATTTGACAAGTAATGTGACTTGTGCTCTCACAAGTCGGGTCCTATGTTGCACCACTGTGAACCAGGCCTTAGGATTTGCTTTAAACAAATGAATACATTTGAGAAAGGCTTTTGTTTTAAACACAGTTCTTTCTTTATGAATCTTTACAAAACAAAGATTTCACTAACTGAAGCATTTCATTTCACAGGAGGACCCGAGGTTGAAATTTCCAGTTCACATGCGAACAAAAGCTTCATTAAATCCAAACGACTTGGGTCCTCTTCCAGTGAGTATCGGTGTGGGCGCCAGGTTTTTGCTTGAATTATGTATAACTTGGAACACACAAAGGACTTTTTGTCCGGCAAGTTGCCAGCAGAACCAGGTGCATTTCTACTGCAAATCAATCTGCCTCGAATGTAGCAAAGGATTTGCAGTAGGTGATGTGTGTTTTGCCATGTCTGGCACCTGCAGTTGTGAATAAAGGAATGACTCCTCGCTGGGCTACCGCTGTCCAGACAGGTGCTCTTGCTTCCAGTGTATCTTTAAGGATTTTTTTCCCCCTAATAATGCCTGTCTTCACTCACCTTTTCCGTGCTCCATTGCTGTCGCCGACTTCCTCCTAAGTCCAGCTGGCAGTCCTCTTCAAGGCAGAACGGCACGTTGTCATTTTGCCCATTTCCTGTGAACCCAGCCTGTTCTTTACAAGGGAAGGGGCCCCAAGATCGTGCGTCATCACCCAGGCCAGCAGTACTCCAGGACAAAGTGGGGCTCAAGTGAACGCCACTCAGTCCATAAAGAAGAAGAGCCAGGGATGATATCACAGGACTGGCAAGAAAACATTCTATGCATTAAAATAATAAATCTTCTGTGTGTACTCCCCCTAAGCCCCCCTAATCCTTACCTAAGTTCCATCTCAATCCAGCGATGTTGTACGAGAGACTCTGCTGTCCAGGACTCTCCCTCCTTATTGGCTGAGACACAGCAGTGGGCACCATTGGCTCCCGCTGCTGTCACTCAAAGGCAGTGAGCCAGTGAGGAGAGAGAGGGGGCGGGCCAGTTCACAGCCCCGTGTCTGAATGGACACACAGAGCAGTGGCTCAGCTCAAATGCCCCCATTGCAAGCTGCTTGTTGTGGGGGCACTCAGCAGAAGAGAGAGGCCAGGAGTGTTGAAGAGAGACCCAAGAAGAGGACAATCCGGGCTGTTCTGTGCAATACCACTGTACAGAGCAGGTAAGTATGACATGTTTGTTATTTTTATACATGAAAACAAATACATTAGTATCACTTTAAAGAAAAAAATCATGTACAGGGGCTTTAAAGGCTAACTCCATCTTTTATACCTGTATTTAGGGTGTAACATGGTGCCAAGCGGAGCCTCCTCAGCCCCAGACAGCGTGCAGGGGTTCTTCTCTCCTGCAGCCACTGTCACTTATGTAAGCAGCAGGGCTCTGTCTGCACAACTATGCGATTCATACACCGAGATCCATAAATAAGTGGACTACAGTTCCCACTATGGCTGGTAGACTTGTAATTCTCAATGGAATATAAGTGCGGTGATCACCGCACTAATATCCCCTTGACACTTCCTGCTGCTCTCCAAACTGAAAGTCTGTAGGTAGCTGGAGAAACCGCCTGCTGGAGCCTCGATCTGTGGATCGCAGATGCATTGCTTTGCAAACTTCATGTAAAAAAGAAAAAAAAGAAAAAACATTTTTTTACTGCAAAAATATGTGCATATATATATATTTTTTTAAATACTAGTCTTTGTGGGGGAAGGGTGTGGTGTCAGGATGGGAGGATAGGGAAATCCTGGAGTTCTGCTTTAACTTCTGTAGAAAACAAATGGCATCAGCAATTCAATATATATAGAAAAATGTTGCGTTACCAAACACACACACACACACCCATAACATTATGATCACCCACATACTATTGAGTGGGTCCACCTTTTGCCACCAAAACAACTCTGAGCCATTGAGGCATAAACTCCAAAGTAACATCCACGTGAATGGCAGGACCCAAGGTTTCCCAGTAGAATATTTCCAAAAGCATCACACTGCCTCCGCAGGCTTGTTCTCTTACCATACTGCATCCTGGTGCCATCCCTTCCCCAGGTAGGCGACGTACACGCACCCGGCCATCCACATGATGTAAAAGAAAGCATGATTTATCAGACCAGGCCTCCTTCTTCCATTGCTCCATGGTCCAGTTCTGATGATCATGTGCCCATTGTAGGCAAAATTTGTTTTAGCGGTGGACATGGGTCAGCATGAGCTCCCTGACTGCAGTTGCACAGCCCCATAAGCAACAAACTGTGATGCACTGTGTGTTCTGACACTTTTCTGTTGGAACCAACTTCTTCTGCAATTTGAGCTACCGTAGCTCTTCTATTGGATCGAACAACATGGTTCAGCCTTTGCTCTCCACGTGCATGAATGAGCCTTGGCCTTCCATTACCCTGTTGCCGGTTTTCCTTTTCCATGGACCACATGTGGTCAGTCTTGATCACTGCAGACCCGGAACATCCCAGAAGAGTTGCAGTTTTGAAATTGTTCTGACCCAGTCGTCTAGACATTACAATTTGGCCCTTGTCATAGTCACTCAATTCTTTAAATTTGCCTATTTTTTTTCTGCTATCAACACATCAACTTAAAGTGGAGTTCCACCCAAAAGTGGAACTTCTGCTCATTTGCTTCCCCCCCCCCCTCCGGTGCCACATTTGGCACCTTTCAGGAAGGAGGGGGGGATGGGTAGCTGTTTTTGAGCGGCAGTGCCGTCTCCCGGAAGTTTGGCTCCTTCCTCCGCAGCCGAGCCAATCCGAATGCGCAGCGTGCTTCGCGCATGCACAGTAGGGACCCGCCCATGAAGCCGCAAGGCTTCACTGATGGGTTCTCTTACCGGCAATGGCGGCGGCTGCACCCAACAGCCGAAGGAAACATCGGCTGCGGTGCCGGCATCGCTGGACTCCAGGACAGGTAAGTGTCCTAATATTAAAAGTCAGCAGCTACAGTATGTGTAGCTGCTGACTTTTAATTTTTGGAGGGGGAGACTGGAACACCACTTTAAGGAATAACATGTTTATTCTTTAGATAATATATCCCACCCACTTTAAGATGCCATTGTAACAAGATAATCAATGTTATTCACTTTACCCGTCAGTGGTCATGTTATGGTTGATCGGTAAGTGTATTTAGAGGTAGAAACAGCGAGAGCATATTCTGCTTTAATTATGAAGCTATTTATTCTGTGAGTGATTTTTCATCTTTCTAATGAATTGTTATGTATCCTCATTTTGCAGCCTGGCTGGGAGGAGAGAATACACATAGACGGCAGAACATTCTACATAGATCACAGTAAGTGTGCTCTCTCTTACTAGACTTTACCTGCATTGACAGGTATTTGCATTATGAAAATCATGTGATCTTACTCTTTATTCAGGAACTCAAGTGTTGATGTGCACAGACCGCGAAAATGCACAGTCCTTGCCCCCCTACGGTACTGTACATTCTGCACCACAGTGCTTGCGGTTTCCCCCTATTTGTGTCAGTGAAGGATTGTTGAAAGATTAACAACTTTTTGCATTTTCTTTTTGTTAATACAGCGTTGGTGCATACTGTATGTTTAGATGACTTGCCTCAGCGATCCTGCCTTGACATCCACCATTGCAAAGGGAAAATAAGTCCAGCAGCATTTTGTTATCAGAAGGCCAAAGAGTATAGTCGCCAGTATCTGGCGTAACCAATATGGTTGTGTAACTCCTACCAACCAATTAGAAGTTTACGTTCAATTTTAAAAATGTTTAGGTTATGTAACAGCAGATCATTGGTTGGTTGTGTGTTACTTTACCTTAGCGCCTCTTTCCATCAACATGCCAATTATTTTCAAGGCTTACTCCACCTTTCTGATAAATTAGCGTTTATATATAAAAAAAAAGCTGCACTCCATCCCACATGTTGAGTTTTGAATTTAACTTTGGCAATTTAGCTAGATCTATAGATGTCAATGTTCTACATTTGTGTTTATTTATCCAGCGAAACTGTAAAACTGATATACAGTACTGAATCAATTTTCATTGTACTGAAGTCGACTGAAAGATATATTCTGATTTATTGCTGGATATCAACGTCTTACCGACCGGAGGCCATCGTATGACATCCTGGATTTTAGGTGGATATATTAGCTGTTTAGCTGCTTGATTACTTTTACAGGTGACCGGAGGGGTCCTCCGGTGCTTCTCCAGTTTCTCCCATGCGATCGGGAAACCGGAGAATGAAACCACCGGCGGCGGCAGACCAGATGGTCCCTGGCCATCTCTATGACCCTCGGAGGCTGGAAGCGACGTCATGACTTATTTTCCGGGTTCCGGAAGCGACGTCATGACTTCTCTTCCGGCGCCAGCAGATATAAACACTGCCATTTTTTTATTTTTATTTTTTTGCTGGAAAGCCTGAGATCGATTTATTTATTTTTTTTAATCTCAGGCTTTCCAGCATAGAGCAGAGATCTTGGGATTGTAAAGCGCCCCCATCCCCTCGTGTTTGCACGCAGAAGCGAACTTATATGTAGGTCGCATCCGAATATTTAAACGGCATTCAAACCACACGTGTGAGGTATCGCCACGAATGTTAGAGTAGTAGCAATAATTCTAGCCCAAGACCTCCTCTGTAACTCTTAACAGGTAACTTGTAAAAAATGTTAAAGCGTCGCCTATGGAGATTTTTAAGTATTGTAGTTTGTCGCCATTTGACAAATAAGCCCAATTTTAAAGCGTGACATGTTGGGTATTTATTTACTCAGCATAACATCATCTTTCCCAAAAATATAAAAAACTTGGGGTAAATAATGTGTTTTGTTATTTTATTAATTCGTGAAAGTGTTTTTTTTTTTAAACGCATTTGAAAAATGTATGCGCAAATACCGTATGGCCCAAAAAATTGCAAGAACCGCCATTTTATTCCCTAGGGTCTATGTTAAAAAAATATATATAGTGTTTGGGGATTCTAAGTAACTTTCTATCAAAAAGCACTGATTTTTACTTTAAATTGTAACATGCTGAAATAGTCCCATATAGAAAGGAAGAGAGGGAGGCGCCACTAAGTGTAATATTAAAAAGGTGACATTTATTAAACAAGATTAAGAACACTTACAAGAGTGTAGAATAAACTGGGCTTGACAGAATATGTGTAATCCAGGTGTCCATAGATGGTTCTGTGAGTTTTGATCGCCCCAAACACCACTGGAGGTAAATTGCTGGGTGTCCTGGGATGTACCTCCACGCTAACCAGCGTGGAACATGGAAGCGGATGTGACGTCACCAGTGCGGGGCGGAAACGCACACTGGAAAGCTTCATGTGTATCCTCATCTACCTGGACAGCAGATTCCTCTATGTCCCTTACATACAGTCCAGGTGAATAAAGAAATTTGTATTTGTGGAGCGCCAGTCTTCCATTTTGACTCATCCACTTGAAATAGCCCCATATGCTTTACAGTATGGCAAGTCCAAGGAGTAGGCAGAAGAAATGGCTGTTTATTGGCTATTCAGCAGTGGGAGGGGTGCAAAAAAGGCATGACCTGCAACCTATACTGCTGAATTAGTTCACAGTTCATAGAGAGAAAGGGGGCCTTTTTCTTGTCCCAACACTGCTTTACATGGTAATGTGCAGGGGAACTGGAGCACTCTTTGGAAATCATGCAATCAAGTGCATAAAATACAGACTTAATGCTGATGTCGACCCCAGTGGGATTTAAACCAATACCCTAGCACTGCATGGCTACAGTGCTGATCAGTTTATGTAGGGTATGGGTTACCAGTGATGTTCCTGTTAAATTCTCCGTTTGGCCTAGTAAGGAATGTTTGATGCATCTAGATCTGCCTACAGAATGCTGCATCAACCCAACATTCCATTGCCTCTTAGCACTGAGCACGGACCCTTAAGAGTCTATACAGGGATTATTATAAGTAATAATCAATAATGACACAGTTATTGATTGGGTTCCTTTGTCTTAAAAAAAAAAAATACAGATTTGCCAAAAAGGTGGAGTGATCCTTTGATATAGCTTAAAACAAGATATAGCATAGCAAGGCCTCAGTGGTAAAATTGCTATTCTGACTTAATTTTCTGATTGTGGCATGTTTTATTTGTCTCCACGCATTAATACACCTCCGGACTGTTTTCTTTATACACCCTGAAGTAACACTTTGTGTGTATGCACAGTAACCAGTTTAAGTGAATTTAATACTTCCTGTTTGTGTATGTAAATTTAACATTACAGACAGTGGGCATTTAGGCAGCCATACTGAATTTTAAGGTCACTGGTGCCATAATGCAGTGTAAACCTCAGCCATTGATGGCATGCTGAGACTGGAAGTGATAGGTTGTGTTTATAGGAATGCATGCAACAAAAATGCTGGGTTTTGCTGGCTGGAAAGGATCAAATTGCTGCCCTGCTCATGTAAATTTTGTCTCTGTTCTACCTTATGTTTGGGTTTTTATATTGCAAAATTCAATATTGAATCAAAGTGCACTACCCAATATTTATGTGCCTTTACTTGCAATATTTAACTTGGTAAAGGGTCTCTTTTTTAGGGGTTGCAGCAGATGGTCAGGGTAATTGTGGGATGGGTGAGTTATCCAGTGAGCCTCGCCTTTGCTTAGTCCAAGTAAAATGAAGGTTCTTCTATAGGTTGAACTGGATGGACTGATGTCTCTTTTCAACCTCACTAACTATGTAACAGGCTTCCTTATTTCTATAAGCCACATGTGTCAAACACAAGACCCTAAGGCCAGAATCTGGCCTGCCGGACCATTTCATGTGGCCCTCGTAACCAGGGCTTTTTTTTTTCAGCTGGAACGTGGAGGAATGGAGGCCTGTTACCTCCAGCTCTTGCCCTCCGACTCCCTCTCACCACTGTCGCTTGTAAATACAGAAGCCTTCTATGTTTACAAGGACAGCGTTCCTCTCTGCGGCTCTCACAGAACCCTGTCTACTCTGCACTCACACCGGGAACAAGGGGGATTCAGGTGCAGTGTGAGATGCGGCATTACAAGGTAAACTGCACAGATGCCAACCAATGATCTCCCTACAAGTGAGCGAGAGGCAGAGCCTCCTACACTGCCGGGAGGTACTAGAGCGGGAACAGGTAGTTGAGATGAGAAGAAGCTTTTGGGCGGTGGTGGTGGTGGGTGGGGGGGATGCGGGCTGTGGAGGGAGATGTGTGCAAAGGTATTGGATGGGGAGAGTGGTGCAGAGGTCAGAGCTAAGAAGGGGTGGAAATGAGATGTGGACAGCCTGTGAAAGAGAGCTGAACCCTGAACACCCCTAAATCCTGCAATCTGTATATAGTGCACTCCTCAACCATGCACTCTGTACATAGGGCACCCCTGAAACTGCACACTGTACATAGCCCACCCTTGAACGCTGCACTCAGTAGTACATAGCACACCCCTAAACTCTGTGCATTGGGCAATCCTGAACTCTGCACATTACGCACTCCTGGTTTTTATTGCCCCTTTAAGATCCTCCCACTGTTGGTGCATTTTGGCCACACCCACTGTTTGATGTAGTTCGGCATGGGGACATGGTTCAGTTCCTGTACCTATTCTCTGAGAAAAAAAAAAGCCCTGGATAAATTTATATAGTGTTACAGATACAACTGGCCCTTTGAGGGCAACAATAATGCTGATATGGCCCGCGATGAAATTGAGTTTGCCACTCTGCTATAATTCTTAATAGTGTATACCTGCTGCCATGGGAAAGCTTTTCGACCATTTAAGGAACAGTTAAATGTGATAGACTCAGACTAAAGACCTAATCGTATAGAATGATTGTTTCAATGGAAGAGTCATATCTTTCAGAAATAAATGGGCAATTTGGTCACTCAAAGATTGTTGTAATGGAAAAGGAACAACTTGTCCCAGTGTAATATTTGGTGAAATTTCACCAGCTCTATCTTTTTTCTTTTGTGTGTCAAATGATCTTTTCTGACTAAAGGATCAATGCAATGATTGAATTTATATTTGATCAATGGTACATAGTTTATTTGTATGACTAGCCTTACTGGTGCTGGCTGCTGCTTTAAATGCTTAAGCCTCATTGTACCTGTAGGCTACGCAGTGCAAGTCATAACAGACTCGGAATAAAAACAGTGGATAAAACCAAAAGCAAAACTATTCCTTAGTGAAATTGTATAATTCCTGCTGCTTTCTAAGCTGATAAAAATCCCATTGTTATACTCACTGTGCAACAAGTTCTGAGCTTCCTGCAGGTACCAGTGATGGCACAGGGCTGTGGCTGGGGGAGGGATGCCTACGCAGACTGCTACTGCTTGGCTGCCCAGTGGGAGAGTTTGTGTGCTCTACAAAATATATATATATATATATATATATATATATATATAGTGCTATATCGTTTATATAATACATACATTGGTCCATTGCATATGCATTAATACAACGTATCAGCACTTTTGATGGATCTACGTAATTTTTTTTCGGTTTCAAAGCTGAACTTTTTAAAAAAATATGTGGAAATGAACATTGCTATGAGACATGAACCATCTTTATTCCTTTTAGATCAAGCCTAATTAATATGGTCAACTTCTTTCCTTTTTTTTTTTGCTACTTTATTGCAGTCTAACCTTTCTCCACCGACTGGTAGAGTAGCAGATGGCAATAAAGTTTGGGCTGATAGCTGGCATTTTTTGTGCAAACCAGGTTTTGGGATTGTGTTTGAAGAAGTTCGTCCTATATTTAGCACTGGGAAACATTTTTTGAAAGATAAATAGTTCATGATCTATACAACTCAACTATCGATCAAACCATCTTTGACTTGCTGCAGTTCCTGAATGTTAAGCATTCTAAAATGCACCCTTTAATTGCAGATACTAAAATAACCCAGTGGGAAGACCCTCGACTACAGAATCCAGCCATCACCGGGCCAGTAAGTTTAAGCGAAACCCAGCTAATTGTGTTTTTTTGTGGAATAGATAGAAACAGAGATGTACTTTAATTATATTTGTAAAGGTTTAATAGTAATAATATGTTTACTGCTTCTAAATATTCATTGTAGCAAACCTGGTGAAGTCATGGGTTATTAAAGCACCTTGTGTTGCCCGTCTTTACATTCATACAGTTAACCAGAAAGGCATGTCTAGTGTGGTCCTCTGATTTCTGGTGGTCCTCTTCCTCCCAATTTGGGAGCTAAACCCTGTCCACCTGTCATCCCATTATCCAATGAGAAAACCTCAACAGCCAGTAAGGTAGTGAAATGGTAGGCATACGCATAATGCACTTAAGTGGAGGCCCTTGGTGAGTGTCCCAGTGTTAGAGAGGTACGCAGAAGATGGTTTTCTGGATAACAAAGTTGAGTACTGTCCACAGTACATTTATGTGCACTAGCTACTGGATCTTATAAAAAGGGGGTAGCCTACCTAAATCTTGTACTGAAAATGTAATTTTGTGGAAATTAAAAAAAAAAAAAAAAGTAACACAGCCAGTACTCAAGTGTGTTCTTGCAATAGTGCACCGATGTGGCTATAATCACCTTACGCTGGTTAACAAAGTTAATAGTTGGTGTTAGTTTTATTAGGAATTTTTTTTTTTTTTTTCATAAACGTATCTAGACTACCATGTGTTTTATAAAGAATTTGAGACTAGCCCCAAATGTAGTCATTATATATAGATTTTGCTGACCCTGCCCACTGTTACCCAATAAAGTGATAGAGGATATTTCTGTTCATAGGATTCTGCCTAATAGCAATTATTGATAAGAGCCACCTATGTTTAACAGCAGTTTCCTGATACAAGTTTCACCCGATATCTTGAAAGTGGAACATTAGAAAATTATAGTGTATGATAGTAATGATAATTAGGTCATGTGACCCTTAGCAGCTCTTCATAATCATTTAAACCATAGGTGTCCAACCTTTTGGCTTCTCTGGGCCACATTAAGTGTAGAGAAATTTTCTCGGGCCGCATATAAAATACATATACTATAGTTAAGGTATATAAATGATAAAACACCACCGCGCCCTTCCCGCACTGCTGCACCCCTTCCCCCCAGCACTAATTTAACACAACTAGAGGATGATCCCTTCCGAGGCTGCCTCTGCCAAAAGTTAGTTGTAAGCCGCTGTGGCCATGCCCCCAAACTGCCTTCCTTCGTCCACAGCAAAAAAAAAAAAAATTGGCAGAGGGCAGTGGGCCGCATTGCCTGCGGTTCCGGGCCGCAGGTTGGACATGGCTGATTAAACCATGCCTTTATTGTAGTACATAGCTCCACTTGAGAAAACAACTTTTGTATAGACACTATATAGTATAGTACCCCAACCCTATAGACACTATACATACAGTACCCCAACCCTACTGTTCCTGGTAGCTCCACACGCTGTTTCAGGCAATGTTCAGGTTTCTTACAATTTTGGAATTTTCGTTTATTCGCAGCTCCAACTAAATAAAAAATTCAGTTGATGATTCAACATGTCAGCACACAGCCAAAGCTACAATGTAATTTTTGACCGTGCTGACACTTTACATAGCAATATTAATAGAGTTCTCCACTTTATTAATCTACATCTTTGGGCACATACTGATCGTGACTTTGTTTTAATGGAATCATTATTTTCTCTTCCTCGTCTAGGCTGTCCCTTACTCCAGAGAATTCAAGCAGAAATACGATTATTTCAGGAAAAAACTAAAGAAACCAGTAAGTATTTTTAACTACATTACAAAGGTAATTGCCTTGATACCTTGGGACTGTTATTTGCAGACCAGGGTCATAGGTCTCGCAGCAACTACCTTATCACCAGTAACTTTCTTTTCTTGTAACATTTGAATCTTTCAACCTTACTGGATGAAAAGTAGTGTTTGGACCCATGTCAAAAGTATTTTTTTATGGTCCAGAACTTCTTCTCCCTCCTATACAAGTCTATGGGAATGCAGCTTGAAGATGGAGATAAACTGCAGGTCAAATGCTCTTGCAATGTATTCTGAATGATCTCAAAAGCATATTAAACAGATGTAGATATCAAATAGCATTTGCCCTTTGACACAAGCCCAAAGTCCTTAGAACCAGGCCCATAGGGTCAGAAAAATATTACTATAGCTGTTTTTTCATCTGAAGGGTCTCGAGATCAGATCATCTAGGAAATCTGGTTGGTTGATGACCAGATACTTCTAGACAGATTGGCATTGGTCACTCTAATACTTTTATCCCTGTAAGAACCCCAGAATATTGCCTCAGCAAATATTGTAGGATTGGGTCAAAATCTTTGTTAGCACCAAGGAAACCATATCTGGTCGTGTTCGGCATGAGGGTTCCAGAGCCAAGACTTGGTGTTCAATCACCAATAAAGTGTACCCTACAGGAAAGCAGCCCTCTAAGATTTAACCCCTCGATACCTTAACAGTTAAACTGGCCATACACTAATGCAGCCTTTTTCAACCAGGGTGCCTTGAGGTTTTCTTCAGGGGTACCTTGGCAAAATGCCTAAAAATTGCCCAAAAATTGTATACAAGCCGGCATGTGGATGAACCCTGCCTTTTTAGTTAAACTAAATCACAGGTTTTCATTATGCAACATTACAACCTTCTAGCTGCCGGTGTCCTAACGACCAATGGTATCATCATTTGATAAGGAGGATGCCAGACACTTGCATAGCATCCTTGTTTGACCTTCCCCTGCTCCTCTCCATCAGCGTTGGGGTCACATTAGTGATGGGGAAAAACTGAGGGAGAAGAGAAACATAGGCATACTAGTCAGAACCAGTTTTCAAAACTGTTTTGCTTTGGAAGAATAAATCACCTCCAACGTTGGGTGTCCTACTTGGACATGTTGATGTTGCTGCATTATGTAAAACCTAGTGGAACCGCTTTTAGATTTTAGATAGTGGTGCCTTGAGACGGTCCATAATTTTTAAAGGGTGCCTCGATAATATCCATCATTTTTACAGGGTGCCTCAAGACTATCCATTATTTGTAAAGGGTGCCTCGAGATTGTCCATTTTTAAAGTGGATGGAATTTCATTTAAAATTTTAAGAACGTCTGTTCAATTTTAAATTCAGAATTCGAAGGAATCAGATAGAATTTTTTTTGAACAGGAAAGTCGAGCGGGAAAAGCAGTTTGTTCCAAAATAGAATGTTGAAAGCTAGTTAATTTTTTAAGTACTTTTGAACAACATTTGTTAAGTCATCAAATGTACTGAGAATTGTCATGACAATGTTCGTTCGAAAATCTACTGTTGTATGGCCAGCTTTACTCTACTGTAATTCCTAAAGCCTGGTACACACAGGTAGTTTTATTTTAGTTAACCCAGTGGGCTGAATGGAAAAAAAAAAACTGAGGAGCTCGCTGCAGGGGTGCACCTAGAGCATTTGGCACCCAGGGCGGATCCTATATCTTGGCACCCCCCCCCCGACGCACCATACATTGACGTGTCGTCAAGGGACGTACCGCACATTGACGTGTTGTCAAGTGAAATTGCATGTAGCGCCTCCACGCACTGCAGCCCGATACCCGAAAGAATCCTCTTCCCTCTGCTCCCCCCAGCGACCAGGCCCCTCCTCCTCTGCACCGACTGACCTGAGGTGCCGGACAGAAATACATGTAATTGGCAGTGGCACACTTACTGTGTGCTACTTCCAGTGGTGTCACTAGGGTTGGTGTCACCTGGTGCGGTAAACCATGTTGTCGCTCTCCTCCAAAAAAAAATGTCCCTGTTTTCTGAAAGTGTGCCAAAGATGCAGCATGCGGGACTTTTGGTGCGCTTTTAGAAAATGCAGAAAAAACTGCACAACCTAAAAGAAATCTATAGCACTGCAACTCTAACTCCCGGTAAAATGTAGGAAAACCCCTCTTTACATTACACAGCCCGTACCTCTGGACCCCTTTACATTACACAGCCCCTATACCTCTGGACCCCTTTACATTACACAGCCCCTATACCTCTGGACCCCTTTACATTACACAGCCCCCCGCCATTGCAACCCTTTACATTACACATTACACAGCCCCCTGCCCCCCCATGAAAACCTTTACAATACACAGCCCCACCCCCCACATAACTCTTTACATTACACTGCCCTGCCCCCTCCATAGAACCCTTTGCATTATACAGGCGGCCCCCCCCATTGGAACCCTTAACATTACACAGCCACCGCCCCCCCATGGAACCCTTTACATTAAACAGTTCCACCCCCCAATGAAACCCTTTACATACCACAGCCCCCCCCAGAACACTTTACATTTTACAGCCCCCCCAATGGAACCCTTTACATTACACAGCCCCTGACCCTCCCCAAATAGAACCGTTTACATTACACAGCCACCCCCCAAATAGATTTAAATAAATACATTTACATTACAAATAACCCGACCCCCCCAATAGAACCCTTTACATCACACAGCCCCCCCCCCATAGAAACTTTTACATTACACAGCCCCCTCCCCCCCCCAATAGAACCTTTTACAATACAAATAGAAACCCTATTAGGAGGAGAGCGGAGCAGGAGGAACTGTTTCAAGCAGAACGGAAGAGAGACTTATGAGCACTAAATAAACAGTGCTAACTGCCGGAGTTAACTTTGCTAGTTAATAAGCAGGTGATTGGTTGCTAGGGGGTCCTAGCAATCTCCTGCTCATTAACTAGCAAAGTTAACTCCGGCAGCACTCGCTGTTTATTCAGGGCTTGTGAGTCTCTCTCTTCTGTTTGGCTTGAAACAGTTCCTCCTGCTCCACTCTCCTGTGTCAATGAGCGGCTGAGGCAGTCCAGTGGCCGGCCCCTGGGTGTCACCCTGGTGCTCCCTGACACCCCCCAATGTGTGGCACCTGGGGCAGACCTCCCCCTTGTTGGTACGCCACTGGCTCTCCCCACTGAGTTATTGTGTCCTAAAACAGGGACTACACCCACTCAAAACACACCAGTCAGAGCTCGCAGCCATAGGCTACAAGCATTAGCAGATGCCGATCGGCTGCTGGATTTCCAGCATGTCCATTCGAAAGAAGTTGGACAGCCTGCTGTACACAGTGGCTGAATTTTGGCTGGTTTCTGTTGAACCAGCCGACATTCAGCGCGCATGTACCAGCTTTCAGACCAGTTCTTAAAACCCCCCACCCACAAAATGTTTAAAGGATAAGTCAATTTTTTAAAAAAAAATAATAAATGCACATTTCTCTGCAGGTAAAAAAATGTGCATTTATTATTTTTTGTTGCAGGAGCCATAAAGCATTGCACCCGCAGATCTGTCAGTGTATCTGCTTACTCATTCCTCCTACACGGAAGTCAATACATTCTGAAAGGAAGAACATGTTACGAATAGACCGTTCCCCGCTCCCTGATCTGACAGCTGGGATCTTCTCCCTCCTAGCTGTCACAATTTGACCCAGGCAGAGCCCCGCTCAGCCACGTTTTTTAAAAATTGTAATAGCTAGCGGGGAAGGAGAGAAGGAGAAGATCCCCGCTAGCTTTCAGATCAGGGAGTGGGGTCCGGTCCATTCATAACATGTTACGAAATGTGAACTCACCCTTTAACCTGTCCCTTAATGCTTAACTCCCCCCTCCCAACACTAAAATCAGTCCAGTATTACTTTAAGGTTGACTGGAGGATTTTTTTTTTTAGTCTTTGGCACCCGGGTGAGAGCTCCTGTTATTTGACTGGCTTGTGGCCATTGTAATGCAGGTTCTTATGGAATATCATTGATTGACAGACCCATGTCGTCCAAAAAATTCTGCAAAATGTGTTATTACCATTTAATCAAGGCACTTACTGTACCTACCCTAATTATCAGAATAAAGGCATTTTCACTTATGTCTGCTAATTAGGGAACACTGATTAATGATAATGCTTGTTCACCAGAAAACAATTTACAACTTTATTCTAACAAGTGTTCTCAATTATGATCAAGGCCACTAATTATAATAAAACCAATTATTATTAGTTGTTCCCTGTTGTAGATAGGAAAAACATAAATTAATGACCGCCTGTAAAATGTGCTAGCAGTGGAGTGTGGAGAGGATAATTTAGATGTGTTGTGGTTTTCAAATTGCGGCAACAGTGTCCTAGAAGGACCCCAAGCAATAAATGCTTAAAGAGCTACTAGACTTGTGTGTGCACTAGATTGGGTGAGATTTCTCACTACATGTACTTGTGTACATTCAAAAAGTACTATTGGGTCTAACGGCATATAACCGTATACCGGGCGAATAGGTGTGGTAGACCACTCCACACTGCTGGTATGTGATCGAGCCCCCATTCAATTTTAGCTTCTCCTTGAAACATAAAGTTTGTTGTCTGCTAAAATCTGGTGCCTTTAGTTGTTTGTGTATTATGTGAACATTCTTAAAATGTATCTAAAGCTGAACCTTATTTCAATAATGTAAAAATAATGTCTGAACAATGCCTCAACTGCATTAAAACACCTAGTGGATCAAATAGGTTCTTCTTTTTAAAGCCTCGTACACACGCAACGAATTTCCACCGACCGGTTGTCCGTCTTTTGTCCAGAGTGTTGTCGGTTGGTTGGAATGTGCTCTAGACTGCACACGAATTTTCCCGCAAGACAGAATTCTACTTCAGAAGTGATGTCATGTGTTGGTTTGATTTCTTTGTGTTCTTTCATCTCTGAGCATGCCCAGTCTTACTCATAAGATTTTTCCCTGTCGAAATCTGTACTAATGAGATGAAAATCGGACATGTTTTGACGGTCGACAAAAATTATATAGCCTGCACACCAGGATTTTTTCGCCCGAAAAGTCGGAGTCGGTTGTCGGAAGCACCATACTAACAAGCTGAAAATCGGCAGATCGGTCGTCGGACGATATTTCCCGGCCGAATTTCTACTCGTGTGTACGGGGCTTAAGTCTTCTGTTAACAGACCCCAGTATGTTCATGTTCCATCATCATAACAGAAAGTGATTCCCTCCCCAGGCCGACATACCAAACAGATTTGAAATGAAGCTTCACAGAAACAGCATCTTTGAAGAATCGTACAGGCGGATCATGTCAGTGAAGAGGCCGGATGTCTTGAAGGCACGGTTGTGGATAGAGTTTGAATCCGAGAAAGGCTTGGATTATGGTGGAGTGGCCAGAGAATGGTTCTTCCTTTTGTCCAAAGAAATGTTTAATCCATATTATGGACTGTTTGAGTATTCTGCCACGTAAGTTTATTTTCTGCTTCTTTATTAATCTGAAGCTAGGGATATGTGTATATGAATATTAGCCTTGCCTCCACGTTGAACTGCCTGCCCCAGTTGGTGTGGACCCCTATCTCTGTTGCTGGAAATGTTTCTGGTTAAAATTGGTCAAGGACCCCACTGACTAATCAGATTGCACTTTTCCACTGCAAGTACCAGCTTGGTTCTACTCGGCCCTGCTTGGCCCGGTTTGCTTTTCCACTGCTGGTACTGCATGGTACGGTGTTGGAACGGTTTGGTATGGTTTGCTTTTCCACTAAAGTAGTACTAAAGTTAAGTGGGTGAGATAACAACGATTCTCTGACCAATCAGTGGCTAGTAGTGACTGCATGCAAAGGATTGTGGGATATGGTACCGGTATGGTACCTCTTGGAACCACAATTGAGGTGGTACTGTTTTAGAGAGCCGTACCGTTTGGTTCCATGCAGTGGAAAAGCGCCGCCGTACCGTACCAAAACGCTCCTACACTATACCATGCAGTACCAGCAGTGGAAAAGCACAACTGAACCGTTCGGTTCCATGCAGTGGAAAAGCACCAAGAATGGCTTGTGCCCATGAATGATATCATAGGCTGCTTCTTAGTTTGGTTGGTTCAAGATTATGGCAGCCCACAACACTGATACCTGGAAGCCTGTCATAGGGCAACCAGTGCAACTATTTGCATGTTTTCAAACCCAAACTTGTCCAGGTTGGTCAAGTAAGGGATACTTTTTGGGAGGGGGAGCGCAAGACATATTTAGCGTCAATAAATAAAGGTGAACTCTAGGCAGGTATAAAATACACAAATAGTGCATCTCTGTATTTGTTACATTTATTTTTAAAACACATGCTGTGTAAGTACTTGATTTTGATCAGCCTCTTGTAACCTCCTGTACAACTAAGCTCAGACTAGAAGAGGGAGTAGCAGAACAAGAAAACAATCATCTGTGCTACAGTGTTTATGTTCTAATAGAGTCTTGCTGATAGGAGGAGGGAACAGAGTGACTGATGAGTTTGTCAGTCTGCTGCTTCTACTTTCACTGTCCAATCACAAGCTGGGGGGAACAGGGATCAAGAGGTAATTGTAGCAGGGGAAAAAAAAGGTCTCCTGCCCTGCCATTGAAGGGAGTCTGTAACAGGTAACTCATGGCTGGATTGTCCTATGCTCTGCTAAAATATGTTTATTCAGTCTACATGTGGGACATAAACCTTCTTATCTTTGTCACAGGGACAATTACACTCTCCAAATAAATCCAAACTCTGGTCTGTGCAATGAAGATCATCTCTCGTATTTCACATTCATTGGTCGAATTGCCGGCCTTGCAGTATTCCACGGGAAATTATTAGACGGTGAGTGGTATCCTTCTCTAATGAAGGCCCAGGTGTAATCAGGACAGTACCCCATGTAACCAGCAAGATCCAAGTGGATGAGTACTTAGCCATATAGATAGTCTTTCTTGAAGGGTAATAACTATTCACTATGTACTGACCCGTTGTTCATTTATCTTTTCTTGAAATTGGACCTTATAGAGTTTTTAGCTTTTGGAAATAAACATTGGTGCTTATATCAAACTTCCCAGGTGGTAAATACTGGTCAAACTAGCTAAGCAGAATAGGAGCAACCAAGGATACATACAGTCAGGTCCCTAAATATTGGGACATCGACACAATTCTAATCTTTTTGGCTCTATACACCACCACAATAGTTACATAGTTTGTGAGGTTGAAAAAAGACATCAGTCCATCCAGTTCAACCTATGATGTGTGTGTGTTTGCTGTTAACAGTACATTGTATACCCCTGTATGTTGTGGTCTTTAAGGTGCCCATCTAATAGTTTTTTGAAGCTATCGATGCTCCCTTCTGATACGACTGGTTGTGGAAGAGAATTCAACATCCTTACCGCTCTGACAGTGAAGAACCTCTTACGTATTTTAAGGTTAAACCGTTTTTCCTCTAGTTTTAGTGAGTGGCCACGTGTCTTATTGTATTCCCTTACTCTGAAAAGTTTGTTCCTTATACTAGGGTCGCCAGTACAGTATTTGTACATTGATATCATATCTCCGCCTCCCCCCCCCCAATTGTCTCTTCTCCAGAGAGAATAAATTCAGTGCTTGTAGTCTTTCCTCATAGCTGATGTCCTCCATTCCCCTAATTATATTTGTTGCCCTTCTCTGGACTCTCTCCAGTTCCAGCACATCCTTCCTGAGGACCGGTGCCCAGAACTGGACAGCATACTCCAGATGTGGCCGGACCAGAGTCTTGTAGAGTGGGAGAATAATCTCTTTATTTCTGGAGTTTATCCCCTTTGTTATACATGCCAGTATTCTGTTGGCTTTGCTTGCAGCGGCTTGGCATTGCATGCCACTGCCAAGCCTGTTGTCTGTCTACCAGTACCCCCAGATCCTTTTCCTTCCTAGACTAACCCAGAGGTCCCCCCCCCCCGTGAGTAGCTTGCTTTCGTGTTTCTGACGCCCAAGTGCATTACTTTACATTTTTCAACATTAAACCTCATCTGCCATGTAGTTGCCCACCCCATTATTTTGTTCAGATCCACTTTTAAGGTTTCCACATCCTGCATAGAAGATATTGGCATGCTTAGTTTAGTATCATCTGCAAATACTGAGATTGTACTCGATATCCCCTCCTCTAGATCATTTATGAATAAATTAAACAGGATTGGCCCCAGGACAGAACCTTGGGGGACCCCACTTTCTACACCCGCCCAATCCGAGTACTCCCCATTAATCACCACCCTCTGGACTCTCCCCTGGAGCCAGTTCTCTATCCAGGTACTCACCTTATGGTCCATACCTACCTTCCTTAGTTTGTATAGTAAGCGTTTGTGGGGAACGGTGTCAAAGACCTTTGCAAAGTCCAGATACACCACATCCCCAGGCTTACCTTTATCTAGGTGGCAGCTCACTTCATCGTAGTAGGTTAATAGATTGGTTTGGCAAGAACTATTTTTCATGAATCCATGCAGATTACTACTAATAATACCATTTTCGTTACTAAAGTCTTGTATGTGATCCCCTCCAAAATCTTGCAGACTACTGATGTTAGGTTGACCGGCCTATAGTTACCCGGGATATATATCGGCCCATTTTTAAATATTGGTACCACGTTGGCTTTTTTCCAATCAGCTGGCACCATACCTGTCTGTAGATTATCCTTATAGATCAAGAATAAAGGGTCTGGCAAATCACCTGGCTGAGCTCTTTAAGAACCCTCGGGTGCAAGCCATCCGGTCCCGGTGATTTATTTATGTTAAGTTTCTCTAGTTTAGTTCTAAGTTTATCTTCTAGTAGCCATGGCGGTACTTCCTGAGGTGTATTATTTAGTTTAGCCTTACAAGCTGGGTTAGTGTAGCCCCCCAATTCTTTTGTGAAGACTGAAGAGAAGAAATTATTTAACACTTTCACCCTTTCACCTTTTCTCTGTCCTCTGTGGCAAAATTTCCTTTGTCGTCTTTTATGGGGCCAATGTGCTCTGGCCTCGCTTTCTTACTGTTTATATACTTAAATAATTTTTTGGGGTTCTTTTTACTCTCTTCCGCTATATGTCTCTCGTGCTCTATTTTAGCCGCCTTGATTTCGTCTTTACATTTTTTATTACCGTACACTCTTTGTAATGCTTGCTGGATTTGAAATTAAACAAACAAGATGTGTTTAACTGCAGACTTTCAGCTTTAATTTGAGGGTATTTACATCCAAATCAGGTGAACGGTGTAGGAATTACAGTTTGTATATGTGCCTCCCACTTTTTAAGGGACCAAAAGTAATGAGACAGGTTAACAATCATAAATCAAACTTTCACTTTTTAATACTTGGTTGCAAATCCTTTGCAGTCAATTACAACCTGAAGTCTGAAACACATAGACATCACCAGACACTGGGTTTAATCCCTGGTGATGCTCTACCAGGCCTCTACTGCAACTGTCTTTAGTTCCTGCTTGTTCTTGGGGCATTTTCCCTTCAGTTTTGTCTTCAGCAAGTGAAATGCATGCTCAATCGGATTCAGGTCAGGTGTTTGACTTGGCCATTGCATAACATTCCACTTCTTTCCCTTTGGTTGCTTTCGCAGTATGCTTCGGGTCATTTTCCATCTGCACTGTGAAGCGCCGTCCAATGAGTTCTAAAGCATTTGGCTGCATATGAGCAGATAATATTGCCGGGAACACTTCAGAATTCATCCTGCTGCTTTTGTCAGCAGTAACATCATCAATAAATGCAAGAGAACCAGTTCCATTGGCAGCCATATATGCCCACGCCATGACACTACCACCACCATGCTTCACTGATGAGGTGTTATGCTTTGGATCATGAGCAGTTCCTTTCCTTCTCCTTACTCTTCTCTTCCCATCACTCTGGTAAAAGTTGATCTTGGTCTCATATGTCCATAGGATGTTGTTCCAGAACTGTGAAGGCTTTTTTAGATGTTGTTTGGCAAATTCGAATCTGGCCTTCCTGTTTTTGAGGCTCACCAATGGTTTACATCTTGTGGTGAAACCTCTGTATTCACTTTGGTGAAGTCTTCTCTTGATTGTTGACTTTGACACACATACACCTACCTCCTGGAGAGTATTCTTGATCTGGCCAACTGTTGTGAAGGGTGTTTTCTTCACCAGGGAAAGAATTCTTCGGTCATCCACCACAGTAGTTTTCTGTGGTCTTCCGGGTCTTTTGGTGTTGCTGAGCTGACCGTTGCATTCTTTCTTTTTAAGGCTGTTCCAAACAGTTGATTTGGCCACCCCTAATGTTTTTGCTATCTCTCTGATGGGTTTGTTTTGTTTTTTCAGCCTAATGGTGGTTTGCTTCACTGATAGTGACAGCTCTTTGGATCTCACATTGAGAGTTGACAGCAACAGATTCCAAATGCAAATAGCACACTTGAAATGAACTCTGGACCTTTTATCTTGTAAATGGGATAATGAGGAAATAACACACACCTGGCCATGGAACAGCTGAGCAGCCAATTGTCCCATTACTTTTGGTCCCTTAAAAAGTGGGAGGCACATATAAAACTGTTGTAATTCCTACACCTTTCACCTGATTTGGATGGAAATACCCTCAAATTAAAGCTGAACGTCTGCAGTTAAAGCACACCTTGTTTGTTTCATTTCAAATCCATTGTGGTGGTGTATAGAGCCTAAAAGATTAGAATTGTGTCAATGTCCCAATATTTATGGACCTGACTGTACTTGGTCTGGACATCTGTCCAAGTTGGCATTAAACAAAGCCCAATGTCATTTTGCAGTTTAATAACCAAAGTTGAGCCATTGGACTGTTGAATTGCAGAGATAGGATTTAGCCCAGTACAAGTTTGGCATTGTTTCTGACTTTGACATAAGTTGTGGCTTAGTATGCACCCTATTCCTAGATTCTCTGCACAAGGATTTCATAGAAGTTTATACTATGTTCTACATACAGCACACGTACAAGCATTCTAGCAATATTTAATATATTTTAAAACGAACTCTGCTCTGAATTACAACTAACCTATCTAATGTCGAGGCTATTATGTAGATATTATAAGTTACATTTAGTTCCATTTTCAGAATTACTAATGCCATCAGTGCGCACCAAGTTTCGTTGCTAGATTTTGGGTTTTTTTAACAGTCAAAACCTGCAAGCAAGCGTCTCCTCAACCATGTGACAGTGCTGGGGCCTTTTGATTGACCGCTCAGGCACAGTGTGAAATTGTGGGAAGTGAGGGTTTTACTTGCACTCTGGTGACAGTTTGGGTAGTGGGGAAGTAATGGTAAGCTATGTACAGGCATCTTATAGTGGCTACTTTGCATCAGCTGAATTAGTTTGTTGGGTTGTCACTCTGTACAGAGTTGACTTAAGTGCTGAACTTTGTTATATTTTAATAAATTTTGTTTTCTGGTCATGGGTACACACTAAATAGAGGTCTCAAGTTCTCCTTTCTGCCATGCATTAACCCTGTGGTCTCCAAATTGTGGCCCAGGGGCTGAATGCGGCCCTTTGCTCACGTTTATTTGGCCCCTGGGGCACCTTTCTTTCCACTGATACAAGACACTATTCCACCAAATAAAACCGACGATGGGGCATAATTCCTGCTTCCGACATCAATAACATGGCACTATTTCTCCAATAACACCAAAGACGGGGCACTATTTCTCCCAATGGTGGGGCACTATTCCTTCCACTGATACCAATGATGAGACACCATTCCTCCACTGACACCAATGATGGTATACTCCCACTGATACCAATGATAGGACACCATTCCTCCCACTGACACCAATGATGGTATTCTCCCACTGATACCAATGATAGGACACCATTCCTCCCACTGACACCAATGATGGTATTCTCCCACTGGTACCAATAATGGTACACTATCTGTCCTACTGACACTAATGATGGGATAGTATTCTTATTCGTCCCGCTGATACCAATGATGAGACACTGTTCCACCCACTGACACTAATGATGGGACACTATTTCTCCCACTGATACCGATGATGGGGCACTATTCCTCCCACTGATGACAATGAAGGGGCACTATTCCTCCTACTGATACCTATGATGGGGCACTATTCCTCCTACTGATACCAATGATGGGGCACTATTCCTCCCACTGATGACAATGATGGGGCTCTATTCCTCCCTCTAAAACCAATGATGGGGCACTATTCCTCCCGCTGACACCATAGATGGGGGTGCTATTCCTCCCCTTTTTACCAAAGGTACATGGTTTACTCCCACTGACACCAGGACAATTTCTACTCCTAATGGCCACAGTCCTGCCCCCCTAAAGTCTGAAGGACAATAAACTGGCCCTATGTTTGAAAAATTTGGAGACCCCCTGCATTAACCAATAAGGGTGCATTATTGGCTAATAATAGTAGTGTTTTGATTGGTTTGCTGATTGCAAGAAGGGGCAGAGCTGGAAGATGGAGAAATCAAAGCTCTATTCAGTGTGCACCTGAGATTGGAAAACCCCTCAGCACACCCTGCACAAATCAATATATAACCTATAACCTATAAGCAAAGTGAGAGCTCAGAACGGAGCTTGGTGTGTATGTGTGTGTGTGTGTGGTGCCTTTCCTCCAATCAGCTCTCACACACTGTAACTGCAGTCTCCCTGCCCCCTCCTCTGTGTTTCTGACAGATGGTGAAATATTTTTAACACAATCTGCTGCTTTGTAAGGGTGTAGGGAAGAGAAGACTGCAGATAAACAAGTAAAACCTATTTTGGAGGATTTGTTTCATCTCTGTGTATCATCAGAGGCTGTTCACTTCACTGGGTATATGTGAGGGTTTACATCCACTTTATGAGTTCCAGTATAGCTCTAAGGGGGGGCAGCATGAGAATGAAAAATAATGGCAGGTTATATTTGCACATTTGCTTCATTTCCTTTGCTTTATTTACAGTGAAAATATCTTCAAAACACATATATTCTTTATTTCCAAACATGTCAGTATCTTAATACCAGCTCCTTCATATAAATGGGAATAACCCTGAGCCATGCTGTCGTCACATTCTCCATGATTCCAGTCTATTATGTGCCCAGCAGATTCTAGCAGTCGTTTATGGCGATCACAGCAGAGTTCATTATACGATATAAGAGCGTGCAGCGAGCAGTGCTGTGTTCCCAGCCTGGCGGCACTGCTGGGAAATGTGATGTGGACAGACAGCAGGAACACAAAGCTAATCAGTGCTTAGATGATCTCATTACTGTAATGGAAGCTGCTGTGCATTATGGGGAGAAAGTGCCGTGTGTCCTATTACTTGTATCTATCTGATTTCCTGTCTCTTTCTATTTCTTCCTGTAATTGGGCTCAGAAGCGGCATCTTATTAGTGATATTCATTGTCAGGACTCAAGAAAACCTCCCAAACTGTGCCATGTTCCCTGTCAGTTGGGTTTTTATGTGTCAACAGTGTTTATTGCTTTCTTGCAGGGTTTTTTATTCGGCCTTTCTACAAAATGATGCTGGGGAAACAAATAACGCTGAAGGACATGGAGTCTGTGGTAAGTTTCTGAAATCTCTTTAGCCTGGCCTAATAAGAACTATATAAACATTGCAAGGACTATTCCTTGGAGCCAGAGTTCTTTTAACAAATACAGACCCCACAACAAAAGTGGGGGAGAAGGCTTCCCGACCATAGGTATCAATTAGCAGCTGTTCCAGAAAGTCTGAAGGGTGGGATCCCTCAGCTCCCTCAGGCAGGCCTATTAGCCTTATGTTGCTCCTCCGCAGCCTATTCTCCATATCATCCTGCTTCATCAGCAATTGTGTGACTTGTAGCTGGAGATTGTCAGAGGCTAGCTGTAAGGGGGGCAGGGAGTCTTCAACCCCACTGATCCGCTACTCCGCATCTGTGACCCTTTCCCTTAATTTCTGGAGGTCCTGGTGAACCAGGGAGATGTCAAACTTCACCTCCTCAATCTTAGTGGTAAGGGATGCTTGGCATTGAGATATTGCTTCCAGGACCCTCTCTGTCTCGGCTCCCGCCGCGCTTACCTCCGGTCCCGCTGCGGCGCCATCTTGGGCCTGAAGCTCCTTCTCCAGGCGTCAAAATTTATCCAGCTTGGCGGTGGTGTCCACCGATTTTTTTTTTTTGGCGGCGACATGTTGCGGGGGGTCAGGAGGCACAAGGGGAGGCAATCCAGGATGTTAGGGTGCAGGATATTGAAGATTAGGAGAAACGGCCGGCGGAGCTCCTCTCACTCGCGTCCTACCGCATGCAGCTCCAGCCACGCCCCTCAACAAATATAGACCCTCAATGGATACATCCCCATTCCCCTATTACCAGACTGGCTAATTCATTGGTCTCCAAACTGCGGCCCATGGGACAAATTTGACCCTTAACTTGCTTTTTTCCAGCCCTTGGGGGCACTATTTCTCCCAATGACTTTAACAATAAGATATAATTCTTCCCACTGACACCAGCGAGAGGGCACTATTTCTCCCACTGTTGCCAATGATGAGGCACCACTCCTTCCACTGACATCAGTGATGGACACTACTCCTTCCACTCACATCAATGATGGGACACTATTCCTTCCACTGACCTAAATGGCGGGGCACTATTATCCCTACTGATACCAATGACGTGTCTCTATTCCCCCCACTGATAATAATGATGGGGCACTATTATCCCTACTGATACCAATGACGTGTCTCTATTCCCCCCACTGATAATAATGATGGGGCACTATTCCTCTCACTGACACCAGTGATGGTGGCAATATTCCTTCCACTGACAGAAATGATTGGGCACTATTATCCCTACTGATACCAATGACGTGTCTCTATTCCCCCCACTGATAATAATGATGGGGCACTATTATCCCTACTGATACCAATGACGTGTCTCTATTCCCCCCACTGATAATAATGATGGGGCACTATTCCTCTCACTGACACCAATGATGGTGGCAATATTCCTTCCACTGACAGAAATGATTGGGCACTATTATACCCACTGATACCAATGACGTGTCTCTATTCCCCCCACTGATCATACTAATGGGGCATTATTCCTCTCACTGACACCAATGATGGGGGCAATATTCCTTCCACTGAACCCATGGATGGAACACTATTTTGCTAATAAAAATAGGGCATTGTTCACTCCCATCGATGCCAGGACGTTTTCTACTCCCACTGGCCACAGTCCGACCCCCTATAAAGTCTGAATGACAGTAAACTGGAATTTTGTTTGGAAAGTTTGGAGACCCCTGCTCTAAATTATCATCGCCAGTGCTATTCTGTACCAGTAAACCAATCATTTGGTATTGCTTTGCATATGGATAGCTAGAAACTGAACAGTTGAAAGCCAAACATAAGGTTTTTTTGTGTGAAAACACCAAACCACAAAGACACAAACTAGGTACAACTGTGCAATCAACACATGGGATTGAGGTTCTGTTTCTGGCAATGTTACTTGCTTGTCAGCTGATATATGAAGTCGATTTCTTCACTTTTATTTTAGTTTCAATAATGCAGAGAATCCAGTTTCAGTTTTTTTATTAAAGATCCAATCCAGTACTCTCATCATTTGGTTCACATGCCCCCACAAGAGGAATAGATACTCCCCCAAACCCCCAGGTTAAGAACACTTGGAATGAAGCCTAAGACTAAGTATGCAATGAAGTCCCAAGTTTTTTTTTTTTAACAACCCATTATTTCCAAAAGTAAAAATGCAACTCTTTCTGCAATACTTTCCTCCTTTTTCGTGCTGTCCCTGCAGTCTCATCTGCTTTGCGATCCAGTGTTGGTCCTCTTCTAAGTTAAATGATGCCCATTTATATTCAACCCATTTCCTGGTTTGCAGGGTATTACCACAGCACCCTGGACTCTGTATAAGGGCCTGTGTTGTCAGGATTTTGTTTGTTTCAAATATATTTTTGTATTCTTATATAAATCAATGGGAATGCAAAGCCTGCTTGAGGCCAGGTTCACACATATGTCGCTGCGAGTTCCTGGCTGTCATCTGGTGCGTCCCTGTTCATTTGTTCAGGTGCGAATTAGGTCTACATTTTTGCCTGAATTTGTACCTGAATCTGACCTAAAGACGCACAGGACCATTTTAGAGCACTTGCCGATGGGCCGCAGCATATATACTGCGGCAAAGTGGCGCTATTGTGCGAAACGACGTTCCTGTACGTTGTTTCGTTCAAAAGCCACTAGATGGAGTGATTGCACCGTGATTGGCATGCAGGGATGTCCCTTGCACTTGTTTCTCAGCAATCACACTATTGTGTACCCTGTAGGTTCAACAAGCTCTAAACCCCATGTGTAGAAGGTTTAATAATCATTATCACAGCCAGATGTCAGTGAGCACAGGCGTGTATAAGCCGCCATGTACCCAAACTCTGCCACTACTTTGTTGGTGCTGTTTTTTTGTCAGGTATAGGTGATATCATTCTAAGTGATCTTCAAAATGTATTTCTGTTTTATTAAATCTCGTTATTGGAAATCTCTGACATGATTTTATCTCTTCTTACACCCTAGGATAGCGAATACTATAATTCTTTAAAATGGATATTAGAAAATGACCCAACTGAGCTGGATCTCAGGTTCTGTATAGATGAAGAGAATTTTGGCCAGGTATGTACATGCATAAATATACATTTACAGATGCATTGTTGCTTTTTAACCATTCAGTACAGCAGAGAATGTAAATTGATCTTCCTTCTGTGAATTTCAGAAAAGAAAAAACACTGGTAATGCCCACAGCAGCCCATCATGTTATTCCCTTTCTGCTCTCGTTTTCATTAACATGTTCCCAACTGTAGATTGTAGAATGTGTACCTAATCTGTGTTAAGGTTACTTTGTTTTTTTTGTGGACTGCACATACGATTTTTTTTGTATAAAAAAAATTTCTGCTGATCATGGGTGCAATGCTTTGCAGGCTCCCAATAAAAAAAAAATAATATTTTTTTTACGTGCAAAAAGATGTGGATTTATCATTTTTTGAAAAGGTGAACTTATCCTTTAAGCCCCTGTTCAACTGCATAGAAAGGTAAATGTTTAAGTAGAAATTGGTAAAGGTTTCAGTTAAAGCCCCATAATATTATACCTGCTTGGAGAGCCAAATTTTTGTAGGTTTTCTGTGCTTGATATAGTCCTAGCATTGTGCAAAAAGGTAAATCCGCACAATTAAATATAAAGTGGTATAGTGTCAATAATTTGGGACACATAAAGAAAATACAGCAGCTATATAGAACCTCCTTCACGAATGGGAGAAATGAACTATAGACAAATATGTATACAGCGCTATATAAAATCAAATAAAGTGACAATGTGCATCATATAAATCAATAAACTCGCTTACAGTGCAATATATATTCCTCTTAGGTGCAATATATAATGTCCATAAAGTGCATTCAAAGTAAAGTGCACTTTACTTTGAATGCACTTTATGGACATTATGTATTGTACCTAAGAGGAATATATATTGCACTGTAAGAGAGTTTATTGATTTATATGATGCACATTGTCACTTTATTTGATTTTATATAGCGCTGTATACATATTTGTCTATAGTTCTAGCATTACCTTTGGTTGTACTGTCTTATTGTGTCCCAAATCATACTCTGATGAAGCCATGGCTTTCACACACTGCGTTAATGATGAACTAATAGCCTAAACCGTATGCTGTTTGGAATAAATGACTGTATTATATTGGGCTATTTTTGCACTAGACACTACTAGTTCTGGATCTGGCCAACGGGGTGTAAAGCAACGATTTGCATGGCTCAGAAGACCATCCTAAAATGAGGGAAAATTCTCCTATTTTGGGATATGTGAAAGAATGGGACATTCCTTCTTTATTAAGAAGAGGACCTTCCTGTGCTATACACTAATTAGTGAAGGCTTCCTGATTGCTTTAGTCCCTTCTCCCCATAACCTGTGTGGTTATACTGTCTCCTATAGTGTAAAAGAGACACCTTATATATTTAAAAAACTTATGTATTTCCTACACAATTGTCTTCGCCTTCCAACTTAAGATAATGTTGTATATTAAGAGCATGATCTCCTTTCTTTTATATTTCAGACTTACCAGGTTGACTTGAAGCCAAATGGATCAGAAATGGTCGTAACAAATGAAAACAAGAGGGAGTATATTGAGTATGTGTTCCTGTTCATTATACCCATATTAATTTCTCATTGATGTCTGCTTAACGGTCCTGTTACTTCCCTACTGTCATGGCTCAGCTGTATTCAGACTGGCAGAGGAGTCTACACAGGAGTCTTCTTTTTTTAAGTATAATTAAAGCCTTAAAGCCCAACTCTGGGCAAAAAAATGTATCCCTTGCAGTGGGGCTTTGCCAGCATTGTAGGGGTTAAGAGCTCATTTTATCCTGGGGGGGAGGAGAAACCATTTTACGTCTCTGTTCTCTACTCCCCTGGAGGGAGCCGCTCCCCCATGATCTGGCGGTGGACTGTCTCCCATTGTCCTTCTGTCCAAAACAGGACTATATACCCTGCTACAGTCTTGATGATGTCAAGACCACTAGAGTTCAGCAGTGCAAAAGCTGCGGGGACCAGTCTAGCTGCAGAAAGGAGCAGAGGATCAGGTAAGTATATTTTCTTTTATTGTTTCCCTAGACATAAACAAGCAAATAACCCTTGCCATGTGGGCACAATCCCGCTGCAAGATGGAAATTATTTATTTGCCCGGAATTGTGCTTCAGTTAAAACTGGCATACAGAATAGCATGTTTCTTATTGTTTTTATTGCCTTTTACCTTTTTAGAGGTTTGAAATATCTGTGCGCTGCAGAGTCTGGGACATATCAGTCTTTGGAGATCCCAATGCATGTCACTGAAAAGGCACATCTTAAGGCTACAAGACCCTGTCAATCACAGCAGAGCTGGGCAGTGACCCTGCCAATCACAGCAGTGCTGGGCAGTGACCCTGCCAATCACAACAGTGCTGGGCAGTGACCCTGCCAATCACAGCGGTTCTGGGCGGTGACCCTGCCAATCACAGCGGTTCTGGGCGGTGACCCTGTCAATCACAGCAGTTTTGGGCAGTGAGCCTGTCAATCACAGCAGTTCTGGGCAGTGAGCCTGCCAATCACAGCAGAGCTGGGCAGTGCCTTGCCAATCACAACAATGCTGGGCAGTTACCCTGACAATCACAGCAGAGCTGGGCAGTTACCCTGACAATCACGGCAGAGCTGGGCAGTGATTCTGCCACAAACGGCAGGGTGCTGAGACTGAAGTTGAGGCTGAGTGGGATGCGGAAGCACACTGCTAAGGGCAACAATGCTGCTCCTGTTTGCTCCTTATGTGTTGTCACCTCCTTACAGGAAATGACTGGGAATAACATTTAAAAACAGTTTTTATATAAAAGTAGAAGCCGCCATAAGAAAAAGAATGCAGGGATATTAATAGATAAAAGGCATGGTAGGATGTAGATTTTTGTTTTCATTTTTGGGTTTAGGAAACTTTAATTATGCAGGCAAAATTAGCATTTTTTAATTTATTTGTAAAATTCGGTTTTATATTTATGTTGTAAGGGTTTGAGTTTTTTAACTTTACTTTTTTTGTAAAGAATAAAAGAGCTCCAGTCTGTTTTGTCTGAAAAAAAACAGTATGTGATTTGACACAGGAGTTCTACTTGAAGAAGTGTGTCTTGCTTCTGTTCCATCTTTATAGAGAAACTGACATGGCCTACACCTTTCTGAGTTAACAGTTCTGAATCATTGATCAATTTTGGTGTCTACAAGCACCTGTATTAGTCTTCAAATTATCCCAGTGTTCTTGCGAGGCCTCCTATTATCCTAGCCCTAGGCTGTATAGGACCCAAAATTCTGCATGAGACTGGCTACCTTCAAGAGATGCCAGGAGAGTCAACTGCCTAGTAAAATTCAGAAATATTTCAGTTGAATAATAGGGGGTGATTAGTAGACTCAGGAGGAGGTAGAGTTTTTAGCTTAGAAAAAAGACAAGACTACCCTTACATCCTAATCCAGGGGTGCCTCCTGTGGCCCGAGGAGCCCTCCGATGTGGCCTGCGACCTCCTATTCTGGGACGGTGCGTCAGCAAGCCCAGATCACGGCTTTCAGACCCGCCATCCCAGAGCATCCGTGTTCTGAATGGAGTCGGTGCTACAGGAAGCATAGCTGCAGAGGGAGCAGAGCCAACTAAGCCGATGCTTCCTGTATAATGCCGGCTCATGTCGGAGGCAGAGTTATACCAATTTCACTCCACCTAGGACAGCGACAGCCAGCAATACCTGTAGCAAGGGAGATTCCTGAATGGAAGATTATTATTTAGGGTCAGTTTTTTATTCTAAAATCACAGTTTATATACAGTATGGGCATATATCTTCTGCAGTGGTTACTCTGGGCTGCTTTCAAACTGATCTGCATGTCCAATGCAGTGTACCTGTGGGTTACCTGCACTGAGTCATAGACTTCTGTTAATACCTGCGGGTTTGGTGTGCTTTAAGAAAGTGCACCACACCTGCAGGATTTAATAAAAGTATATGTCAAAGTGCAGCTAACCCTCAGGAAAGCCACAAGTGCACTGCGCTGCACCCATAGTGCGGGTAAACCACAGCGAATCAGTGTGAAAGCGGCCTAAGACCCATTTCACATGATCTATCCGATTTGGTCCGCCTGTCCATTTTTCAGGCAGACCCAATCGGTTCCTCCATTCTCCTCTATGGAGCAGCAGATGTAAATGGACTTGTGTCTGTTTGCACCCGCCTACATCCAATCTGATCAGCTAAAAAAAAAAACAGAAGGGGATCTTTCCCCTTCCATCTGGGTGGATCGGAGGGCCCATAGTGTAAAGCAGGCTGTATCCGTATCTGCTCTGTATATACAGAGTGGACATGGAACTCTCATCCGCCTGCTCTGCTCATTGTGGCCCGCCACCGGTAACCAAGTCGGTTAAGTGGCCTGCGTACTTGAAAAGGTTGTACACCCCTGTCCTAAGCCTCATGTGGATCCATTTCAAGACCCAGGTGCTTGCAGGCACTACAAGGTTAACATTTTTACAATTTAGTTACCTTAGAAGCAATACAGGCCAGATCAGGTTCACTTTAGCAATACAGGCCAGATCAGGTTCACTTTAGCAATACAGGCCAGATCAGGTTCACTTTAAAGTGTTGCAAAAAGTGGTCACCTCCCCCACCTATAACTGGTCTTGACAGTAAGGAGCACTGGAAGGGCAAACGCAGATCAAAAAAGCAAGGGGATTTCCAGTCACTACTTACCAACCAGCCAGCGACCAACCGAATTAACCTGTCTAACAGTATGCGTTAAAAGCAGGGGTTGCACACATTTGCAAATACATGCGTAAGCTGCAGGCCACGGCAAGGCACCCTGATATCTGCAGACCCTAACTCTATCTTTAAAGAGTCTCCACAATGGGAGCACATGCATTCTGATGAGATAGATGGAGGACAGGTGACTAGAGGGAGCCCACCCCTCCTTAAAGGCACAGGGTCACACTGAACACCCAGCACATTGTAAAATGGCAGCAAAGGTGTCAGTGCGTTACCTGACCAATATAAACGATATTGCAAAAAGTGGTCACCTCCCCCACCTATAACTGGTCTTAACAGTAAGGAGCACTGGAAGGGCAAACGCAGATCAAAAAAGCAAGGGGATTTCCAGTCACTACTTACTTGTCTAACAGTATGCGTTAAAAGCAGGGGTTTAGTTGCACACATTTGCAAATACATGCATAAGCTGCAGTCCACGGCAAGGCACCCTGATATCTGCACTCTCTAACTCTACAATTTAAAGAGTCTCCACAGTGAGAGCACATGCACTTTAAACTGTACCTGTCATTTAAGTTCATGCATCAGCTGAATCACAAGCATCCTAATGTACTTGATTTACTGTGCTTTACTGCCCCTTTCCTTCAGCTGGATATCTAATTCAAGTGGAGCTGTCATTTAAATTCACACTTTACCAAATAATGTGTCATGAATGAGGTCCTTACCCAGCAAATTTTTCATTTTGAGCGAATAAGTACTTCTTATTTACAATGAAAAATTAAAAGTTGCTTCTACTTTGCTCCCTCGTTCCAGCTAGATCACACACACACACACACACACACACACACACACACACACACACACACACACACACACACACACACACACACACATATATATATATATATATATATATATATATATATATATATATATAACCAGGGGTGTACGAAAAGTAATGCAAAAGTGGTGAGCATAACGTTTTCGTTACTGTAGAGTAACTTTTTCTTTTTGTCTTCTTCTTTTTCATTGAAATTAGATAATGGATTCCAAGCAAGAAGAAACTTGCAATCATTGAGTTCTTGATGAAGGAGGGGTGCAGGATGTCCGACATCCACAGAAGGCTATAGAATGTTTAGGGAGATGACACCATTGACAACAGCAATGTGCACAGATGGATGAAGATGTTTAAAGAAAGGGAAACCAGCACTGAAGACAAACAACACAGTGGGAGACCATCAGCATTGGACAGCCTACACCCCTCCTTTGTCAAGAACTCAATGACAGCACATTGATTTTGCTTGGAATCCAATATTTACCTGCAATGATAAAGAAGAGGAGTTAATATAGAGGAAAAGTTATTCTATCAATGTGAAATTAAACTATCTATGTAAGCTGATTAAAACGTTGTGCCTACATTTGTATTACTTTTTGTCTAGCCTATATACTGTATAGACACTATAGTGTCAAAGTATTGGGATGCCTGCCTTTACACACACATGAACTTTTTAATGGCATCCCAGTCTTAGTCCATAGGATTCAATATTGAGTTGGCCCACCCTTTGCATCTATGACAGCTTCAATTCTTCTGGGAAGGCTGTCCACAAGGTTTAGGAGTGTGTCTCCGCTCTAAGTCATCCTAAAGGTGTTCTATTGGGATGAGGTCGGGACTCTGTGCAGGCCAGTCAAGTTCCTCCACCTCAAACTCGCTCATCCATGTCTTTATGGATCTTGCTTTGTGCACTGGTCAAAATCATTTGATGGAGGGGGCGATTATGGTGTGGGGTTGTTTTTCAGGGGTTGGGCTTGGCCCCTTAGTTCCAGTGAAGGGAACTGTTAATGCCTCAGCATATTAAGGCATTTTGGACAATTTCATGCTTCCATTTTTGTGGAAACAGTTTGGGGATGGCCCCTTCCTGTTCCAACATTACTGCGCACCAGTGTACAAAGCAAGGTGGATAAAGACATTGATAAGCAGTTTTTGGGTAGAGGAACTTGACAGGCCTGCACAGAGTCCTGACCTCAACCCTATGGGATGAATTAGAGCAGAGACTGTGAGCCAGGCCTTTTCGTCCACATCAGTGCCTGACCTCACAAATGTGCTTCTGGAAAAATGGCCAAACATTTCCATAGACAAACTCCTAAACCTTGTGGAAAGCCTTCCCGGAAGAGCTGAAGCTGTTAACAGCTACAAAGGGTGGGCCAACTCAATATTGAACCCGATGGACTATGACTGGGATGCCATTAAAATTCATGTGCGTGTAAAGGCAGGGATTCCAATACTTTTGGTAATTTAGTGTATATACTGCTTATATAAACATTAATCTGATCTCGTTCACATATATTTCTAGAAACGCAGAGTATTGCTAGGTAGAAACATAATACAGACTGGTTGGGACTCACTGTATTCTAGAAATGTAGCAAGCTGCAAATGTCTATCTTCTATTACAGTACAGTTGCCCAATAAAAAGAGATATTCACAGCCCTTAAGTCAACTTGACATGAAAAGGGGGAAAAAACTCTTGCCACAATTACTTATTCACTCTTTTGTTTTTACTTGTCATCATTACATAATACACCTTTTTCCATTCCACACAAAAAGCTCCTCTGCTGTGTAGCTCTTTAAAGTGACAATAAATCAACCAGGACATAAAAAAATGGATTATTCCAACTGAACCCGTACAAGTGACCCACAGGTCATTGTAATTGAGAACCCAGGCATGGCTTCTATGGATAATGTATTAGGAGCTGGGTAATATGTTAACCATGCACCCCAAGGGAGGGGAGTTCCGTCGTGTCCCTGCCGACATTGCCAGAGGGATTAAAGGCATAGTAATAGGACTATGAGAAAGGCGTAAAGCCGAAACGCGTCAGCATTTGTCATGTTGTCACCGCTATCCATGTTGGAATAAAGAATTTTACTTGGAAGAAGCCTTTTTGTGTGCCGGCTTTATTCATATAACATAGTAATAGGACTGTGTTAAATGTTCTATTGGGTGCATCTTTAATTTTTTTTTTTTTTTTTCAGCCTAGTCATTCAGTGGAGATTTGTTAACAGGGTACAGAAACAGATGAATGCATTTTTAGAGGTATGTTCTCCTTTGTTTTTACCTACTGAAATTATTTTTACTTTTTTTTTTTCTGATCCGATGGCTTCAGTAGGTTGTGTGCACTGGCTTGAAAAAAGACTGCTCTTTCTTGGTTCCTTTTTCATCTACCTATCTAAGTGCTCCTTCAGCATCCCCTCCTTTTCTCTTTGTTTTTCCTTAGTTGTTACCTAAGGCTCTGTCCTGGGACTTTTCCTATTCTCTATATTTACCTCCTTCCATGGTCATTTGATAACCTTTCATGGCTTCCAATACCATCTATATGTCAGCAGTGGCAGACATTGTATTTTTATTTGTTCAGTAGAATTTTTTATGACCACTGAGAGAATTGTGATATTTTCTACAAAATAATTCAAGGTGTCAGAAAACTTTAGAATGTCAAATTTGACCAAAAATATAGATTAACCCCCTCCCATCCGCGCTACAGCCTATAGACGGCTGCAGCGCGGACTTGAATTTTCGGGAGGCCGTTTTTAGTGATCACGCCCCCCCGCGCGCTCCCGCATTTCATATGGGTACAGTGTAGCATGACCGCGCAATTGTCATTCAAAGTGTGCGAGCGCTGAAAGCTGAAAATTGGCCTGGATGGGAAGGGGGTTTAAGTGCACAGAAGGCAAGTGGTTAAAGGAAACTTTTTTATGAGAAAAATGTGAGGGTGGCTATTGCTGACCTTTTCTTCTAAAATGTCAGTTGCCAGGCCGCCATTTTGGCCCAGTGACCTGTTTTTTATGTTTTTATTTTTCCCAACTTTCCTGATCAGTATACTTGTTCAGGGTCAACAACTGCAAGTATTTAATCCTAGCATAACAGCCAGGCAATTAAAATTCTCAAAAGGAGATTAAACAGTGGCATATTTCTTCCCTGATGGGATCTTTTTTTTTTTTTAAGATAATAAAGATTTACCTGTGCTCTGGTCCCACTAATGTGGCTATGCCATTCATTTAGAAACATTTATGAATGCTGCTTCGCAGTGCGTAGCTTAGAGAAGACAGTCTGATTTGGTTGCCAAAATAATTAGTATACTTGACTTTTCTGAAGTCGGTGCCGCAATTTATACTCCTTTTTCCACTTTATTTAAACGTACAATAATGGTTTTATTTATTTATTTATTTTTTTTTAGGGATTTACTGAACTCATTCCTATCGATTTGATAAAGATTTTTGATGAAAATGAACTTGAGGTATGTATACATCACAGTAAAGTATTCTGTATCCATAATTCAAAAGCTTTTATTTAGTTTTGGGTGCAGGATTAGGTGGCAGAACTATGTGCACATGTCGTGTAATCACTTCACATATCTACAAGTACAGGGTTAAATATATAGCGCCACCTTCTGGAAAAACATCAACAATGCGACCCAAAAATATAATTCATTCCTTATAGGACTATTATAGGAATATCTATATTCATTTTTATTTATTTTTATTTTATTTTCTTTTTAATATGCCCAATCTTGTCTATACTGTAATGGGCACTCTTTTGCTAGTAGGAACATTACAGGAATATTTATTTTTGGGTCAAACCTTAGTTCACTGTTCTTTGCAGGAAGGCTATTAGATAGTAGGGGTTGGAGCTCAAAGATATTGGATATTTCCTTTGTTACAGGTCCTCTTTACACCATTCTAAGCCTGCTATGCAATTAATATATCTCTTTATCTACTTTATTCTGTCTCACAAGTCTTAAAATTCTTCCAGCTAGCTAAAAGTTTCAGAGATTTTCTGTGATTTGCAATCCCTGTGAGGCTGATGTAAAAGATGGAGTGTATGGGAGTCATTGTGATGGGAAGGCTGCGTCCCTGGCAATGGTGGTTAGCACCTGCCAATTGGTGTACTTTGGAAGCTTTATTAGACCCTTAATCCAGTTGGCAGGTCCTAGCTAGCATTGCCAGATTTTAGTAACATTTGCCAAGCATGAATAACCATTCTAAACCAATCTATATTTAGGGGGAAAACCATCCATAACCAAAATATATCTAATCTATATACAGTATCTCACAAAAGTGAGTACACCCTTCACATTTTTGTAAATATTTTATTCTATCTTTTCATGAGACAACACTGAAGAAATTATGCTTTGCTATAATGTAAAGTAGTGAGTGTACAGCTTGTATAACAGTGTAAATTTGCTGTCCCCTCAAAATAACTCAACACACAGCCATTAATGTCTAAACCGCTAGCAACAAAAGTGAGTACACCCCTAAGTGAAAATGTCCAAATTGGGCCCAATGTGTCAATATTTTGTGTGGCCATCATTATTTTTCAACACTGCCTTAACCCTCTTGGGCATGGAGTTCACCAGAGCTTCACAAGTTGCCACTGGAGTCCTCTTCCACTCCTCCATGATGACATCACAGAGCTGTTGGATGTTAGAGACCTTTCATTCCTCCACCTTACGTTTGAGGATGCCCCGCAGATGCTCAAAAGGGTTTAGGTCTGGAGACATGCTTGGCCAGTCCATCACCTTTACCCTCAGCTTCTTTAGCAAGGCAGTGGTTTGTCCTGGAGGTGTGTTTGCGGTCGTTATCATGTTGAAATATTGCCCTGTGGTACAGTCTCCGAAGGGAGGGGATCATGCTCTGCTTCAGTATGTCAAAGTACATGTTGTCATTCATGATTCCCTCAATGAACTGTAGCACCCCAGTGGTGGCAGCTCTCATGCAGCTCCAGATCATGACACTCCCACCACCATGCCTAACTGAAAGCAAGACACACTTGTCTTTTGTACTCCTCACCTGGTTGCTGCCACACACGATTGACACCATCTGAACCAAATATGTTTAACTTGGTCTCATCAGACCACAGGACATGGTTCCAGTAATTCATGTCCTTAGTCTGCTTGTTTTCAGCAAACTGTTTGCGGGCTTTCTTGTTCATCATCTTTAAAAGAGGCTTCCTTCTGGGACGACAGTTATGCAGACCAATTTGATGCAGTGTGCGGCGTATGGTCTGAGCACTGACAGGCTGATCCCCCACACCCCTTCAACTTCTGCAGAAATGCTGGAAGCACTCATATGCCTATTTCCTAAAGGCAACCTCTGGATATGACGCTGAGCACGTGCACTCAACTTCTTTGGTTGACCATGGCGAGGCCTTTTCTGAGTGGAACCTCTCCTGTTAATCTGTTGTATGGTCTTGGCCACCGTTTTTTTTTTCAGATTCTCAGAGAGTTCTTTGCCATGAGGTGCCATATTGAACTTCCAGTGACCAGTATGAGAGAGTGAGAGCAATAACACCAAGTTTACCACACCTGCTCCCCATTCACACCTGAGAGGGAAAATTGCTTATTGGGCCCAATTTGGACATTTTCACTCAGGGGTGTACTCACTTTTGTTGCCAGCGGTTTAGACATTAATGGCTGTGTGTTGAGTTATTTTGAGGGGACAGCAAATTTACACTGTTATACAAGCTGTACACTCACTACTTTACATTGTAGCAAAGTGTCATTTCTTCAGTGTTGTCACATGAAAAGATATATTAAAATATTTAAAACAATGCGAGGGGTGTACTCACTTATGTGAGATACTGTATAGATTTATTTTTTATGGTTTATGCCATGAGTGGCGTAGATATATTTGTTATAGTGCAACTAGTAACCAAGGAGTGCTGAGACTCACTTTTGTGATTGAGAAATATATTGGGTCTACACTTCTCTCCGAAATGGTGAGTGCCACAAATTTTCCTTGCTTTAAATATTTAAGGGAACTTCCTTGCTGGCTGAATATAGTCCCGTTTAGATTTTATTTATCCACTCCTGTCTAAAGAGTAGATAAGGTATAGGAGTTAGTTTCAGAGACTTTCATATCTGGGTATGACGACTCCTTTGATGAAAAGGGGCCGATCGCACCAGAGAATGCACGTCATGATCCACATAAAAGTCCACTAGTGTGTTTAGTGCAGTTCTTGTTTTTTTTTCTTTTTTTCGCTAAAGTTTACTTACCTTTAACATTTTCACTTTCTTGTTTAACTCTGTGCACAACAGCGCAACACAGGCCAAAGCACTTGTGTGAACAGGGTGCATAAATAACTATTGTTTTCAATGTGTTCTTAAATTGAGCGCGTGTTAATCAAAGCAGATCAATGTATTTAGCGTGAACAAGCCCAAAAATATGTGCAGTCATGAGTAACTGATGAGAATTGTGTTTCATATTTCCAGCTTCTAATGTGTGGTCTGGGAGATGTGGATGTAAATGACTGGAGACAACACACACTGTATAAAAATGGATATTGTCCAAACCACCCGGCAATCCAGTGGTACTGGAAGGTAAGAAAACCTATTATTATCCTGATATTTTCAAATTGAACCAACTAATCGAAAGCAAACACTAATTGACTTCCAGCTCAGTTGTGCCCCACCCCAGCCCATCTAACGTACTGTAGGTCTCTCTGGCTACAGTAATAGAAAGATTTGCATTGGAGATGGAGAGCAATAGTATAGATCCACCTAAGATGTTCCAGGTTTTGCAGGATATTGCAGGTTTCCATTAGGCAGTGAAACATAAAACATAGGAAGAAACAGAAAATGTAATAGAAGGAAATCGTGCTGCTCACTTTTAGTTGCATGTCAGGAAAGTTCCAATTTCTGCTCTTTTTTAGATTGTAAAACCACATTACCAACACTAAGATACAGTGCCTTGCAAAAGTATTCATTTGCATTTTCCGTGTTTTGTTGCCTCACAACCTGGAATTAACATGGATTGTTTGTGGATTTGCATCATTTAATTTACAGAACATGCCCACAACTTTGAATATGTTTTTTTTTTGTTTTTTTTTTTGTTTTTTTTTATTGTGAAGCAAACAACAAATAGGACAAAATAACAGAAAATGTCAATGTGCATAACTATTCACCCCCCTAAAGTCAATACTTTGTAGAACCACCTTTTGCGGCAATCACAGTCATAGTCTCTGAGCTTGCCACATCTTACCACTGGGATTTTTTTCCATTCCTCCTTGCAAAACTGCTCCAGCTCCTTCAAGTTGGATGGTTTGCGCTTGTGAACAGTCTTACCACAGATTTGCTATTGGATTGAGGTCTGGACTTTGACTAGGCAATTCCAACACATTTACATGTTTCCCCTTAAACCACTCAAGTGTTGCTTTAGCAGTGTGTTTGGGGTCATTGTCCTGCTGGAGGTGAACCTCCGTCCTAGCCTAAAATATCACACAGAGTGGTACAGGTTGTGCTCAAGAATATCCCTGTATTTAGCACCATCCATCTTTCCCTCAACTCTGACCAGTTTTACCAGTCCTGGCTGCTGAAAAACATCCCCACAGTATGTTGCTGCCACCACCATGTTTCACTTTGGGGATGGTGTTCTTTGGGTGATGTGATGTGTTGGGTTTGCGACACACATAGCGTTTTCTTTGATGGCCGAAAAGTTAAATTTTAGTCTCATCAGACCAGAGCACCTTCCTCCATACATTTTGGGAGTCTCCCACGTGCCTTTTCGCAAAGTCAAAACGTGCCATTTTGTTTTTTGCTGAAAGTAATGGCTTTCTTCTGGCCACTCTGCCATAAAGCCCAACTCTATGGAGCGTACAGCTTATTGTCCTCCTATGTACAGAAACTCCAGTCTCTGCTGTGGAACTCTGCAGCTCCTCTAGGATTACCTTAGGTCTCTGTGCTGCCTCTCTTATTAATGCCCTCCTTGCCCGGTCCGTGAGTTTTGATGGGCGGCCGTCTCTTGGCAGGTTTGCTGTTGTGCCATGTTCTTTCAATTTGGTTATGATAGATTTGATGGTGCTCCTGGGGATCATCACAGATTTGGATATTTTTTTTATAACCTAACCCTGACTTGTACTTCTCAATAACATTGTCCCTTACTTGTTTGGAAAGTTCCTTGGTCTTCGTGGCGGTGTTTGGCTAGGGGTGCCTCTTGCTTAGGTGTTGCAGCCTCTGGGGCCTTTCAAAAAAGGTGTGTATATGTAATGACAGATCATGTGACACTTACATTGCCCACAGGTGGACATCATTTCACTAATTATGTGACTTCTGAAGGTAATTGGTTGCATTAGAGCTTTTTATGGGCTTCATAAACAAGGGGGTGAATACATACGCTCATGCCAATTTTCTGTTTTCTATTTCTAAAAAATAGTTTTATGTATATATTTTTCTCATTTCACTTAACCAACTTAGACTATTGTGTTCTGATTCATCACATAAAATTCGGATTAACAAAACATTGAACTTAAGGCTGTAATGTAACAAAATAGGTAAAAAGTCAAGGGGGGGGGGGTGAATACTTTTTCAAGGCACTGTATATGCACTTATCCTAAAAATGACATGCAGGAGCTTTAAAAACCAACTTCACTACTGTTGACCAAAACAAACTTTTTAGCAGATTTCATTATATCCTATGGAGACTGATTCTGAATGGGCGGGCCTCATTTATTATAATTAGCTGGTGCACTTTTAGTGTTCTAATGAGAAGAGTTGCTGGATAAGAATCTCTGTAGAAGTATCCAACCCTTGGGGAGTATCTCTCATAAACTGAAATTCCTATTGCAGGGAGTACCTAGAATTTGACTTTTATGTTTTGAAGACTTCTGGGAAAACAGTGAGCCTATTTTTTTTAGGCAAACTGATTGGTAGCCAGAGGTCATTGCTTTTTTACTGTTGCTGTTTTTATTTTCCTTCTGAATAAGTCTTGTCATTTTTCAAGGTGGTCAGGTTATATTTCCCACTCTTGTATGTTATATTGGAATAATAGAATTATAGTGTGTCATTCCTAAGCTTGTCTAATGTTGGACTGTACCTGTAACTAGGCTGTGCTGCTGATGGACGCCGAGAAACGGATCAGATTGCTGCAGTTTGTCACCGGGACTTCTCGTGTGCCTATGAATGGGTTTGCTGAACTCTACGGTAAGTTAATCTCCTAGAGTCTGGTATGTTTTATGGGAAGATGGAAATAAAAAAATAAAAAAACACCACTATTAATGTTAGAATTTCATCAAAATCTCTTTTATTTTAAAAAACTGTGAATAAATTGATATAACAAACACTACTTTCAGATGCTTTGCCAGTCATTTGACTGTGTGGATAAAAGTGGAACCCAAAAAAACTACCAGATAGGCCTGCACCACCCTGCTAGTTACATGCTTCTCCCTATCCAGAAGTACCAGTTGGCCTCAAGGTGGTGGTGACCTTTGGCTCCAAGTGTTGAATGGAGCAGCAGGGGAATGAAGGACAGCTAGGAAAATGCTGCTTGGGATTGAGTAGTCAAAGCATGACGATTTATCTTAAGGGGAAGATTTTTTATTTTAATTTTTTTTTACAAGTTTTTAAATCCTGACTCAAGGGTGGTTACCCCCACCCATTTTCTAGGCATGGTCTCAAAGTACTGCTGCACGCAATGGCACTCAAACATTATTACATGACTGTGAGCCCAGACTGGCGTGATGACCCACCTCCAGGTGGTGTGTCCATTATGCCTTGGTTCCATTTGAAGTAGATTGAATGATGCTGGCCATCATTCAACCCAGACGAGAACCAATGCCAGACCATGGAATGGGGGCAGTGCCAGAGGAAAGGAGTATTGCAGAAAAGCTGCCATTAAAATTTTTTTTTAACTTTAATATTGTTTAGTTAGGCTGTAAGGCCTCGTTCACATTGGCATAAAGAACATGCTTTCGTTTTGCGTTAAAGTTCTCCAAGCCCATCTTTAAATCACTTGCAGATGGTCTAGTACACTTTTCAAATTAACATCCTGTTTGATTTCGACCTTGTCTGCAATCTTTGGCAGACCTCCCAATTCAAGCCAATAGAGGTGTGCTACAAACCCATTTTCAACCCTCTAAAGATGTTTGGCACATATTTGCAGAGCACTGGGACAAGACTCTGGAGCAGGGTTTCTCAACCAGGGTTCTGTGGAGCCCTAGGGTTCCTCCTAATTTTGCTTGGGGTTCCTTGAGCAATCGGCAATGTCTGCCTCTCAGATAAGTTTCCAATGACACCATTGTTCCTTTTAGCTATCTGTAAGGGGGTAATTCTTCCCAATGATGACAAGAGTAAGGAGCGTTCTTCCCACTGACTGTCACACTAATGTATCATGAGTTGTAGATTTTTAAATTTTTAGCAGGGGTTCTCGAGACCAGAAATTTATTTCAAGGGTTCCTCTGTGTTGAAAAGGTTGAGAAAGGCGGCTCTGGAGGAACTTCCTGCTGTTAAACAGTTTTCTTTAGAATAAAAAAGGTGTTCAGAGAGCTTTAGATAATGCGTTCCAATGCTCTGAAACAGTATTTAATGCTAATGGCATTACTGAAGTGTTAAAAAAACTCCTTTTCTCTTAATTCTGGGGCAAGCTTAATCTAAACGTTACTCTGAGCTAAAAGTGTACCTATACATTAAATGATATTTCCTGTATCCTTATTTTGTTCTCTCATTATTCTAGGTTCTAATGGTCCTCAGCTGTTTACAATAGAATTGTGGGGAAGCCCAGACAAATTACCCAGAGCTCACACATGGTAAGTCATACAACCACTGCAGATTTTGTGTACACCCAGCTCTTCCTTCAGGCTGCTTTCACACTTAGCAGTTTTTGAAGCATTTTTGCATTAAAAAAAAAGCACAAGAAAGGCTGAAGAAAAATGTATCCCTCTAAATTCTATATATGTGTTCACACTGGTCCATTGTGCTTCCATTGCAGTGTAAAAATTCCTGCTTTCCACATTTTTGGTGCATATTTTGTAAGGTAAAAAAACACAGGTCCATAAAGACATGGATGAGCACGTTTTTGGTGGAGGAACTTGACTGGCCTGCACAGAGTCCTGACCTCAACCCGATAGAACACCTTTGGGATGAATTAGAGCGGAGACTGTGAGCCAGGTCTTCTCATCCACAAGTGGCCTGACCTCACAAATACACTTCTGGAAGAATGGTCAAACATTCCCATAGACACACTCCTAAACCTTATGGACAGACTTCCCAGAAGAGTTGAAGCTGTTATAGCTGCAAAGGGTGGGCCAACTCAATCTTGAACCCTACGGACTAAAGCTGGCCATACACTAGCCGAAAAATAGTTGAAACTCATTTTCGAAAAACGAAAAACCGGCCGTGAGAGCAGTCATCGTGCCATCATGTAATGACCGGATTTTGAAGATAAATCGTTCAATGGACGTTTTTTCGTTCAGTTTGTCACATATGCCGGGTGCAAACAGTTCGGCGGAGAAACACATTAACCTTTCAATTTATCGTTCCTTCGGCAGAATTTTCCAAACTGTTCCTTCGATATTTCTGCTCTGAACAGTTAAAAACTATTTTCTATTGGTGCCCATTAACTGAACGATCGGACGAAATGACAGATTTTCGAACGATTTTTTGGCTAGTGTATGGCCAGCATTATACTGGGATGCCATTAACCACTTAAAGTGGAGTTCCACCCATTTTAGTGACTTTAGATGTATGTAATCCCCTTTAAAATGACTTTTACCAATGGAAAGTTTTTTTTTTTTTTTGCTAGTAAATACCTTATTTTCTGCTTTATTTATCCTCTTCTCACTTCCGGGTCCGTCGGCGATTACGTCATTCGCGATTCGCAGTGTGTGCTGGGATGTATCTCAGGCCATGAAATCTCGCATTATTACACAGGAGATGAGCTGTACTGCGTGCTCTGCCCCGCCTCCGCCTCCTCTCAGTGAGCTGTACTGAATGTATTGTATTGAGGCCATGCTCCGCCCCGCCTCTGCCCCGCCTCCGCCCCACCTCCTCTCAGTGAGCGAGGACTGAAAGCATTATATCCTCACTGAGCTCACTGAGAGGAGGCGGGGCGGAGCACGCAGTACAGCTCATCTCCTGTGTAATAATGCAAGATTTCATGGCCTGATATACATCCCAGCACACACTGCGAATCGCTGAATGACGACCGGACCCAGAAGTGAGAAGAGGATTAATAAAGCCGAAAATAAGGTATTTACTAGCAACAAAAAAAAACTTTCCATTGGTAAAAGTCGCTTTAAAGGGGATTACATACATCTACGTAATCCAATTTATTAAAAATGGGTGGAACTCCACTTTAAGGACCGGGCCTATTTCTGACATTGTTGTTTCTATGTTAAAATCTTTTTTTTTTTTTTTGCTAGAAATTTACTTAGAACTAGGGATCGACCGATTATCGGCAACACCGATATATCGGGGGCTGATCTGCGCTTTCCCAGATATATTGGAATCGGTCCAAGAGGTTACCGATATTTTTCGGGAAAGTGCTGTACCGGAGAGATGCCTGCAGCTAGAGGTATCACCCCGGTACTGGTGTCCATAGCCGACGATCGGCTGTCTTGTAATGACAACTGATGCGGCTGAGAAGCCACCCGGCTGTCATTACAAGGAGCGGGAGGGGGCCCCTCCCTCCGCCTTCCGCGGCTCACCTGGGTCTCCCCAGCCTGCATGGCTGCCGAAGACCCAATCAAAGCCGCATTCGGCTCTGATCGGGTCTCCATGTAAAAACCCGGACGTGATGTCATGACATCACTTCCGGGTACTCTGTGTCAGATTAAAAAAAATTATCGCATTCAAAACAGCTAAACTTGGCATTTTGAATGCTTTTAAGTGCAGAGGAGGAGTTTGGGGTCTTTTAGACCCCCAGATCCCTCCACAAGAGTACCTGTCAAGTGCTAAAAATATATAAAAAAAAAATTTTGATGTACGAAAATATTGGCCAATACCGATATTCATTGACCAAAATATCGGTATCGGCAACGAAAAACCGATATCGGTCGATCACTACTTAGGACCCCCAAACATTATATATATATTTTTTTTTAGCAGAGACCCTAGAGAATAAAATGGAGAGCATTGCAATATTTTTTATCACGCCATTTTTGCACAGAGGTCATACAAATGCAATTTCTTTGGAAAAAATACACTTTTTTGAATTAAAAAATAAAAACACACTAAAGTTAGCCCAATTTTTTTTCTAATGTGAAAGATGATGTTACACCAAGTAAATAAATACTCAACATGTCATGCATCAAAATTGCGCACGCTCCTAGAATGGCGAAACATTGGTACTTAAAAATTCCCATAGGCAACATTTTAAAAACTTCTACAGGTTACCAGTTTAGAGTTACAGAGGAGGGCTAGAGCACAAATTATTGCTCTTGCTCTAACTATCGCAATACTTTTGGTAATTATAGCGCTTATATATAGACCAAATTCTTTTTTATTTTGGAAAGAGTAGGTAAGGCTTTAGAACCCCATATTGGGTTCATTATTTAGCTGTGATAGTTGTGAATAGCATCGCTCTTAATTAATATGTCTTTGGTGTAATACCTCATAAAGCCTGTAGGTGTTGCTATTTAAAAGTGGATTTTATTACTGATATTTACTACAGTAATAGGACATTGGTGTTTACGAAAGATCACTTCTGGTGTCCGCATAGCTAAAATCGTTTGTTAGAGTAGAGAAGGATTAGATCCTTTGTCAGGTTTTAATTGCTTTCTCTGCCCCTGCTGGGTAGATTCACTCTCTCTATTTGTCTTGGTGACAAGTTATGGGAAATCCAATATAATTAGAGTTGTCACCAGAAAACAGGTGAAGAAAAAATCTTCCAATGGGGATACCTGTTTATTTATTTATTTCAGGTACTTATATAGCGCTGTCAATTTACGCAGCGCTTTACATATACATTGCACATTCACATCAGTCCCTGCCCCCAAGGAGCTTACAATCTAAGGTCCCTAACTCACATACATACACAGTAGGGCCAATTTATTTTAAACAGGATCCAATTAACCTACCAGCATGTCTTTGTAGTACCTGTTCCTGTGATGTCTATCTAGGAGGGAAATTCCCCTAATTTTGTAGAGATTTCCTGCTCCATGTATGGGACAGGAAGTAAAGGGAAAGCTCCCTTAAGGAAAGGACAGCAAAAAATAAACTCCAAAAGCTAAAAAAAAATAAAAACTCCCTATAAGTGCACTTTTTCTGTGCCTTAGATTTTTTGGCTCTAACAAGCAGAGCCCTCTGATTCCTACTATATTAAATTGTATTGTAGTTATACTGTCTGCCCCTATGTTGTAAAGTGCTGCATATACTGTTGGCTCTATATAAATCCTGTATAATAATAATAAAAATAAAATAAACTTTCTCATTGCATTAGGCTGCAGTCATGTACAAATAAGCTAGTGCCTTTCAAAATTCCCCCTTCCTTCTTCTGACATGATGGAGGTGCATTACTTGCAGTACTTAGAGGCACTAACTCCGAATAGGTATTGAGATAAGATCTGATGAATTTTCGGTCTTTCCTCATCTGTGTATGTGTTCTGGTTCATTGACTTAGTAAGCATCAAAGCCAATGGTCCGGCATAATAGCCAGGCAACTAGCAATTTCTGAGGGAAGTCAAGCCCATTTGCTTTTTTTTTTTTTTTTGGCAGGTTTACCTGAAAGCTAAACTCCAGGCACCTGCAAAAGGCACAATTTAATAAACATCCGTATCCATTAATTAATGTATTATTATTATTTTATTTTTTATTTTTGCTGCAAAAGCTGCCCCTAGTGCTTAACAAATCATTATATTAAATACAGTAGCAAAAATAGTGTGTTACTGGCTTAGACTATATGAAAACTAATTTGTGAATAACTGACCATGATGCCTAAATCAGCTCGTCGGCCATCCCATTCCAAAATCACAAGCATTAATCTGTAGTTGGCCACCCATTGTGACCCACTCTTTTAGGAAGGCCTTCCGCAAGATTTTGAAGTGTGTCTGTGGGATTTTGTGCCCCTTCACCAAAAAAAAAAAAAAATGTTTGTGAGATCAGGTAATGATGTTGGACAAGAAGACCTGACTCACAATCGGCATTCGTATTCATCCCAAAGGTGTTCAGTAGGGTTGAGGTTAGGCCTTTGTGCAGCCCATCTGAGTTCCTCCACACCAAACTCACCAAACCATGTCTTTATAGAGCTGAGTGTGTGCACAAGGGTAGTGTCTTGCTGGAACCGAAAAGAGCTTTTGCCAAAGTGTTGTTACAAGGCTGGAAGTGCACAAATACCTAAAATGTCTTTGTATGCTGTACCTTTAACAGTATATTTCACTATTTTCTATCATATGCTTTAAATCCTATTCAATCCTTGCAGCATTATTGCACGCCATGTGCCTTTAAACAGTTCAAGATGTATTACACCCTGTGATTGTTTAGAGAAGTTCACACAGCTTAAGTCACCTAGAGGATAATATGAGTGATCGAGTCCATAGGTCCAGTCACCACACCTCATGAAGTCCACTCTCCTTGGATGTTACACTCACCAGATCTCCAAAAACAGTACGCCTGTAATAGTAATCTCTTTATCACCTGAAGTTCCTCTAAGTGCAAGGTCTTCCTCCACTCGCAGTATCTCTCATACCATAAAGGAAACCGACTCGTATCATTACCCCATCATAAAATGTATTCCCAATGCACAACCCCCCTTAAAATCACACTTACAAAAGTACAAAAATCTAAAGCATTGATCATCACAGCAAAAACTGTTAAGCTAGCACGTTCACTCTAACCACTCCTTGGTGTCCTTTGATTGCTGTGATTCCTGGGTAGAGACACAAGCTGCTGGCAGTCTGGAAAGCCACGTGGTCACGCCCTAACACGTTTCGTCATCACGACTTCGCTGCTAATGCTGCAAGGATTGAATATGATTTATAGCATATGATAGAAAATGATTGATATTGTTTATAGCAGCAGCTAATGGTGCAATGAACTCTTTTTCTAACAATATTGGAATTTACATGAGCACTGGGATTAGTGATATATATATTGTGGTTATAAGTACCTTTCATTAGAAACAAATGGTGTCCCATAGGTGTGGGCATCCTATTGCATTAGGGTGTGCACCCCAAAGCTCAAACACATGGTACTGATCACTCACTGTTTTCAGTCAGAAAGAGAAGGGACTGGTAAATTACATATTTTACAGACCCCTTTATTCTAAAACATCCCCCTGTGTGTTCCCGCAGCAGCAGCCGATGGAAGAGAAGAGGATGAAAGCTGGCAGTGCTGCAGGGGCAGTAGGGGGAATCTGCTCTGCATGGGGCGATTTGGGTGTGCCCCGACACACCCTGTGCACACGCCTATGGGGTGTCCACAAACATTTGGTTATATCAGTTTTTTTAACCGCTTGCCGATCACTAGCGTCACTAGCCTGGGAGGGTCTGGGGAGCGAGGACCCGATGTCCGCCGGCCACTCTGCGATCGGCGGGGGAGAGGGAGAAAGTCAGGCAGCTTGTGTAAACAAGCCGCCTGTCATTCTCCCCTGTGTAGAAACACTTATCATACGGTTCTACTATGTAGAACCGTTGATCAGTGTCCTTACAGCTCAAGCCACAGCCAATCACAGTAGAAAGCACGCCCCTAGGGACACACACAGCCCCTCCCTCCCAAATAAAGTTAACCCCTTCACTACCAGTGTATTTTTACAGTAACAGTGCATATGTATAGCACTGATTACTGTAGAAATGTCACTGGTAACCCCAAAAGTGTCAAAAATGTCAGTCAAGGGTCCGATCTGTCCACCCCAATGTCGCAGTACCGCAAAAAAAATCGCAGATCGCTGCCATTACGCGTTAAAAAAAAAAACAACAAAAATGACAGAAATCTTTCCCTTTGTTAGTAAACGCGATAACTTTTGCGCAAACCAATAAAAATACGCTTTTTGCGATTTTTTTTTTTTTACCAAACATAGGTAGCATAAAACAAATTGGCCGAAAATGTTAAAAAATTTTGATTTTTACATTTTTTTTGGGGGGAATTTCATATAAAAAAATGTGAAAAATATTGTTTTTTTTGCAAAATTGACGCTCTTTTTTTGTTTATAGCGCGTGATCAAAAAATCGCACAGGTGATCAAATACCACCAAAAGAAAGCTCTGTGGGAAAAAAAGGACGCCCAATTAGTTTAGGTACAGCGTTGCACGACTGCGCAATTGTCCGTTAAAGTCACGCAGTGCCGAATCGCAAAATACCCCCTGGTCGTTTAGCAGCCAAATCCTCCGAGGCTTAAGTGGTTAAAAGGGAATCTATTATCTCCTAAAAGAGTTATTGATTAAATTGTCATTAGATTGTTATGCATTTCTTTTTGTACTCTACTTCGGAGTGCATTAATGTTATAAAAAAGAAAACACTGAACCATTGTGCTTTATTTCAGCTTTAACCGTCTAGATTTACCTCCTTACGACTCCTTTGAAGAGTTACGGGAGAAACTTCTCATGGCAGTTGAGAACGCTCAGGGATTCGAAGGCGTTGATTAAGGAGTAACCTTTTCCTCTCCAATAAAATGCATCTTCCTTTTTGCAAATTTTAATGAAATGGACATTACCAGAGATGACCGAGAGATGCTTAACATAATTAAAAACACACTATAAAAAAAAAAATCAACAACCAAGGACTTGACAAAGGACTATGGTGACACTTTTTTGGGCTGTTGATGTTGTGTCAGTTTACGTAGCAAAGTTGGATAATTTCTCTTGATTGCTACAAAATTTGCTTACGGGGGCAAAAAAAAAAAAGTTGCTGGTAAAATGGTACAATTTTTGAAATCGAAAAGCGTAAACTGTGCCAATCTGGAACCTTTTCTTTTTGGGTGTTCAATCGACAGCTCCTGACGCTTGGTCTGCAGAGCACTTTCCTTAGTTTGGACCTCTGGCGCGATAGACTGCAGATGGTAGACTGCGGATGGTACTTTTAAAGATCAAGACAGCGTTTGCACACTGTTCATTGTATGCTTAAATTACATTTCAGGAGGACTTTATTTATATGGTGCCAGCCCTTAATTCATCATTTTACCTATTTTCTAATGTCAATGAATGGAACCAATCACATGGAAGGTATAGTATTATAAAGAATGACATGTTTACTTTTTAAATGATTTGAACCTATTTTCAAATTTTAACGTTGTAATTAAAGTCGTCTACTCGAAACAGTCGACAAAAGCTACTTCTGTTTTAATTCCAAAGACATGGTGAATCGAGTGCAGTGCCAAAACATAGTCTTCAATTGTATTCTTTTCTTTTATAACAAAGTTCACCCCTGCTAAGTATGATTTGTATCCAAGATCACTAGGAAACAGTAGCCCATTATCATTAAGAAAAAGTGCAGTTTCCCTTTTTGTGAAGATAAAACTACTGTGTGTGGTCACTGCTCTTCCTCAGTGTTGTAACTGAGCTTATCTGAACCAGGAAAAAAAATAATCAGTTCCTGTAATGCACGGAAGCATCCAGTGCCCTGCTATGGTACACTGTAACTATCAATTTGCATTGCAGTGAGAGGGTAAGCACAGGTCACAGAAGAGATTATGTATACAAAAAATGCACTACACATTTCCTGCTATCTATCAACCAATCAGCTCCCTGTTGTGATTTCTGCAGTGCAGAGTTAAAAAGGAAACAGATTTCGATTGGATGCCATGACATTTTTTTTTTTGCACACTTTACACACTCAACCCCAATAGCATTGGAGGGCATTGAGTATTGAAATTGTATATTAGCTATTCTGCCATTGAAGGGACAGTTGCTAATGGTGATAATTAGTGGTGTTTAGTAGTGTTTTGTTTTTGTGTTTTTTTTAATCCAGGTCCTTTTCCCTGATTTTTAAATACTTGATATATTCCTATGTTCCTGCGCACGACCTGGAGTAGGAGGATGCTGCATTAACTGCCGGCGAGCCGACTGGAATCAGCTTAGATGAACACACCAGGGATCCATAATCAGTAGTCCAATCATTTATTATTAAGTGCAGGTTCAATGTTTCTATGCCACACCGGATGTCTTTATGGTAGTTTCTAAAGAAGAGGTCCTGCATGGTCTCAAAATGTTCATGCACTTATAACGGTAATAAATGTGTGGATTAAGGATCTATGGTGTGTTAAATTCCTTTTTATTAGGTTAAAGTTATTTTATTAGCACTTTCTAACAGTATCTGCATCCAGGGGTACAGAGACAAAACTAGCTGTCTCTTAAAGTGGAGTTCCACCCATTTTAGTGACTTTAGATGTATGTAATCCCCTTTAAAACGACTTTTACCAATGGAAAGTTTTTTTTCTGTTGTTGCTAGTAAATACCTTATTTTCTGCTTTATTTATCCTCTTCTCACTTCCGGGTCTGGTCGGCGATTACGTCATTCGACGATTCGCAGTGTGTGCTGGGATGTATTTCAGGGCATGAAATCTTGCAGTATTACACAGGAGATGATCTGTACTGCGTGCTCTGCCCCGCCTCCGCCCCGCCTCCTCTCAGTGAGCTGTATGTATGTATTGTATTGAGGCCGTGCTTCCGCCCCGCCTCCTCTCAGTGAGCGAGGACTGAAAGCATTATATCCTCACTGAGCTCACTGAGAGGAGGCGGGGCGGAGGCGGGGCATAGAACGCAGTGCAGCTCATCTCCTGTGTAATACTGCGAGATTTCATGCCCTGAAATACATCCCAGCACACACTGCGAATCGCCGAATGACGTAATCGCCGACCGGACCCGGAAGTGAGAAGAGGATAAATAAAGCAGAAAATAAGGTATTTACTAGCAACAAAAAAAAAAAAACTTTCCATTGGTAAAAGTCGTTTTAAAGGGGATTACATACATCTATGTAATCCAATTTATTAAAAATGGGTGGAACTCCACTTTAAAGCAAGTGCAGTGATGGTGCGATGACCCTTCCTCATTACCCCCCCCCCCCCCCCCCCCCATTACCTGGGGGCCTTGTTCAGCTGGGAAGGGTTTCAAGAACCTGTTTGCAGAAACACTGTAGCTTTAAGTAAAAGAAAATCTGTATTGTAGTAATTGCTACATAACGAAGCAAGTATTTATCCGGCATGCCAACAAAGTAATTGATCCCCTGCTGATAATATGTTCACGTGTTCCTGAATATGCAGCTGCTTTGTAATATTATTTCCTCCTATAACAGTGTAGAAAATATGTTACCTTTCCTAAATCCAGCAGCAGGTAGATTCTGTTAGTTACAGTTATAGGTTCACTTACTGGAATTCCGGGGAGCTGTAGTAGGAGAGGGCAGGTAGACAACAAATTCCAGATTGTCAGCAAAAATTCCCCTTAAACTTAATGGAGATGCCAATGTAAAACCTTTGAGTAGAAGACCCGTGATACACAGTTAAAATACATATATGTGCATATTCTAACCTGTCAAAGGATTTCTCATTTAGGTAGTCATTTAGATCAGTGGTCCTCAACCCTGGCTTACAGGGCCCACTAACAGGCCAGGTTTGCAAGATAACTGAAATACATCCCAGGTGATATCATTTGCTGCTCAGTGATTGCAGTACTCTAGTCTGCATCTCCCCAAGGTAATACTTAAAATCTGGCCTGTTAGTGGGCCCTGAGGACCGGAGTTGAGGACCACTGATTTAGATCACAATTTTCCACCATGCCACCCTATTTCCATCTTCCTGTCACCTCTCCATATTCAGCATCTTCAAAAGACAATTGATGGGCACCATCATAATACCCATTCCTACTCATGAACAGGTAGGTGATATGGGAACCTGTAGTGCTAAATCAGCTTATAACCATGTCATCTTCCTGACCGTGTGGCATAGCAGAAGAGTGTAAATCCCAGAAGAAGTCAGAACAATTTTCTCCCCATACATGTCTTTGGGAATACAATAGAAGCTTGAAGCAGGTCAGAAGGAGTTCGACTGAAGGTCAGATGAACCTGTCAGTGGATTCTGGATGATCCCAGAAGCATCTTAAACTGATGTAGAAATCAAGGCCATCAGTGCAGCCCAAAGCCTTTAGAAATACGTTGGCAATTAAAACCGTTTGCCTGCAGTATAGGCATTTAGCTATGTGTCTGGTGTTCCATTCTAAAGAGTTTGTTTAACCAAAACTGGCCAGCAACAGTGAGTACCTCTTCTAATCTTCACACCTTTATCTGTGCACCAGGAAAGTACTTTGTCTTGGCTAAAAGCTGTGATGACATATTGACTTCAGCTCCATCTTTAAGTTTTTTTAATGCCCCTCACCCAACCCACACAAATCAATAACAACATCCAGCAGATCTATATATAAAATAACCAATCTTTGTTTCTCTGATCACTTTGTTTCAAATTGGTATCCTTGTTTTCCATTTTAACAGAGACAAGACAAAAAATTTAAAAAATCTCTAACGGAGCCCTAAAAAAACTTTACCGAGGTTGAAACCCTTCTCCAGTCTATTCAAAACCAGAAAAAAAAATATGGTTGGCTTTTCTTGTTCAGGAAAGTGTAACTGGGTTCCCTTTGTATTGAAGGCCTGTATAGGAACATTTCATTCATAGACCAGTAAACTGTAGAAAAGTTAAGCAGGTTTTTTAACAAAGCTACTACAAAGAGCAAAAAAAAAAAAAAGAAAAAAACACCCAAAAAAGTAATTTTTGGTACAAAAATAAGAATATTATAGTGTGGCTAAGTTTGTGTATATTTGGCCATCACACATTCCAAAACCATGGGCATTATTATACAATAGTCCTGACTTTTGTGACTAAAACAGTCAACAGCTTTCTGGGATTTTGGAGTGCGTCTGGGGGAATTTCTGCCCATGTAATCCAAAGAAAATTTGTGAGGTTGGGTACTGATATTAGATGAGATGATCTGGCTTGCGATGAGTTTTACAATTTATCCTAAAGGTGTTCAGTAGGTTTGGGGTCAGGCTTCTGTGCAAGATACTCAAGTTCCTCCACACCAAACTGTTGCCGCATGGCTGGAAAGGCGCGATTTTCTAAAATGTCTTTATGTACTGTAGCATTAAAGCGGTTGTATCCCGCTTTTTGACACTTTTACCTACAGGTAAGCCTATAATAAGGCTTACCTGTAGCTACAAATAATATCTCCTAAACCGGCACGGTTTAGGAGATATTTACAGCGCATGCAGCCGCTCGCGCGAGCGGCGCATGCGCTCTGAAGGTCCGGGGGGACCTTCAATTAAGTTGCCGGGAGCTTGCCTGAAAAATCACTCCCGCGCGCATGCGCGGGAGTGACGTCATCGCGGCTCCGGCCAATCAGCGCGCTGGAGCCGTCTCTTCCGGCCAATCAGCGCGCCGGAGCCGCCGAACCCGGAAGAGAAGACGAGGGATCATGGCAGCGCCCGCATCGATGTCCGGGGGTCCGTGTCGGGGCTTCGTTTTAAGGTAAGTTAAACATAATGGGCTAGTATGCGATGCATACTAGCTCATTATGCCTTTGTCTTGCAGGTTTTTTTTTTTTTATTTTATTTTTTATAGGGTTTACAACCGCTTTAACAGTACCCTTAACTGGGAATACCTGAACTCAGTTTTGAAGGGGGTTTTCATATACTTTTGGTCATTTAGTGGTTTTTTTTTTCTTATGATCACAGTATTGCAGTAAACTATTAGTCCATTGATTAACTTTGCTGCCTCATTACTTCCAGATATGTGATTATCACTTCATGTTCATCAGCAGTAACAGCTAATTTATTTATTAATTCCAATCCTAAGGTTTCTGTTTTACTTTTATCCCTGAGGTTTTCACCTTTATTTTATGCTGGCCCTTTTTAACAGAAAAAACTTTGGATACAATCCCAGAGCTAAAAATGTGTCCTACCAACAAGAAGCTTTTTGCTAAGTTAGAGTCAGTAAAAACTACAATTCTTAAAAGTAATAGAGAACTTATTTCATACATATTAGCCTTCTATTCTGCCATCAGGTGCAACAGTAGTCTCTTTTTATCGTATTAAATGAAGACCTTTGGACTCTGATATGTCATATCAACAATGGCTCAATCGGACAGAGGGAGCTGCAAAGCAAGCTTCTCTTCTATGCGGTCTCTTTAGATAACAGTGCTCAGGGAACTCTTTATTATGGAATAAATATTTATTGTAAAACAAAATTTATTTTACAGGTAGTATAAATGGGAGGTAAAACAACAGTTTAAATATTATAAATCTAAAACCAACTCAAATCCATTATCGTTCCCCTCCATTTGGAGATTACAAACTTATCCCGATGGGAGGAAGGAAGTAAAAATAGAGGAAGAAAAATAATTTTTCCATAATTAAAAACTGTGAATCATGATATATTCACACATAGAGATTATTGTTCTTATTGAACAAGATTTAAAAAAAAAAAAAACTTTGGCCAAACTTTTTTTCTAATATTGGATAGTGGGGAAGGGTTAGAACCTCTTCACGTAGTATGTGTAGCAAATGTCACCTTATCTCGATGTTGTACCCTGTTTTGCATCCTGAGTTGCCATAATACATATATTGGTACCTCACAATTCAAATTCACTTTTATGGTTGTCTGTACTTCCGTACTGTGGAGAAAAGCCCAACAAAACTGTTCTTCATGCCATATCTTATATAAACGTTAATGGTGCTTCTGTACACACGAACATGTAACATGCATGTTCTGCCTTTCTACCGGAATTGATTTTATAAAACAAAGCTTATTTAGGCTTTCCACTGCCTCTACCTACCAGAGCTGCGAGGAATAATGCGATCACAGTATATTTAAAACAGGGAAGGACTTGAAGGAAGCCTTTTTTGAGAGAGGCATGGAGGCTGCTATTAGTGACTTTACATTGTTCAAATGGTGGTTGTCTGACTGTCCTATTGTCTTTCCTGCTTCAATAGGGTAACTAACCGAGGACAGTGATGGCAATACGGACTTCTGGCAATGGCAGCCTCTGTTTTTTCTCTTAGAAAAGGTTTACTTGTCTCTCTCGCAATATAGTGGCAGCTTATCCTGGTTTATGCTTTGTAAGTTATTTGGTCTGTGGAGGTTTTAACACGCTGTTGGAAGTTTCCACCCAAATGGTTATCAGTTTTGGGTAGAGTTACTTATTAACGAGGAGCTTCCACGTGGCAACATCCTTCACAAGCCATGGTCCCTGTCCACAGGTGACATAATGTTCTCCTTTAATCTAAAGTCACTCAGAGCTGTTGACAACACGTAAAAGTCTGCACTGCAGACTTTTATTAAAAATTATATTGTATTATTTCAGTATGAGGTTGTTTGAGTACCACATCCAGTACCCTGGTTAGTGTTTTCTAGGAGTTGAAGGTATAATTGATCATTTATTTTATCCTGACATATACTTTAAGTTGGAACACCAGATATGCATACCTTTTGCAGATTAGTACGGTAACTTTAAAAAAAAAAAGTGAAGCCAGAGGATCAATATAATCAGCCAGTCAATGAACATCTCCTATAATCAGCCAGTCAATGAACATCTCCAGGTCAGCTATGGCAGCCCACATATTTCACTCAGTACAAGTTACCCTAAATAACTCAACATTTATCTTTCCTTCGCACCACATTTCCTCTGCTGTTTGGACCTCTAGTAGGCTGAAACAGTTTGAAGAAGGTGATATTTTACCAATTGTATTAAAATTATAGGGTCTGATATTTTTGTATACTACAAGCAAACCCCAGTTTTTTTTGCACCAAAGCCCTGTTGTTTTTAGAAATGTCTGTTAGCTTTCATTATAAATGATGTAGATATATGGATGACTTTTTTCCCCTTTAGTTTTTTGGGGTGCCACATTATGTACAAAATATGTACTGAAAATCAAAAGGGTTTAAACTGTAAATTTTTTCATACGAACACTGGATACATCTTGTGTTAAATATACAGCTTTACAGGACAATAAATCTGTACAATTTATATATACTTTTTAAATATCACAGACTGTAGTATTTAACAATTGTTTTTCTCTCTCTGTCCTCATTTTCTCTGTATTTTTGTATTCTTTTTATATTAAGAATCTTGTAAAAATGACAAAATTTATTAATATAGTACCCATCAGGTAGGGTGGGGCATTTTTTATGGTAGGTCATCAAACCTACAGCTTTCTATATAAGTGACTACCTGTCCTTACTACTTCTATTCCTGAATCCCTATGGTGAGACGTTAAAAGGGGTGGGGCCTATTTAATAGGGGTGTCTCCCAGAATATGGAAGGATATCATTATGTACCAGGAGGGCTTATAAGCATCCACAGAGTTCCTAGGTTTGCACTTTTACCAAGCTAGGAAGTATGGTTTGTAAATTATTCAACATTATGATAATTGGTAATACACTATATGGCCAGTGGACAGCTGACCGGCACACCTATATGAGTTTGCTGGACATACCATTCTGAAACCATGGGTATGAAAATTGTGTTAGCCCCCTTTTTTCTGCTTTAACAGCCTCCACTTTTCTAGGAAAGCTTTCCACAAGATTTTATTGGAATGTGTGCCCATTAGGCCAAAAAAGCATTTGTGAGGTCAGGTTGGATAAAAAGACCTGGCTCACAATCTGTGTTCCAATTTATCCCAAAGGTATGCAGTAGGGTTAGGATCATGCCTCTTTGCAAGCCCCTTGAATTCCTCCACAACAAACTGGTCAAACTATTTTGTTATGGCTTTGTGCACAGGGGTCCAGTCATGTTGGACCAGAAAAGGGTCTCCCCCAAACTTGTTTTTACAAGGTTGGAAGTACACAATTGTTAAAAATGTATTTTCATGCTGTAGTATTAGAAGTACCCATTGCTGGAAACAGCTGAACTCAGTAATTTGGAGGAGTGTCAACATTCTTCTGATCGCTTCGTGTAGATCCCTGGTAGATCTTTTATTTCTTTTTACTGTTTTCATAAATCCATTAAAGGTGCAGAAAACTTAAAAAAGACACTATATTATGTGAAAGAGTAACATGTAAAACAAAGTATGTCGAAAAAAGTGTACATTGAGATCTCCAACATTTATGTGACTAAGCCAATTGCTTGATATTAGCTGCCATTTTTGGGCAGAAGGACACTTGGTAGTTTTCTTCAATGCTGGACAGGAGGAGCATCAGTCAGCTCTGTTGGGAAATATCATCCCCCATTACAATACCTTCAACTTATACTTTTTTTCAGTTCTGATAGTCTTCTGAAACTGTTAGATATTTATTAATGAATGCTATCAAAGCCTCTTTAATGTAAACCAGCTTGTGATCTGTTTTATGGCCCTTTAAGATGGAATGTATATTGCCAAATGTAATTTTCAGCCTCCTGAAGCTTATATCTTTAGCGTATTCCTTCCAAATGTATTGGTTTTCAGACATTCCAAATACAAGACGATGCCTTTAATCGAACCGCGACGTTTCTCCAATTCTATACTGTTTCATAACTATTTATTACAACGAAAACAAACTTATAGCAAAGCTGAATTGTGTGTCTGAGAGACGCTCAGTACTTTACGATTGTATAGCATATGAAATGTATTGCTTATGTACAATGCTTGTTTAACAGTCATAATAGCTTTACAAATGGATATAAATAACTGAGAATGAGGACTTTAGATGCTTTCCGCATGGAAAGAGACTTATGTGACAAAACAATGAAGGTGTTGTAATGAAATCATGCCTATTGCTGAATATTTAATAAAATAATTCTGAAACACGTCCCACGGTTATGTTCTTAAGTCTCAGAGACGAGTGTATACAGAGTACATTAAATAATAATGATAAAAATGATTTATCCCTGAATCCATCTCTCCTGGAGGTAAGTGTATCCATGGTAACATTCAGTGTGACGGTGAAGAAATTCTTGTCTGGTGTTACCATTGAGGAAATCATTTCTTTAAACATTAACTGCATTAGTATCTAAAATGGTAACATTTAAAGCTAAACTACAGGCAAACCCCCTCCCCCCAAATTCAGGTATGTGTTCATTTAAAAAAAAAAAAAAAATGAAAGCCTATCTTAATTCATTTTTCAGCTTCTATGTCCATTTTTTTCCAAGTTTCAAATAGATTGTGGAAGGACACTTCTCTACTGCTGGATAGCGTGATGGCGTCCTCAAAACCTGATGTGGCTTACGCGTTTCGAGGGAGGACCCTCTTCCTCAGAGCCAAAATCGCGAACTGCCATCACGCTATCCAGCAGTAGAGAAGTGTCCTGGAAGCGAGCGGTGCCCATTTCCTATATGCTTGTTCATATGCTACGTTTGTGAGTATATTGTACGCTACCCTTCTTTGATTTTAATAAACTTTTAAGTGGTAATGCACAAGGTCGGTGCGCCCTTCTCTTGTTGTTTTCTTGTAACACCCTCATACATAGACAGATGTAAAAAAGATTTTCTTATTCGTACAATACAGGTCATAGAATCTTTAGTCCTAGAACACAGGCGATATGCAGCTATCTTAAGGTGATTGAACACTGGCAAAAAAAGTAAGCTGCAGAGGCATCCCCTATATCAGTGGTTGCCAACCTTCAGGACCTCACAGACCACTAAGCTCTTAATTTTGAATTCCGCGGACCACTAGCAATGAATTTTACATGCCTTATACACACAATGCTCCGACTCTCTGCCCCTTCCCCCTGAATCACACTGCTGCCTTTTACACACAATGCTCTGGCTCTCTGCCCCCTTCCCCCTGGATCACTCTGCTACCTTTTACACACAATGCTTCGGCTCTCTGCCCCCCTCCCCCTTGATCACACTGCTGCCATATACACACAATGCTCCGGTTCTCTGCCTCTTCCCCCTGGACCACACTGCTGCCTTATACACACAATGCTCCAACTCTCTGCCCCTTCCCCCTGGATCACACTGCTGCCTTATACACACAATGATGTGGCTCTCTGCTTCCCTCCCCCTGCACCACACTGCTGCCTTACACACACAATGCCCTGGCTCTCTGACCCCCTCCCCCTGGACCGCACTGATGCCTTATACACACAATGCTCCGACTCTCTGCCCCTTCCCCCTGGATCACACTGCTGCCTTATACACACAATGCACTGGCTCCCCCCCCCCCCGCACTCTGCATTACACTGCAGCCTTACACATACTCATCATTGGATCCTACCTCCTTATCTAGCCATGTGCTCAAGCTCCGTGCTCCCTCCCACAGTCTGTAATCAGTGCTGCCATTGAAAGTCATCTCCTTCTTCACCTTCCACTCTCTGCACTTCTCCCAGCACCTCCCTCTTAGATCAGAGGAGCCGGGACTACAGAGGAGGCATTGGATATGCGTGCTGACAGTATTGATTGCATGCATTTAGAACAACACTGGAAACAACATTGGGCGGCGTACGTCTGCCACATTGTTTATTTGTGGAAGAACCCCTGGGGACCACCAAAATGTTCTCATAGTCCACAGGCTGCTGGTTGGCGACCGCTGCACTATATAATTCCCCCACTTCCAGCTATTTGTTCTTAAGTGATGGACTGTCTACTAAGAAATGCTTACCTCTTCCTATGGAGGTTTTTCCTCAAGATGATTCTTTTATCAAGATTCTTGGTTTCACTCCAGGCACTGCTGCTCCTTCTGCAGCCTCTGGATCGGTTGACTCCTTGGCTAAGCCTTGGGGCACTGCATCCAGACACTGCTTGATGAAGACATAGGGGTGGCTTGTAATGTTGCTTCAGGTCCTGGTTTCTTTTAGGGGCTCACATTGGATGGGGTGCATTGTGTTGAGTTAGCCAGAGGGTGTTATATAGGTGCAAGGGCTAGGGTCTGGGGTATGCCCATAGTGGCACGCAAAGTCAAGATGAGGTGTGTCACAGCCATGAATGGAAGCTTGCAGCTATTAAAATTAGCACCATTTTTCCTAGGTATTTTGAAAGTCTGTTGCCTCATTTTTGGCCGGATGCCTTACTGGGCTCCATATTATTTTCTTTCTCTTGTCATGCTCCACTCGATAAGTACCAGCATCTCCTGGCCCCCTCCACAGTACAGTACTGAACAGCCCTACCTGGGTTCAGCAGTCTATAGTGGGCTATACAAAAACAGCAATCACCCCAATTTATAAATGGCGTTTAAAATAAGGTGCGCAAAGATGGGCTTTGCACAACATAGACAAGACATAGTCTGCAAATAAAATAAAATAGCGCTGTATAACAGTTTGCGCTAAAAGTTTTATTATACAATTTTGTGAATATATGGAAGCCATATTGTGTTGTCAAGGCCTCTCTGTATGGTTTGGTCCTAACTGTTATATTGGAGTTTGCAAGGTGAAGCATATACTGTATAGCAATGGATAAACTGAGGGCAGGTATGTTTATAACCAACATTTAAAATAAGGTGCACATAAGAAACCTTTTTTTTGCTTGTGTTATGCAAAGCTCTTCCATCTGCACCTTACTTTAAACTCTTTAAACACTTTTAACTCCAATAAGCTTTTGTCTTTTTCCCTGTTGCAAATTTTTTTCACTCTGTCTCATTAAAAGTTCTTCCTAAAACAGGCTTGAGAAGTCTCTTGAATGGATGACAGGATAGCAGTAAAATCTGCGTGCATTAGTGCAATTTAGTGCCATACATTTAAATGGTATCCTCAAACATGGGTTTACACTAGCTGCTGCCGTGGCTCACAGCGGGGGGTCCGGTGCGTGTCTGTTAACCATTTCAGGTGTGAATCCGTTCCGAAATTTTGGCTGACTTTGCAGAAGACGCACAGGACCCTTCTGCAGTTTGGGCTGTGACCACCCTGGATGTGTGTGAACCGGCTCAATTGAGAGCGGGTCACACTCTCCTGTCATGCAAATTGGATGCACGGAAACCCTCATCCAATTTGCATAAGTGTGAACCCAGCCTTAAGCAGTGCAACTCCAATGTACATGAAATTTATCTTTCAGTGATAACACATCTAAAAAAAAAAAAAAAGTTTAGATTTTGAAGATTTAACAACCTTATAATACTTCCCCCCTTCATCCATAAAATGAACTATGCTTCACTATGCTAGCTAAGAGAGTCAGCATCTATTATAAAAACATTCCTTGCAGAAGTAGTGGGGGACTGCTAGAACCTCTTTTGACCTTTTATTGCGGTCTGTGTCCCCAATGGAGACTTCACCAAATTTTTAGCCACGGTGACAATGTTGTTACCAGAACAGGAACTTAATTGAAATTTCCCCATCGGGACAAAGAAAGCAAGCAAAAAAAAAAAACTGACAGGGGTACTAACTGTTGCCAACTTCAGTTGCTATTTGGCAAAATACTTTAAAGTGGTTGTAAAGGCAGAAGGTTTTTTATCTTAATGCATTCTAATAAAAAGCCTTCTGTGTGTAGCAGCCCTCCTAATACTTACATGAGGTCCGTCTTGATCCAGCGATGTTGCAGGAGTGTCTCGGCTGCCGGGGACTCCCCCCCCCCCCCCTCATTGGCTGAGACAACAGTGCGGCGCCATTGTCTCCCACTGCTGTCAATCCAAGTCAGTCAACCAATGAGGAGATAAAGGGAGCAGGGCTAGGTTGTGGCTCCATGTCTGAATAGACACGGGGCGCTGTGGCTGGGATGCCCCCATAGCAAGCTGCTTGCTGTGGGGGCACTCAACAGGAGGGAGGGGCCAGGAGCACCAAAGAGGGACCAGAGAAGAGGAGGATCCAGGCTGCTCTGTGCAAAACCAACTGCACATAGGAGGTAAGTGTAACATGTTTGTTATTTTTAACTTTAGTATCACTTTAAGGCCCCTTTCACACTTGGAGTCCGTCGACGGACTCCGTTTTTCCCAGCGGGGGATTGATCCGCCGATCCACCCGCTGAGCAAGCGGATGACAGCTCTGTCTCCGCGCTGTGTGCGGAGACAGAGCTGTCAGGTCCCTGCTGTTCTCTATGGGGGAATCAGATGGAAACGTACCGCCTGTCCGTTCTCATCCGATCCGCTGGACGGATGGAAAATAGGGTTTCCATCTGTCCAGATTTGACGGACCGGATCAGATGTCAGCGGACATGTCTCCGCTGACATCCGCTGCCCAATAGAGATGCATGGGGCATCCGTTCAGATCTGCCTGAAAAACTGACAGACAGATCTGAACAGTCCGCAAGTGTGAAAGGGCCCTAAGGCCTCATGCACACTGGACGTTTTTACAGCTGCTCCTAGGGGCATCAGATGTAGGGTTTCCACCTCATCCCTTTAATCCCGAACACATATGAATTACGCAGGATCTGAGGCTAATATAATGCACATAAGGCACCAAGTGAGTTTAATTACCACCTTAATCAGCCACAGAAACTGTGTAATTAATATGTGTCCTGGTTTAAAGGGATGAGGTGGTAACCCTAGTCAGGTGTTTTTTCCAACCTCTAAACCCCCCTGCATGCTAGCCTATGGGGTTGATTTACTAAAAATGGAGAGTGCACACTCTGGCACAGCTGTGCATGGTAGACAATCAGCTTCCACTTTTAGCTTGTTTAACTACTTGACGTCCCCGCTATAGCCGAATGACGGCTACAGCGCGGACCTGAATTGCCTGGGAGGGCGTACATTGACGTCCTCTCAGCAACGAGCGCCCCCCCCCTATCAGTGGCCTTGCCTGTATGTGTGTGAATTCCCAATAGCAGTTTGAATTGGCTAATTGGGACTAGTTTACACGTTAGTACACTTACCTTAAACTGACCTTTTTGTCATTGACTTTGAAACTATTGTTTTTTAACATACTGTATATACACAGGTATGGGTTTAGGTATAGTCGTCTCTAAACTTCACCTAATATCAGATGATGTCTCTGTCCCAATGTCAGATTAGACTTGGCAGTACTCTGCCCTGCCTGCTATCACTGGTAGATTAGCTGTAGAACTTGCCCTGAAAGGGAAATCTATTTCTAAACAAAAGATGGAACTTTAAACTGTGTACTAACGTTAATCAGTAGCCACGACACAGATCAATAACCGGACAATGAAAGCTGCTATTTGAATCCTAAAATGGCCAGTATTTGGTAAAAAATTGTTATTCGCAGTAGTATTAAAAAAAAAAAACAGTAGTAATATTATTTTATTTTTATTATTTTTTATACTTGTGTTCACAATTCTGATTCTTCCTTAGAAAGTCTTTTTTTTTGTTTTAATACTGAAGCGTCATACATTGTTCTCTTTCTTTCCCTGGCCGTAACCTCCAATCTGCTGATGACCTCTGTGTTTTAGCCTCCGTTATAGATAGCTATTTGACATCTGTGCTGCATCCGCACTTCAGAATCCACCAGCCTAAGCCTGGCCTGTATTCTTCCCATTGTGACCATCATACACATGTCCACCTCCAGGTGCCTGCACTTATGGTCAGATATAGAGGACCCTGGGTCCTCTGATTCCTGGGGTGCTTTACTGTGCAAAAATCAGATCCAGTTTTCCTGGTCAAAAGCCTAACATCGCCTCCTACGGTCTAGACTACCGTACTTAACAGCATTGCCTCTGGGCTCCCCGCAGCTGACCTTTTCCCTACTACTGACTTACCATACCTTGTTCTGCATTTTGTCCCTGGGTAGAGATGAAAACATGAAGTCACTAGCACTCCACATAAACATGTTAGGGTCCTTTAACACGGGCGGTCCGTATGTCCGTTTTTAGAGAAGATAAATTCGAATTCTGTGTTTTAAACCTGGGATCTTGCCAACATCCCTGATAAATATGGGACAAACAAAACCCCTGAGGATTGGGACTTTCAACGGCAAGAATCAGGACTTGAGTATGAAAAAATATAAATTTTATTCTACATATAATAAAGATAAATTGTACATAATCACATATCAAGTATATAATAAAAACAAGGTCATAGATACGTCTTGGAACCAGAAGGGTCTGAGGTGTCTGGATCGGACTAGACGCGTTTCGGTCCAAATGCCTTTCTCAATGGTCCACAAAACACCAGAGCTCAGACAGATATGTAGGACCTCTGTGAAATCCAGGACGTGAGACCAAAAAGATGGGCCTTAGTGGATGAGAAAAAGGCCTTCAATTGACTGTGGCCGCAAATAGTATATGCTAATCAAATTAGGTCTATACAGGATAGACTAAAGCAATATGTTAATATTTGTATGGGTTTCCAGGGGAGATTTCAATATTTGTAAGCCAAATACACAGTGGTATGGCAAATGACAGTGAGAAAAGAGCTCCACGGACAGAAAATCCCACGAGGATCTCCAAAATGAGGTCCGAAACGCACAGGTCATCTGTAAAATAGTAGTAGGATAGGTATGTCCCCCAATGGATTTATGATGCTGGGACGTGTCCAGCCATACATCCCTGTTGACATGGAATATGTCAAGCCTGTATAGGTCTGTGCATAGGAGTAATGGCGGCGCGCCGCCATTACTCCTATGCACAGACCTATACAGGCTTGACATATTCCATGTCAACAGGGATGTATGGCTGGACACGTCCCAGCATCATAAATCCATTGGGGGACATACCTATCCTACTACTATTTTACAGATGACCTGTGCGTTTCGGACCTCATTTTGGAGATCCTCGTGGGATTTTCTGTCCGTGGAGCTCTTTTCTCACTGTCATTTGCCATACCACTGTGTATTTGGCTTACAAATATTGAAATCTCCCCTGGAAACCCATACAAATATTAACATATTGCTTTAGTCTATCCTGTATAGACCTAATTTGATTAGCATATACTATTTGCGGCCACAGTCAATTGAAGGCCTTTTTCTCATCCACTAAGGCCCATCTTTTTGGTCTCACGTCCTGGATTTCACAGAGGTCCTACATATCTGTCTGAGCTCTGGTGTTTTGTGGACCATTGAGAAAGGCATTTGGACCGAAACGCGTCTAGTCCGATCCAGACACCTCAGACCCTTCTGGTTCCAAGACGTATCTATGACCTTGTTTTTATTATATACTTGATATGTGATTATGTACAATTTATCTTTATTATATGTAGAATAAAATTTATATTTTTTCATACTCAAGTCCTGATTCTTGCCGTTGAAAGTCCCAATCCTCAGGGGTTTTGTTTGTCCCGTATGTCCGTTTTTCATCCCATTCGATTGCGGATGAAAAACGAACATAATGCATGTCAATGGGATTTCGGACGGTCATCCGCTGACATCTGATTTGCGTCCTTTCCGATCAGTTCAATTTTTTGGAATGGAAGAGAACCCTATTTTTCTTCCGTTTAAAAATACGGAACGGACGCAAAAACGGATGTCAGTGGTGTCATCCGCTGACATCAGCATTCCCGTTGACATACATTATCTCCGTTTATCATCCGCAAACGGATGGGATGATAAACGGACATACAGAACGGACACTCCAGAGTGCCTGGTCGGAGGAAAATACGGTCTGCCCCGTGTCAAAGGACCCATAACGTGTTTATTGTCAGGACTGTTTCACATAGTGCATAGGAAACCAACATTTTGGGGTCTTGCAGGGTCCCTTTTATCAAGGTAACAAACTCCCACTGTGCGGGACAATTACTAAAACTGGAGCATAGAAACCAATCAGCTTCCAGGGTTATTGTCAAAGCTTAATTGAACAAGCTGAAGATAGAAGCTGATTGGCTGCCTTGCACAGCTGCACTCTCTAGTTTAAGTAAATCAACCCCTATGTTGCCTTGAGAAACGGTTTCTTATGTTATGCTGTCTGCACAATGAACATGCTAATGGCATTCACTTCAAGCACCCATCATTACAAGATTTGTGAAGAATGTGGCTTCTTTTTTGGACTTTTTTTTTTAATTCTTTTTATTTCAGGTTTTATAAGATCATACAAAACAGAGCCTATCGGGCATTCCCAGGCTAAAGAAAAACAACAGTAACAAAAACGTTGAAAAAGTGAAAAAATTAAACCCCTTTCTATGTGTCGGTACTTTTAGAATTGTATTGAGGTCAGTACATTGCATAATACATAGAATTGTATGCGTTCAAGGTAAATACAACTAAACCTAAGGGACTAGACATAAATTTAGAATCCTAATATCTAGGTGGTTTGCTATCATCCAGAGCATATCCATGGATCTCAATAGTCATCGTTGAATAAGGGATTATATTCTAGTTATTCATCTATTGAGTCTGCATTAATACAGGAGGCTTCAACTCAGATATCCCATACTTTATGGAAATTTTTTATACAACCTCGAGAAATGTAAGTCGTTTTGTAAAGTGGGAGTGCCGCATTTATTGTTTCCAGTAATTTAGTGATGGTACATTAGAGGATTTCCAATGCAAAACCATAGCCTTGCGTGTATAATAAAGTAGCAGGCCCAGAAGTTTTTTTAACCGCGCGACCAGAAGCCAAGGGGTCCACAAGTCCCAGCAGACACACTTCCACTGTAAGTGGCACATGAACGGTGGTGACTGATAATATGAATGCTGTGACTGCAGACCAGTACTGTCCAATGTGAGGACAGGACCAAAAGATATGTATAAAATCTGCCGGCTGGGAAGAACATCTCCAGCAGTAGTCAGGTAGTGAAGGAAATATTTTATATAGTCGTGAGGGTGTGAAGTAGACCCTTTCTTTTTGGACTTCTTAGAGTTTCTCTGTTTGGCGGTAGACATCTTGGTAGAGCAGCAAAGCTTTTCTTGCTCATGCCGGTGCCGCCCTGGTGATTAGGCATGAGTGAAATTGGAATATTTTGAATTGCCGTAATTTCAGCAAAACTTCATTTATATGTAGCACCCTCCTAGGTAGGTGCTAGTGAGAAAGCATAGTTTGTGCTCTGTCTGCTAACCAGAAGAGCTGCAGGTAAACCTATTATGTTCTCTACCTACCAGAGAGCAGGATCTGTGGTGAGGTCTGCTCATTGTGCTCAGAGTGCAACTCATTCTGTCTAGAGAGTGTTTCACACTGGTCCATTAGGGAGGCATGTTGGACAGTGGGATGAAACCTGTTGAATTGGTGCATGGGCTTTTGATACAGTCCTGGTGATCGGCAGAGGGAAAGTCGCCTCGGTGCATGTTAGGATACTGTATAAAAGCCAGGAGCACATGTGCTCGAGGTCTTTCACTAGGGAGTGGAGTCCCGGAGGGAGGTGGCGGCTGCCTCCTCCTCTGTAGAGGTGCCATGTGGCCTCAGGGGGTCTTCCTGAGGGCCGGAAGAGTAGCAGTGAGGAGCTGAACCCGGACGTCCTGAGAATATGACTGAGAGGGGAGACATTGGAGGATCTGGCTCTGCAGCACAGTGAGTACAGAAACTCGTGTCAAGGGGCCTGACCTGAGGAGGACCACCCCTACTCCTAGTATAGTCAGTGGATGGGTGTCAGCAGGAAGAGGATGCTAGAGAGAGTATCCTGAAGATAAATTCTTGTCCATCAAGTCATCTTGTTAAAGAGCAAGATACTTAACCCCATCCACCCTAGTGGTATTGTGGATTAATAGCCTGGCTGTTCCATATTTCCAAGCAGAGTTCTGAAGATAGAAGTACTCAAACAATAGTTAAATTGGAGTATCCCACTATTCCCTTCTCTTATCCCAAATTACTAATAAACAATAAAACAAACAACACCCCTAGACTGTTCATTCATGTGAGGAGCCAGAGAGAACAAGGAGGGATTCGGGGACTTTCTCAAGTAAATGTGTGCTGGTAACCAGGGGTGTTTTCTTCATCAGGGAAAGAATTATTCAGTCATCCACCACAGTTGTTTTCCATGGTCTTCCGGGTCTTTTGGTGTTGCTGAGCTCACCGGTGCGTTCTCTCTTTCAAACAGTTGATTTGGCCACACCTTTTGTTTTGTTTTTTTCAGCCTAATGATGGCTTGCTTCACTGATAGTGACAGCTCTTTGGATCTCATATCGAGAGTTGAAAGCAACAGATTCCAAATACAAATAGCACACTTGAAATTAACTCTGAACCTTTTATCTGCTCCTTGTAAATGGGATAATGAGGGAATAACACACACCTGGCCATGGAACAGCTGAGCAGCCAATTGTCCCATTACTTTTGGTCCCTTAAAAAGTGGGAGGCACATATACAAACTGTTGTAATTCCTACACCTTTCACCTGACTTGGATGTAAATACCCTCAAATAAAAGTCTGCAGTTAAAGCACTTCTTGTTTTTTTCATTTCAAATCCATTGTGGTGGTGTATAGAGCCATAGAACTGTGTTTATATCCCCAATATTTATGGACCTGACTGTATTTCATTACTTACATTCACCCCCCCCCCCCATCCCAATAGTAAAAATACAAGTTAGGCAAAGACCAGTTAGGCCTACTTTCCTTGATTAATCCTGTACTGCCATTAGTCAGTTTTACACCACTGTATCCTCTTCAGTATTGTTTCTTGTAAGACACCTGCTTGTGCCATGTGTCTCTAGTCGTCAAATGTACTAGCGGCAGGACAGTTGTGCATCAAACAGGGACAGCCTCAATGAAACAATTTCTATCAACTGGTTGTGTTGCTGATAAAACTACCTGAAAATATGATTTATTTAAAACTGAAAACAATCAGTTTGGGGTGTATGTAAGTCAGTCTAATTGTATAAGAAAAAAAACAACAATTCCACAGCCAAGCATGCGCTGTCAAAATACGCTGTCAATGGCATTATGCAAAAATCATACTGCTTGAGGGCATCCCTCAAAGCATTTAATTAAAGGATTAGTGTTATTTCCATGTCATAGGGAATTATAAGTAGCGCATCACCACTGGGTGGCAACAGTGGGTGCATATTGAGTACATGAGGTGCCACATCCTACAAAATCTAAGATAAGCTAATGACTACACGATGGACTTTTGAGGCACCATAAACTATTGTTAAAAAGCATATGTTTATTCATAATTTGATAACATTTATAAAATACATTGTATATACACTGCTAAAAAAAAAAAAAAAACTTAAAGGAAATCTTTTTAATCAGAGTATAGCATCAATTTAATTAAACTGCTAGGATATTGATCTGGTCAGTTTAGTAGAGGGGGTTGTTAATCAGTTTGCTTTGGTGTTAATGAAATTAACAACAGGGGCACTAGATGGGCAACAATGAGACAACCTCCAAAACAGGAACGATTTTACAGGTGGAGGCCGCTGACTTTTTGTTTCCCTACTCATCATTTCTGACTGTTTTTCACTAGTTTTGTATTTGGCTAGGGTCAGTGTCACTACTGATAGCATGAGACGATACCTGGACCCTATAGAAGTTGCACAGGTACCATTCTGAGTTGCTGCCATGACATTTCAGCAAAATGGACTAGCCTGCTGCATCATTTTTTCACTTTTATTTTTGGGGTGTCTTTGAATTCAGCTCTCTGTAGGTTGATCATTTTAATTTCCATCAAACTATGTGGCATCCTTTCATTCCGAACACATTACCCAGTCCATATCAGTATAGATATCCAGCAAGATATTTTCCCCATTCAGATCTAATGTGTTCCTTTAATTTTTTTGAGCAGTGAATAAAACAAATCACACCAAACCACTAAATACAAGGCCCTAAAAAATAGGAACAAGGAGGGGCATGGGGACTTTTAAAGGGGATACCGTCATTAGACCAATAATCAAAGTACATATGGGGTAAAAAAAAATCTTTATTGGAAGAAACCATCATCATATATAAAAGAGATTGCTGTTGCTATTTTTAATACAGCAATCTCTTCTATATATGATGATGGTTTCTTCCAATAAAGATTGTTTTTTACCCCATATGTACTTTGATTATTGGTCTAATGACTGTATCCCCTTTAAAAGTCCCCCTGCCCCTCCTTGTTCCTATTTTTTAATGAATTTTGGGACGTGGATACCTTTACTTCAATATCCATCTAGGATATATATTTCTGTTTTGGAGCTTGTCTTTCTTTTAAAATACAAGGCCCTGTTAAGGTAGATATTGCTGTGCACATCAACAATAGGCTATTGTCGAGGCACGGTGTCTTGATAAATTGGGGCTTGTACGTGGAAAGCTGTACATTTTTCACAATAAAAATTGCTTCCTCAGGAGATTAAATACATGGCTCTGAACAGAAAAACAAATTGTTACAGTCATATATGAATGTTATAGTACATGTAATCAAAGCGTAATCCAATTTTGTTGATCTGGGTGATCTCTGTACATTACAAGGATTGTAACAAGCTTTGTTGCAGATTCCTACCTTTTGTTATTCTGAAGAAATCATTGTTTGTTCCTCTGTGCTGAGTGGGTCAAATGGGAGTGGTTTCATAATTATCTATCAGCTGTGGCAGCTGCAGGGCTCTAATGAGGAAAGCTGCTGGGCCTGCATCCCTTTAGACGTGTTCCTATTGAAAGTATCTCGCCAAAAATGACATTTTTGTTGCAGGGGATGCCAGAAATCTGACTTGTATCTTAGGCAGACTTCTGGGAAAATTGATGAGTGTGTAACGCTCCTGCGTTTTATGTATGATGTGGATTTTCAGCTGCAGAAATATTCCACTTCAGTAGTCATGTAAGAGAAACGCTGAGACACCATTCCCAACTCTCAATGACTCATCATGTGTGGAGGATCTCAATTCAGCAAGTAAATACACACACTCAATAAGATGTTTCCTAGAGTGACTTATGTATATAGTAACACAGTGATGATAGGCTGAAGAGACAGGTTGGGTAGAGATGGTAGATGACAGACACTTGAAAGGAAATGTTCTTGAAAGTAAGATAGTAGCAGATGGGATGCAGATAGGTTTAGCAATCATGTATGGTAGCAGATGACAGAGTAGCAGGTGGACATACAAGAGAGATCAACCCAGTGCAAGAACAGGTGGTAGTAGGCTCAAGAGCTAGCAATCTTAGATAATGCAGATGTAGTAATAGTCCTTAGTATGCAGAGCTAGATAGTGTAAGCTTTAGTATAAAGGTTATAGAGGTTTCCCCTGTGGGGTACTTATCACTAATAGCAATGTAGCAGAGGAGAGGTTCGGCAAGAGCGGATGATCCGGTAACGGGATCCAGGGATCAGCGCAGCGTGGTTTCCGACAGCGAGGTATGCTTGCAAGCATGAGAGCTTCAAGACAGGTTAGCATCAAGGCACAAAGCAGTTTGAACGAACACATGTGAGTGAGAGCCGGCGATCTAAATAGCCATCCAGTCCGGCGCTCAGTGATGACAGCATCAGTCTTAAAGGTGTATGCGCACCTTACCAAAAGAGAATGGTGGGGCGCATACACTTATGAAAGAGTAATTAGGGTACCCAAAGGTACCAGAACATTACAATGAGCCAATCACACAAGGAGGAAATTATGTTACTGGGGTGTGGTCAGTATACATTCTGTGCACAGAACACCTCCAGGTAGCCATATTGCATTGTATTTTCAGAAAATTACAACAGCTGCAGATTGAAAAGGAAAGGTAATTTTTAATAACATTCAATTACAATAAGATTTGTGTCGCAATTGTATACGCTATATTGTTTTTTCTTTATTTACTGATTTTTTTCCGCACAAAAGTGGAGTTTCCCTTTAAATACAAAAAAAAGTCTACACTTACAAAAAACACAGATGTAGCAGCGCACATCCAGGTGAATGCGATAGATGCTACCCGGAAGAATACGGGCCCTGCGGCGAATGTGGGGACCAAACCAAATCAAGCAACGGGTGGTTCTGGGGGAGAGGTAAAAATGAAAAAGGTACCTTTAAATTCCCACAGCAAGGGGACCAAATCTTGGCAAAATCAATATACAGGTGTACTTCCAGTATTTGGAACAATTTGAGCAGACTTGCAGATAGATACATTGTTTCCATGTTGCCTTTGATGTAACATTGAAAGGATTTTTGGAGCTGGTGCATGTCCCGCATGATAGTGCCTGGCAGTGGCGGCTGGCGCTCAAATTTTTTTTTGGGGGGGGGGGCGCAAACAGAAAAATGTAATAGGCATTGCTTTGCGGCAAAAAAACGCTGTAAAAAATTGCGTGACTTTGAGGTTGCAAAAGTGTGAAAGGGGCCTTCAGTAATTAAGGTATAGTGTGCCCCCTTTCAATGCAGAGAGACCAGCATGCCCCCTTTCAATGCACAGTGACGCCCCTTTCAATGCACAGTGACCAGCGTGCCCCCTTTCAATGCACAGTGACCAGTGTGCCCCCTTTCAATGCACAGTGACCAGTGTGCCCCCTTTCAATGCACAGTGACCAGTGTGCCCCCTTTCAATGCACAGTGACCAGTGTGCCCCCTTCAAAACAGTGACCAGCATACATTCCCCTTTCAATGTAGTGACCAGCATATCTGCCTCCTTTCAATGAAGTGACCAGCATACATGCCCCCTTTCAATGAAGTGACCAGCATACATGCCCCCTTCAATGTAGTGACCAGCATACATACCCCCCTTCAATGTAGTGACCAGCATACATACCCCCCCTTCAATGTAGTGACCAGCATACATGCCCCCTTCAATGCAGTGACCAGCATACATGCTCCTTTCAATGTAGTGACCTGCATTCATGCCCCTTTCAATGTAGTGACCAGCATACATGCCCCTTTCAATGTAGTGATCAGTATACATGCCCCTTTCAATTTAGTGACCAGTATACATGCCCCTTTCAATGTAGTGACCAGTATACATGCCCCCTTCAATGTAGTGACCTGCATACATGCCCCTTTCAATGTAGTGACCAGCATACATGCCCCTTTCAATGAAGTGACCAGTATACATGCCCCTTTCAATGTAGTGACCAGCATACATGCCCCTTTCAATGTAGTGACCAGCATACATGCCCCCTTTCAACGCAGTGACCAGCATACATGCCCCTTTCAATGTAGTGACCAGTATACATGCCCCTTTCAATGCAGAGACCAGCATGCGTGCATGCCCCCTTCAAAGCAGTTTGTGGCCCCCCCCCTGAGGCATCACTTCACTGGTCCAGGCTGGAGTCTGGACCAATCACAGCCAGGACATCACTAAAGTGGGGAGTGTCGGGGCGCATTCTGTGATGACCCCCCCCAGAAGGCCGCCAATCGGCGCCTCTGCTGCACGCCCACCCCCCATAGCCACCAGTAAGTCCGGTGCCCCTAGTGGGCTGAAAATGGTATTTTTTTTCCTTTTTTTTTATTTGGCCACAGATTTGAGGGGGGGGGGGGGGGCGGCGCCCCTGCGCCCCCTATAGACCGGCCGCCACTGGTGCCTGGTCTCCCATGCCTTTTTTTTGTTTAGTAGCTTGCCTACTGAAGCAGTTGTCAAGTTTGAACATATTTTACAAATCTGCAAACCAACAACTCATGTTTTTATGCAAAACTTAGCTAACGATATGCAGAGTTTTATAGCAGTGTTCAGAGGGATAATTTGAAGATGTGTGTTAATTTAATTGCAGTGTGCAGGTCAGTGACCAGACCTGGGTTTGTAGTCCCCCTCTAACTGCACTGGTTTACCCAATATTGGCACTATATCTCCATTAAAGTATGCTATGAGCAAGCAAGTAATTTGCAAAGTAGAGTAGGGACTGCGAGGGATTGCTTTTATGCAGTCGGCCAGCCTGAACTTGTATTTCAATATAGGGAAACCAAGAATCCTTGATTTTATGCTGTTTGCTAGAAATAAGGGGCTTTAATACAGAAGGTTAATTCAGAATTGTGTGTTAGCGGAGCCCCACACCTTAAGCACCTCTTATGTTTTATAAACTATTTGGATTTAAGCAAAGACATTTTTTCACTTCAACAGCTTGCCTATTAGCCATAAAGTTCTAACAGAGTTTGCCACACATAGACTTCAGCAGGTTTCACTGCTGAGTACAGGCTTCCCGAACTTTTTGGCAAATCAAACTCAAGCAGATTTGCTCATCCCTACTCATGACTCTTGCTTCTCCTTTATTTCACAGACAACAAGTTATACTGCCAAGGCCAGATTAACGTAGGGGCTATTGGAGCTGCAGCTCCAGGCCCCTACCTTTTATATAGGCCCCGGGTTGGCCATATTCACTGTTACCGCTCTTCTGTCACTTGTAAACACAGAAGTCTGGCTTCTATGCTCGCTTCCCCAGGCAGCTCCCTCAGAACCTCCCCACACAGCGCGAAGGCCGGACAAGGAGGGACAGTTGCCGATGCATGGATGTGTTTATGGGCTTCAGAGACAGCATCCCATGTTGAATTAGGCATGCATGGCTGCACCCTTCCTCCTCTGGGTGCATGGCAAGGCACGGCCCTTAAGGCCCTTCAAAATCGTCAGCACCAAGCCCATGATGCTCTTAATCCGGCCCTGTATACTGCTACTTCATTAAAGGCTCAAGAACTGGCTATAAGATTTGGTAATGTTGCCAAACTTTTTGGAAAGAATTCTAGTTTCAAATGTGCATTAAAGTTGAACTAAAGATAGAAAAAAAGATCCACAGCTAGTAGAGTTTTTGGGTAAAAACTTTGTATGTCTGTTCTGCCAAAAACAAAATCAGCCTTTACGTATGTTTTTTTGTGTCTATTGCCTATTATGCAGTGCAGTGTACACTACTAGCCAACTCCCAGAAATTTCCAGGAATGGAGTCGGTGCAGGAATAATGTCATAGAAACAAAGAAAAGCTATGGCAGAAAAAAGACTGAGTGGTCCATCGAGTATTCCTGTTTTAAACTATTTTTTTTTTCCTTAACTTTTTAAATAAGCGTATAGAACTATGTTTGTCCCAAACATGTTTGAAACCATTTACTGTTGACTGGCTCACTACTTCTGCTGGAAGTTTATTCCAAGCATCAACTACCCTTTCAGTAAAATTATACTTTCTAAGATTAGTACTGAACCATCAGTGTCCAATGAATAAAAATGCCGGACCAGAAAAAGCAGAGGAGAAGATGGCAGTCACTTGTTGTTGCCTGAGGAGGGTAAACTCACAGGTTAGTCTGCCATATTGTTATGGCAGGTTGCTCATCTTGACACATTTTGACAAGAGATGCTGTGACCTTCCCCATTATGGTTTTCCTGAACTTGAAGTGTAATTTTAATTCTTGTGTTGGCCACATTATGTGAACTTGTTAAAGAGTGGCCATACATGGTCAGCTACGAGGTGGTATCAAAAAGTTTTAAAGAGGAAGTAAACCCTCCTCAGACGCTTTTACCTATAGGTAAGCCTAAGATGAGGCTTACCTATAGGTACTGTAAATATCTCCTAAACATGTACCGTTTAGGAGATATTTACCTTTCATGCCGCCAGTGACGTCACTGGTGCATGCGCTCTGAAGGAACGGCCGCTAGTGCGGTTCCTTCAGAGTCCCGTGCCGTGACCATCGGCTCCCGCGCGCGGGAGTGACGTCACCGCGGCTCCGGCCAATCAGATGGCCGGATGCCGCGATCCCGGAAGACGGGCGACTGGACATGTCGCCCGTCATAGAGGTAAGCGGACTGCACGGCGGGGGCTCGTTCTAAGGTAAGTATTGCATAATGAGCTAGTATGCGATGCATACTAGCTCATTATGTGTTTCTCTTTCAGGTCGAACAAAAAAAAAAAAAAGTGTGTATGAGTTTACAACCACTTTAAGATTAGCTTTGTTTACAAGAAAGTACTTTAACCACTTAAGCCCCGGAAGATTTTACCCCCTTCCTGACCAGGGGGTATTTTGCGATTCGGCACTGCGTGACTTTAACGGACAATGCAACGCTGTACGTAAACTAATTTGACGTCCTTTTTTTCCCACAAACAGAGCTTTCTTTTGGTGGTATTTGATCACCTGTGCGATTTTTTGATCATGCGCTATAAACAAAAAAAGAGCGTCAATTTTGCAAAAATAACAATATTTTTCACATTTTTTTATATGAAATTCTCCCAAAAAAAAATGTAAAAATCAAAATTTTTTAACATTTCCGGCCAATTTGTTTTCTGCTACATATGTTTGGTAAAAAAAATCGCAAAAAGCGTATTTTGATTGGTTTGCGCAAAAGTCATCGCGCTTACTAACAAAGGGAAAGATTTTTGTCATTTTTGTTGTTTTTCTTTTTAACCCTTTAGGGGTTACCAGTGACATTTCTACAGTAATCAGTGCTATACATATGCACTGTTACTGTAAAATTACACTGGCAGTGAAGGGGTTATATTTATTTGAGAGGGAGGGGTGGTGTGTCTCCCTAGGGGCGTGATTCTAACTGTGATTGGCTGTGGCTTGAGCTGTACAAACAGTGATCAACGGTCCTACATAGTAGAACCGTATGATCACTGTTTCTACACAGGGGAGAATGACAGGCGGCTTGTTTACATCTGCCGCCTGCCTTTCTCCCGCTGCACCGACGATCGCCGAGTGACCGGCGGACATCGGGTCCGCCGGTCACACGCGCAGGGGGTCCGTTACCGCGCGGGAGTGGGAGCGCGCCTCCGGCGGCGCGCGCTCGCTCCCCAGAGCCTCACAGGCTAGTGACGTATATATACGTCACTTTGCCTGTGAGGGGCTGACGGCCGCAGTATATGTACTTGCGTCGGTCGGCAAGTGGTTAATTATCTACATTTACACACTATCACCTTCAAAAAAGTCCCAATGCGCAGCAATATAACACTCCCAGTGCTCCTGTCACTTCTGAAATGTGTCCTGGAAGTCGTTTTTCAAAGCATGTCAAACTCCTTCTGTTATTCGAGCTGGATCTCCACAATGGTGTCAAAATGGTGACTTTTGAGCTGGATCTTCAATTCATTGCAGCATCACCATAAACTTGCCAAATCAGATCAAACGTCTCTTTGGCAGATTTGCCCAGTTTCACATAGAGTTTCACATTTGCTCTTTGTTCTAACTGGCTCTCCATGATGAAATAGCAGAATTTGTAACACATGTGGTCAGAATAGCACCAGTTGCACAGCTCCTGATGTACACAGGACAATGTCTTTTGGCATATCGACTTATGAAGGTTGGTGCTCCCTATGACTGTGCGTTCAGCCTTGTGCTGCCATCTGTTGGTATGTTACAAAACTCAAAACGTATTGATACCACCTCGTATCACTCCAAGAACTGTAGGAGGAAAAATACCTGCCCATTAAAAGCACACGACACACAATTCCCAATACCTAGCCCTACATTGCAGCAGCGCGGCTAGTTAGCTGCACATGTTTATGAACATATGTGGAAGCAACACCCTGCATCAAAAATCTTGTGTCTTACGCAGTCCCACTGTAATCAGTGAGAGTACCAGCAATGGGATGAACACTACGCAATTGCATTTTAACAAGACTGAAACAATTCTATACACTTTGAAATCAATGATCTCATAATACGAGGGTTTTGGCTGTATGTGTGCTGTAACTGGCAGTCTTGGATGTACTATGGGCATTAGGCAATGATTTGCATGGCTCTGCCCACTACCCTACAATTAACTTTTTATATTTGGGCTTTGTATTGGAAGTACCTTCTGCTATACAGTACCCGTACCTTCTGTTTTACAAAGACTCCATTGTGCATTGCACTGGTTCAGTGAGGAGCCTTCTTTTGCTTCTTTTGGCCTTCCTTACTATAACCTGCCTAGTTATACTTGCTGCGCAAGCCCTACTCCATAGCAAAAACCTTATGGTTAGCAATAAAAAAATAAATAAATATGTAAACAACAATCACTGAAGACATTAAACTAGCACCATATTCCTAATCTACAATAAGATGACTGTGCTGTGCTTGCAATATTTCATTAACATCTGTGAAAAAAAGTGACATGCTAAAATCCAATAAAATGTCAAATTGACACGTGCTTCAAATAAAAAAATGAGTCCATATGTCAGTGACAATTGGATACACAAATCCCGTGAAGTGTTGGTGGTTTTCACACATGCTCCCCCCTTCACCTCACTCACCAAACATTCTCCCCTTACTAGGGGTAAGCCAGCATTCACAGCACTATATGGCTGTACACAACATCCAGATACAGAACTTGCTTGACTCCTGCAACAGGTTTCTGTCCCTCCAGATTCCTCACATGCAGAGACAACAAACAACAGGCCAAACAAATGGGCCCCATAGTGTAAATCCGTAAAAAGCGTTTATTGCAATCTACAGAAATGCATTTACATTTTGGTAGAAAAGGTTCAGCATTTAAAATCGGGAAGTTCGGGATGCCAATGCTCTCCATGGACCAGAACCAGAAGTGACGCGCTGACGCTGGAAGTACCTCCCTATGCGTTACAGTCATTGAGCATGGACTCCCATATTGTTGAGTGGATTAGGCAGTGGCTGAGTGACAGACAACAGAGGGTTGTAGTCAATGGAGAACATTCAGAACAAGGTCATGTTACCAGTGGGGTACCTCAGGGATCTGTACTGGGACCAATTTTGTTTAATATCTTCATAAGTGATATTGCAAAAGGCCTCGATGGTAAGGTTTGTCTTTTTGCTGATGACACAAAGATATGTAACAGGGTTGATGTTCCTGGAGGGAAACGCCAAATGGAAAAGGATTTAGGAAAACTAGAAGAATGGTCAGAACTCTGGCAACTGAAATTTAATGTGGATAAGTGCAAGATAATGCACCTGGGGCGTAAAAACCCAAGGGCAGAATATAGAATATTTGACACAGTCCTGACCTCAGTATCTGAGGAAAGGGATTTAGGAGTAATTATTTCAGAAGACTTAAAGGTGGGAAGACAATGTAATAGAGCAGCACGAAATGCCAGCAGAATGCTTGGATGTATAGGGAGAGGTATAAGCAGTAGAAAGAGAGAAGTGCTTATGCCGCTGTACAGAACACTGGTGAGACCTCACTTGGAGTATTGTGTGCAGTACTGGAAGCCATATCTCCAGAAGGATATAGATACTCTAGAGAAAGTTCAGAGAAGAGCTACTAAACTAGTACATGGATTGCAGGAAAAAACTTACCAGGAAAGGTTAAAGGACCTTAACATGTATAGCTTGTAAGAAAGAAGAGACAGAGGGGATATGATAGAAACCTTTAAATACATAAAGGGAATCAACTCGGTAAAGGAGGAGAGCATATTTAAAAGAAGAAAAACTACCACAAGAGGACACCATTTTAAACTAGAGGGGCAAAGGTTTAAAAGTAATATGAGGAAGTATTACTTTACTGAGAGAGTAGTGGATGCATGGAATAACCTTCCTGCAGAAGTGGTAGCTGCAAATACAGTGAAGGAGTTTAAGCATGCATGGGATAGGCATAAGGCTATCCTTCATATAAGATAGGGCCAGGGACTATTCATAGGATTCAGATATATTGGGCAGACTAGATGGGCCAAATGGTTCTTATCTGCCGACACATTCTATGTTTCTATGTTTCTATCACATTGACGTCATCAGGAGCGGCCCCATCTTGCTACACTTCCGGATTTATGTACAGTACATCCGGGAAGTATTTACAGCACTTAACTTTTTCCACATTTTGTTATGTTACAGCCTTATTTCAAAATGCATTAAATTCATTATTTTCCTTAAAAATCTACAAACCATGCCCCATAATGACATCGTGAAAGAAGTTTGTTTGAAATCTTTGCAAATTTATTAAAAATAAAAAAAGGAAAAAATCCCATGTACATAAGTATTCACAGCCTTTGCCCAATACTTTGAAGCACCTTTGGCATCAATTACAGCAGTGGTTCTTAACCTGGGTTCGATCGAACCCCAGGGGTTCAGTGGGTCAGTCTCGAGGGTTCGGCACACCCTCCGCTAGTACCACTTCACTGTCAGGGACTATTTCTCCAGTTTCGGGCATGTCCTCCCACTCCGCGCCGTCATCATGGAAATAAATACCAGTGGCGTAGCATGGGGGGTGCAGGGGGGGCCGGCCGCACCGGGCGCAACATCTGGAGGCGGCGCATCCGCTCCACAGTGTCATGTCACTGTCAGGGACTATGGTCCCCCATATAGATCCCCCCTTACAGCAGGCCAGTGTGAGGTGAGGTCCCGTCCCCCATATAGATCTCCCCCCTTACAGCAGGCCAGGGTGAGGTGACATGAGAGTGGCACGTGCCAAGATAAAGCCGCACATTTCTGAACTGGTCTCTGAAAGACAACAGCAGAAGTCACACTAATTTGCAGTAAATATTCATTATTATGTTTTTGTGTGAAAATCATGTTTTAATGGTTTTGTTCTTTGTTCTTAATGGTTTTGTTCATTTTGTGCACCTATGTATAAATATATACCTAAAATAATATATACCTATGTTTTGAATTTGAAAAAATCATATTTTATTTTTCCAATTAAGAAGGGTTCGGTGAATGCGCATATGAAACTGGTGGGGTTCAGTACCTCCAACAAGGTTAAGAACCACTGAATTACAGCATCAGGTATTTTTAAATATGATGCTACAAGCTCGGCACACCTCTGAAACTCCATCATTTTGGATGGGGAGCATCGGTGCACAGCCATTTTCAGATCTCTCCAGTGATGTTCAATCGGGTACAAGTCTTGGCTTTGGCTGGGCCACTCAATGACATTCACAGAGTTGTCCTATAGCCACTTCTTTTTTTTCTTGGCTGTGTGCTTAGGGTCATTGTCCTGTTTGAAGGTGAACCTTCGCCCCAGTCTGAGGTCCAGAGCACTCATTGCTGCAATCATCTTTCCCTCGATCCTGACTAGTCTTCCAGTTCCTGTCACTGAAAAACATCCCCACAGCATGATGAGTGGTGCCTAGTTTCCTCCAGACATGACGCTTGCCATTTAGTCCAAAGAGTTTAATCTTTGTTTCATCAGACCAGAGAATTTTGTTGTTCATGGTCTGAGAGCCCAAACTCTAGGTTTGCTGCCATGTGCCTTTTACTAAGGAGTGGCTTCTGTCTGGCCACTCTACCATACAGGCAGGGCCGCTGATAGGGCAGTACAACCAGCCCTGTTGTACCGGGCCCGGGCTCCATCAGCTCTACAAGGGGCCCGGGCAGCATCACAGTAAATTTCTGCATGTTCAAAAAAAATCGTTTTTTCTAAACCTTTTCCTAATTTGTAATTTCTTGGGGGTGTAATTACATTTTCCTGGGCCCTATAATGACAGCAGAAGGGCCCAGGAAGTGAGTGCAGTGGCGGGACTTTTTTTCCATTTTCGGGTCGCATGTATACATAGGATTTAGTTCCATGGTGATTTGCTGCAATATAGTCCTGGCTGCTGCTGTCCACTGCTTTGCCTGGCGGAGGGATACAATAATTCTCTGCTCAGCCCCGCCTCCCCTTACTCAAGTGCAGAGTGTGATCATGTACGGAGGCAGATTGCTCAGCAGCTGACAGGGAACAGCAGGAGGACAGCGTGGCTGGATTGGACACAGTGAGTGAAGAACAGAGGATAGAGTCCTCACTGTGTCCTATGATCTCAGCATAAAAATCACACAGGCTACAGGTGCCCTGTCACAGTGTCACATGAATGCTGGGGATGCTGACTTTAAGCTATGACTGTAGTGAGTGTTACTGCATAACAAAGTCAGCATCCCCAGCATCCATATGACACTGTGACAGGGCACCTGTAGCCTGTGTGATTTTCATGCTGGTGATCATAGGACACAGTGAGATGCTACTTTAAACTTGTGTTTGGGGGACAGTAAACATGTGCAGTCAAACCACTCCCCTTTAACCTCTTCCCGCCCATTGATGTATCAGTGTTCTGTCAGAATAGCGCTACCTATCAGATTCTGCTAGCAGAAGTGGCATTCGGAAAGAACAACTTACTGCGCATGCACCATGTGTTCCAACATGGCGACTATGCGTTCCAATAGGTTTCCTAATGTGACAGAACACCAAGCAGCAGCGGACATCTTCTTACACCCACGAAAGTCTGGAGTTTTACATTTATTTTAGCAGTAAACTCACCTTATATACTGAAATAGACTATTTCACCGCAGCCGAGTGGAACAGTCTATTTCACTATATAATCAGTTTGTCGCTGAGCAGTGCGGGGTGTACCAAGGTGGCCGTCACCACATTGGCCGCAGGTTTCTCGCTATATTTACTAGAATACAATAATAATACAAATGTAATACTGTGATTTATTCTATAAGGTCAGTTTACTGATAAAATAAATGTAAAATTGAAGACTTGCGTGGGTGTAAGAAGATGTCCACCGCTGCTTCGTGTCATTAAGAAAGCTATTGGTATGCATAGCGGCCATGTTGGAATGCATGACGCATGCGCAGTAAGTTGTTCTAGTCTGTATATTACTTCCGGTAGCAGAATCTGATAGGTAGCGCTATTCTGACAGAACACCGGCACGTCACTGGATTGGAAGGGTGATATCTTGGTCATCCCTGCAGCATGATAGCCCCAGCAACTTTGCACAAAGTAACATAATTAAAATAAAATGTAAAACCTTTTTAAAGCCCCCATTCCCCCTTGTTCATGAGTAATTGCAAACATGCATGTTGGTCCCGCACATATATACGTAAACGGTGACAAACCTGCATTTTGTTTTGAGGCGGGGCCAGGGATGGGGTTGAAGGGGGCCCCATCAGGTAGGCTGTACGGGGCCCCATCATTCCTAACAGCAGCCCTGCATACAGGCCTGATTGGTGGAGTGCTGCAGAGATGGTTGTTGTTCTGGAAGGTTCTCCTCTCCATAGAGAAATGCTAGAGCCCTGTCAGAGTGACCATTGAGTTCTTGGTCACCTCCCCAACTAAGGTCCTTAGCCCCCGATTGCTCAGTTTGGCCGGGTGGCCCGCTCTAGGAAGAGTTCTTTCATTTACAGATGATGGAGGCCATTGTGCTCATTGGGACCTTGAATGCTGCAGAAAATGTTCTGTACCCTTCCAAAGATCTGTGCCTCAAAACAATCCTGTCTCTGAGGTCTACAGACAATTTCTTAGACTTAATGGCTTTGTTTGTTTTCCAACATGCACTATTACCTGATGGATCTTATATATACAGTTGTGTGCCTTTCCAAATCATGTCCAGTCAGCTGAATTTACCATAGGTGGACTCCAATCAAGTTGTAGAAACATCTCTAGGATAATCAGTGGAAACAGGATGGACCTGAGCTCAATTTTGAGTGTCATGGAATACTTATGTACTTGTATGTGATTTTTTCATTTTTTATTTTTAATAAATTTGCAAAGATTTCAAACAAACAATTTTTTCATGCCGTCATTATGGGGCATTGTTTGTAGAGTTTTGAGAAAAATAATGAATTTAATCAATTTTGGAATAAGTCTGTAACATAACAAAATGTGGAAAAAGTGAAGCGCTGTGAATACGTTCCGGATGCACTGTGTACAATGGTTTCCTAGCTGGACACATGGCCAGCAGCCATTTTTGTGTTCAATTACTATGTTTTTTTGCCCTTTACCAGTACCAGGTTTATTTAGTAGCTTTATTAATTTTAAGGTTATTTTGGTCTTGTCACTGGGATGCCAGTATATACTTAATCAAATAGTATATTCAAAAGCGAATGTTTTTACATGACAAGACGATGTTAACCACTTGCCGACCGCCGCACGACTATCTACGGCGGCGGTCAGCCCCTCACAGGCAAAGTGACGTAGGTCTACGTCGCTCGCCTGTGAGGGTTTAGGGAGCGAGCGCGCGCCGCCGGAGGCGCGCTCCCGCTCCCGCGTGGTCACGGACCCCCCCCGCGCGTGTGACCGGCGGACCCGATCGCCGCCGGCCACTCTGCGATCGGCGGAGGAGAGGGAGAAAGTCAGGCAGCTTGTGTAAACAAGCTGCCTGTCATTCTCCTCTCTGTATGAGAGATGATCACATGGATCTACTATGTAGATCCATTGATCACTCTGCATACAGTTGAAGCCACAGCCAATCACAGTTAGAATCACGCCCCTAGGGACACACACAGCCCCTCCCTCTCAAATAAAGTTAACCCCTTCACTACCAGTGTATTTTTACAGTAACAGTGCATATATATAGCACTGATTACTGTAGAAATGTCACTGGTAACCCCAAAAGTGTCAAAAATGTCAGTCAAGGGTCCGATCTGTCCGCCGCAATGTCGCAGTACCGCAAAAAAAATCGCAGATCGCCGCCATTACGCGTTAAAAAAAAAAAACAACAAAAATGACAAAAATCTTTCCCTTTGTTAGTAAACGCAATAACTTTTGCGCAAACCAATCAAAATACGCTTTTTGCGATTTTTTTTACCAAACATAGGTAGCATAAAACAAATTGGCTGAAAATATTAAAAAATTTTGATTTTTACATTTTTTTTGGGGGGAATTTCATATAAAAAAAAGGGAAAAATATTGCTATTTTTGCAAAATTGTCGCTCTTTTTTTGTTTATAGCACGTGATCAAAAAATCGCACAGGTGATCAAATACCGCCAAAAGAAAGCTCTGTTTGTGGGAAAAAAAGGACGCTAAATTCGTTTAGGTACAGCGTCGCACGACCGCGCAATTGTCCGTTAAAGTCACGCAGTGCCGAATCGCAAAATACCCTCTGGTCGTTTAGCAGCCAAATCCTCCGGGGCTTAAGTGGTTAAAACATATCAAATGCCAATGTTTTTAGTACTTTGTAAACTATATGTGTAAAGAAAAATGAAAATAAAATTAAAATGCGGAGGAAGAAAAGAACGTTAAATTATATCCATAAAAAAAACATTGGTATATTTGATAGAAGCTATTTTTATTTACTTTTATAGGAAATTTTGTTTCCATTAGATCTGATGTTATTAATGGACACTAGTAATATTAAATATGACCAATGCATTGGAAATTAAGCAGTTTAAATCTATGTCTATGTTAAGGCCTTCAGGTTGGAGGGTATTCAGTAAATAAATCCATTTGGTTTCATTCTGTGAGACTTTTATTCATCTATTATCCCTCCTCCAGTGCCCATTAATTTTGTCAATCCCATGGAAAATCATCAGTGAGGGGTCTCTTTGGTATTCAATACCTCCAGCCCCTGGTCTCAGAGGGTAGGTCATATCTGAGGGACAGTAAACAACTTATATCATAAAAAAGGAATGTGCAAGAAATATTAGTTACTATAGATGTAAATTCACTGTACACAAACATTGTTCAAAGAAATGGACTGAACAGTGTGGAATGGGCATTACAAGAATACACAGATTTGAAACAAGAACAAATACATTTTATACAGAAAACCTAGAGATGGCTTTGAACAGCAATTACTTCTGGTACAAGGGAGACCACTATGTCCAGACCAAGAGAATGGCCATGGGAGCAAGATATGCTCCAAGCGTAGCAAATATATTTCTAAATAAATGGGAATAAGAACAGATTTACAGTATAGAAAGACCAAATCTGAAGTATTACAAAAGATACATATGTAGCAATATTTCCAGGCCTTGGGCCTGAGGTGGGTCTGCCATTGTTACCGGTGACACTTCCAACGCATTTAAGTTGTGAACCCAGGTGTGAGAACTGAGACAATGACCATTCCGGCATCTTTGGTTTGTTTTGTTTATTGTGTTTAGGGGATGGGAGAAGGGAATGAGAGGGGTACTCCTCTGGCTCTTCTAGGTTCAACTAGGACTTTGTACAAAAATGCTCACTGGCGCTGTCTTGACGCCAGCTAAATGCCGGCCAGCGCTTCCTGATACTTGCAAAATACCGCTTGGCTGAATTAGTGCTGGAACCTCGACTTGTTTGTTAACTCAGAAGATCCAGGACTGTAGAACTCTTGACTGCTGACACTCAATTTAGCTCAAAAGTCACTGAACAGCTCCCTCCAACCCTTCACTGGCTGAGGTAGCTCCTTGTCACTGCTTATGCTGCTGCAACTCTTTAACTCTGCACACTGTACACTGACTCGTCAGGGCCCAACCACTGGTGCCACCTTTAACACTTCAGGGTCCTCTGACTAGGTACCCCCTCTAACACTTCAGGGTCCTCTGACTAGGTACCCCCTCTAACACTTCAGGGTCCTCTGACTGAGTACCCCCTTACAGCTAGCTGACTCCTGGATCCCTGGAACCTTCTCTGGAGTGTCCCCCCTCTACACTTACAATTTATAAACCTATTACAAGACAATTTTATAGTGCAGTTTATTGAGGCCCCCACTAGAAATGATGCTCTCTTGGACCTGGTAATCTCACACCATGCAGAGCTTATTAACAATGTTCATATAAAAGAACATTTGGGTAGCAGTGACCATAACATGATTTTATTTAATGTTAGCTGTAAGCAAAAAAGCTATACAGGAAATACAAAAACACTTAACTTTAAGAGAGCAAATTTTCCAAGGATGAGGGCTGCTCTCCAGGATTTAGACTGGGAGAGAATATTGGCATCAATGAGCACAGAACAGAAATGGGAATTTTTCAAAAAGACTTTATGCAAACTCACTGCAAAGTATATTACCATGGGTAATACGTTTAAAAGGTTAAAAATAAAACCTATGTGGCTCACAGCAAAAGTTAAAAAAACTATAGATAAAAAGAAAAGAGCTTTTAAAAGAATAAAAATGAGGGAACACTATAATTGTTTAATTGTTACAAAGAATATAACAGAATATGAAAAAAGGAAATAAGGGACGCAAAAATTCAAAATGAACGACAGATTGCAAAAGATAGTAGGACAATCCCCCAAAAATTCTTCAAATATATTAACAGTAAAAAGGTTAGGTCTGAGCATGTAGGCCCTTTACAAAATAATCAGGAGTGGGTGACTGGGGACAAAGAGAAGGCAAATGTATTAAATACTTTCTTCAGCTCTGTATATACAAAGGAGCATGGGGGAGCTCATGATCATAATGAGGACGGTATTGACACAGCCCCAAATGATCCACAATGGCTCAAAAGTGATATGGTACAGAAATATTTAGACAGAATAAGGGTGGATAAAGCGCCTGGACCAGATGGCATCCACCCACGCATCCTAAAAGAATTGAGCGCTGTAAATTTCTAAACCTTTGTTTCTAATTTTTAGGGACTCATTAAGGACTGGAATAGTACCACTGGATTGGCGTAGGGCCAATGTGGTGTCTATATTTAAAAAGGGATCAAAGTCTTTGCCAAGTAACTATAGACCTGTTAGTTTAACTTCTATAGTCAGAAAGATATGGGAGAATTTAATAAAAGACCACATAGATGAGTTCTTGCTGGAAAAAAAAATATTTTAAGCAACAGACATCATGGATTTATGAAAGACAGAAGTTGTCAAACAAACCTGATTTCTTTTTATGAGGAGGTAAGTAAAACTTTGGACAGAGGGGTGGCTGTGGACGTAGTATACTTGGATTTTGCAAAAGCGTTTGGCACAGTTCCCCACACACGGCTAATGTGTAAGGTAAAGTCTACAGGCTTGGAAAGATCGGTTTGTAATTGGATAGTAGTGGTTAATGATTCTTACTCTGAATGGTCTAAAGTTACCAGTGGTGTACCCCAAGGTTCAGTGTTGGGACCCTTACTTTTTAATATCTTTATAAATGATATCGGGTCTGGGATTAAAAGTAGCATTTCAGTCTTTGCAGATGACACCAAGCTTTGCAGTGGAATAACTTCTTTGCAGGATGTCCCCAACTTACAAGCTGACCTCAATGCACTGTTTCATTGGGCAACTATGTGGCAAATGAGGTTTAATGTTGATAAATGTAAAGTTGCACTTGGGGGCTACGAATATGCATGCATCATACATACTATGTGGAGTAGAACTGGGGGAATCCATGGCGGAGAAGGATCTGGGTGTTCTGGTAGATCATAAGCTTAATAATAACATTCAATGCCAAGCTGCTGTTTCCAAAGCAAGCAAAGTCCTTTCTTGTATTAACAGAGGCATGGACTCCAGAGAGAGAGATATAATTTTTGCCCCTGTACAAATCATTAATAAGGCCTCATCTGGAATATGCAGTTCAGTTTTGGTCACCAGTTCTTAAAAAGGATATCGGGGGAATTGGAGAAAGTGCAGAGAAGGGCAACCAAACTGATAAGAGGCATGGAGGACTATGAGAAAAGATTAAAGGAACTGAATTTATTCTCTCTTGAGAAGAGATTAAGGGGGGATATGATCAACATGTGTAAATACATAAGGGGTCTATATAGTGAACTTGGTGTTGAGTTGTTCACTTTTAGGTCACCACAGATGACAAGGGGGCACTCTTTATGTCTAGAGGAAAACAGATTTCATGTCCAAATACGGAAAGGTTTCTTCATCGTAAGAGCTGTGAAATTGTGGAATAGACTCCCTCCAGAGGTGGTTCTGGCTAGCTCACTAGATTGCTTTAAAAAAGGCCTGGATTCTTTCCTAGGTGTACATAATATAAATGGGTACTAAAATTTTTTTTAGGTAAAGTTGATCCAGGGAATATCCAATTGCCTCTCGGGGGATCAGGAAGGAATTTTTTTCCCCTGCTGTAGCAAATTGGATCATGCTTTGCTGAGGTTTATTTTCACCTACCTCTGGATCAACAGCGGGAATAGGATTGTGTATATGGGATTGTTTGGTTGGGTTTTCAATACTGTTTTTTGGTTGAACCTGTACTCTCCCTCCTGGGACTCTGCTTCCCGCCAAAGATGCTGTGTCATGCATTCCCTCAGAACTTATACCCACTCCCAGAATCCTCTGCGGCAGAATCTGCCTTCTGGGATAGATACAGGCCTGAGTGTGTCTCTGATTGGGTTTCCTCCACTGCCCAATAAGAAACTTCTTATGGAGCTAGTGGGGAGACCCCTCTCTCAGCAGAAACACCTGGGAGGCATGACAGCCAGCTAAAATCATGGTCCTGCTGTTAGTCAGCCAAGGCCCACTATACTTTTACCTAGTATCTACCTGTAGGGTGCTACAGATAGATTATATCGTTAAAATTTGGAAGGGAACGGAAAGATCATTACAAAAACTTTTTGAAGAGATCAACTTAGAAGGCATGTGGCATTTTCTTTACGGGAAGTTGGAACCAACAAAGTATAGATTATTTGGACCTACAGATCTACAAGGAAAATGGAAAACTTGGAACACGGACCTATTTCAAACAAACAGATAGGAATGGGTATATTCTTAATGTAGCACCCTACAGGTAGGTGCTAGGTAAAGTAAAGTGGGCCTTGGCTGCTTAACAGCAGGGCTATGGTTTCAGCTGGACTGTCATGTCTCCCAGGTGAGGTTACTGAGAGGGGAGTCTCCCCACTGGCTCTGTGAGAGGATTCTCATAGGTCAGTGTAGGAAACCCAATCAGTAGCTCAGTCAGGCTTGAATCTACCCCAGAAGGCAGATTCTGCCACAGAGGATTCTGGGAGTGGGTATAAGTTTGAAGAGAATGCATGGCACAGTGTCTTTGGCTGGAAGCAAAGTCCCAGGAGGGAGAGTACGGCTGCCTCTCCTCCTGTTAGAGGAAGAGGTTGTCTCGGATGCTGCCTGAGAATCCAGAGGGTGCTGAGTTGACCTGAAGGGGATCCGGTTTGCCAAGAACCAGCAGAGAGAGAGAGAGGGGTCCAGTCCCAGGAAAGCCTACAAAGGTCGTGAGTACTGTGGATTGCCCCTGGGGGTCTGCCTAGTGTCAGAGGGGACCACTCCAGAGAAGGTTCTGGGATCCAGGAGTCAGCTAGCAGTAAAGGGGGTGCTTAGATTGAGGACCCTGAAGTATAGAGGGGGTACCTGCAGTTTGGGCCCTGAAGAGTCATTGCACACTGTGGAGTGTACCACTTGAGAGTTGCAGCAGCACAGGAATTTACAAAGAGCTACCTCAAGCCAGCGCAGGGCTGGGGGGAGCTATTCAGTGACTTTTGGGCAAAGCAGTGTCAGGAGTCAAGTGTTCTACAGTCCTGGATCTTCTGGATTAAGGTCGAGGTTCCAGCATAGTTTTCAGTGTTACGGTATATATCCAAGCATCAGGAAGCATTGGCTAGCGTCGGCTGGCATCAAGACAGTGCTGACAGGCATTTTTCTGTAGAAGAGTCCCGAAATTGTACCTATTTGAGCCAGAGGAGTATCCCACTCATTCCCTTCTCCCATCCCCAAAACATAATACAGTAATCCCCCGCTACATCGCGGTTCAGTTTTTGCGGTCCCGGTAATTCGCGTTTTTTTTTTGTAATGTTATTTTACTATATAAATCATTAAAAATGAAACATTTTTGTGTTTTTCATAGCTCTTGCTCTGTCTCTAAGTATCTTTTATGTGTTTAAATGAGTTTCTATTGTTTTAAAAGTGTGTTTAAAGACCTTAAAATGCTTTTACACGTACAGTGACAGTAAAAAAATCATGCCTACAATGCATTTTAATAGGGTTTTTCTATTTCGCGGAATTTCACTTTTCGCGGCTGGGTCCGGAACGTAACCCCGCAATGGAGGGGGGTTTACTGTAAAACACACAAATCAAAGATGCCGGAATTGTCATTGTCTCAGTTCTCACACCTGGAGTTACAGCTCATATGGGCTGGGAGTGTTACCGGTAACAATGGCAGACCCACCTCAGGCCCCATGCCTTGAAAACCTGCTACATTAAAAAAAAGGATCATTCAAAATGGACAGGGAATATACTGAAAGGAAAAATATCGAGGATCCGTAGAAACTGTAGTGTTGAGAAGGACTATGAAATTCAATCAGGGATCCTAATACAAAGATTTATAGAAAAAGGATACAAGAAAACTGAACTGAGTGATCTAAAGGAAAAAAAAAAAAGCAAGAATGTAGACAAACACTCTTGGAAGATAAAAGGAAAGAAACATCTAAAAATACAGAAGCAACCTTCCTTACAGGGTTCAATAGACAATATAAAGTAGTAAAAAGAATAATGAAAAAAACATTGGCCAATTTTAAAATCAGATAAATCCAGGCAAAATTTTCCCACCAAGACCAAAATGTGTATACAGACGAGCTCCCACATTTCGGAATAGACTTGTCCACAATGCACTGGATCCACCTAAAACAGTCAACCTTTTTAAGGACCTCATAGGTTTTTTATAGATGCCAAAGACGCTTACCATGCAGGGTTAGCAAAAAACAACGCAAGAAAAAAAAAATTTAGATCCACGCCAAAAGGTAAAAAATATACGATAAAAGAACTGATCACATATACCAGCACACATGACATATGTTATTGAATGGCCATGCCAGCTCCAATATGTGGTCAGAACAACCAGACCACTGTATATCAGAATCCAAGAACACATCAACAAGATCCAGAAAGGTTTTACATAACACAGCCTGTCAAGACATTTCAGGGAATGGAACCAAAGAGACCCCTCACAAATGATTTTCTATGGGATTGACAAAATTAAAGGGCACTGGAGCAGGGATAATAAGAGAATAAAAGTCTCACAGAAAGAAACCAAATAGATTTATTTACTGAATGCCCTCCAACCTGAAGGCCTCAACATAGACATAGATTTGAACTGCTTCATTTCCATTTCATAGGTAATATTTAATATTAGCAGTGTCAATTAATAACATCAGATCTAACAGAAACAATATTCCCCATAAAAGTAAATAAAAATAGCTTCTTCCATATATAACAATATTTTTATATGCATATAATTTAAATTTTTTCTTCTTCCACAATTTAATTTTATTTTAATTTTGACATTTTCCTTTTACGTTACACATATAATTGACAAAGCACCGAAAACATTGGCATTTGATATGTTTTAACATTGTCTTGTGATGTAAAAGCATTCACTTTTGAATATACTCTTTGATTATGTACTAAGTATATACTGGCATCCTCTGACACAAGACCAAAATAACCCTAAAATGAATAACGCTAATAATAAATAAACCGGCGGATACTCGTACTGGTAAAGGGTTAAGACATTTGCCAAAAAACATTGTAATTGAAAACAAAGATGGCTGCTGGCCATGTGTCCCTGGGTTGCTAGAAAAAAACGTTGTATATATAAATCCGGAGTTGTAGCAAGATGGCCCTGTTCCTGATGACGTCAATGTGACGAAACTCATAGGGCGGAACGTACCTCAGCGTCAGTACCTCACTTCCGGTTCTGGTCCGTGGAATGCAACGGCGTCCCGGACTTCCTGATTTTAAACACTGAACCTTTTTTTTTACACAATGTAAGTGCATTTCTGTATATTGCAATAAACACTTTTTTACAGATTTACACTATGGGGCCCGTTTGCTGTTGTTGTCTCTGCATGTGAGGAATCTGGAGGGACAGGAACCTGTTGAAGGATTCAAGCAAGTCCTGTATCTGGATATTGTGTACAGCCATATAGTGCTGAGAATGCTGGCTTACCCTTAGTAAAGAGTGAGGTGAAGGGGGAGCACGGGTGAAATCCACCAACACTTCATGGGATTTGTGTATCCAATTGTCACTGAAATTTTAACTCATTTTTTGATTTGAAGCACGTGTCACTTTATTGACATTTTATTGGACTTTAGCACATGTCACTTTTTTTCATGGATGTAAATTAAATATTGCAAGCACAGCACAGTCCTCTTATTGTAGATTATGAATGTGGTTGCTAGTTTAATGTCTTCAGTGTTTTATGACTTATGCACAAGGAAACAATACCACACATTCATAAAAGAGTTGTTTACATATGTATTTACTTTTCATTTTTTCTTAAACACACCAATTTTGTAGCACACTTAAAGGGATATACACCACTAAAAACAAGCAGCGCCACACCCATTTCTTCCATACCATTCATTGCTGATTCCACCACAGTGGTATTTTTAATGAGGGCAGCAGCTTAAAAAAAACACTCTATCACGATGTCCATAGCGTAGGATTATTTCTTCTTTTTTTTTTTTTTGTCTACTCCATTGCAGCCAAAGTTTCCCGGCACTGATCTGATGATAGCCAACAAACCAGAAAGAGCTGTAAGCAGTTTGGAATAAATGGCTATATACTCTTCAGCTGTATCTGTATATGGAAACCGAGGTTTTGGATGTACATTTGGCCAAAGTAAAAAAAAAAGAATGACTTTTATGGCTTCACACACTATCACTCGCTATCCTTAAATAAAGAGGAAACCCATTGTTTTTGGGATTTGTGATGAAAATGCATACACATAATAGGTGTATACTCTACAAAATGCAGCTAAAAACTTCTCCTGTGCATGCACCAGGTTGACCCAATAGAAATGAATGGCATCAAAACATGGGCCTTATCTGTTCAGTCATTTTTTTACAATGAAAAAACTGATTTGGTTTACATCAGTGTTCAGTTCAGTTTACATCCGCCCGTCCGCATCCTTAGAGCAGTACTTCAACCAGGGGGAAGTTGTGCTTGTTTGCATCCCCCCCCCCCCACTGCCACATTTGGAACTTTTTGGGGGAAGTGGGTACCTAGTTTTGACAGGTACTCACTCCAACTTCCAGTCAGATGAGCCATGGCAATCTGGGCCAGAAGTATTGCAGCTTCACAGCCAGTTTCTTACTGCGCATGTGCGAGACTCGCTGCACCTTGTGAATGGACCTGCAGTCTTCTGGGACCTGTGATGTGTCCCAGAAGACTGCAGGACCATTCACAAGGTGCAGCGCGTCTCGCACATGCGCAGTAAGAAACTGGCTGTGAAGCTGCAATACTTCACTGCCTGTTTCCTTTAATTGAGATGCTGGTGCCTGCACCCCAAGCCAATTGAAGAATCAGCTCAGGTGAGAACATCGCTGAAACCATGGACAGGTCAGAGTCCGTATACTTAAAGCGGAGTTCCACCCAAAAGTGGAACTTCCGCTTTAGGGAGTTCTGGCCCCCTGACATGCCACATTTGGCATGTCATTTGGGGGGGAGCGGGTACCTAGTTTTGACAGGTACCCGCTCCCACTTCCGCTCGGAGCGCCGCGGCGCCCTGAACGGAAGTTCTACTCTCCCCCTCCCTCCCTGCAATCTTCTGGGACACGTCAGAGGTCCCAGAAGATTGCCGGCCAATCAAGACGCGCAGCGCGACTCGCGCATGCGCAGTGGGTACCCGGCTGTGAAGCCGTAAACTATCACAGCCGGGTGCCCACAGCAGTGATGCCGGCGCCGAGGGAGAGGATCGAGGCTTCGGGCGGCCGCATCGCTGGACCGTTGGACAGGTGAGTGAATGGCTGGAACTCCGCTTTAAAGTATACTTAAAGTCAGCAGCTACAGTGATTGCAGCTGCTGTCTTTTCATTTTTTGGGGGAGCCTGGGGTCTGGTATGGATTTTGGGGTGACCTCACACCAAAAAAAAAATGGCCTAAGGACCTTTCCCCCTATACTATGGCCATACTATACTAGGCCATTTGAGTCTGGTAATTATTTTTTGGGGACCTCACGCCAAAAATGAAAAAAAGCGCATATCCATATATAGTCAGTGTTATTGTCACCAGGTGACCTCCACCCTTTTGTTTAGTTCAGCGGTGGGGGGAGCAGAGTTATTATTTGATGCCAGAAAGCGACTGGAGTGGTCGGTGTTTTTTTTCTGTGCAAGTCGGTGGTCAACATTCATTGTGATTGACATGGACCTACATCGCTGGATGACATGATTGACAATGGATGTACATTGGGGACTTTTTTTTTTTTTTAAATAAAGGATGTGACAAATGCTTAATTGACTTTTCTAGGTGAAGGACTCACTTCGCATGGAGCAGGCCAGGATTGGGAGACCCATTTGTAAAAGGGGGCTTTCAGATTCTGATAAGTCACCCCCACATGGGGACAAGTTGCTTTGCAGGGGGGGGGTAACTGTATTTTCCCCATGTTGAGGGCATGTGGGCTTGACCTGCTATGTTTCAGGAAGGAGAGGCTGCTCAGATAAGGGTCTGGTATGGATTTTTTTTGGGGGGGGGGAACCCTCACATAATTTTTTTTTGCCATGAAGTCCCCCAAAAAATATATACCAGACCCAAAGGGACTTAAAAAAAGTTTTTGTTTTTTTAATGTCGGCTTTATTTTTGGAATCCCCCACTTACAGCAGGGATGACTTATGGTCGTTAGGATGCCGGAGGATGCCAGCTCCTAACAACCAATGCATAAACAGCTGCAAAAATGGACGGATGTAAATGGATGATCATCCTCTTACAGCATATCTGTTTGCTTATACAAATGAATTTGTTTTGTACAGAGGATGCAGCGCTAACCAGACATAAAAATCATGTACAAAAATATACAATAAATAAAGTTGATAGCATAGAATCCCCACACTTGCTTCCTGCAAACTATTGCCCCACAAACTATAGAGAAGTCTAAACAGCATAGTTGAAATCTGTGGCAAAATGAAACCGCAAAACTCCAGCTAAATCCCAGGTGCCATTTATCAGTGCAAGCCGCTGTAATAAAGAGGTCCCATAAGCTTATGTCAAAGAGCTCCAGATTTCCAGCGATAATGGCCAGAACCCACAATAATACCTCAGGGGGATGCAAATAACGAGACCATAGTATAATAGACCATAAATAGGCCAAAGTATGACGAAACGCTTATGGCGGGGCTGCAATGCATGACGCAAGCACGCCCTATGCCACGGCCATCTTGGAAAATGTGTTTGTTGTGCCTTTTATGAAGATACTATATGTGAATGTTATTCCTTTTAGTAAATAGTGGTTTTAAATATTACAAGACGTATTACGCTTTGGTCTTATTATTTGCATCCCCTGAGGTATTATTGTGGGTTCCACCCCCCTGTGATGTCAGCAGTCCAGCATGAACCGGTCGATGACATCACAGGGAGTAGTGTTACCAGGTGATGTCGCCAGGTGGCCCCGTCCCCTACCTATTTAAAAACTTTAAGACGGAGGACCAGGCAGTCAGCAGTTAGCCTTTGTCGCAGGTGTAGCTTTTTTTTTTTCCGGGTGCGGTGGGCGGCGTGAGTGACAGTGGAGCTACATCAGGGAACATTTTTTTTTTATTTTTAATAAAGGAATTGTCAAAAACCGTGTGTGTGTTTTCATTTCTTTTTGACGCTTTTTTTGGTGAATAAGTAGGCGTGCAATGTACCTCAAACTCCTTCAGATGCGGGGCAGGATCCAGGGGCTCCCTTGTTAAAGGGGGCTTCCAGATTCTGATAAGCCCCCTGCCCGCAGATGGTGGTTGTGGAGAAGAAGCCCTTGTCCCTATCAGTATTGGTATGGTTCAGGAGGGGGGGCGCTCGCTCATCCCCTCCCCTCCCCTCCCTTTCCTGAGCTGCCGGGCTGCATGCTCGGATAAGGGTCTGGTTTGGATTGTGAAGGGAACCCCACGCCATATTATAAAAAAGTTTGGCGTGGGATTCCCCTCCATAATTATACCAGACCTAAAGAGCCTGATATGGATTTGGGGGAGGAACCCATGCCATTTTTTTGTTGGCAATTCTTTTTTTTTACATGCCGTTGTCAGTGGGGAACCCACTAACAGCTGATGACTAATCGGTTGTTAAGGACGCAGAGGCCTACTTCCCGTCCCCTCCTTAGTAACCAGCTATACACAGTGTGTTAAAGAGAATTAAACGCAAAAAGCATCAAAATATGCATCAAAAACGCAACACTTGAGTTTTTGGTGTAGCTCCATTGACTGTAATGCGTTTCTGCAAAACACATAAAAAAAATGCATAGGTGTTAACGTAGGGCTAGTGAACTTTTGCTACAGTGCAGTGGGAGAAAAGAGCTGGTGTAACCCCAATAAAAGGCACTAGCTCAGTGTGTGTCCTGGGCCTAAGTACAGAAGGAGCTTACATCTGAAAGTCCACCAGGGTACTGGTCACATCCACCAAAAAGGCCTTATGTTAGATACTAAACATTTAATTCAACGAGTTCTCTCTTTTTGTATCCAGTGTTAGAAGTGTTAAAACGCTTTTCAAGATTAATTACATCTAAACCTGACATTTAGCTTCCTAAAGCACTGTATATCATTTACATTTGTTGATATTTTTTTCCCCTTAATGCCCCTGATCTCTTCCAGGTGCTTTGAGCCACTTCCTGTCTATATGCATTCACTCCAACATTGGCTGCACATGATTGCCAAAGGAAGTAAGATTGCCATTGAAAACAATTTGCCTGAAAATTGTGTGTTGGCACAGCTACTTTTAGCCTTCACCTGTTGTGCATGCGATAGGGAACAGTGGAACACAACTGGGAGAATAGAAGCCTCTAACTGTCTACATGCTGTCCTGTGATGGCTCAGGGCAAGTTGCCTGATGGTGACAACAGTGGATCATACCTGTGTAATGTGTCGGCACAGCTCCTTGTAGTTCCCATTGAAAGCCTGTGTGGTTGGGTGACAACACAGGAGTACAAGTGGGAGACAGTTACAGAGTGTTGACATACTATAGCAGGAAGTGTAGTATTTTTATGAAAGCTACAGATTTGAAAAGACTGTACACAGCCTAAAATTATGTACCACCCTCACAGATAGGCTGCTAGTGAGCATTAGGCACATTTAGCTTTGGCTCTGCTGTAATCAGTGGAGCAGAGTGTAATTCCTTTAGGCTGCTCTGAGCTCTACAGGCTGAAAGTTTGCTTGCTTTCCCCTTTTTTCTGGAGTGTTCCAGAATACAGTGGGTGGAAGAGTCAAATAAGCAGCCTAAATATTTATAAAGCTCCAGCCAATCCATGGGGAGGTGTGCCCAGATTGTGGTTGGAGAATGCATAAATAGTTTTGGATTCCAGAGAGCAGTGTTCTTCCCCAGTAGAAGAGGTTCCCAGCCAGAAGGGCTGCCAACCCTTCCTAGCCATCCTACTAAAGGTTTTGTCTCATCAAGGTCCCAGCTGTGCTTAGCTGGGGGGCCTGCCCAGCTATAAGTCCTTTGGGAGCCAAAAGAAGGGTGCCACTGAGGATCTTATCCGGGAGCTCTACAGAGGAATCTGCCTGCCTGAGAGTGAGGGAGACAACCAAGCCCTGGGGACACTGTGAGTACAGACCTAAGGGAGAAAGGGTCTCAGTGACTGTTGCTGTTGTTAACCCCTGCCATACTCAGTTTAAGGCTTGCCTGGCCTAGGACATTGCTAATGGTGTGTCAGTGCTGCCCACTTCATGTCTTAACACTTGGAAGACTGTGTTAAGAAGTTACATCTAGGGCAATAGTGTCCTCACATTCCTGTTTAGTGTTTGGAGTATCCCACTGCTCCCTAAACCCCGTCCTAGTTGATCCAGTGCTGTATCTTGGCCTAGGCCAACAAGGCCCAGGCCTAGGGCGGAACATTGCAGGGGGGGCAGCAAAAAGCTGCACCCTGCATGAAAAAAAAACAGCCTCCTCCCGACACGAAAAGGGTCCCCGCCGGCTTGCGCTACACTTTTTGTATAGTGCCAGTCTTATGTGGTGAATTGGGCCAGAGGGCAGGGTCCAGGAGGCAAATCAGTCTGGTACCCCCATAAAGCGGTCACACTGCTACCTACCAGTATGATAATACCGGCCGGTCAGGACATTTGGACAGAGCGCAGGCCACCGACCACACTTAATACAACTGGCCCGATGGCCGCCAATGCTAATAAGTGTGGCACTGCAGGCAAAGGCTCCGCCTACTCTCCTCTGCCCCCAGGCACTGATGGGCACTCATATGCTGCACTGATGGGCGCTAATAGGCTGTACTGATGGGCACTAATATACTGCTCTGATGGCCACTAATGAGGCGGCAATGGTGGGTACTGATAAACTGTACTGATGGGCACTAATGAGGCTGCACTGTTAAGACAGCACTGATATGCTGCACTGATGAGGCCGCACTGATGGGCACTGATGAGGCTGAACTTATGGGAACCGATGAGGTTGAACTGATAGACTGTGGTTGTGGTCTGTGGTTTACAGATGACAGAGCAGGTCATAAACAGAAAGGGGTGTGGCCTTTACAGGAAGGGGTGGGTCATATTTAAATTAGGGGGTGCACAAGTTTAGTCAGGCCTAGGGCAGCACAAAACCTAAATACGCCACTGAGTTGATCTGCAATAAACTTTTGAAAAGTCCCCTTTGCTGTTTGCCTGGCTGTTGCATTAGTGGGAAGAGAACCTGGTACAAATCAGCGACCCTTTCGGGGGTTAGCACTACAATTATATTACCAAGTTAAAGTTTACATCACTTTATATTGACAATACGTTTTTTATCTGCCCTAAAGCACAACTCTTTACTCTAGGGTTGCTTAAAGCACTTTTACTTACCTGATCCTTTACTCTCCTGGCAGACGGCACTCTCCCCATACCTGGCAATAAACTACCCCTTTGCGCCATCATGCCTGATGCAGAGTTATGGACTCTTGATGATGTTAGGACCTTAGACTGCTGAAGCATGGGAGAGATAGATGCTGCAAGAGTGGGTCTCCCAGCGCAGAGGATCAAATAAGTAAATATTCACTTCAATGCTTCCTAGATCTAAACAAGCAGGTAACTCATGTAGTGCAGGCAGAACCTCACTGCAACTGAAAATTGCCTGTTTCCTCAGGTTGGGCTTTAAGCTTTTTTGAGCAAGATGGCTGTCCTCAAAGACTATGGGAATAAGCCAGGCAACTTTCTTGTTGACATGTTAAGGCTAAAGTTTTAATACTGTTAATTTGGCATCTTCCAATAAACTCAGAAGTTGAAGTTTATGCCACTACTTTGGATCAACCTGTTTATTTAAAAATTCTAATTCAGATAATATGTATATACTGTGTATATATATATATATATATATATATATATATATATATATATATATATATATATATATATTATAATAATATCATACATTTTTTGATAATATTTCAATACTTATTGAAAACACACTGCAGTTTTCCTTTGAAGTGGATCCTACTACTTTCATGTTGCAAATGGGAAATGTGTATTTTTAAATTTATTTTAGCCTTTGTAGGAAAATTTTGCTCAAGCCGCTATCTGTGACTGGCTGGGGTAAGGTGCACTGCACAGCTATCTCTGATGTCCTGTTATCTGTGCTTTGCTGCCTGTTTAAATAGTTTGTTTAGGGAGGGCATCCAAAGAACGTTAGGTTATAATCTGATGAACTCCTGGCCACTTTTTTCGCTCAAAGCACTGCGGATGCAGCATTGACCTTCAATCGAGGTGGAGGTCCAATCATAAAACAAATAAAAGACTTTTTATCTGCTAAAATAAGGAATCAGCAGGATTGCATACAGTGGTGTCATGACATTGTTCTAAGTTTTCTAAGGCCAACACATTTTGTATGAAATGTATTTAAAGAGAACTTGTCCTCCAGAAAATAAAAAATGTGTGTCTATGGGGTTTTAGATAAATATCATTCAAGGTGGGTTATTTTGGCAGTCTTGATTGTATAGGGCACAGCAGACCTAAGCCCATGCTGTCCAGTCACTGTTACAATAAGTAAAATCTATTGGCTGAATAGGGCATTTCTTCATTGATGTCCTAAAGTTCCCAGGTAAGCGAGCCATAAACATCAGGAAATTATCAGCCCTATAAAGAAACACCACTGTCAGATGAAGGGATATTAGAAATCACAACACATATGCTAAACACTGTTCTAACACTGGCTTATTGCTATAAACCAGTGGTCTTCAAACTGCAGCCCTGGGGCAGGGTCCAGTCCTTTGTTTGCCTTTACCCAGCCTATGAGGCATTATTCTTGACACTGACACCAACAATGGGGCACTACTCCTTCCACTGACACCAGCGATGAGGTATTATTCCTTCCACTGACTACGAAAATGGGGCACTATACCTCCCACTTACATCAAATATTTCTTCTCCTCATATCAAAGATCTGGCATTGTTTACACCCACTGGCCAGAGTCTGCCCCCCAATGTCTGAAGAACAGTAATTTGGCCCTTTCTTTAGATAGATTGGAGGCCCCTGATAATAGCAGGTTGGCAAGGTTTGCTAAGTTGTTGCATTGTTTTTTTCCCTAGATTTACGGTTGGCAGCACCCCATAGACATTATTTTATTTCCTGGCCAAACCAAAAACAGCCCAATCAGGAGGAAGTCAATTCAAGCCCATGGCAATGTACAGTTCTAAAATTAGGGAAGGCTGATTTTTACAGATATGGACCTAAAGTATTTATATGGAATATGAGACCTAAGAATGATCAAAGACAGACATGATAGTAATGCCGTAAGTGAAAGACATCCAAGTGTTGGGACCAACAAGGCAGTATTTTTGACTCTGCTTGCAATGCATTTACTGTGCAATAGTTCATCCTCTGTTTAATGTCACACAGAGATTTTCCAGTAAATTAGGAGATAGTTTTGTGCAAAACAAACAAGGGTTTCCAAGCTTTACTGTCCCCTAGAATGACCCTAAACTGCCTAATCCTCATCAAGGCACTGGGTTTTTGAAAGAGATGTAGAATTCTGCCAGTTGATGTCAGTTTTAATGTGGTGTTTATTGCCTCATATAGTACTGGCCTGTGGTCAGTGAAAAGAACATTACACCTTTTGGTATTATCCAATTTGAGATATTTAGGATGCAAGCATCTGAAAAATGAATGTCAAAGCCTAATATGGTGACCAGTCTGCATTATAGGTGATTACAGGTACTCTATCTACATATTTCCTCCTCCACTGATGACTGTAAGGTCTTGAAAGAGTGAGGATATTAAATATCATTATGGTGACCAGTGTCAGTACTAGAGCCTCTCCTACATCTCCAAGTCCCAAGTCCAAGTCCCAAGTCAGTGAGAAGTGGTTCATATAATTGTGCATTTGCTGAGTGCTGTATTTGGGTCCTGCAGCATATTCCCTGCTTCCCTTTTGCGAAAGTGGACTAAGACTTAAAGGGTTTGGAAACATGTCATACATACCTGCTCTGTGTAATGGTTTTGCACAGAGCAACCCCTATCCTCCTCTTCACAGAGTGTGGCTCAGCCCTGCCCCCCGCTCCCTCCTCACTGGCTGTGATTGACAGCAGCAGTAGCCAATGGCTCCCACTGCTGTGTCTTGGCCAATGAGGAGGCAGAGACCCACGAGAGCTTCTGCTATCGTGCACATCGCTGGATCAGGATCGGACTCAGGTGAGTGTATAAAGAAGGGAGGGGGGGGGGAAGCTGCACACTGAAGGTTTTTTACCTTTAATTACATTTTACATTTTCCACAGTATTGAGAACATATTATTGTAAATTGTGTCTACCTTTTGTCTCCAATTCCTCCTGAAAAACAGCAGTGCCCTTTCTGGTATGTAAGTGTACCTAGAAACCCATGTGCTTACAGCCTTAGATTTCTTTAAAAAAAAAAAAATAATGGGCATAAAATAAAAATGGGTGGCTGCACCGCAGTTTTTTCAGCCAAACTGAACTGTTAAATAACAGCCGGATGGGGCTGTTCACATGCCACAGCCGCAATGCTTTAACTTTTAACTCAGGGTGCAGCGTTTGACAGGTTGTACCATATGTTAAACTCACCCATTAAGTTAATGGGATTGAGCCACCCTCACATACAATGCATATAATTGTGGTACAGTAGTGCACCATTATAGAGTTGAATCAGAATGTGAGGAAGCATTATGCCCTCTAAAAAGCAATTTGAACATGGATTGCTCTTAGGAGGGCACTGCATGTCTGCAAGAGCCATTAGAGATGTATATCTGCTGTGTCAAATGCACTGTTGTCTATGACTGATGAGCTCTCAAGAAATATGGAAAATATGGGGTTCGATTTGGTAATGTCATTACTGTTCTGCTGTTTACTGTTCTCCTTACTGGAGAGGAAGCTGTACCTGTTAACCTGCCATGTATGAATCTTTTGGATCTGTACTTCCTTTACCTTTCCCTACTGCTTCCTAAATATTCCCCTACTACTCAAACCCTCAGGCATCACTGGGGCAGTTCTGACATGAGGAAGTAAAGACCTACTCCTCTTCCAAGATGGCTGTCCCCAAGAGGCGCAGTGCAGAGCAAGGCATGGTAAGTCAATAATGAAAAGTAAGGAAAAATGCTAAGTCAGTGATGGAGAGTAAGGAAAAGATCAGCTGCATGTGATGCTGGTGACTAGCCTTTCCTGCTTGTCTTTTTAGGCTCAGCTTCCACAATTCAGGTCCTTTTTAAGATTAATTAGAGTTTAGTCAAATGTGTCTGCCTGTTACAAGAGTATACTTCTAAACTGCAAAGTTTAATTTGTAAAAGTGGCCATAGTTGGGTTGACATTTTCACACAATGTAAGTCTTGTTGGGTTAGTTATCTGACAATCTCACAATAAGCTCCTCTAGAAGCAACAAAGGAACCACAAAATTGGAAAACAGTTATGAAATAAGAAGGAGAGCAACACTCCTGGAAGTGTTCAATTCCCTGTGGACTTCACATGAAGATTTCTTTGGAGTCTCCAGTGGGCAATAGGGGAGGTAAGTTTATACTCTCTCATATTACAGACCTTCCGAGCAAACTGTAGCTTGAAATATGTTGAGGCAGTCCCCACCACTGTATGTTCAATTAGTTGTAGCACATCCCATTGAGGGTTGCAGATGAACTGGGATCCCTCACCCTGCATACAGGCACACCTAAATTTCACAGGCACTCCAGATTCAGGGAACAGTCTAGTGCTTTGTTTGTTTTATTGAGGGATTAGAACTTGGATAGGGATTGGGAAATTACTGGGTGCCCACTTGAAAACAACTTCAGGGACAACTCTTCCTATATACAGTCTATTTACACTCCTCTGCTTCTTTTCTTCCAACACTCGCTTTCTTGCAGAACTCCACCTGACACACTGATAGAGAATCTGACACAGCACTTAGTCAGATTTAGAGCAAAAGCCTGTTATAGGCAGGAACCCGAGGCCTCCTTTAGGTATGTAGCAAAAAGTCAGTGTCCAGCTTACATCCCTGTGGCTACTGATCCCAGCACCACCTCTTCAGGCATTGCCAACCTGCCTGGCGGCAGCTGCCCCTTTCACTAGTGCTCCTGGCTAACTTCTTCACAGTCCTCCAGACTGACACTCTCTCCACAGTCCTCCCAGACTGAACACTCAGCAGCCCTCCCGGCTGACTACCCAGGATATCTCCCAGACATACTGCCATGCTCCCGCTGTTCTCTCTTTGCTCCCATGTCTCCAGGAAGGGGTTCCTCTGTGTTGTGGGGGATCCTTCCAGCACCCAAGCCCAGAACCAAGATCACCCCCCCCCCCCACCAGACTAGGGGGTGCCCTGCAAGGGCCTCTGACAGCCTCCTCGGCACTCCATCTCTATCTTCCACTCGACTGCCCTGGTTGGCATGACTCATGCTTGTTAATAAGGTAAACAGGCCCCCTTCCAGCCCCTTTCTGCTGAGGATTTGTCAAGGTCCTCATAAAGATGCTAAGCAGCTCCTCCTGGCTTTCAACCACTACATCTGCTTCTCCAAGGTCCCAGAAACAGGGGGAGGCCCCAGAAGAGCTACCAGCTGAATCACCCAGCCTCCGAGTCACTCAACCCTGACCCAGATTCAACCCAGGCCTTGCTCTCAGCCAAATAAAAATTGCCTACATTACAACTAACTATATACAACTAGCACACTGGCTAGAGGGAGCTACATATAAAAACAGTCATTCGCAACATTGGATGGCAAAAATAGGAGACCCTGCGTCTCTTATGCATGTATCCTAAATACTGCTGTATGTGGCTTCTTGAATAAATCTGACATTTCCTTCCCTGAATTTGTGGACTCCTATATGCTTCAATTTAAAGGTTGCCCTACCACCCACCAAAGAAAGGAAGCCTGTATAAACTCCAAGTTCTGACTTTGAACTTATACAGGGCTGAGGAGCCTGAGCAGCCAATAGCTAGCACCAGCACTGTCAATTAGAAGGATAGGAAGTCAACCACATGATTTCCAATTCTTGTAAGTACTGGGCATTTTTATTTGCTCTCAGCAGCGAATGGCATAATGGAGTAGCAAAGGTAGACAAGTGTGTGCTGCTGGTTGGTCCCACCATGAATGTATATCTAAAACATTTTATAAGGTTTAAATAGAGTAAGGAATAGATAAAACACCTAACAGGTTTTTATTTTTTTTTTGCTATTGGTATCCCATTGGGGAGATTTTTCCTGCATGTCCCGTCTCAAGACAATGAGAAATAAGAGAGATCTCTCCAAAGTAGGGGGGACCTCTTATGGACATTTATCACTGGAACTCTCGTCCCCTTTGGAATATATTCCCTCAATACCATTAAAGTGACAACTCAAAATGTAAGATTTTTCCTTTCACTTTTCCTCTCACTTTCAATCCCCAGTGGCTGTAGTCACCATGATAACGAAGATTAATTTTCTCAATAGGGACAGCTAATAATAAAAACCTGATGGAGGTTTCTACCCTTCTCTCATTTATCTAAAATAAAAAAAAATGGCTATAGATTGACTGTATCCTCTTGCTGACCATGAAATGCATATACGCAGTGGCAAGAATAGTGGGTTTTAATGCCAAGCCACTGCATGTATGCGTCTATGGAAGCCTGAGGTTTTGTGTTAAGAGCATTGCCACAGTGCATTCCCAAAAGACTGACCAAACTGTCATGGATAGATCTGGGTCATAACTTCTGATTTGAAGCTGGTGGGACAGGCTCCTGATCGTTTGGCGATTATGAGAGTCAACCAAAGCAGTCCCATGATAGAGAAGCCTTGCCACCTCACAGGCATTAGAACTCATTTAAAGGGCCGCTGAGAGGTGGTGTAAAGAGCCTAAAGTGAATGTGTGCTTTTCCTGGCATAAGCAAAGAGCAGATTGGCTTTAAGGCGGACTATATGCACAGCCAACTGTTTAGGTTATGAATCTGCAATATTCCAGCAAAGTTAGGTTGTGCAACTGAATTCCTCCCCATTGGTGCCAGAGCTTCGCCTGCAACAACAGATCAGTCAAGGCTGACTAGATTTGCCAAGCATTTTGCGGGAATGTCACTTTCTAGTATGGTATGTACACTGTGAAAGGGACTTGCTGGATAACTATGTCTCAAAATGTCAAGCATACATAATGTAAAGTCAGGGATTGTACATGACAGATCAAATATGTTAATGCCATTGAACAGGATGTGATGGTAGCTGACAGATAAAAAGCGCCCAGGGTGAGAATGCCGAGTTTTGCCATCCTCCCCACTGTTAACACATGATGGGCTTACTGCCCTATGCCTGTTCTCCTCCCCCCTCTCCCCTCCTTACTCATGGTTGTCATGGCATATGCACTGTGCATTCATTGCCAATCACTTAAGTTGACCACCATACATGATCCACAACACAGTAAGCACACAAAGCTGAACGACAAAAACTGAACAGATTCCCCCATCCACACCTTTGAAGTAGATGGAGAATCCACCCACGATGTGCTATTGTATTTTGAATGTTGGGAGACTCCCTCACTGTCATAACTCACAGGTCAGTGATTGGCTGTGGCAGCTGATTGAGTGGCTATTATCTGACAGGGTGGTTGAACATAAGTGGCTCTGCTAACCAAGTACAAAGGCTATGCACTGTATTATAGATTGTTCCTTATGTTTGCTGTCGAACCTACTTGAGTTGATTGCAGCCATATTAGTGTACTTGCAACAAGGACAATAGAGTACTGTCCATGATACTTTTTTATTTGTACCAACATCCAAATTTTCAGGACAAGCTTTCGGGGTATGTCCCCTTCTTCATGGTCCAAGCAGTATTAATATACACATGTTTTAGCAAAATGTCAAGTAGTAAACTCTCTGAGAACTGTTTAAAAAGTTTAATTACCATTGCATGTACGTTTGTTTGTGTTTTAATTGTTCCTTTTTTTTTTTTTTTTTGCACTTTATTCTCAGAGATTGTCCTACTTAAAAGAGAAGTACAGCCAAAGCTTGTTTGGCTGTACTTTTTCTGTGGATCACAGGAGTGGAGTTTGTTCTGCACTCCTGTGACCCATTTTCAGCTGACAGCGGGCTGAAGTCTGCTGTCAGCTGACGTCACAGAGCTGGTCCAGGCTCGGGCAAGATCACGACAATGAAGTGGGGATCTGCCCACATGCCTAAACTGGCACCCGGCTCAGCCTCTCAGTGAGCCGCTGAGAACCTGAGCTGGCTGCTCCCACCCCCTCCACAGCCCTGCACTACAGTGAGCACGTGCTGGCAGAGCAGGGAGCTGCTGACTGACAGAGCAGAGACTGACAGTCAGCAGCTCTCTGCTCAGGGAACTCTGAGAACTGAGCGATTGGCGGTATTTTCTCCCTCGGTTCTCAGTCTTAGAGCCGGCAGGACCAATGCTGCATCCACCTATGTAAGTATGATTCTGATATAAAATAAAAAAAAGTAAATACTTCTCTTAACAATCTCTTAACAATCTGCTAAAACTTTGTGTTTTAGTACCGCTTAGACCTTGAAAAAGGGAACACAACCCAAAAACGTATTTCGGAAAATTTGGATGTTAGAACAAATTAAAAAAGTATAACGGACAGTACTCACTTGTTCATAATAAACCTAAAAACGTTCTGAACAAAAGCTCCCAATTTGCAAGATTTGCCGAAAACTCATGGTAGAAGCGAATCCAAACTTTATTACTACTAGGCACTGGCATAAAGAAGTTCACTGCTATTTTTCAGAACGAATTGAAGACAAAAGGCAACATTTTCAGGGCCCTGCTTAGGCACAACTAATATATATATATATATATATATATATATATATATATATATATATATATATTTTTTTTTTTTTTTTTTTCATTATAATATAGCAAGTCTTCGCTTTCTGTGTTCAGTTCCACTTTAACTAAAATAATGTAATGTTATAATAACCAATCAAAGAACATTGAAAACTACATTGATGCCTCTGGTATCAATAACATTACATTATTTACATTATTTTATTGATGCCTCTGGTATTAATCTGAACAAAATGGATTCTGATTGGATGCTTTGATTGTTACACTCTGTGCTTTTCTACTTTCACAATTGAATGACTTACACAGATGTTTTTTTTTTTTTTTTTTTTTAACCAATCCAGGTAGTTTTAGAACATTTCTTAAAATTTATTAAATCTCAAATAAATATAATTTGGTAAGCTGGCATAAAATCTGGAAATGTTACAAGGTAGGCAAACCCAGGCTGATGGAAAAAAAAAAAAAACAATATATAATAGAAAATACACCTGAAAAATATGCTTGCCTAGGATTCTAAACCTAGAGAATCAATACATTAGACATCGCTTTTTTTTTTTTTAAATGTATTCACGTAAAGAGCTTGATAAACTAAAGAAGTGACCTCCTGATATATGGGTTAGAAAAAATGTCACTATTTGACCAGCGGTGGGTCACTCCAACGGACTGCTAGACCAAGTCTGTTAATCAATATTTTAATGTGACTTATCAGAGAAAACAGAGCTTGTTTACTTAAAAGTTCACTTTTGCATAAAGGCAGAGAGTGCATTTCCTGTAAAGCTACAGTCAGGAACTGGACCCAAAATAGCAGCAAGGCCATGTCATGATCTGCCAGAATTGAGTTTTTATATAAATCATATTCGCAACACATACTTTTTAAGGTAAGATCCTTTCCTCTTTTTTAAGCCTAATAATATATTTTATAAATGTAGATAGGTTGAAGATAAATATAGATATTTTTAAGTAAATAATAATAATATGCTATATATTTTTTGTATATATATATTTTGCCATAAAGAATTGCAAATATAAATAAAACACTATAAAAATGAAACAATTTTGCTCAATATATTTTCATTGGAATATATATATATATATATATATATATATATATATATATATATATATATATATATATCATAAATGTAGATAGGTTGAAGATAAACAGAGATATTTTTAAATAAGATATTTAGTATAGATATTTTAAGTAAGTGTATATATATATATATATACCACAAATTGTAGCTTTTGTATTTAAAACGTCTAGGTTTTAACTGATAAATTACTTCACTATTAAATTTGAAAATAGTATAACTTGAAAAAACTAAAGCATAACCAAGTTATATATTTAGCTGGTAAAACAATTAAATAATTATTCTTTAAAATGTACAAAAACAATTTATACTGCAGCATAAAAAAAGCTGTCCAGCTTTGCTACTCATAAAAAAAAAAATACTTGTCAGGTAAATTGGTGGATAGATATGTTTTCTAGTTAAAGCTGAACTCTAAAAGGCTCAAACTTTAATTTTGTTAAACACATTTAACAAAAAGAAAATGAAAACCGCAACCTTTCTCCCAGCTAATGGTTGCAATAGCTTTTTGCTATTTTTGTGATCAGCTTGGGATGACGTTTTATGCAAATTTGACATTTAAACAGCAAGTGCCGAATTATTCTTTCTTTACCCAAGGGTCATAGTAAAAATTAAGCACTGTATTCTTCCAAAGACCTAACAAGATGAACTCATATTCTAGCCTCCCAAATGGAATACCGTAATGCTTTGTAGGTCTATCAGAAAAGGACTGGCAGCTTTTACAGTTACTAAATAATGGTGCATTAAAAATTCTAACACTGCTAAACTGGAGAATTCAGTGTTCTATTTGTTTGATGTCTGGCAAATCACTAAATGAACTACTGCAGGTACCACACATGTGAATGATCTACTGAAACAACATTTTTTAATGCATTTCTCCCATTCCACAGATCCCTGAAACCATATGTTCCCATCAAGAGACTCCAAAACTGGACACAAGTTAGGCCTATTAAATGCATCTCAAACCTTAGCCATGGGGTTTGATTTACTCAGAATCTGGTGCAGCTGTGTATGGTAGCCAATCAGCTTCTTATTTCAGCTTGTTTAATTAAACGTTGACAAAAAAAATGGAAGCTGATTGGTTTCTTTGCAGGGCTGCAGCAGATTTTTCACTCTACAGTTTTAGTAAATCAACTCCATTTCTACAACTAAACACATTAAAATCGTAATGTGTTGACCAAGAATGAGCAAAGTGGTTTCAGTGAAAATAGTTTTTATACTATAATTACCAATTACACTGCCAGCAAAATGTTGATGGAGCAGGAGCTCACTGAGCTCCTTGGGTGTAATTGGCTTTAAAAAATCTGTTTTTCCTGAAAGACTCCATGGTAGCCTAAGTTTGAGTAGCCCCGCCCTCACTCCTACCACATAGGACCCCACTCCCAGAAATGTTCAGACTGAGGCAGAGGCCACATTTGTTTTTTGTCCTCCTCACTCATAGAACCATTTCGCAATTAAGATTCCTAAATTTTGGAAGACGTGGCAACCTGGTCTCATGGTCTCATGCACGGCCACATCATTTGAACCCGCCCGATCTTGGAGGCTAAGCAAGGTTAGGCCTGGTTAGTACTTGGATGGGGGACTTCCTGTGAATACCATGTGCTGTTGGCTTAGCAGAACGGAGATCATCTAGATTTATCGCTGGATGCGTCATTCAAGCTGATCAATAGGCTTATAGAGTCTAGGGCTTGATTCCTATAGAAACAGTGACAACACATTTAACCAGTGTGTAGGCTTTGTGGGCTCCATGTTAAAGAGTGCCAGGAATTTATGTAGGGGGATAAAATATCTTCCATTAAGGTTGTTCTGGCTCATTGTGGTGTAGCTAGCTTTCTTATACTGTTAGTATGTATCCATAAGGTTTCTGTTGGCTAAGTGCTATGATGGAAACCTAAATATTTCAGCATCCCATTCTTGTTTTTTGGGCTAGTTAATTCCCAAACGTATGCGGCCATGGAGCCTTTCAGGAAAACTGAAAATTTCCTATCAAATACACACCGTAATTCTTCTTTCCATGGCAGCAGGAGTTCCCTCACAGTGTCATGAGTAGGCTAGTTATGAAATACGCTGCAGCTACATACATGGGTATGCTCCCCCAAATTTTTTGCCTGTTTATTATGTATTCGGTCTGACCAGACTATCGAGGTTGAGCAACCCTCCCCACCCCCCCACACACACCTGTACTCAATCAGTGTCTACCATCAAGTGGATATAGGAGGAGTCCCCTGTAGTGCATTTGCACATCTTTCCCAGCAAGGAGTTAGGAGTTAGGAGTTAGGGAGTCTCCAAGGGTTAGAAAGGCTTGATTCATCTCTTTTTCATGGATAGTGTAGGACCCACTGATAATGGGGTACTTTGACACAGTAGTGGGCTTGAGCACGATATGGCCATATGGTGGGACCAAATCCCCATTTTTATTTATGGATTGTCTTCAGATTTGGTAGTAATTTCTTTTGCATTTGCGCGCTATTCTTTTTTAATATAGTTATGAAATACGGCCTCTGGCTTAGTCCTAAAATTAATGAGAGTTGGGTCCTATGGGGTAGGAGCAAGGGCAGGGCTACCCAAAAGTATGCTGCCATGGAGCCCATCAGGAGAGGAAAATTACGGTAAGTATTTGATAGGAAATTTTCCATTTTTATTTATTGTTTAGAATGTGTGATATTTCGGCATATCTAAAATGGGTAATGTTATTTTCACTTAGTATTCATGTTATTATTGGTTTTCAATTTGTTGTGCATTTGATTATTTAGGCCAGCCTTTCTCAACCCTTTCAACACAGAGGAACCCTTGAAATACATTTCTGGTCTCAGGGAACCCCTGCTAAAAATTAAAAATCTACAACTCATGACACATTAGTGTGACAGTCAGTGGGAAGAATGCTCCTTACTCTTGTCATCATTGGGAAGAATTACCCCCTTACAGATCACTAAAAGGAACAATGGTGTCATTGGGAACTTATCTGAGAGGCAGAATTTGCCAATTTGCCCATTTCGGAAACCCCTAGCAACCTCAGGAGGAACCCTAGGGTTCCACGGAACCCTGGTTGAGAAACCCTGATTTAGGCCCTGATAATTAACGTTTTATTCACATTTATTTCTCTTTGAAAAAATTTAAAATAATGAGGCTAACTTGATTTTTTGTTACAAGAAAATGTTAAGAATAGAAAGAAGCTTTGATAACCCTTAGCAGCCTTAAAAGGATTCTCTTAAAAGTCACCAAAAAGTATTGACCCCAATGGATTTTTACCAATGTTGCAAAATTTTGTTGAAATTTGCCAAATTTCTGGAAAATGGAAACTCTCTAATTTGCTTATCCCTAGTGGTAAATGAAATTGTCTCCTGTGCTGAAGTGATAATTAAAAAGGTATTGACAATGGGCTTGCTACTGACGTCCCCTATTACTTGCAATAGGATTGTTAGTTCAAGTTTAAAGAATTAATAAACCTAAAATAAATAAAATAATTTACAATACTGTTTTTACCTTGACCAGTACTAACAGTAACAGACTTAGGAGAACAACATTAAAAAAAAAATCTATTTGTTTTACATTTTTTACAAAGTTGTTGACTTTCTTGGCTCAATATATCAATTGTAAAAAGGTCTCTAATTTTTAAGACTTAGCAGTAGATGTGATATTGTAGGCCTTGCTATCAGTGCCATAATTTCTCCCTTTTGTGTTTTTGGAATAATGTAAAGACAGGCTATCACCCCTGGGATGCTAACCACCAAAATGAATATTTGTGCAGAGGTGACCCATGGTGATATACTACTGGTGTGGGGAATGCAAAAGAAGAAGCTTGTTGTTTGAAAACAGTGACTTTTTTTGCGCACTGAAATGATTAATAGGTGGCAAGCTACCAAGAATTTAGTCCCCTATAATCTAGATGAGGATTTGGCTGTATTTATCATGTTTAAACAAACAACTCCTGTACTCATTATACTTTACAGTGAGGTTAGTCTTCTTTCCATGTTTGTCCCGACACGGGGTATATTAAAAAAGAATAGCGCACACATGCAAAAGAAATGACTATCAAATATGAAGACAATCCATAAATGAAAATGGGGATTTGGTCCCACCATATGGCCATATCGTGCTCAAGCCCACCACTGCGTCAAAGTACCCCATTGTCAGTGGGTCCTACACTATCCATAAAAAGGATGAATCCAGCCAACACGGGGTATGCCTGCATGTAATCCTCTTTCAGCTGATGCTAAACCTTTCAACTAATTCTTGGGTTTCATTTATGCAACGATTGCAAACTGTGCAGAAATACAGAGTCACGGTGGGGAGAGATATGTTCCCTTTTTGTCCCATAATCAGATTCCTCAAATTTTGTGGTAGGGAATAGTAATTTGTACTTAATGTGTCATTTTTGCACAGTCCGCCTTTTTTATATTTTTGGAACACCAACCCTCTGTACGTTTTTGGTGTTCCGCAAGGTTAGGATACTTTCCCAAGAAACAAAATCATGTGTGCTGAATGCTGTGGCACCTGGTGTGCTGCCCTTTAGCTATTAGAACATTCCGTGTGACAAGGCAAGCATAGACATTTTTGCAAAACTGGAGGACAATCCTGCAGAAAGAAATAATTGACAAATTTGTAGGAGACATATGCAGGTAGAATTCCCAAAGACCAAATGTCTTGCTACTGAATTATTCATTGATGTTTAAGGATCCTTACATATTCTTCGGGATTCAATCTTGTTGTCTATGGCTCTTCAGGTGTTTCCTATATATTGCACTTTCTCCTTTGTCTGTGCCCTCCTCCTGACTTTCCTACTGCTGACTGTCTGTCTCCTGTCTTTCAGTCCCGTCTGTGTCTCTGACCTGCCCCGCCCCATTCCCACCTGTCTCACATTCCAGCAGTTCCTGGGGGGTATAAATGTAAGTGCATTGGTAGCAGCCAGTATGGGCATACCAAATTGGTTGGGTTCTGGTCTAGACACCACCTGCCTCAGTGCCTAAATTCAGGTTGCTTCCACCTTTGCGTGGTCTTCCCTGACAGCCATCAGACTGAGTTCCTGTTCTCTGGATTCCCTATGCCTAATTGTCAGTTTCTTCAAGCTGTGGTGTCATTATCCCAGTTTGGACCCTTGCATATTGCCAGTGTTTCAGACCTTCTTGGTAAGTCTTATCTAGGGCTATGTTTGCCATGGTAGCTTCTATTCTGTTAATTGTTATGCTTTTTCTGTGACCTGCATACTTTTTGCTTACTGCTGTGCTTGAGTATTGTTTCTTTGTGCTACACTACACTCTTCGACTAAGCTCTCAAACCCATTTTCTCCTTCATTCTATCCTTACCAAAGTGTGGACTGTGTGGTGTGTTAGTCGTGTGCTGCGATCAAGGCTTATCGCAGAAACGAGTTAGCCACTCCATCTGCTTACTCACTGGGATGTGATAATAAAGAATTGGACGTTTTTTGGAGTCGTCGGCTGTCCTTTTGCTTGACATTTTAGTCAGAGGCACATTGTGGTCAACTGATCCGTCTTTCCATAGAAAATTGGTGCTCTCTACCAAGTCTTACTTTCCACGGTATCAGGACAATATCCCCCCAGACATTATCCCCCGGGCAATATCCCCCCAGAAAACATCCCCCTGGACATAATCCCCCGGGACAACTTCCCCCTGGATAATATCCCCCCGGGACAACATCCCCCAGGACAATATCCCCCCGGAAAACATAGGGTTAGAGGGTTAGGGTTAGAGGGGGGATATTGTCTAGGGGGATATTGTCCATGGAGGATATTGTCCAGGGGGATGTTGTCCAGGGGGGATATTGTCCGGGGGGTTGTTGTCCAGGGGGGATATTGTCCGGGGGGGATGTTGTCCAGGGGGGATATTGTCCGGAGGGATGTTGTCCAGGGGGGATATTGTTCGGGGGGATATTGTCCGGGGGGATATTGTCCCAGAATCCTTTCCACAGTGTGTGTGTTTCCCTATTGTTTGTGAACGTGATGGGGAGTGACCATAATAGAATTACCTTATGAGTTAAAACACATTTATATGTGCTTTTCAAATTAATTTAACATGATCTTCTAATAATAATCTTAAATCTGTATTCTATAATGTCATTTTCTATGGGTTTATTGTGGAAACCAGAACATGATCAATGCTGTTTTAGGCTTTTAGCCTGATGGATTCGTATGGCTTGCTTGAATTTTTACATTATAACAGCTTTTCTTCCTCCAGAGGTTGCTAAGGGTTCCTTGAGCAACAAGCAATTTCTGTCTGTTGGATGAGCTGTCTGTAAGAGGGGGAGTCTTCCCAATGGCCACAAATGCAAGAAGCATTTCTTCCTACTTACCATCACACTAATGCACAATGAGCTATAGATATAATTATTAAAAGGGGTTTCTTGAGACCAGAAAGTTATTTCAAGGGTTCCTACATGTTCAAAAGGTAGACAAAGGCTGCATTATAGGTTTTTTATATATGACCCATGTTCCATATTATACAATGTATAAAAGCACTTTAGTTACAGTCATGTGGGATAATTACCTGCAATTTAGAAGTAGCGTCCTGTTAGGAGTTTTAAAGCTTCTAAGAGTTAACCACAATCACAAGATGCCAGCCACTAAATGGGGTCACAAGCCCACCAACAGACCTCAAAGGAATGACTATTATTGTTTTACCCTTAGTAGGTTTTCACCAGAGATTTCCACTAGTGGCTCTCTCTTCTGCCTCTTTATTATAACTGCATTATAACTGCACTTCTCAGCCAACCCAGGAGCCAACCCAATGGAGCCAGTGGTAGACAATAAAGCCTAATGGTGGGCGCATTATGCCTGTTTGTTTATCAAGCCACGTATCTCTTTGGTCAGCCTTAAAATGAACATGTATATCTTCATATTGTCCATCCCTTATGGTCAATAATGACAATGTTAATCCATGTTAATGTTAATGTTAATTAACATTAACAATGTTAATACAGCAGCAAACTACAATCTTATTAGAGTTTTTTTTATGTGCCATCATTTTATTTTCATTGTGGATAGGGTAAGGAAGCATTAAAACCCCTGTCAGTTTTTTTTTTTATCATTTGAGTCCAGTTGGGGAGAAGTCCTTTAGATACAACAAGAAGTAAGAAGAAATGATCCCTCTATTAGGGAAATGCCACCTTGGACAGAACAAATGATTCCCCTCTATTCCTATTCTGGTGACTACATACATTTTTGGATTTTCCTATCACTGCCAGTCCTGGTGACAAATACAGAGGATGAATATCTTTAGTAGGGAAAGAAACATCAATACAGATCTGATAGAGATTCTAACCCTTCCTTGTTCAATGCAAAAAAAAAAAGGCTTTGGGCAGGTATGGAGACTATTGGGTTGATTTATTAAAATCGGAGAGTGTAATGTTGTGCATGGTGGCCAATCAGCTTCTAACTTCAGCTTATTTTGTTATTGTCCTAAAAACATATAAATATACTCTAAATGCCTCAAAAACAGAGGCCGGGGCCCTTCCCTTCAAGTCTGGGGCTCTTCCCACTGATCCTGGGGCCCTTTACTCTCCTTGTGGGGTCCTTTACTCTTGTTGTGGGGCCCTTTACTCTCGTTGTGGGGTCCTTTACTCTCGTTGCGGGGCCCTTTATTACGGCCCCGCAGCGGGACCCTTTCACAAGTTTTGCAGTGGGCCCCCTTCCTGCCATCTTGGGGCCTCCCCACAGTGGTGGAATGCTAGGACCTGGTCGCAAGTGTGACCTTTGCGATCCTGGAAGTTCACTCACTGGTGTCAGTTATTTTTATTTTTGGTACTTTAATTGTATTATTTTTTTATCATTTTATTTCTTTTTTTTACAATTTCACTGACTATGACTCTGTTGTCCATTCAGAAAAGGAAGGAGCTGGTAAATTACATATTTAGCGACCCCCTTCCTGGTTCTCTATTGTGACATGTCCCCTGCAGCAGCCGGCAGGAGAGGGAAGGGAGCACAGTCGTGTGGGGGGGGGGGAGCACAGTGGGAGGGGCTAGGGGAGCACAAAGGGACCATGGGGCCCCCTGGAGCATGGGGCCCGGTTGCAATTGCAACCCCTGCAACCCCTGTAGTTACGCCCCTGCTCAAATACTTACCTAAAACAACATTTTCCTGGTGATTGACTCTAATATCTATATTTTCATCTATTGCTTACAATTACATTCACAAGCTAAACAGTTTCATGAGTATTTAAGAGCATTTTCTTCATAATAAACTTTTCCTGTAAATTCGACTTAAACATTTGAAGCATATTCTGCGAATGATTTGCATTTAAAGTAGAAAGTAAACCCTAAAGCACTCTGTATTATAACAGTATGACAGGGTGACAATGCAGAGCAGAGTTGGGGATGGGGCAGAGGGTTGTCACCCTATAACAGGAAATGCCTGCACAAAAGTCTGCATGGCAGGATCACTAGGTATTATTTGAATGAATGCTGCAGATTTAAAATGACTATTGCAATTACATTAAGCATTTAATGCATAACTTTGATTATGCTTTATTACACTTCATTACTACAATAGAAAATGGATGTGCCCTGATACCCTATTAGGCAAATATATTACATATTACATTATGTAATATATAAATATATTACATTTTATCCAGTCTGCAATTCTCCTTTAAACTCTTTCTTATGCCTGATGCATAGCGTTAGATAGAAAGACTCTTATTTTCTGTACATAGCGCTCTGTGTTTGCTCCTCTGCGGCAGAGCAGGGGGAGCAGAGCTGCCAATCACAGAGCTGCTGTTGATATTTTGCGCCTTCTGTCAGTACCAGCCTGTACCTGCTGGGATACCAGGCTTGTTGTGTCTTCATCAAAGCTAAAAACTTGTTTCTATTTCTGACATGCAGTTCAGCAGAAATACATCGCATGGGGTTTACCATTGTCATGGCATTTATTTTTCATGAGATCTTTGCCACAATTTTATTCGTCATGTGCGTTGGAGAGAATCTGTAATTTTTCATACCACAATTTAAGGTTTGGTTAACAATGACTAATAATATAAAAAAAATGTTTTTGGTTAAGTGTAATAGATATTTTAAATAATATAAATACATGAATATTATTATTATGTAATATTTATAATATATGTAATATATATAGATATAAACTGTATATATTACTGTGCAAAAGTTTTAGGCAGGTGTAAATATAATAGAAGTGTTAATATGTTAATAGTTTATTTTTATCAATTAATAAAATGGAAAGTAAGTGAACAGAAGAGGGATCCAAATCAAATCAATATTTGTTGTAAGCGACCTTTGCCTTCAAAACAGCATCAATTCTTCTAGGCTACGGATTCTTGAACTACGGCCCTCCAGCTGTTGCGGAACTACACATCCCATGAGGCATTGTAAAACTCTGACATTCACAGACATGGCTAGGCATGATGGGAATTGTAGTTCCTGAGCAACTGGAGTGCCGTAGTTTGAAGACCTAGAAGACAGCAGGTAGGTTGTTCCAGGCTCAGACTGGGACAAATAAAAGGCCCGGGCATTTTAGACTGAGCAGCCCATACCAGGCATGGACTGACAACTCATGGGGTACCCGGCAATAAGGGATCACAGGGCCTCCTGTGTCCTCGCCTAGACTCAAGTCACAGCTACACAAACCCCACCTATATATTACAGCCAAGCTGCACAGAGGAGGCATTTAAATATCAACTGCAGCAGTGCCAGGACAAGGTCATCAAGCGCCCAGGGCAAAGATGCCAAACTGCGCCCCCCCTTCCCTTAGGGTTAGGGTCAAGGTGCCCCCATCCCTGCAATAAACCATTGCGCCCAGGGCAGCTCCCCCTCCTGCCCACGCCTTGTCCCGGCCCTGAACTGCAGCATAGCCTGCTGGAAGTTCCCGGCTTTTTTTATGTAGAAGCTGCTGGGCACTTCCAGGTTTAACCATTTGACTGCTGGAAGATTTACCCCCTTCATGACCAGGACATTTTTGCGATACGGCACTGTGGTACTTTCACTGACAATTGCGCTTTCATGCAACGCTGTACCCAAGTAACATTTATGTCCTTATTTCCCACAAATAGAGCTTTCTTTTGGTGGTATTTGATCACCACCACTGGGATATCTTTTTTTTTGGGGCTATAAAGAAAGACTGAGAATTTTGAAAAAAAAGAATAATAATGATATTTCTTACTTTCTGCTATAAAACATATCCAATAAAAAAATTAAATGTTTTGATAAATTTAGGCCAATATGTATTCTGCTGCATATTTTTGGTAAAAAAAAATCCCAATAGGCGTATATTGATTAGTTTGCGCAAAAGTTATAGCATCTACAAACTATGGGAGATATACTAGAATTTGTATTCATTTATTTTTACTAGTAATGGTGGCGATCAGCAACTTAGAGCTGGACTGCGATATTGTGGCGCACATTTGAACACTAACTGACACTTTTGACAGTTTGTGAGAACCAGTGACACCAATACAGTGATCAATGCTAAAAATATACACTGTCACTGTACTAATGACACTGGCTGGGAAGGGGTGAAACATCTAGGGCGAGCAAAAAAATGTGTGCTGTGGGGGGTGCTTTTACTTGGGGAAGAGATGGGTTTTATTCCTGCTTTGCAGGGAAAGAAAAGCTATTACTTCCCCACTGACAAGACAGGGCTCCGCCTTATTTACAAAGGCAGGGCTCTGTCCTGTGTAAATTCATGATAATCGCCAGTAATCCATTGGCTGACACCTGGTGATCGACATCTGCTGTGTTTAATCACAGCCAGGTCGCTGGGTGAATGTGCTCCCTGCCCGAAAGTGTCGTACAAGACTAGAGAGAGGGGGGTCAGAGAGAGAGAGAGAGGGGGTGAGAGAGAAAGCGGGTGAGAGGGGGGTGAGAGAGAAATGGGGTGAGAGGGGGTGAGAGAAAGAGGGGGTAATAGAGAGTGGGAGGCTGAGAGTGAGGGGGTTGAGAGATGCAGAGAGGGGGTGAGAGAGAGGGGGGATGGGAGGCAGGTGAGAGAGAGAGAGAGAGAGAGAGAGAGGGTTTGAGAGAGATAGAGAGAGAGAGGGGGGGTAGAAAGAGGGGGAGGTGAGAGAAATAGGATGGGTTGATCAGTATGTCTGCTATTCACAATTATGCAACAGTGGCTGGGGCTGATTGGGGCTCGCTCGGCAATGCCTCGCCCCCCAGGAGTTGGAAGAAAATGACATAAGGGAGAGGAGTGAAGGCATGGTTTCAACATCAGATCGGATTTTGGACATGCAGCCCAGCAACCCCCCTGGGCTAATGCCCGGTATGCCCTATGGCCAGTCCAGGCCTGGGTTGTTCCATACATCTTGGGGAACTAACCCCAAATCTTCTGTGGATGTAGGTTGCCTCAGATTCTTCTGCCTCTTCTACCCCAAGATGTTGAGATCAGGGCTCTGTGAGGGCCAAACTATCACAAACCTCCACCATGCTTCACTGTTGCCTGCGGACACTCATTATTATACCGCTCTCCAGCCCTTCTGTGAAAAAACTGCCCCCTGCTACAGCCAAATATTTCAAATTTGACTCATCAGTCCAGAGTACCTGCTGCCATTTTTCTGCACCCCAGTTCCTATGTTTTCATGCATAGTTGCGTCGCTTAGCCTTGTTTCCACATTGGAGGTATGCTTTTATGGCCACGGTTCTTCCATGAAGACCAGTTCTGGTCAGATTTCACCAGACAGTAGATGGGTGTACCTAGGTCCCACTGGTTCCCAGCAGTTCTGTGCTGATGGCACTGCTGGACATCTTCTGATGTCAATGGGAAGTAAACATGATGTGTCTTTCATTTGCTGCATTAAGTTTGGTTTGCCTCTGCGTCTATGGACCTCAGTGTTGTCGGTTTCTTTAAATGAGCTTGAACAGCACATCTTGAAATCCCAGTCTGCTTTGAAATCTTTCCCTGGGAGAGACCTTACTGATGCAGTATAACTACTTTGTGCCTTGTTGCTGTGCTCAATCTTGCCAGTATGGTCAGTATGACCTGTGACATGAAACTGTCTTCCACAACCTCACCTTAGTAGCAGAGTTCAGGCTCCTACACAGCTGTTTCTGTTTTAGTTAATGACTGTTTCAACCTACATATGAAATTGATGATCATTAGCACCTGCTTGGTATAATTAGTTATTCATACACCTGACTCTAATGCTACAGAATCCCTGACTTTGTCCAAGTGTACAAAGTGTGAAAGTGTAGGAACTGTTGCTGGTTTGAAGCCAAAAGGGTAGTCACACCAAATATTTAATTGATTTGCTCACTTTGCATTTTGTAAATTGATAAAAATAAGCAAATAAAATACGTATTTTTGAAAGCATTCTCCCAGTCTGTGACTGGACAGTGAAGAAAGAAACAGCACAGGGGTGAGCTCATCTCTCTGTCACTCTGCTCCCTCCTCCTATCAACATCTTCCTTGTACTGCAGAACATTTGATGGCTCCTTGTGCTGCTTCTCCATCCCCCAGAGCTCTGCTGTACAGTGGACTGCAAGAGGCTGATACATTTCATTGCATTGTGGTAATGGGCATTAGATGTGTTGCAAGTTAAGTTAGGCTGTAAGCCTAGGATATGGAACATTTAGCATTACTTTGTGTACACTGTGATTACATTACACATCATCTTTATATATATAACTTCAATTATTGGGGAGTGTATACTGATTAATAGCTAATAGACTAGATTAGTTGTCTCCAAGTTGCAGTCCACAGGCCAGGTGTGGTCATTTGCTTGCCTTCATCTGGCCCTTGGGGCACTGTTCCTTCAACTAATATGAGACTCTATTCCTTTCACTGACACCAACGATGAGGCACCATTTCTTCTACCGATGACAAGTGTGGAGCATAATTCTTCCCAGTGTCAGCGCTGTGATAGGGCAATATTCCTTCTACTGAGACCAATAATATGTCACTATTCCTCCCATGGACACCAACGATGGAGCACTATTCCTTCCACTAATACCAGTGATGGAGCACTATTCCTTCCACTAATACCAGTGATGGGGCACTATTCCTTCCACTAATGCCAGTGATGGGACACTATTCCTTCCACTAATACCAGTGATGGGGCACTTTTCCTTCCACTAATAACAATTGCAAGGTTTCTTTTCCCACTAATATCAACGATGGAGCACTATTCCTCACGCTAATAATAGTGATAGGGTACTATTCCTTCTACTAGAACCAATGATGGCGCACTATTCCTCCCACTAATACCAATGACGGGGCACTATTCCTCCCACTAACACCAATGATGGGGCACTATTCCTCTCAATAATACCAATGATGGGGCACTATTCCTCCCACTAATACCAATGATGGGGCACTATTCCTCCCACTAATACCAATGACGGGGCACTATTCCTCCCACTAATACCAATGACGGGGCACTATTCCTCCCACTAATACCAATGATGGAGTACTATTCCTCCCACTAATACCAATGATGGAGTACTATTCCTCCTACTAATACCAATGATGGAGTACTATTCCTCCTACTAATACCAATGACAGGGTAATATTCCTCCTGCTAATACCAATGATGGGGCACTATTCCTCCCACTAATAACAATGATGGGGCACTATTCCTCCTACTAATACTAATGATGGGGCACTATTCCTCCCACTTATACCAATGATGGGGCACTATTCCTCCCACTAATACCAATGATGGGGCATTATTCCTCCCACTAATACTAATGGTAGGGTACTATTCCTCCCAATAATACCAATGATGGGGCACTACTCCTCCTACTAATTCCAATGATGGGGTACTATTCCTCCTACTAATTCCAATGATGGGGTACTATTCCTCCCACTAATACCAATGATGGGGCACTATTCCTCCCACTGATACTAATGATGGGGTACTATTCCTCCCACTAATACCAATGATGGGGTACTATTCCTTCCAATAATACCAATGATGGGGCACTATTCCTTCCACTAATAAGAATGGCAGGGGTCTATTCCGACTAATACCAACAATGGAGCACTATTCCCCCCACTAATTCAAATGATGGGACACTATTCCTCCCACTAAAACCAATGATGGGAGAATATTCTTTCTACTAATACTAATGATAGGGCTCGATTCCTCTCACTAATACCAATACTGGGATACTGTTACTCCCACTAAAACCAATGATGGAGCACTATACCTCCCACTAATACCAATGACGGGGCACTATTCCTCCCACTAATACCAATGATGGGGTACTATTCCTCCCACTTATACCAATGATGGGGCACTATTCCTCCCACTAATACCAATGATGGGGTACTATTCCTCCCACTTATACCAATGATGGAGCACTATACCTCCCACTAATACCAATGACGGGGCACTATTCCTCCCACTAATACCAATGATGGGGTACTATTCGTCCCATCAATACCAATGATGGGGTACTATTCCTCCCACTAATACCAATGGTGGGGCACCATTCCTCCCACTAATACCAATAAAGGGGGTACTATTCCTCCCATTAATACCAATGAAGCGGTACAATTCCTCCCACTAATACCAATGATGGGGCGATATTTCTTATCCTACTGGCCGCAGGTGCTACTACTGTATGCATTTTTTTTACTCCCACTGACTAGCAAGCCTGAGACAAATTCTACTTTCAATGGAGACAGTTTGGCCACCCTAACGTCTGAAGGACAGTAAATTGGTCCTAGGTTTAGAAGAGTTGGAGACCCCTGGTCTAGATAGACAGACAGTGATGTGGAAATGCATAGAGTAATATCATTGCTTGTTATGAGTAATTAGGGGCTTTACCTGTACCCTAGTATAACTATAATATTTATTCTTTTTTTATTGCAGACTAAAGCCATGGACGAATCTTCTTGATGGATCAGCGGATATCACTGCCTGTGCACCTATGACCTCCAAAGGACATATCTTGCTGCAGCAGCTGTGGAGTGTGACAATGGTGTTTGTGTCAAAAATATCAAACGCCATTATCACACTAATTAGCTACTGTTAGGCCATATTGATGATACCAATACACTCTTTTATTAAACACATATATTATTATATTGTGCCATTAATCTCTGTTAAGAATGTAATTAAAAAGTTATCTTCCAAGTTTGCTAATTATATTAAAGTGTCAACACTGCAAAACATTGTACACCTATAAATTGTAGACGTGCCTGATTGTCTGCAGGTCGTTTATATAGATCATAGGCAGAATTATGCCTTTGCCGTAGGGTTACTACTATTGTACTGCCCTAGCTGGTAAAATAAAACCTAATGACAATCTTAATAATGTGACCCTGTAAGGTAAAGTTCCCCTTTAACAGCACACTGTCAAACATGTGGAAATTACTCTACAGCTCCACCTGTTGGTTGGATATAAAAATTTAGAATATCATGTTTATTTTATCATTTTTTTTTCAAATGTAATTTCTAGCCCATATTAGGATAAATTAAATGTGTCACCTATTTAGAAAAACCTGAATAGGTGACACATTTTTAACTTTTTTTTTCTGGTAAAGTGACCCTGTTAGTACAAGGTACCTAAAAGCATACCTGCTAATAGAAGAGTGAATATACTAACTTTTTTAGTGGCCCTTGTTTCGGAAATCTGTCTCTTCACTGCTCCCTGGCAGCTACCAGTATTCCACACAGCAGGTATGTAGAATGCCAGCTCTCCTGTCATACGCTCTGGTTTCCTGGGATGTATGTTACTACAGATTGTATAAAGAGAGACCTCTGCTTGTAGCAGGGGGAAACAGATATGCAACACATCTGACCGGCAGATACTTGCAGGGGCCAGGCAGAAGCAAAGACTAGGTGCTGAATTTAATTTATCATGGACAACATTAGAAATCACATTTAACATTTTTTTTTAAATATTTTGTATTTTTATATCCAACAAATAGGTGGCGCTGTGGACACATTTTTACATGTTTGCCAGTCTGTAAAAATTTACCAAAAGTGCCACTGAATCCATTGATCTGTTGGGATCCATTTCAGCAAACTGGGCTCCATACTGCCATCTCCCTTCCTATATCACCAAGAGTCAGACTTCTCTTCTAGTTCAGACAGCAGCCAAGGTTTGCACTTTTCTGACCACTAGGTACAAGGTGATGCTCCTTGGAGTCCTGAGATATCTAATGTGCATATCCTAGGAGGCACCAGTAGCAGAATACAAGCCATTTTTACATAAGCAAGAATGGAGGCAGAGAGCTGAATTTCATGTATCATGGCCAGGGCTAGAAATCACAATTGGTCTCCCACTTACTTTTATCAGATACCTTTCGCACCTTTTCTGATTTACGTAGGGACATTACCCGGTCCCCGGACCACCCCACACATATATACTGCGGCAGGGCGGCCCTTCAACCGCAAAGCACATACCTGTACGTGATTTTGTTTCCTGGGTCTGGGGCGCACGCACTTCCGGCGACCAGTTTCCACTGTGATTGGACACAGAGGGAGCCAATCAGCGAATCCGGTGGACCTGAAGTCTGCCAGGATCAGCTGATCGTTCCCGAGGCAGACAGAACGATGGTCTGCCTATCAGTGTCATCTTAAGAGCATTAAAGGGTCCCCGGGAAATGCAGTGCACTGGGGCCCTGCCTACCCAACCACCCATAAGAATAAAAATGCAAATTATCGATAAGGCGATATTTATTGGTACAGTCAGCAGTGCCAGGCTAATGACAGCTTCCAAGTTCAGCAGCTGGGTCCGGTGTACATACACAGGGACGGGAGTCAGACTCGACTGTCCTGTGTGTGCCTGTTCCCGTGGAGGTGGACAGGCATTCCTGCAGTTGTGGGCTCCCCCTACACGGCCCAAGTGGCCTGACAGCAGCGCAGGGCCGATATGCGCTTGCCACCTGCTAAGTTTGGCGGTGGGATGCACACGGGAGTCGGGACTAATGCTTGGCTGGGGCTGGGTCACTGGGCAGGTGGGGCCCTCGGGCAACTGCCCAGCGTGCCCATTCGGTAAGACAGCCCTGCTGCCTATGTAAACAAGGCAGATCGCCATTCTGTGACAGGAAAAGACAGAGATCTTGTGTTTCTGCTAAGCAGGAACACGGATCCCTGTCTTCCCCTAGTTAGAGCAACCCCCACACAGTTAACAAGCACCCCTTAGGGACACATTTAACCCTTTGATTGCTCCCGATGTTAACCTCTTTCCAGCCAGTGTCATTAGTACAGTGACAGTGAATATTATTTAGCACTGATCACTGTATTAGTGTCACTGGTCCCCAAAAGTGTCAGGTAGTGGCAGATTTGTCCACTGAAATGTCGCAGTCCTGCTATACTTTGCTGATCGCCACCATTACTAGAAAAATAAATAAATAAAAATTCCATATAATGTACAATATATCCCATAGTTTGTAGACGCTATGACTTTTGCAGAAACCAATCAATATATGTTATTGGGATTTATTTTTACCAGAAATATGTAGCGGAATACATATTGGCCTAAATTGATGAAAAAATTTGATTTTTTACATGTTTATTCATTTTTTTTATTGGATGTGTTTTATAGAAGAAAGTAAAAAATATTGTTTTTTTTTCAAAATTGTCGGTCTTTTTTTATTTATTGCAAAAAATAAAAACTGCAACAAATACCACCAAAAGAAAGCTCTATTATTCCGAAAATAGGGACATAAATTTTATTTGGGTACATCGTCGCACGACCGCGCAATTGTCAATTTTATTTATTTCCAGGTATCAGCAATTACGACATACAGTAAAGGCTCAGTTTGGCCAATGTAACATTTCTATACAGCCCTCTCCTTTGGAACGCCTCTTAATGACCCTTCTACATATTATTCTTCACTCTAAAACTGATAGACTTAGCCTCACTAAATACAAATGGCGCTCAGACATAACAGAATTTACAGAGGTCTAGTAGGAAATGTTTCCACTACAGGTCTCCACGGTCCTCTCCTCTAGAGATAAGGTTATCCAGACCCAGTTTCTCTGCATGTCCTATTATATTCCCAGTCTTCTTTTCCGTTTGATTAGGCTGCCCTCTGCTGTTTGCTCAAGATGCTCCTCAGCAGATGGCACATATTATCATATGGTATGGGAATGCCCACCTATTAGAGCGTTTTGGTCTGCAGTCACTGCTTTCATTAACTCGATACCTCAAATACCTAATATTTGTAACCCCTTAAGGTGCCTATTATGACATATTGATGATGAATCTCTCCTTAAAAGTTCCCAGCCCTTTTTTTTTTTTTTTTGCCAAGAAATCTATTGCTATGTTCTGGAAATCCTCAGCTCTCCCTACTGTAGCTTTTTGGCTTACCCTTATTAATCAGGCGCTCCCATTGTACAAACTGACATATGAAGCTAGGGGTTGTGCTTGTAAATTTATTAAGATTTGGGACTCATGGGTGAACTTGCTATACCACCTGATTGGTATAAATACACTTAATAAGGTGTACAGAGCCGCGCTCATCTAAAGTGCACTGTGTGTTTTAAAATTGTCAAACATTGTGAGCCATTGACAAATAAAATTATTAAATATATATAAATATGTAAATATAAATATAAATATAAAGTGCTTCAACAGTTAAAGTGCATAAACAAATATAAAGTGCATCAGCAATAGGTGAGTGAATCATAAATAAAGTCCCATACACCAACAAAGTTTAGTGCAGTCTCTAAAGGATGATTCTTCCACATATAATCCACATAGGAGATCACAGCCACACCACACAAGTGAAAAGAAGCAAGGTAGAAGCTTTGCAGCAAGGAGGAGCTTGGGGTTGGCTAAGGAATTTGGAGCAAATCTGTACACTGGCGATTGTAAGGTGGATCCTTCAGGAGGGCTCAGACCTACTCTGGATTCGGATTATTATTCTGCCTACACTGACCCCCCCCATAACTAAGGGGTCGTGCTTTCTGATAAGCCTTTTCACACATTGGGTGTCCATGTGGTGAAGGGAATGAAGATCTGATTATATGTGGAAGAATCATCCTTTAGAGGCTGCACTAAACTTTGTTGGTGTATGGGACTTTATTTATGATTCACTCACCTATTGCTGATGCACTTTATATTTGTTTATGCACTTTAACTGTTGAAGCACTTTATATTTACAGTATATTTACATATTTACAGTATTGGATTTTAGTCAAAATCTTACTTTTAAAAATGCTGTCTGGGAGCAGCCATCTTGGACGTGGGCATCTGAAGCCGAAGTGTAATCTGCTGTGTCCTTCTTCCTGATTCCAGGGAGTGTTCTGGGAGTTCTTCCTGATTCCAGCCTCCTGGGAGTGATGACAAACCGCTCCCAGGATGCAATTCAAAGGAGGAAGTGATGTCGGTGGCCGCTGCCACAGAGGGGGGGGGGGGAGAAGGAGGAAGTACAATTAAAAATTCCCTGAAAATAAGGTAAGGGACCCCCGAAAAAAATTGAAAATGCCCAATTGTTGATCAGCATAGCGAGCACTCCAGGAATCACTAAAGTTGCAAAATAGGCCGTAACTCCGCTTTAAGCAAAGCAGGCCAATATCTTCTATGCAGGATGTGGTAACCTTATAAGCAGAAATAAAAAGAATAGTAGCGCAAAAAGTCACTGGATGTGGCTTTTAAAATGTAAAACAATAAAATCATACATAAAAGGTGTTACTGAAAACACTCTCATAAGGGTATAAAAGTCCTTTAAAGTCCATAGACCGTCCAGGAATGAGTGATGTTACTACTGGATCACCTTTTTTGTCCACCACCAAGTGTCACACCAAGGGGTCAGCAGAAATGGCAACTCACCAGATAAAGTGGCTCAGGTGTTCTCACACAAGAGCAAAATGAGCAGATATCCACGATACAGATGATGGGTGTAGACAAACGACCTGGATATGTCACCGCTGCACACACTTAATCAGACCTCCTTTCCACAAATGTCCCTCAGCATAGTGATCACATGCAAGGCAAAATAACCCCAATAGTGAAGTATTGTAAAACTCAGCTTTATTGAAAGATAGATTGCACTTACATTTGTAGAAAAAAATCAGGCTTCTAAGTAGTAACAAAAGCGGCCAGGAAAGGATCCACACTCGTACAATCACCCGGGTTGACTCCACGCCAACCCCGATACTTCCGGGTGGGTTCTCCTCCGTGCCACGTGATGTCGGATGCGTCGTCTGGTCACGCCCCGACGCGTTTCGTCATTTCCGACTTCAACTGGGGGCGTGACCAGACGTCGCCATCCACCATCTAAATACCTCCGCTGGAACGCACCGCGACCAATCAGCACAGCGGTGGAACAGCCGGAAGATAACCAGCACTCACAGCGGCGGAAGTAAACAAACACATCGCACTTCCGAGTATCCTCTGCATGGGGACAACCATCAAGGCACCGCTAGAAAATAAAACAGCGCCAGCAATGTTCCACCTATCATACAGAGGACACAGAGATGCTCATATATAAATCAAGCTAGATAGTGACAATAAGCACAATTGAAGCATTAATCTAAGGGTCTCCCCTGTGCCGATCTTAAGTCTGCAGTGCATTGCCAGCCGCATAACACACATAGTACAATATCAGCAATTGAGCACATAACAAATAGCATAAAAAAAAATGCATAAAACGAATCAGTATATGTTTGTATGGAATAATCCATATCACAAAAACCCACATATACAAAAATATATACAAAAATAACACCCTAATATAAAAAATATATAATATATATTACTACAAAGTCACACCCATATAAAATAGTAGTAAAGCTAAATGGAAAATCACTAACACCAAACATTGGTGATAGTGAAGATAATCCACAACCCAATAGTAAACTGGGGCTCACACACATGGAGAGTAATCCCAAAAAATAGTAAAGAGAATGAAAGAAAAGGATCTAGACAAAAAGTCTTACGAATCACTAATATAGCAATTCAGATCTAATTCTATATTTAACCCCATCGGGGCGAGGGCCTGGGTGAGAAAAATCCATTTGGTCTCACGCTTGGACAATTCCCTCACCCAATTCGCACCCCGCCACGACGGGGTAACACGCTCAATCCCCCAAAAGTGAAGACTCCTTGGGTCCCTCTGATGAAACTTTCGGAAATGAGCGGACACATTGTGTTCTCGCAAACCTTTCAAGATATTGGTGATGTGCTCACCTATTCTCACCTTTAAGGCCCGCTTGGTGCGGCCTATGTACACCAGCTTACAGGGGCACATCAATCCATAGACCACATGTGTGGTGTCACATGTGATCAAGCTTTTTATCTTGAACGTTTTGTCAATTGCGGGAACTATGAAGGATTCTCTTCTCCTGAAGTTGGTAGGTGTAAAAGAGCAGGCCCTACATCTGCCACAGGTGAAGAAACCCTTCATGTCTGGGAAAAAAGAGACATTCGGGGGGTCTAGTACCTTCTTGACGATCTGATCACCAAAATTCGGGGATCGTCGATAAATAAATGAAGGTTTAGCAGGAAGAACCGGACCTAAAGTTCTATCCATTTGTAAGATGGGCCAATGCTGTCTAAAGATCTCCTCTAGCTTTTTATAGTCATTGGAGAAATCTGACAGAAAGCTCCATTGTTTGGAATCATCATTAGCATTTACAGGTTTCACTAAAGGCTGTAGAGGTCTGGGAGCATTCTTGATTTTAATAATCTCCCTATCCAGACAAGATTCATCATAACCCTTGGCAAGGAACCTGTCCTTCAAGACCTCTGCTTGCTCCATATAGTCAGTGACAGAGGTACAATTACGCCTGACACGGACAAATTGGCCTCTCGGAATATTCCTGAGCCAGTTCGGATGGTGTCCGCTCTGGATCGCCAAATAACTGTTCCTGTCCGTGGTCTTGAAAAAAACTTTAGTAGTGAGTCTCTCACCCTCTCTCTTGATTATTACATCTAAAAAGTTAATTTCGTTCAGACTATAATGGAAATCTAACTTGATATTGTTCTGATTGGAATTAAGGTGTTCCGTAAAGCCAATCAAACCTTCCTCCGATCCCTGCCAGATGAAGACAATATCATCTATGAAGCGCCTGTACAGTAATAGCTCCTGCCGATGTTGATTGAAAACAAACTTGTCCTCCCACTCTGACATGAACAAGTTTGCCAGGCTCGGAGCGAACTTGGCGCCCATAGCAACACCTGTTTTTTGGCTGAAGAAGTTGCTCTGATGCCAAAAATAATTGTGGCTCAGACAAAAATCTAAAGCCCTGCCAATGAACACTTTTTGTTCCCTAGGCAAATCATCCCTTTGACTGAGTGCCCAGTTAAGGGATAATAGGGCATCCTCGTGCTGGATGATGGTGTACAGGGACGACACGTCGGCCGTGACGAGAAAGACCGACGAGTCCTCCCCCAGCACAACACCATCCAGCACGAGGAGAAGATCAGCAGTGTCCTTCAAAAAGGCCTTTGTCTTGACCACACTCTTTTGTAGGAACTGGTCCAAATATTGGCCCAAACGTGCACTCACCGAACCAATCCCATTGACAATTGGGCGTGGAGGTGGGTTGGTTGCGTCCTTGTGGACTTTGGGAAGCGTATACAGGATAGGGATGCGGCAAGCACTGGGTATTAGATAATTGCGTTCTTTCTTAGTTAGAACGCCATCCCTAAAGCCTGATTCTACCAGACGTTTTAAGTCTGCCACAAAGTCGTTCGTGGGATCTCGAGATAATCTAGTATAAGTGGAGGTGTCACTCAACATGGTTTTAATTTGGTCATGGTAAAAACATTTATCCATGACTACCACTCCCCCACCCTTATCGGCAGGGCGGATGATGATCTCTTTACGAGATTCCAATGAATCAAGGCCTTCATGTATATGCTTGTACTTCTTGCTGACCTCATACCCAGGTTCCAAGGATTGTAGATCACGCAGAACTAGACTCTTAAATACTTCCACATAGTGGTTGTTACTGACTGGTGGATTAAAAGTAGATTTATTGCGCAATCCACTATTGACCATCCCTCCACTACTCCTATTACTGATAGATGTAATGGGGTTGTTTAAAAAGTGTTTCTTTAGATTCACTTTTCTTATATATTTATGTATGTCAATATAAGTGTTGAACTTATTGACAGGTCTTTTGGGGGCACATTTAAGCCCTTGGTCCAGAATGTGGAGTTCACTTTTTGTTAAACTTACACTGCTGATGTTAAATATTCCCTCGTTTACCAATCTCTCCTTCTTTTTTTGGAACTGTATCCTTCTTCCGGCCCGTACTCCTCTTCGGGGCGCGGATTTTCTCGGAACAGTTGCCTGTCGGGTTGTGGATATTTGTGTGGTCGATTCCGACCCCTCCCCCTGCCCCTGCCCCGCCCCAAAAAAGGCTGCCTGGGTGGGTTTAAGGGGGTCTTTGGGCCAGTGTCCTCTGTCCCTCCATTGGATCTGTTGGCAAGGACCTGGTATTGGTTATGGGTGGGGATCCCAGTTCCCTGAAAATTCCCTCTTGACAGACCCCTCTTGGTTTTATTTCCCCTATTAGTACCCTTAATAGGGGGTCCTGTCCATTCTAGCACAGGTCTAATGGGAATATGTGATACACCTGCCCTAGGGCGCACTACTGGGGTCTGGTTTGAGGGAGCAGGTCCTTGACCGCCAACGGCTCCATTACTCACAGCCTCCATAGGTTCCTCTCTTGCCGGGGCTTCTACAGGAATGGGTCCTGGTAACGTTGCTTGCCAGCAAAAAACCTGACCATTATTAAAGTCCTGTCTGTCCCTGGTGAACTTTTTAACCTTTTTGAGGTGTGTTTCTTTATCTATTTTATCTAATTTAGATTTGGTGTTATTACTAAATTCTCTCACCTCAGGGGTATCACTTTTGGTTTCTATTTTAGTTTGTAGATCCTGGATCTTTTTATTCAAAAGGTCCATTTTCCTTTTCTTTCTTTTCAAAACCAAAGACTGTAGGTCGAGCCCCACTCGATGGAAAAAGTCATACCACTCTGTCACAGAGAGGTCATCGTTTAAACCATCTTGTGGTGCTACATCCCATCGGAGACCCCGACTAATGATCCCCTCTGCTATATAAGCCTCCAGGGTGGTGATATCCCACCATGCTCTCACTTGTTTTTCCAAAGTGAGAGATAGTGTCTTCAGTGTTACACTGATATCCTCATCCACTGGGGGTAAAGTATTATTAACAGAAAAAATACTTTTAACATCCAAAGTTCTAGTACTTAGAAATTTGATTGCCTCCATAGCTGCAAAGTGAGTAAAAAAAACCAATAAAGTATATATCTGGACACAAATTTGTCAAACAGGATATCTCTGCGCTTGTTGGAGGAGTCAGTTCATTAACTGCTAAAACTACAAAACTGCTGCTACTTCACCAAATAGCGATATATATTGGAAAACATAAATAAAAAGAATAGTAGCGCAAAAAGTCACTGGATGTGGCTTTTAAAATGTAAAACAATAAAATCATACATAAAAGGTGTTACTGAAAACACTCTCATAAGGGTATAAAAGTCCTTTAAGGGTCGTTTGTCTACACCCATCATCTGTATCGTGGATATCTGCTCATTTTGCTCTTGTGTGAGAACACCTGAGCCACTTTATCTGGTGAGTTGCCATTTCTGCTGACCCCTTGGTGTGACACTTGGTGGTGGACAAAAAAGGTGATCCAGTAGTAACATCACTCATTCCTGGACGGTCTATGGACTTTAAAGGACTTTTATACCCTTATGAGAGTGTTTTCAGTAACACCTTTTATGTATGATTTTATTGTTTTACATTTTAAAAGCCACATCCAGTGACTTTTTGCGCTACTATTCTTTTTATTTATGTTTTCCAATATATATCGCTATTTGGTGAAGTAGCAGCAGTTTTGTAGTTTTAGCAGTTAATGAACTGACTCCTCCAACAAGCGCAGAGATATCCTGTTTGACAAATTTGTGTCCAGATATATACTTTATAACCTTATAAGCAGACCTGAACAAAATAATTGGTTGGGCAACTACATGGCAGATGAGATTTAATGTTGAAAAAAGTTAAGGTAATGCACTTGGGTGTCAGAAATATGAATGCAAGTTACTGGCTAGGGGGGGGGGGAACCTCTGGGTGAATCTAAGATAGAAAAGGACCTGGGGGTCCTAGTAGACATGCGCAGTAAGTTGTTCTTGTCCGAACGTCACTTCCGCTTGCAGAATCTGATAGGTAGCGGTATTCTGATAGAATAGCATACACCAGAAACAGGCAGCGATGTACACCTGTAGCTGCCACCCTGTCGCAGTATATGTACTGTGACCGGTCAGCAAGTGGTTAATTACCAATGGTATTTGTATAATGCAGCATGAGGGGGTTAATGTATTGCCACTGATCACTGATGCATTAGTGACTGACCGGTGGCAGTTAATTAACCCCTTTGTGCTTCCATTAGTGGTACCAGTGTCAGTGTTAATTAACACTGGTTGCACTAATGCAGCAAAAAGGGGTTAATTAATTGCCACTGGTCGGTCGCTAATGCATCAGTGATCAGTGGCAATACATTAACCCCCTCATGCTGCATTATACAAATACCATTGGTAATTAACTTCCCCTCAGCCTCCCCCCAATCCAAAAGGTTAATTTCATATGCAGATGCCAACCTGCTTACTTGTAGGATTAACAGTAGCTTTGTTCTTCCTCGGCACGGCGGCTCTTCAAGGTCACAGCTTCGGCAGGAGAACTCTATGCTCCTCTCCTCTGGGTTCCTTCCAATCCTGCCTCCGGCCTGCGGCCCCCTCTCAGTGAAGTCACGTCGGGCTGTGACAACAAAGCACCTGTCAGGCGGGTATCCCCGCTGACAGGGAAGTGAAGGGCTGGGTGCTATACTGTGTTGTGCATTAGCGGCGCGCACATCGTTACAGCTCGCCCACCCCGTGTGTTAGTCATATGCACTTCACCTGCGCTGCGCCCTCCTTCCTCCACTAAATTGTGCTGCCCAGGGCATCCGTCCCTTCCGCCTCCCCTTGTACCGGCCCTGGAGCACACAGTAAAAAAGGGAAACAAACCAAAACACTACAATACACTGGGAAATGGGGAGTGTCTTATGAGTGCAAATGTATTTTTTGGAGTGATGGTCCACTTTAGGTGCATCATTAAATTAGAACTATAGGCAAAACTTTTTTTTTCCATTTTGGATAGAGTAAAGAAGTGTTATAACATCTATCAATTTTTTTTGCCATCTGCATCTCTTTGCGGAGATTTTTCCACACTTCCTGTCCCATAGCCAAACAGGAAGTGAGAGGAAATTACTGCAAATGAAGGGAACTCCTTGGGAACCCCCAGCTCACCAGAACTAGTGTTCCCGTTGGAAGATTTCCCTTCTATTACTTTTCTGGTGACAACCCAAAATTTGGGATTTTCTTCTTCTTTCACTTTCAATGGTAATGGTAAACAGGACAAACAGAGAGGGTGAATCTCCCTAATGGGGGCACAAAACACAATAAAAATGAACAAGTGTTCTAATCCCTCTCCCCTTTATCCAGAACAAAAAAAAAAAGTTTTGCTTTTAGGTATCTCTTAAGAACACCCTTTTGTTTACAGTGCCCTCCCCCTCCCAGCCTTCCTGTTAACCACTTCAGCCCCGCCCCCGTACATTTACTGCGGCAGTCAGCCGCTGCTGGGCAAAGCGACGTAGGGCTACGTCGCTTGCTCAGTCGCCTGTGGGGGGGGGGGGGCGAGCGTGCGCCGCCGCCGCCGCCGCTCGTTCCCTAGGGAGCCAGTGCATGTGACAGGTGGCTCCGATGGCCGCCAGTCACTCACAATCTCCCGCCGCACAGGGAGAAAGACAGACGGCTGATGTAAACACAACCGTCTGCAATTCTCCCTTAGATTATCAAAGAGGCTATGCGATCCTGCTGTATAGGGTCGCATGTCTCTGTGATGATCTCACAAGCCACGCCCCCTGACAGTTAGAATCACGCCCCTAGGGTCATACTTAACACCTTGATCACCAGTAAAGTTAACCCCTTCCCTGCCAGTGTCATTTTTACAGTAACAGTGCATATTGTTTAGCACTGATTACTGTAGTAATGTCACTGGGACCCCCAAAAGTGTCAAAAATGTCAGTTAGGGGTCCGATCTGTCCGCCACAATGTCGCAGTCCCACAAAAAAAATTGCAGATCGCCACTATTACTAGTTTAAAAAAAAAACAATAAAAATGACAGAAATTTCCCGTAGTTAGTAGCTGCGATAACTTTTGCGCAAACCAATCAAAATACGCTTATTGCGATTTTTTTTACCAAACATATGTAACATGACCGCGCAATTTTCCTTTAACCACTTTAGGACCGGAGGATTTTCCTGCTTTACGTCCAGGCAACTTGGCACTGTGCGAATTTAACTGACAATTGCGGGGTCATGCAACGCTGTACCCAAACAAAATTCCTGTCCTTTTTTTCCCACAAACAGAGCTTTCTTTTGGTGGTATTTAATCACCTCTGTGCTTTTCATTTTTTGCGATATTAAATATTAATAAAAAAAGAGCGAAAATTTTGAAAAAATAACATAATAATAAATATGCACTGTTACTGTAATAATGACACTGGCAGGGAAGGGGTTAACTTTATTGGTGATCAAGGGGTTAAATGTATGCCTCATGCTTACTGACATGTGTGGGGGGAGGTGACTGAGTGACACAGACACAGATCGCAGGTTCAGCTATGCTGAATCCTGTAATCTATCCCTGCCTGTCACATAGGAGATCCGCGGGCGGATCTCCTCACTCGATCCCCGACGATCGGGGAAGAGCGGCGGTGATCACCACCTCTCCTCCCCTGGCCCGACTCCCGCTATGTCTGAATACAGAGGGAGCGAGCCTCCGGCAACGCGTGCGCGCCGCCCACAAGGGGAGGAGTCCAGCGACGTATCTCTACGTCGCTGGACGATAACGAGCCACTTTGCCGCAGTACGCTCAATGTGAGCGGTCGGCAAGTGGTTAAAGTAACGCAGTGCCTGAATCGCAAAAAATGGCCTGGTCATTAGGGGGGGAAATCCATCCAGTCCAGACTGATTAATAACATTCAATTACAATACGACTTGTGCCGCGATTGTTTACACGATATTATTTTTTCTTTATTTGCTATTTTTTTTCCCTACAAAAGTGGAGTTACCCTTTAAGAAAGGGCTTTGGTGACTTCAATCAGAGAAAGAAAGCCTGAAGGCAAGCAGTTTCTGCTGTGCTCTTTAGAAAACCAACAATGCTCCTGGGATCCTGAGTCATGAATGTTTCCTGTATTTAAAGGTTTACTATACAATTAGTAAAAATAAATATTTGTCAAAAAAAAATTACTGTGTAAGAGTTTATTTTTTCATATATATAGCCTCATTTATATGCTATAATAATATCTTGTTTGCATAATTGTCTTTTCCCTCTTCTCATACAGAGCAATGTTCATTCTTAGCCTGATAGATGTTGGCTGCAAACAGCATAAAAATCACTTCTGACTACCTGTGAGATTTTTATACATTCCCATTAATAAGGCTCTCTGTCTATTAGAAGAAATAATCATTCCATTCTCAAGGTTTCTTGAGTCCTGACGTGCATTACTCATCTGACATCGCTCCACACAATCCATGGAAACCTACCCTCTGGGAAGAACGTACCTTTTCATTCCTCCTTATGACAGATGATACAGAATCTTCAGAAACTAGCTTCATTTTTATTATAGTCAATGTACGGAAAATGGGTTTATTGTTCTGGGAGTGTCCACATAGGCGTACAGAAACTACGTCTCCAGTTTACTTTACTGAAACCTCACAATTTGTTCAAAATTGTTTATTAAAATACACACTTCTTGGGTTTGTATCAGTGGCGGTTCACATTTCTGCGATGACAGAGATTGCATGTGATTCAGAGGGCATGGCTCCTAAAATTAAATGCGATCTCTGTGCGGTGCAAATTCAGCCATACAGTTTGTATGGCTGAATTCGCACCGCAATGGCACTAAAACACGCACAGGACCCTTTTTTTTAGTCCGGAGCAGAATCGGATCGCATGGGGGTTCACACTAGTGTGATCCAATTCTGTGCGAACTTTCAGATCGCATTGTGATATGCGATCTGACCTGCATATCGCATATTGCAGTGAGATCTGCCAGGGGTGCGGATGCGATGCGGGAACACGCTGTATATTCGCAGCGTTCCCACATCGCAGGAATGTGAACTGGCACTTAAATAGAATGCAGCAAAAGAAGATGGGAAGAGAGGGTAGGTACCACGATTATTTATTGGGCTAAGACTAATCAGGGCTCTCCAAACTATGGCCCTAATTTGTTCAGGAACTACAATTCCCATCATGCCTAGTCAGGTCTGTGAATGTCAGAGTTTTGCAATGCCTCATGGGACATGTAGTTCCGCAACAGCTGGAGGGCCGATGTTTGGAGATCCCTGGACTAAGTGAACCAAAATGGACATGATGCCAGAATATAAAAATATATAGTGACGCCTAAAGTGTTACCCCAACATTTGTGCCTGCTGTACCATGTACTTATATGAGAAAGTCTCCTGTCCTCTTTGTATTGCTTCCTGTGTGTGAAATCCCTGGTATTCCTGCTACTCCTCTGCTTTCCTATTAAAAACTGACCACACTAAGCAAGAGAGCACAGTGTGGTCAGTTCTCTAGGTATGCTGGGAACTCAGAGTGCTCTCCTCCAATGATCAGACTTGTCCTGACATGCCCCCGCTGCACAGCCATTCACTGGGAAGCCCACTGTTCTGCTGCTTCTTTTCCCCCCCAGCTCTTATGCAGCTGAGAACAGAGGGAATTTGATCACTTATAGAAAAAATGGAAAAAAGATATTTAATTTTTTTTTTCATATCTATACAAAAATGTTTTGCCTTTTAATTCTGTTTTAAACTGTATGGATTGTTTCACAAGGTGATCGTTTACAATCATCCTAACTCTAGCTTTTAAAAAGTGCCTTTTAAGTATGTATTCTTAGAAGTATTAAATCCAAAAACATACGTTTGTTACACTGCAGCTTACCAATTCTTAGGTGTGGTGGATGCACTCATTTTTCTTTTTTAGGCTTTTTTATCTTTTATTTTCATCTGGTTATCCGGCCAGTAAGTCTGTTGTCTTTAAACAGAACAAGCTCTCCTCCAAATGTATCGGTTAAGAGTGTCGAGACAAACCATTGCTTACAATGTTTCAACGTTTATGCATTCATGTAAAACCTTTATTCCAAAAGAAAAAAAAAAAAAAACCTGTTTGATTTAATTGCTTGTAAAGTTTGAGCTGGAATTTGGCTTTCATTTGTCAATGTATCTCAATCTGCTAGTACATCTAACACCCCCCTCCACCACCAGATTAACAATATTGCTGTCTGCTGTGTCCCTGTGCTCCTTCATCCAGAGTGGGGACTCTAATACAGAAGGTGTGTTACTGGCCAAATCACCAGGTGAAAACAGAGGGGAAAAAAACTGAAAAAGAAAACGAATGCAGCCACCACATCTAAGCATTAGTATGCCGCAAAATACAACATTTTGGGTTTTGGGTTTAATACCACTTTAATTTTAAAAAAAAATGATCTTCTATTGCTCTCAGCCTCCTAAAAATGTCCAATTTTCTTTTTTTGCTGCTGTGATCTGACTTCCTGTTAGAGGGTGACTATGTTCGTTCTCTATGGTCCCACTGTATGTAGGAACGTAGCCACCCTCTGTTGCTCACTCCTGAGATGAATTATGGACTGTGTGTACAGCGAGCAGTGCCCATGACCGCAAATAACATGCTCAACGCAACTGCTCATTCAGAACAAATGGAAGTGAGGGGGAAAATGAGAAGTTAGTGAGCTTACAGAGAACATTGCAAATAGGTAGAAAACACAATCAGGGCTTATTCAAACTAGTCTTGCTGTCTGAAGAGCAATATGTGGGAAACATGGTACAGAGAGCTGAACAAAAATATAATATACTATCATTTAATATAATAAAAACAAGAATATAATAAATATAAAATATACAAAGAATATATATATATATATATATATATACACAAACCCAAATCCAAAAAAGTTGGGACACTGCACAAATCGTGAGTAAAACAGGAATGGACTAATTTACAAATCTCATAAACTTATATTTTATTCACAATATAATATAGATAACATATCAAATGTTGAAAGTGAGACATTTTGAAATGTCATGCCAAATATTGGCTCATTTTGGATTTCATCAGAGCTACACATTCCAAAAAAGTTGGGACAGGTAGCAATAGGAGGCCAGAAAAGTTAATGTACATATAAGGAACAGCTGGAGGACCAATTTGCAACTTATTAGGTCAATTGGCAACATGATTAGGTATAAAAAGAGCCTCTCAGAGTGGCAGTGTCTCTCAGAAGATGGGCAGAGGATCACCAATTCCCCCAATGCTGCGGTGAAAAATAGTGGAGCAATATCAGAAAGGAGTTTCTCAGAGTAAAATTTGAAAGAGTTTGGAGTTATCATCATCTACAGTGCATAATATTATCCAAAGATTCAGAGAATCTGGAACAATCTCTGTGCGTAAGGGTCAAGGCCGGAAAACCATACTGGATGGCCGTGATCTTCGGGCCCTTAGACGGCACTGCATCACATACAGGAATGCTACTGTAATGGAAATCACAACATGGGCTCAGGAATACTTCCAGAAAACATTGTCGGTGAACACAATCCACCGTGCCATTCGCCGTTGCCGGCTAAAACTCTATAGGCCAAAAAAGAAGCCAAATCTAAACATGATCCAGAGGCGCAGGCGTTTTCTCTGGGCCAAGGCTCATTTAAAATGGACTGTGGCAAAGTGGAAAACTGTTCTGTGGTCAGACGAATCAAAATTTGAAGTTCTTTTTGGAAAACTTGGACGCCATGTCATCCGGACTAAAGAGGACAAGGACAACCCAAGTTGTTATCAGCGCTCCGTTCAGAAGCCTGCATCTCTGATGGTATGGGGTTGCATGAGTGCGTGTGACATGGGCAGCTTACACATCTGGAAAGGCACCATCAATGCTGAAAGGTATATCCAAGTTCTAGAACAACATATGATCCCATCCAGACGTCGTCTCTTTCAGGGAAGACCTTGCATTTTCCAACATGACGATGCCAGAACACATACTGCATCAATTACAACATCATGGCTGCGTAGAAGAAGGATCCGGGTACTGAAATGGCCAGCCTGCAGTCCAGACCTTTCACCCATAGAAAAATTTGGCGCATCATAAAGAGGAAGATGCGACAAAGAAGACCTAAGACAGTTGAGCAACTAGAAGCCTGTATTAGACAAGAATGGGACAACATTCCTATTCCTAAACTTGAGCAACTTGTCTCCTCAGTCCCCAGATGTTTGCAGACTGTTATAAAAAGAGGGGACGCCACACAGTGGTAAACATGGCCTTGTCCCAACTTTTTTGGGATATGTTGATGCCATGAAATTTAAAATAAACTTATTTTTCCCTTAAAATTATACATTTTCTCAGTTTAAACATTTGATGTCATCTATGTTGTATTCTGCATAAAATATTGAAATCTGAATCATTGCATTCTGTTTTTATTCACAATTTTTACAGTGTCCCAACTTTTTTGGAATGGGGTTTGTATATAGTCATATGTAAAAGCCAAAGAATCATTAGCCAGCTGTATTGATAAAAGCAAACAGTTCTTATTTTCCAAAAAATAGGTGAACAGAACAAATAGCTTATCTTCAGCAAACAAAACAGCCCATCACTTGTTGGTACAACAAATAAAGATATGGCTCACCGCCCATATAAACCTTGTCTCATGCAGGGTTAAAGTGATATTAAAGTCCCCGTTTTTTTTTTTTTTTATAAAAATAACAAACATGTTATACTTACCTCCTCTGAAAAGTGTTTTTGGACAGAGAAGCCCAGATCCTCCTCTTCTCAGCCTCTAATCAGACACAGAGCCGCGACCTGGCCCCACCCTCTCTCTTTCCTCGTTTGTTCACTGACTTTGATTGACAGCAGCGGGAGCCAAATGCTGTGTCTCAGCCAATTAGGTGGGAGAGTATGCATGAAGGTATGAAACCTGTGTGCTGCTCCCCCCACAGTTCCCCCTAACACTCACCTGAGCCCCCTCATGATCGAGCAATGGGCATGAGAGCCTCGGCTGTCCCAGGACTCCCTCTTTTCATTGGTTGAGACAGCAGTGGGAGTCATTCACAGCCAATGAGCCAATTAGGAGTGGGACCGAGTGGTAGCTTGCTATTGGGAGCACTCGTTAAGGGGGAGGAGCAAGGATTACCGGCGGTGGATGTGAGAAGAAGAGGATCGGGCTGCTCTGTTCAAAACCATTACACAGATCAGGTGACTATAACATGTTTGTTATTTAAAAAAAAAAAAGCCGAACCTTTAATACCAATTTAAGTTTTGACAATAAAACCTGGAAGCTGATTGGTTACTATGCACAGCTGCACCAGATTCTGTGTGCACCAGTTTTAGTAAATCTCCCCCTAAGTGTGTACTGCTTCACATTCCCTCACAGACAGGTTCTGGCTGTTTCCTGTTCCGGACTCACATGCAGACAGGGTTTGTAAGTTCTTTCCCAACCCAAACATCTCTCTGAACCTCTAAATTCTGGGTCCCTAATGAGGATTTACCAATTCAGAGAGTGCTAAAAATAGGTATTTTCCTTTTCAGCCGAATTGCCCCAGAACCCCTCACCCTGCAAGAGTACTCAACAATGTCTTCAAACTGTCCCCCTTGAAGAGACCAAACCCACACAGTGGGGAAATGTACCTGTCGTCCAGGACCCATCATCCTGTACAATATATACTGTATATATATATATATATATATATATATATATATATATATATATATATATATAGTGCTCAGCATAAATGAGTACACCCCTTTTGAAAAGTAAGATTTTAATCAATATCTCAATTAACACAAGAACAATTTCCAAAATTTTGACAAAACTGAGTTTTATGTCTCTTCAGAATTCCCCATAGGTGTTTCATTGGGTTCAAATCAGATGACATAGTTGTCCACTGAATCACTTTCACCCTGTTCTTCTTCAGAAATGCAACAGTGTTTTGGATCATTGTCATGTTGGGAAAGTACAAGACGCCCAAGGGCACGGAGTGATGGTTGCATCTTCTCTTTCAATATAGAACAGTACATCTGTGAATTCATGATACTATCAATGAAACGCAGCTCCCCGACACCAGCAACACTCATACAGCCAGGGCCGCCATCAGGGGGGTACAGCCGATACACTTGTAGGGGGCCCGGCCGTTGCTAGGGGCCTGTGCACAGGGTTGCCCACTGTCTGTCCAAGGAGGGGCAGGCCAAGCGTGGAGACAGTGATGTCATGGGAACACTCTGCGCCTTTTACAAATACAGTGCCTTGCAAAAGTATTAGGCCCCCTTGAACTTTTCGACCTTTCGCCACATTTCAGGCTTCAAACATAAAGATATAAAACTGTAATTTTTTGTGAAGAATCAACAACAAGTGGGACACAATCATGAAGTGGAACGAAATTTATTGGATATTTCAAACTTTTTTAACAAATAAAAAACTGAAAAATTGGGCGTTCAAATTTATTCAGCCCCCATAAGTTAATACTTTGTAGCGCCACCTTTTGCTGCGATTACAGATGTAAGTCGCTTGGGGTATGTCTCTATCAGTTTTGCACATCGAGAGACTGACATTTTTGCCAATTCCTCCTTGCAAAACAGCTCAAGCTCAGTGAGGTTGGATGGAGAGCGTTTGTGAACAGCAGTTTTCAGTTCTTTCCACAGATTCTCGATTGGATTCAGGTCTGGACTTTGACTTGGCCATTCTAACACCTGGATATGTTTATTTGTGAACCATTCCATTGTAGATTTTGCTTTATGTTTTGGATCATTGTCTTGTTGGAAGACAAATCTCCGTCCCAGTCTCAGGTCTTTTGCAGACTCCATCAGGTTTTCTTCCAGAATGGTCCTGTATTTGGCTCCATCCATCTTCCCATCAATTTTAACCATCTTCCCTGTCCCTGCTGAAGTAAAGCAGGCCCAAACCATGATGCTGCCACCACCATGTTTGACAGTGGGGATGGTGTGTCCAGGGTGATGAGCTGTGTTGCTTTTACGCCAAACATAACGTTTTGCATTGTTGCCAAAAAGTTTGATTTTGGTTTTATCTGACCAGAGCACCTTCTTCTACATGTTTGGTGTGTCTCCCAGGTGGCTTGTGGCAAACTTTAAACAACACTTTTTATGGATATCTTTAAGAAATGGCTTTCTTCTTGCCACTCTTCCATAAAGGCCAGATTTGTGCAGTATACGACTGATTGTTGTCCTATGGACAGAGTCTCCCACCTCAGCTGTAGATCTCTGCAGTTCATGGGCCATAGAGGAGGCGCCGCACCGTCACATATCACGTCCGCGGTCCACACTGCAGGCGGCTGCGGCTCCTTACAAGTTTATGCTAAACCGCTCCTTTGAGTCTTCTCTATTGTAAGTGCATTCTTTATTTTAAAATAAAAGTGTTTTTAGGTAATGCACTATTGTTTGCCCATTTATTCCTTCATGGGTACACTCTGAGGTATCGTCCCAGGACAGTATATGGGAGAGCTGGATTCTTCTCTGAGTCATCTGGATTTGCCCCACTTCTGCTGAGGAGAGAGAAATCCTTTATCTGATGATCTATGCTTATATTTGCTGTCTGGTAAGAAGCTTTGATTTGACTGGGTGTGCACACAGTGGATAGTGGAACTTCACTTACACTGCACAAGAGTGGATTTTAAAGTTGATTTGGCACTTTCATCATTTCCGTCTGGTGAGAGAGCAACTTGTATGGTGGAGGGATTTATTTATCACCATTTATGAACCAACACCGTTTGATTTTGGGGACATCATATTCACCGTTGTTTTGCACCAGTGATTTATGGACTTTGAAATTTGTTGATTTAATTTAGTCCTATGTGATTATATATATTTTTTCACCCATTTTTTAATTGTGTTCATTAGCACATATTAGTGTATTCATTAGCGCACCAGAACACACATTTGTATTTAATTATTCCAATTGCATAATTGGACCTTTGGTTGCAGCTTTTTTCACCGACAGCGCACCAATTTTTTCACTTAACTCAATATTGAACCCTACGGACTAAGGCTGGGATGCCATTAAAGTTCATGCATGTGTAAGGGCAGGCGTCCCAATACTTTTGGTTATATAGTGTAGTTGAAGGTAAATCTAAAGGAAATTGAATAAGAAAATTGTAAAATGTATTGCCAGCTTTAGAGCTTAAAAACTAAAGTTGGCCATACATGGGCCAGTTTTTTCCTTCAACCAGCAGGTTGAATGAAATATTTGACCTGATTCCCCCATCAACACATTCGAGGTGTATTGAGGAATCCTCCACGGTGTATTCTGACAGCCGAGATCGGTAGATTGACTTCTATTCAACTGCAGTAGCCACCCACACATGGATTGGAAATCAGCTGGTCACTGTTGAACTGGCTGAATTTTGATCCAAGACAGTCGGAAGAAAGATTCAATATAAAATAGAAGAATTAGTGGGAGCCTAACTAACAGAGACTGTAACACATTCCTGCTCTATTCTAACTAAATTCTAAGTTTAAAAGTTCCAATATGTTTTGCTTGTGTTGGGGAAACTAAACTGTAAAATGATTGAGAAGAATCTCCATCGTTATCAACAGTGTTGGGGGTAACGAGTTACAATGTAACGCGTTACGTTAACTACGTTACTTTTTTTGGTAACGTATTAACGTAACGCATTACATCCGTAACATCGGTAACTATGTTACTTTACACGGCTTGAGTAATGCGCTTTCCTGCGTTACCCAAGCCGACATCTCGCGCGGCCGAGGAGGAGGCGGGAGGACCGAGGAGAGCTGGGAATCGTGTGTGGCCGTCTGGCCAAGGACTCAAAGGAGACGGGAAGACTGAGGAGAGCGGGGGCTGGGGGCACGCTGTGGTCAATCTGGGGGCACACTGGTCACTCTGGCATTGAAAGGGTGCACACTGTGGTCAATCTGGGGGCACACTGGTCAATCTGGCATTGAATGGGTGCACACTGTGGTCAATCTGGGGGCACGCTGTGGTCACTCTGGGGGCGCACTGTGGTCAATCTGGGGGCACGCTGTGGTCACTCTGGGGGCACACTGTGGTCAATCTGGGGGCACACTGGTCACTCTGGCATTGAAAGGGTGCACACTGAGATGCCATGTCTGCTGCAGAGAGAGGAGAACGCAGGGCAGAGCCAACAGGAGAGAAAGAGAGCTACTGCCTCATCATCATCATCATCAGCATCCACTCTACGTACAGCACTGCGCGCATCCCCCCCTCCGCACCAATACATAGACACCACGCTGTGCTTCCCCCTCCGCACCTTTGCATACCACGCTTCGGTTTCTTAAATTACTGTACATACAGCGCTGTGCATCCCCCTCCTGGTGACAAGCTTTTAAGAGGGTCCCCTCACTTACCTGCTCTCCTGGGCTGACTCGACCGTGACACACAGCGCGCTGCTCCTCTCCTCGAGTGACGAGTCCTCTTCGTTCTCGACGTGATGGCGGAGGGGAGGTGACGGAGTCGGGCGGTGACGGTGAGTGACTGACGCACGCACCGGCACCGCCCCCATTGCGAGTCAGCGATGTCCTGGCTGGAGACTGGACCAATCACAGCAGAGATATCACGAAGGTGGGGGTGGCGCAGCGCTTTTTCCTGCGCCCAGGTTACGCCCCCAGAAGGCAGCCAATCGGTGCCTCTTCTGGGTCGTAAACCCCCCCCCATAGCCACCAGGCCCAGCGCATAGGCCTGCGAACACAATTTTTTTTTTCAAAACTTTATTTGTTCTTTTTGTAATTTTTGTTTTCTATTTTTTTTTTTTTTTTTAGGGGGTAGGGGGGGGGGGGGCGGCACTCTGGCGCCCCCTATGCACGGGCTGCCACTGCTAAAAACATTGAAACACATTTGTTTTCTCTTGGCAATTAAAAAAAAAATAAATACTGGTCTTTTTTATGTGGAGCTCCCAGTCAACTCCAATATATATTTTCAATACCTATTTAACATAATACATTTTCAACGATCCTGCTACTACTTCAATCCAAAAATAAAAAATAAAAGTTTGGCTTTACATGCACTAGATTTGCCACTGCAAAGTTTGGATACACTTATTAGATTGGCAACCATGGGTGAAGCAGATGACCCCTCTTCAAGTTGCAGTCTTGGAGTGACTTATCTTATTGTAGCACAGACCCATGATAGGTCCCGCTGATTTGCCCCTGGTTCTCTTCCCATTCGGGTATACCGGCAGCCAGGCACACGGCCACTATTCAATTAGCAGGTTAGGGGGTGTCACTTTATGTTTTATTGCTGGTTGAACGTGGTTTGGGTGCAGGGAAACTTTAAGATACTCCAAAGTTATTGCACAGGACACTCCTGGATACTTTGATACCTCATGTCCAATATCCGCCAGACACTTCTCCTGTGAATCTGCAAGCCAAAACCATAAGTTAACCCCCTTGATTTGGCTCAAACTGCTTTCAGAAATTAGGCCTCCCAGCTCCCATTGAGCCAGGACCTTGTTAATTTCAGATAATAGGCCCCCTCCCCAGCTCCCCCTGAGCTGGGACCTCGATGAGATTCTGCAATAGGCCCTCAACTCCCACTGAGCTGGGACATCGGTGAAGTCTCTGCAAGCTTCAGCTACCCTGCCCAGAAGGGCAGCAGCCCTTCAGGCTGGGATCTTCTCCTCTTGGATAAGATCCCTGTTGCTTCAGGCCTCAAACGATTATATGCCCTTCTCAGCCACCTACTGGCCACTATCCCCCCCCCCCCCAGGGATTGGCTGAGAGCACATAAAAAACTCAAGCCCAGGGTCTGCCTCTTCCAGCCCACTACATTCTAGAACCTACTGGAAGGCAGGGAGATATAGTTGAGCCTGCAGCCAGTGGGACCCAGAAAAGCCAAAAATAATCACACACCGCTCCAATGTTTACAGAGGACCCAAGAAACACTAAATTCCCCTGAGCCCCTCTAGCGACCTATTCTAGGAGGGTGCTACATTGAAAAGAGGTTTTATTGTATTTTGAATGAAAACAAATACATTCAGTGTTGAAAGAAAAATTTGGTAAATTGGAATTGCAACTTTTTTTTTCCTACGTCTTCTGACTGTTAGATATCTTGAAACTGATGAAAATAAATTAATCTAAAATGCCACCCTTCTCCAGTTTCTCACTGATCCAGAAAAATGGTATTCTCTGTGACGGCATACTTTGTCTCCCTAATGAATCTAAATTACACAGCAAATCAAATTTCCAATTGCTCATTAATTGTGATATTTATTTAAATTAGACACATTCTAGTGAGTCCTCCAATTCGTGAACCGCTTTATTAATTTTCGAGTAGACAGGGCAGGCAAAATGTTCACAGTTTAACTAATGTTAACAAAAAGGAAAACAATCATAAAGGGCCAGACAACCCAAAAATTATTTGTCACTTATAAATAAAATATAGTGGGTTTAAAATACCTGCAGGCTTATTTTATAATTTGAGTATTATTTAGAGAGATCTCCCAACCATAGTGTTCAATAATGTTATTGTGACAGTGGCGGTTATCAGACCCCGGGCCTTCTTATCCACCTCGTGACCAAAGACCAAGCAATCTCACACCCTGCCGTCACTTGCGTAACAATGCCACTCTCAGCTGCACCCAGCACACAGATTGTCCAGCTTGCAGGACCACAATCTAGATGCCAGCAGACTGAGAGCGATTGTCACCGGGTTAATTAAACGATTAACCCTTTCTCTGCCACCAACGATACGTTTTAGCCCAGCGGACGCTCGTGATTTTACAAATATCAATTATGACTTTAGAATCCGTCTGTATCACACACTGTCACCTCAGACCAGAATGTTTCAGATAGGTTAGCCTAAACAGTACAAATATCAATTATGACTTTAGAATAACCGTCTGTAACACACAGTAGCGCGCTTTCAGGAGGCAGGTTCGTTTGGGTCAAGTTGCGTTTAAGAGCTTAGAGACAAAGTTAACATTTTTCAAAATAAGGTTTATTTATAAGAAAGGTTAAAATTGGTGCGAATAAAAATATTTACAGAAAAATGGGTTACAAAGAAATAGAGACACAATACAGCAATTCAGAAATAGGAGAATAAAGAATGGAAATACTTGCATTAAAACGGTCCTGGTATTACCTTAGTTTCGGAAGCTGAACATGTGATATTTGGTTCCCCTTGAGCGATGTTATGGCCTCGATGTTAGGATCAGAACTCAGCTCTCTCTCAGTTCCTGTCTTTTCTCTGAGTTCAAAAGGGGTGGTGACGGACACCCCTGACCAATTATAATCAGAGTGGCAAAAAGGGCTGTCCTGTGGTTTATGACTATTTCAAATGTACTTTGTGGACAGAGTCATACCACTCTTAATATCTTGACGTATGTAAGGGTTATATTCTTGAACCTGATATTTTATAACTAAGCATGTCATTTGCTTTCAAACAATATCAAACATGAATATATTTTATCACAGAGGGGGTATCTTATCGATCGTTTCACTTTCCTGTACTACAGGGTGACCATGTGCGGTCTCGTCACGATCAGCGTGTCATGCGGCATTCAAATATCTAATTTTTGTTAATATGTTATGTTTGGGTAAACAGTTATGACGTGAGCATGAATTGTGAGATGTAACTTAACACTTTTGCTTTTGGGAATTTACAAGGCAGCTTCACTGGACATCTGCTCTGACCCCCTGCTGTCCTCGGAGACACAACTCCTGCTTGGTCAATCTGCTTGTGTATAGTAAAGGTGTGAAAAATGTCAGCTGTGCAGGAACCTGGCATTCAGTAACCCAGGAGGTCATTACAGTGCCAAAAGGCTGGTAAGAATGACCATTTCCAACACTGTCAACTAAGCTCGCAACCCAAGATGGATGCTTGTGACAGCGTTTGAACGAAATGGCGGCCTGACAAACTAGAATGCCAACGCACGATACCATTACAGTTATAACTCTGAAGGTTTAGGGAATTCTCCATAAAAGCAGGAGCCTAGTAGCTGGTATGCAAGCCTGGGAATTTCGATGCACAATTCTGTCCACCAAAGTCATAGGAAGATATATGAGTAGGGTTGAGCGAACACCTAGATGTCCGTGTTCGACGGGTTCGGCCGAACTTTAAAAAAAAGTCCGGGTCCGTGTCCCGGACTTTTACCGAACTTTTCCCGGACACCGAACCCCATTGAAGTCAATGGGGACCCGAACTTTAAGGCACTAAAATGGCTCTAAAACACCAAAGGAAAGGGCTAGAGTGCTGCAAATGGCAGCAAAACGTAATTAAGAGCATGGCAAGTGCTCTGCAAACAAATGTGGATAGGGAAATAACTTAAAACAACAAAAAAAAACAGAAAAATAAAACAATGTTCTTCTTCATCTCTGAAGGACGAGGCCCATATGGAGTAGGAGGGAGGTTGAGGTGGTGGTGGATGTGGCGGTGACTAGACATATGCCGGTTTTCGGTAATTCGATATATCGCGGTATTGCATAGCCACGGTATTGTTATTGTGGCATTTTTAAAATACCGAGTTTCTCTGTCAAGTCTGCCTGACTTGTGAATTGATACATTTCAGTGAGCTGGATGACTCATTCACTCACTCAGCTAACACCTTTCAGCATTAAGTCTCCTAACTATAAACAAAAATGATTACATTTGTATCTTTTCCTTCCCTCTGCCAGGGAGAAAGGAAGTTTAACCTCTTAAAGACTGGATCTTTTTCTGACACTTGCTGCTTGCAAGTTAAAATCAGTTTTTTTTTTGCTAGAAAAGTACTTAGAACCCCCAAACATTTTATATATTTTTTTAGCAGAGACCCTACAGAATAAAATGGCGATTGTTGTAATATTTTATGTCACACTGTATTTGCGCAGCAGTCTTTCAAACGCAATGATTAGACTTTAATGAATAAAAAAAAAAAAAAAAACGTAACAGTAAAGTTATCCCAATTTTTTTTTTTTTTGTTACACAGAGAATCGTGAGAGAATCGTGATCTTTATTCCAAGCTAAAAAATCGTGATTCTCATTTTGGCCAGAATCGTGCAGCTCTAATAAATATATATATACACACACACACGCCTAGCAGCCCACATTACATTATTATATAGCCATCAAGCAGTGTCTGGCCTACCTGGTGATGACTGGTCCTGGCGCTCTGATCCGATGGCCTGGTCTTTAAAGGGGCAAATCCTTGCGATCCAGAAGTGGTTAAACCTGCAGGAGGACCGGTGTTTTTATCTATTAATGACTTTACTATTGCTTTAGGCCTGGTTCACATGTATGCGGGTTGGTGGTTCACATGTATGCGGGTTGGCGGTTCACATGTATGCGGGTTGGCGGCCCACATTTGCACAGGCATAGCAGCCCATTGATTTGAACGGGCTGCTATGCCCTCATTTTCCGCAGAAAAAAGGTGCATGCAGCATTTTTTTTAAATTCAGTGGCCTTGAAATCCATCCTGCTTTTGCACCATGCGACTAACCTGCAGTTCCTGCTCTGGCAAGCTTTCTGCATTTTTTGTATACGTGGGCACGGCATTTAAAAATAAACAGTTTGCGTGTGCAGCAACGGCAGGTAAGTCGCATGGTGCAAAAGAAGGATGGATTTCATGGCCACTGCATTTTTTTAAATTCTGCATGCACCTTTTTTCAGCTGAAAACGCAGGCATAGCAGCTCAAGCCCATTCACATCAATGGGCTGCTATGCCTGTGCAAATGTGGGCCCCCAACCCGCATACATGTGAACCAGGCCTAAAGCAATAGTAAAGTCATTAATAGATAAAAACACCGGTCCTCCTGCAGGTTTAACCAATTAATGACTTTACTATTGCTTTAGGCCTGGTTCACATGTATGCGGGTTGGGGGCCCACATTTGCACAGGCATAGCAGCCCATTGATGTGAATGGGCTTGAGCTGCTATGCCTGCGTTTTCAGCTGAAAAAAGGTGCATGCAGAATTTAAAAAAATGCAGTGGCCATGAAATCCATCCTTCTTTTGCACCATGCGACTTACCTGCCGTTGCTGCACACGCAAACTGTTTATTTTTAAATGCCGTGCCCACGTATACAAAAAATGCAGAAAGCTTGCCAGAGCAGGAACTGCAGGTTAGTCGCATGGTGCAAAAGCAGGATGGATTTCAAGGCCACTGAATTTTAAAAAAATGCTGCATGCACCTTTTTTCTGCGGAAAATGAGGGCATAGCAGCCCATTCAAATCAATGGGCTGCTATGCCTGTGCAAATGTGAACCACCAACCCGCATACATGTGAACCAGGCCTAAAGCAATAGTAAAGTAATTTATAAACAACACCTCCTTCAGGTTTAACCACTTCTTGACCACAAGGATTTGCCCTCTTAATGACCAGGCCATCGGATCGGAGTCGAGCGCCAGAACCAGTTATCACCAGTTAGGCCAGACACTGCTTGATGACCTATTTTAGGCCTGGTTCACAGAGTCTGCACTGACTGACTATATAATAATGTGCATAAGTGAACCAAAGCCCCTAAATTCAGCAATGAAATTGAAGTGAGGTGGAAATTTAATAATTTAAATTTAATAATAGAATACCGTGATAATACCGTATACCGTGGCAAAACCTTAATCAATTAATCGCAGCATGAAAATCTGATACCGTCACAAGCCTAGCGGTGACATAGGCGTGCGCACAGGGTGTGCTGGGTGTGCCTGGGCACACCCTAATCACCTAGGGCACATAGCATTGCCAGTGAGGAGATGGGAAAGATCTCCCTGGGACCTGCTCTGCTCTATTTCTCCTTGCCTACAGGTACATGGCCCCGATACATTACTCTCCCTGCTGGCAAACACATGCATGTGTATTTCAACTTTGGGGTGCACACCTTAATGCAATAGGCTGCGCACACCTATGGGCGGTGTAGGTGGAAGCGGCGGTGGAGGAGGACCAGGGCCGGATTAACAGCATCATGGGCTTGGTGCTGAGGATTTTGAAGGGCCTTAAGGGCCGTGCCTTGCCATGCACCCAGAGGAGGAAGGGTGCAGCCATGCATGCCTAATTCAACATGGGATGCTGTCTCTGAAGCCCATAAACACATCCATGCATCGCCAACTGTCCCTCCTTGTCCGGCCTTCACGCTGTGTGGGGAGGTTCTGAGGGTGCTGCCTGGGGAAGCGAGCATAGAAGCCAGACTTCTGTGTTTACAAGTGACAGAAGAGCGGTAACAGTGAATATGGCCAACCCGGGGCCTATATAAAAGGTAGGGGCCTGGAGCTGCAGCTCCAATAGCCCCTACATTAATCTGGCCCTGAGGAGGAGGACGAGGTAGCCAACACTGCTTCTTTTCAAAAATTTTAAATGAGGGTACACCCCAAAAGAGTGAGAAAGAGCAAAAATGGAACAATGGGTGGGTAAGGTCGGTATCCATTGCTATTCTGCATAAGGTACGGAAAAGTCCCGTGGGATCCATGCCTGGTTCATTTTAATGAACGTGAGCTTGTCCACATTGTCTCTGGACAGGCGGCTGCGCTTGTCTGTTATAACGCCCCCAGCCGTGCTAAATACCCGTTCAGATAATACACTGGCTGCAGGGCACGCCAGCACCTCCAAGGCGTAAAGGGCAAGCTCAAGCCATGTGCCCAATTTGGAGACCCAGAAGTTGAAGGGGGCAGACCCGTCATTCACTACATGTAGGCGTGTGCACACATACTGCTCCACCATGTTGGTAAAATGCTGCCTCCTGCTAAGACGTTCCATCTGAGCTGCTGGTGCTGCTGTTTGTTGTGGCGTGCTGACAAAGCTTTTCCACATTTCGGCCATGCTAACCCTGCCTTCTGAGGTGCTGGCGGTGCCCTGGTTGCGTTGGCGACCTCCTCCTCCTCCTCCTCTGCCTTGTGCTTCCACTGTGGCCCCGCTGTCAGATGGGAATGCCAGCAGCATGGCGTCTACCAGCGTGCGCTTGTACTCGCGCATCTTGCGATCGCGCTCCAGTGAGTGAATTAAGGACGGTACGTTGTCCTTGTAACGGGGATCCAGCAGCGTGGCCACCCAGTAATCAGCACAAGTTAGAATGTGGGCAACTCGGCGGTCGTTGTGGAGACACTGCAGCATGTAATCGCTCATGTGTGAAGGGCTGCCCAGAGGCAACGAAAGGCTGTCCTCTGTGGGAGGTGTATCGTCCGTGTCCTCTGTATCCCCCCAGCCACGCACCAGTGATGGCCATGAGCTGGCCTGGGTGCCACCCTGCTGTGAACATGGTTCCATCTCCTCCTCCAGCTCCTCCTCCTCCTCATCCTCCTCATCCTCCAGAACTGTGCCCCTGCTGGACAATTGCGTCCTTGGCGTTTGCGTGTGCAGGAACCCACCCTCGGAGCCCCTTGCGAATGACTGCCCTGAAAGCCTTGGAAATGTTACCTCTTCATCCTCCTCCTCCTCCTCATCCTGTGCCACATCCTCTTCCATCATCGCCCGAATTGTTTTTTCAAGGAGGCATAGAAGTGGGATAGTTAAGCTGAGAACGGCGTCATTGCCACTGGCCATGTTGGTGGAGTACTCAAAACAGCGCAACAAGGCACACAGGTCTCGCATGGAGGCCCAGTTAAATTAAATAGCGGAATAGAAAATATGATCCAAAAAAAGTGTATGTATATCACACGTACACAACCACACTGGGCCCCAATTACTATTGTTTGTACCCCTAAAAGGCTAGGAGTAGGGGGAGTATGGAACAGGCAGCACCCTCAAACCTTCAGAAGTATGAGATGAACCCCAACAACTTGGAAAGGTGGATCTCTCTCACACGTACCAACACAGACTATCCCCCAATTTAACTGATCCCCAAAGGTTTTTGATTAAATAGCGGAATAGGAAATATGATCAAAAAAAGTGTATGTATCTCGCACGTACACAACCACACTAGGCCCCAATTACTATTGTTTGTACCCCTAAAAGGCTAGATGAGGAGTAGGGGGGGTATGGAACAGGCAGCACCCTCAAACCTTCAGAAGTATGAGATGAACCCCAACAACTTGGAAAGGTGGATCTCTCTCACACGTACCGACACAGACTATCCCCCAATTTAACTGATCCCCAAAGGTTTTTGATTAAATAGCGGAATAGAAAATATGATCCCAAAAAAGTGTATGTATATCACACGTACACAACCACACTGGGCCCCAATTACTATTGTTTGTACCCCTAAAAGGCTAGATGAGGAGTAGGGGGAGTATGGAACAGGCAGCACCCTCAAACCTTCAGAAGTATGAGATGAACCCCAACAACTTGGAAAGGTGGATCTCTCTCACACGTACCAACACAGACTATCCCCCAATTTAACTGATCCCCAAAGGTTTTTGATTAAATAGCGGAATAGAAAATATGATCCAAAAAAAGTGTATGTATATCACACGTACACAACCACACTAGGCCCCAATTACTATTGTTTGTACCCCTAAAAGGCTAGATGAGGAGTAGGGGGAGTATGGAACAGGCAGCACCCTCAAACCTTCAGAAGTATGAGATGAACCCCAACAACTTGGAAAGGTGGATCTCTCTCACACGTACCGACACAGACTATCCCGCAATTCAATTGATCCTCAAAGGTTTTTATTGAATAGCGGAATAGGAAATATGATCAAAAAAAGTGTATGTATCTCGCACGTACACAACCACACTAGGCCCCAATTACTATTGTTTGTACCCCTAAAAGGCTAGATGAGGAGTAGGGGGGGTATGGAACAGGCAGCACCCTCAAACCTTCAGAAGTATGAGATGAACCCCAACAACTTGGAAAGGTGGATCTCTCTCACACGTACCGACACAGACTATCCCCCAATTTAACTGATCCCCAAAGGTTTTTGATTAAATAGCGGAATAGAAAATATGATCCCAAAAAAGTGTATGTATATCACACATACACAACCACACTGGGCCCCAATTACTATTGTTTGTACCCCTAAAAGGCTAGATGAGGAGTAGGGGGAGTATGGAACAGGCAGCACCCTCAAACCTTCAGAAGTATGAGATGAACCCCAACAACTTGGAAAGGTGGATCTCTCTCACACGTACCGACACAGACTATCCCGCAATTCAATTGATCCTCAAAGGTTTTTATTGAATAGCGGAATAGGAAATATGATCAAAAAAAGTGTATGTATCTCGCACGTACACAACCACACTAGGCCCCAATTACTATTGTTTGTACCCCTAAAAGGCTAGATGAGGAGTAGGGGGGGTATGGAACAGGCAGCACCCTCAAACCTTCAGAAGTATGAGATGAACCCCAACAACTTGGAAAGGTGGATCTCTCTCACACGTACCAACACAGACTATCCCCCAATTTAACTGATCCCCAAAGGTTTTTGATTAAATAGCGGAATAGAAAATATGATCCAAAAAAAGTGTATGTATATCACACGTACACAACCATACTAGGCCCCAATTACTATTGTTTGTACCCCTAAAAGGCTAGATGAGGAGTAGGGGGAGTATGGAACAGGCAGCACCCTCAAACCTTCAGAAGTATGAGATGAACCCCAACAACTTGGAAAGGTGGATCTCTCTCACACGTACCGACACAGACTATCCCGCAATTCAATTGATCCTCAAAGGTTTTTATTGAATAGCGGAATAGGAAATATGATCAAAAAAAGTGTATGTATCTCGCACGTACACAACCACACTAGGCCCCAATTACTATTGTTTGTACCCCTAAAAGGCTAGATGAGGAGTAGGGGGAGTATGGAACAGGCAGCACCCTCAAACCTTCAGAAGTATGAGATGAACCCCAACAACTTGGAAAGGTGGATCTCTCTCACACGTACCAACACAGACTATCCCCCAATTTAACTGATCCCCAAAGGTTTTTGATTAAATAGCGGAATAGAAAATATGATCCCAAAAAAGTGTATGTATATCACACGTACACAACCACACTAGGCCCCAATTACTATTGTTTGTACCCCTAAAAGGCTAGGAGTAGGGGGAGTATGGAACAGGCAGCACCCTCAAACCTTCAGAAGTATGAGATGAACCCCAACAACTTGGAAAGGTGGATCTCTCTCACACGTACCAACACAGACTATCCCCCAATTTAACTGATCCCCAAAGGTTTTTGATTAAATAGCGGAATAGAAAATATGATCCCAAAAAAGTGTATGTATATCACACGTACACAACCACACTAGGCCCCAATTACTATTGTTTGTACCCCTAAAAGGCTAGGAGTAGGGGGAGTATGGAACAGGCAGCACCCTCAAACCTTCAGAAGTATGAGATGAACCCCAACAACTTGGAAAGGTGGATCTCTCTCACACGTACCAACACAGACTATCCCCCAATTTAACTGATCCCCAAAGGTTTTTGATTAAATAGCGGAATAGAAAATATGATCCCAAAAAAGTGTATGTATATCACACGTACACAACCACACTAGGCCCCAATTACTATTGTTTGTACCCCTAAAAGGCTAGGAGTAGGGGGGAGTATGGAACAGGCAGCACCCTCAAACCTTCAGAAGTATGAGATGAACCCCAACAACTTGGAAAGGTGGATCTCTCTCACACGTACCAACACAGACTATCCCCCAATTTAACTGATCCCCAAAGGTTTTTGATTAAATAGCGGAATAGAAAATATGATCCCAAAAAAGTGTATGTATATCACACGTACACAACCACACTAGGCCCCAATTACTATTGTTTGTACCCCTAAAAGGCTAGGAGTAGGGGGAGTATGGAACAGGCAGCACCCTCAAACCTTCAGAAGTATGAGATGAACCCCAACAACTTGGAAAGGTGGATCTCTCTCACACGTACCAACACAGACTATCCCCCAATTTAACTGATCCCCAAAGGTTTTTGATTAAATAGCGGAATAGAAAATATGATCCCAAAAAAGTGTATGTATATCACACGTACACAACCACACTAGGCCCCAATTACTATTGTTTGTACCCCTAAAAGGCTAGGAGTAGGGGGAGTATGGAACAGGCAGCACCCTCAAACCTTCAGAAGTATGAGATGAACCCCAACAACTTGGAAAGGTGGATCTCTCTCACACGTACCAACACAGACTATCCCCCAATTTAACTGATCCCCAAAGGTTTTTGATTAAATAGCGGAATAGAAAATATGATCCAAAAAAAGTGTATGTATATCACACGTACACAACCACACTAGGCCCCAATTACTATTGTTTGTACCCCTAAAAGGCTAGATGAGGAGTAGGGGGGGTATGGAACAGGCAGCACCCTCAAACCTTCAGAAGTATGAGATGAACCCCAAAAACTTGGAAAGGTGGATCTCTCTCACACGTACCAACACAGACTATCCCCCAATTTAACTGATCCCCAAAGGTTTTTGATTAAATAGCGGAATAGAAAATATGATCCCAAAAAAGTGTATGTATATCACACGTACACAACCACACTAGGCCCCAATTACTATTGTTTGTACCCCTAAAAGGCTAGATGAGGAGTAGGGGGGGTATGGAACAGGCAGCACCCTCAAACCTTCAGAAGTATGAGATGAACCCCAACAACTTGGAAAGGTGGATCTCTCTCACACGTACCAACACAGACTATCCCCCAATTTAACTGATCCCCAAAGGTTTTTGATTAAATAGCGGAATAGAAAATATGATCCCAAAAAAGTGTATGTATATCACACGTACACAACCACACTAGGCCCCAATTACTATTGTTTGTACCCCTAAAAGGCTAGGAGTAGGGGGAGTATGGAACAGGCAGCACCCTCAAACCTTCAGAAGTATGAGATGAACCCCAACAACTTGGAAAGGTGGATCTCTCTCACACGTACCAACACAGACTATCCCCCAATTTAACTGATCCCCAAAGGTTTTTGATTAAATAGCGGAATAGAAAATATGATCCCAAAAAAGTGTATGTATATCACACGTACACAACCACACTAGGCCCCAATTACTATTGTTTGTACCCCTAAAAGGCTAGGAGTAGGGGGGAGTATGGAACAGGCAGCACCCTCAAACCTTCAGAAGTATGAGATGAACCCCAACAACTTGGAAAGGTGGATCTCTCTCACACGTACCAACACAGACTATCCCCCAATTTAACTGATCCCCAAAGGTTTTTGATTAAATAGTGGAATAGAAAATATGATCCCAAAAAAGTGTATGTATATCACACGTACACAACCACACTAGGCCCCAATTACTATTGTTTGTACCCCTAAAAGGCTAGGAGTAGGGGGAGTATGGAACAGGCAGCACCCTCAAACCTTCAGAAGTATGAGATGAACCCCAACAACTTGGAAAGGTGGATCTCTCTCACACGTACCAACACAGACTATCCCCCAATTTAACTGATCCCCAAAGGTTTTTGATTAAATAGCGGAATAGAAAATATGATCCAAAAAAAGTGTATGTATATCACACGTACACAACCACACTAGGCCCCAATTACTATTGTTTGTACCCCTAAAAGGCTAGGAGTAGGGGGAGTATGGAACAGGCAGCACCCTCAAACCTTCAGAAGTATGAGATGAACCCCAACAACTTGGAAAGGTGGATCTCTCTCACACGTACCAACACAGACTATCCCCCAATTTAACTGATCCCCAAAGGTTTTTGATTAAATAGCGGAATAGAAAATATGATCCCAAAAAAGTGTATGTATATCACACGTACACAACCACACTAGGCCCCAATTACTATTGTTTGTACCCCTAAAAGGCTAGATGAGGAGTAGGGGGAGTATGGAACAGGCAGCACCCTCAAACCTTCAGAAGTATGAGATTGTGTTCACTGTACCCCACAAAGATTGAGTTCACTGCACCCCACAATGATTGTGTTCACTGCACCCCACAAAGATTGTGTTCACTGCACCTCACAAAGATTGTGTTCACTGTACCCCCCAAAGATTGTGTTCACTGCACCCCACAAAGATTCTGTTCACTGTACCCCACAAAGATTGTGTTCACTGCACCCCAAAAAGATTGTGTTCACTGCACCCCAAAAAGGATGTTGTTCACTGCACCCCAAAAAGGATGTTGTTCACTCCACCCCAAAAAGATTGTGTTCACTGCACCCCACAAAGATTGTGTTCACTGCACCCCAAAAAGATTGTGTTCACTGCACCCCAAAAAGGATTTTGTTCACTGCACCCCAAAAAGGATTTTGTTCACTGCACCCCAAAAAGGATGTTGTTCACTCCACCCCAAAAAGATTGTGTTCACTGCACCCCAAAAAGATTGTGTTCACTGCACCCCACAAAGGATTTTGTTCACTGCACCCCAAAAAGATTGTGTTCACTGCACCCCAAAAAGGATTTTGTTCACTGCACCCCAAAAAGATTGTGTTCACTGCACCCCACAAATGATTTTGTTCACTGCACCCCACAAAGATTGTGTTCACTGCACACCAAAAAGGATTGTGTTCACTGCACCCCAAAAAGATTTTGTTCACTGCACCCCAAAAAGATTGTGTTCACTGCAGCCCAAAAAGATTGTGTTCACTGCAGCCCAAAAAGATTGTGTTCACTGCAGCCCAAAAAGATTGTGTTCACTGCAGCCCAAAAAGATTGTGTTCACTGCAGCTCACACACAGAAAAATGGATGTGGATCACTGACACCTGCCTATCTCCAATCCCACACCACACAGCAATATCGATTGTAGTTTGTAGAACACAGTTTCCCTAAAATTCAGCAGACTCTGTCCCTAACAGGATTGAGAAGAGATCGTAGATCAGGATTGAGTGCAGACCCCACCCCCCACACAGCAATATCGATTGTAGTTTGTAGAAGACACTGACCCTATAATTCAGCAGACTCTATCCCTAAAATGCCTACAACTCGCCCTGCCTAAACACTCCGACCTGTCCCTCAATTCTATCCGGACACAAATGGTTTTTTCCTGCCTATCTTTCCCTAATCAGCAGCCAGCACGTTGATGTGTGCTCTGTCCCTGAATCTAAGCAGCATAATGACGCCGCTGCGGCTGCCTCGAACTTATAAAGACTTGGTCACATGCTTCAGACGGCCAATCACAGCTACTGAGACATTTGCAGGCATGGCTGGGATGGCTTAAGGCACACCAGTTAAACGATTGTTGATTGGCTGTTGAAAGCCCGCCATGAAAAGAGCGCCAAAGCATGCAAAACCCGGAAATAAAACGACCGAACACGGATTTTTACCCGAACATACAGTAAAGTGTCCGTGTCCGTGTTCGGGTACAAAAAATCCAATTATTCGGTACGAACACGAATAATACAGTCCGTGTTCGCTCAACACTATATATGAGGCTTTCAGGTGTTTTAATTTTTCAGCATTTCCAAACAATCTTAAGCTGGATTAATCCTGAAAGAGAATCTACATGTAGAGCGTCACCCGTAAGGGCCGCTGGTAGTATTGGGTCCTCTGTTCCTGCCTCAATTCCGCGAAAGGTCTAAGCCCCTTTGACACTCCAGGTTATACTAACACAAACAGGTAGCAACTCACACTCTTTGTGACACTGAGTGGTCAAACCTTAAAATTAGACAGTAAACAGATTAACAGAGCCAATAAGTATATTATCACTGAGGGAGTGTCAAACTGTCCCTGAGTTAGCATAAACAATAGCCTCCCCAGCCAGTGTGACAACCAGTAGCCTCCAGTCAGTACTACCAATATTAAGGCATTACTGCTGGTGCACACTGATGGCGGAAGAGTTAGGCCACCCCTGAACTTTGAATAGTTGAATGTAACCAGCAATTCAATAAGTGAATAAGAAAAAAGAGAAACCAGTTCACAGCTCTTCAATTCCTCTGCTGGCTGATGTTGAGGCCCTTTAGTAACGTTGGTGCACTAGAAGTTGTTTGTTAGAAATGCATGCAGTAAGATGGATAGTTGTTATATCCAGAAGATTATCTTGCTCAACATTTCTCTGTTGTGGCTGGGATCAGGGAATTGTTCACTACTCTGTGTATGTATATATATATATATATATATATATAATGTATATGTATATGTATATATATATATATATATATATATATATATATATATATATACACAGAGATAGATAAATAATTAAGGATAATGTCCTTACAATATGCTGTAGCAAGGTACCTGGCTACATACATTATGAAATTATGATTATTATTACATACATTATGAAACATCTCAACTATCAAACATAACAAACCTATGTTTAAACTACCCCTGTACTGGTTAGAAGATAACTAGTAAATTTTTATACAAGTCCACCTGGTATGACTCACTGCTGAGCTCCATATTCTCTGAGCGAAATTGAGAGTTTTCATTTGCCCACAAAGACGAAAATTTGAATATTTTAGCAAAATGTTGCAATTTTGGTTTAATGCGTTTGTGTCAATGGGGAAGGTGAAATTACAGTGTTTATTATGGATACAATTATCTTTAAATGGATCTTAAGGGGTTAGAGAATCTCCTTTTATCTATCCTGGACCTGTTCTTGTGACATAAAATGGCCCCACATTACCATTTTTAATTTAATTTTTTATTTTTATTTAGAGAAAAAAATGTGAAGAAACTGAAAAAAAGTAATGTAAGAAAAAGTAATAGTATGTTAACGTGAAAAAAAAATGTTTAAATACAAAAATGTGTCAAAAACCCTACCCTACATAAACTACTCCCAACCCCCCGCAAAAAAATAAGCCAATATCTCTAAGTAAAAAATAAAAGTAGGACTTTTAGACTGATATATTGCAAAGTACAACTGAACCCTGAGTGTGGTGTATATCAATTAAATGCAATCCAGGTGTATCAAAACATAAAATGTTCAATGTCTTATAGTTCATTCACTCTCTTCAACCACTTTTCTCCATAATAATCCCCTTCTTTCCCATTCCTTCTCATAATCATTGATAACAAGCCAGCTGCTACACTGCTTAATCCACTCGGTTTTTCTCTTTAGGACACAGAAGTTTGTTCAATACAATGAAGCTGTCAGAGGGGTATAGCAGAGAAGGCACAGGGCTCAGTACAGGTGGAGCTACAGAGTTTGGTCCTGGCTATGTTTAGAGGGAAGAAGATTGGGGGTAGGGTTGCCACCTCATCCCTTTAAACCAGGGCACACAGGTTCTGTGGCTGATTAAGGTGGTAATTAAACTCACTTGGTGCCTTATGTGCACTAAATTAGCCTCAGAACCTGTGTAATTCATATGTGTCCTGGATTAAAGGGATGTGGTGGCAACCCTAATCGGGGGTTGTGTGGGATCTACTATGTGCGCTCTATAATGCCCAGAGGAGATGGCAGAGGAGGCACAGGGCTGTAGAATGAAAAGGGGGAGGTGGCTTCAGTGCTCCCTGTACCTCCTTCATAAGAACACCCATAATTTGGGCTTCAGCCTGGGATGAAGCTACATACAGCACTGAAAGTGAAGAAAAATGTCTTTTCACTTGAAAACCATGTCATGGTTTAGAACGGAAACCAAGTGCTATATGCGCTGGGTGCCCTGGGGATTTAAAAAGCATTTTAAACTTCTGGTGTGAGTTCTTCCTCAAAATGGGGGTTAAGTTGGACATTAAACCTTACACACTTTGCCACAAAACATGGACTAATGGTTCATATATATTGCAATACATGGTCAAGCTGAACATCAGTGTTACAGTGATCCCTGTTTAATCAGCTCCTACTCGACCAATAAAACGCTATATACTTACATGCACGTAAAAGGGACTTTTCTAAGTTAAGAATTAATACTTTAACAATTTAGTGTCACTTTAAAGTGACTGTCATGTTAGCAACTGAAAAAAAAAAAAATAAATAAATCTGATGACATACAGTATCTCACAAAAGTGGGTACACCCCTCACAATTTTATAAATATTTTGTAGCTTGTATAAGGGTCCTTTCATACGAGCGGTGAGCTCGGCAGACTCTGTTTTTCTCAGCGGGGATTGATTCGCTGATCCGCGCTGAGCAGGCGGATGACAGCTCCGTCTCCGCTTACTTTGCAGAGACGGAGCTGCCAGAGTCCTGCTCTCCTCTATGGAAGATCGGATGAAAACGGACCGCCTGTTCATTTTCATCCAATCTTATATGACCTGATCCTCCAGACGGATGGAAAATAGGGTTTCCATCCGTCCGGATTTCACAGACAGTATTGGATCGGATAGCAGTGGGTGTCAGCGGACATGGCTCTGCTGACATCCACTGCTCCATAGAGGTGCATGGAGCATCCAATCAGGTCCACCTGAAAAAGTGACAGGCGGACCTGATCGGAAAGTTCATGTGAAAGGGACCCAACAGTGTAAATTTGCTGTCCCCTCAAAATAACTCAACACACAGCCATTAATATCTAAACTGCAGGCAACAAAAGTGAGTACACCCCTAAGTGAAAATGTCCAAATTGGGCCAAAAGTGTCAATATTTTGTGTGGCCACACATTTTTTCCAGCACTGCCCTAACCCTCTTGGACATGGAGTTCAACAGAGCTGCACAGGTTGCTAATGGAGTCCTCTTCCACTCCTTCATGACGACATCACGGAGCTGGTGGATGTTAGAGACCTTGCACTCCTCCACCTTCCATTTGAGGATGCCTCACAGATGCTCAATAGGGTTTAGGTCTGGAGACTTGGCCAGTCCATCAACTTTACCCTCAGCTTCTTTAGCAAGGCAGTGGTCATCTTGGAGGTGTGTTTGGGGTTGTTATCATGTTGAATACTGCCCTGTGGCCCAGTCCCTGAAGGGTCATGCTCTGCATCAGTATGTCACAGTACATGTTGGCATTCATGGTTCCCTCAATGAACTGTAGCTCCCCAGTGCCAGCAGCACTCATGCAGCCCCAGACCATGACACTCCCACCATCAAGCTTAACTGTAGACAAGACACACTTGTCTTTGTACTCCTCACCTGGTTGCCACCACACACGCTTGACGCCATCTGAACCAAAAAGGTTTATCTTGGTCTTATAGACCACAGGACATGGTTCCAGTAATCCATGTCCTTAGTCTGCTTGTCTTCAGCAAACTGTTTGTGGGCTTTTTTGTGCATCATCTTTAGAAGAGGCTTCCTTCTGGGACGACAGCCATGCAGACCTATTTGATGCAGTGTGAGGTGTATGGTCTGAGCACTGACAGGCTGACCCCCCACCCCTTCAACCTTTGCAGCAATGCTGGCAGTACTCATACGTCTATTTCCCAAAGACAACCTCTGGATATGTCGCTGAGCACGTGCACTCGACTGCTCTGGTCGACCATGGCGAAGCCTGTTCTGAGTGGAACCTGCCCTGTTAAACCACTGTATGGTCTTGGCCACTGTGCTGCAGCTCAGTTTCAGGGTCTTGGCAATCTTCTTATAGGCTAGGCCATCTTTATGTAGAGCAACAATTCTTTTTTTTCAGATCCTCAGAGAGTTTTTTACTATGAGGTGCCATGTTAAACTTCCATTGACCAGTATGAGAGAGTGAGAGAGATAACACTAAATTTAACACACCTGCTGCCCATTCACACCTGAGACCTCATAACACTAACGAGTCACATGGCACCGGGGAGGGAAAATGGCTAATTGGGCCAATTTGGACATTTTCCCTTAGGGGTGTACTCACTTTTGTTGCCAGCGGTTTAGACATTAATGGCTGTGTGTTGAGTCATTTTGAGGGGACAGCAAATTTACACTGTTATGCAAGCTGTACACTCACTACTTTACATTGTAGCAAAGTGTCATTCCTGGAGTGTTGTCACATGAAAAGATATAATAAAATATTTACAAAAATGTGAGGAGTGTACTCACATTTGTGATATACTGTACTGGAAGTGCCTGCAAATAATGTGTTTACAGTACTTACACCAAGTTTCAGAGACCCCACACTGCCTGTATGGTGAAAGCCATTTTGATTGGTCAAAGCGTTGACACTTCCAGGGAGTGTTGAAGCTTGCCCACCTCTTCCTGTCTGCCACACGAGTCCTATTGGCCAATGGTACCCAGTGCTTCCTCATGCGGTTCCTAAAACTTCATTATAGGAATCGTTCCAATGGTATATCCCAGAATTCTTAAATGTGCTCCTTCATAATAACCTGCAGGGAGCCCCCAATGTTTCCTTAAACAGAAACTACCGTCTCTGATTTAGTTCTCTTACAAAATGGCTTCCAAAAGTCTCTCAAACTCTCCCCGACATTTCGGATATATAAGGGACACTTAACCAAACTAAATGTGGAGTGAAACACTTTCCTTCCCAAGCCTTATAGATCTGTAAAAGATTGGGCAAGCCTGGGTTTTAGACTGCACTACATTTATGGCACGTGGGTGCAAATTCTATCAGAATCCAGCAATACTGTGTAGCACCCTCCTAGTCAGGTGCTAGATAGAAGATATAGTTTGGCATTTTCTGCTTAAAAGGAAAGCAGCAGGAAAACCACAATTGCTTGGCCTGCTCAGTGTGCTCAGTGTGTATTCATCTGGTCTAAGGGAGTGTCCCCACTGGGTCCAATAGGGAGGCATGTTGGACAGTGGAGGAAACCTGGCCAATGATACACAGGCTTTTGTAACCGTCCCAGTGGGTTGGCATCTGGAGAGGTGCATCATGGGATTGGAAATAAAAGTAGAGATCATCTGAGGCAGAGTGTCTTTTGGTGGGAGCAAAGTCCCAGGAGGAGGTGGACGGCAGTCTCTCCTCCTGCAGAGTGAGGTAGGTGGTCCAGGTGGTCGGCCTAGGGACCAGGAGTGGAGCTGGTCTGCAGAGGATCCAGTGTGCTGACCATTGGAGCTGTTGGGCAGAGGACTTTGGGAAAAACAGTATCATGAGTACTGAGGGATCTGCTCAAGGGTCTGCCTAAGAGAGGGGACCACTCCAGAGAAGTCAGGGGATGAAGGAGCCAGCTCACTCAGGGTGTTACAGTATAGGGGATGCCGTGTAGTGAATCCTGAAGATTAGGAACAAAGGGGGTGCCAGGAAGGGCCCTGAAGTTGTTCAGCAGTACGGATTACTTCAGCAGTACAGTTCAGTTGCTTCAGAGTACAGATTATCTCAGAGAATTACTTCAGTTATGCTTCACAGCTAGTGACAGACTGAAACCAGCGGCCTAGCCGTGACTAGCTCAATTTCAGTGTTAAGCCCCGTACACACGTACCGATCGTCGGCGAAGGATCGGCCGTCTTTTGTCCCCGGGCTGTCGGTGTCTGTTGAAAAGTGCAAAGACAGCACAAGAATTTTGTCCGCCGACTACAGCCGACTGCAGAAGTGATGTCATGTGATGGTTAACTTTCCCTGTGTTTTTTCTTTTCTGAGCATGCCCAGTCTTGCAAAGCTGCGGTCTGTCGGCCGAATTCTGTACTGACTGGCGAACAATCGGCCGCTCTGGTGTCGGCATACAAAAATTTTAATGCTTGCATGACAGATTCTTGTCGGCAGAATGTGCGCTGACGGCTGTCGGAGGCATCATACTAACAAGCCTACAATCGGCAGATCGGTACGTGTGTACGGGCCTTTACTCAGCGTCATGGCTTTTTTTCTCAGAGAATAGGTGCAGGAACTCCCCCTTTCAGAGTTACCCCTTGTCTCCGCCCCTACCTAACTCCGACTACCGTTCCTTGGTTCCGGCCCTTGCCCACCTCTTAGAGAATACAGAACCAAGTAACATTTGTGTTAATAAGTTATTTGTATGGAAATTGTTAATAACTATAAAAGCAGTAAAATAGATCCCCTGCAGCCAACAACAATAGAACCCACCCCAGCAACAATAGATCTCCCTAGCAACAATGGGTCACCAGCAACAAAATATCCCCAGCAACAATAGACCCCAAGCAGCAACAACAGATCTCTCCACAGACAGCATTAATAGAGCTCTCCCTCAACAGTAGATCCCTCCCAGCAACAACTGACCCCCCCCCCGCAACATAAGACCATCCCAAGCAACAATCCCCCAACAGCAACAATAGACCACCCCCTGCAAAAATAGATCCCATCTAGAGAGAATAGGTCCCCCAGCAGCAACAATAACCTCCCTGCAAAAATATATCCCCTCTAGCAAAATAGATCCCCCAGCAGCCAGCATCAATAGACACTGTAGCACACCCGTGCACCCCTTTGTCATTACATACATTCAGTTCAGGAGGTGCCGGAACTGCGTTCCCCCTGAAAAAAAGCCCTGCTCAGCGTTAACCAGCGTTAACCAGCATTTACTCAAGTCGCCCCTGCCTATTGTGCATAGTTTTGTTCAGTTGGGGTATCCCACTCATCCCTTATCCTATCCAAGTTCCTAATAAAACATAAAAACCAAAGAAATTGGACTGATTCTTGTACTGTTGCTAATGGTAACCCAGGGGGACCCGTAACCAGCAGCTCCCTTGGGAGTAGTGCTACAACTGTGTAAAGAAAATGGGGCCATCAGGATATGCAATGCATTGCAGTGCCCAGACAAAATACAACAAGCTGCTCTACCGTAGATATCTGGAAAGTCATTGTTGGTATTTTGCTGCCCCCATCTGCTGGCTGTCTGACAATAGGTGTCGGTAAATAAATCCTGAGCTTTTATAACATGCTGCTAACACTGTAACTATGCTGTTGTTTGCACTAATTAATCATTTATTATCTGGGTTGTCTGAAGTCTTTTTTCAGCACAGGAGTTTTCATCAAAAGGCTGTACTTTATTCCCAAAAGAATCTGCAGTTATGCATTAAGATCTGCTGTAAAGAATCTGCCAACTTTGTGAGCAGCAAAGTGCCTAAGTGATTAGCATTTCTGCCTGGCAGCACTGGGGTCATCAATTCAAATCACAATCATGGCACTACCTGCCTAGAGTTTGCATGTTCTCCATCTCCATATATGTAGGTTTCCTCCAGGTACTCCGGATTCCTCCCACACTCCAAAGTCATGCTGGTAGGTTAATTGGCTCCTGTCGAAATTGGCTCTACTATGTGTATGTATGGATGTAAGATAAGGGACCATAGATTGTAAGCTCCTTGAGGGCAGGGACTGATGTGAATGTATAATATACACTCACTGGCCACTTTATTAGGTACACCTTGCTAGAACCTCTTTTGCCTTCAGAACTGCCTTAATTCTTCATGGAGTTGATTCAACAAGGTGTTGTAAACATTCCTCAGAGATTTTGGTCTATATTGACATGATAGGATCACACAGTTGATGCTGATTTGTCGGCTGCACATGCATGGGATATGTGAATATCCCATTCCACCTCATCCTAAAGGTGTTCTATTGGATGAGATCTGGTGAGTGTGGAGGCCATTAGAGTACAGTGACTTCATTGTCATGTTCAGGAAACCAGTGGTGAGATGATTGGAGCTTTGTGACATGGTGCATTATCCTGCTGGAAGGAGCCATCAGAAGATGGGGACACTGTAGTCATAAAAGGATGGACATGGTCAGCAGCAATACTCAGGTAGGCCGTGGGAATTAAATGAGGCTCAATTGGTACTAAGGGGCCCAAAATGTGTCAAGAAAATATCTCCCACACCATTACATCACCACCACCACCAGCCTTGATGCAAGGCAGGATGGATCCATGCTTCTTATTGTTTACGCTAAAATTCTGACTCTACCATCAGAATGTCGCAGCTGAAATCGAGACTCATCAGACCAGGCAACGTTTTTTCCAATCTTCTATTGCCCAATTTTGGTGAACCTGTGTGAATTGTAGCCTCAGTTTCCTGTTCTGTAGCCCATCTGCTTCAATGTTCGACGTGTTGTGCTGATGGTACTCTGCTTTTACCTTGGTTGTAACAAGTGGGTTTTTGAGTTACTGGTGAGTTACAAGTGAGTGTATATGTAAAGCGCTGAGTAAATTAAAGGAGCTATTTAACCACTTCCCACCTGTAGGACATCCTATGTCTTCAATGGGTTGAAGTGGTAATATCTGAATAATGCCTGCAGCTACAGGCATCATTTAGATATCTTTCCAGCTGGCGATTCTCTGTAATGTAAAAACCATTCTAGCAGCTATTTAGCCGCTGAATTGCTTTTACAGGCAGCGAGAGGGGACGTTCCCCCACCCCCCTCCCACTGCCCTCCCTACTCTCCCGTATGATCAGGAAGCTGGATTACTGAATGGGAAACAGCAGCAGATTACCATAGAGCTGGCTGTACCAGATGGTCCCCAGCCATCTCTATGAACCCGGGAGACTGGAAGTGACGTCATGACGTCACTTCCGGCACTGTCAGATGTAAACACTGCCAGTTTTTTTTTTCCTGGGAAGCAGAGATTGATGTTTTTTTAAAAAAATGATCTCATGCTTTCCAGGGTAGAGGAGATATCTGGGGTCCCATTAACCCCAGAGGACCTGTCATGCCTTTTTCCTAATACAAGTGATGTCTACATTTCTTGTAATAAGAATAAAAGTGATAAAAAAAAAAGGGACAGTGTAAAAAAAAAAAAAAACAACATAAATAATATATATATATATATATATATATATTATTATTATTTTTTTTTTTTTTAAAGCACCCCTGTCCTCTGGTGCCCACACAGAAGCAAACGCATACGTAGGTTGCGCCCCCATATGTAAACGGCATTCGCTCCACAACGCAAACATTAGAGCGAGAGCAATAATTCTAGCACAAGACCTCCTCTGTAACTCTAAACTGGTAACCTGTAAAAATATTTAAAGCGTAGCCTATGGAGCTTTTTAAGTACCGAAGTTTAGCACCATTCCACGAGTGTGAAAAATTTTAAAGCCTGACATGTTAGGTATCTATTTACTTGGCATAACTTCATCTTCCACATTATACAAAAAAATGAGGTAAATATTGCTTTTTTTTTAACATTTGCTTTTGAAAAAATTTCTGTGCAAATACTGCGTGACATAACAAAATGCACCAATCGCCATTTTATTCTCTAGGGTCTCTGCTAAAAATATATATATATGTATATACTGTTCTAAAATATTTTTCTAGCAAAAAAAATATGATTTTTACATGTAAGAGAGGAATACCAGAATTGGCCTGGACTGGAAGTGGATTAGTACTTGTAATAAATATAAAAAAAAAAGCTTTCAGGGTAATGGAGCCATGCAAAATGCCTTTATGACCTTATGTGCTAGAACTCTCTTGATTTACAATAGATAGAAACAAATCCCACTGTATGGGTATATTTAAACCAGCCCAAAGTTTGCTGGTTTTTAAGGGGAAAAATTGGCTCCTAAAAGCTCCTGAGGATTATGGAAACTTATTTCAACTGCCATTGACTTGTTCTGATGTTATAAAAGGCCACTAACCAGCCTCAATATTTTTATGATTTTTTTTTTTAACAGAAAGAAAAAAAAAAAAAAAAGAGTGTGCCTGTTCACAACGATGTAGAAGATTGTAGCTGGAAAAAGACTTATAGCTGGAAGAAGCTTGTTAGCCCAAAATACTTCAATGGGAGCGCCTGAATAAAGGTGCGAAAATGCACATTTTGCATTTTTTATAGCAACTAGCTTTCCGTTAGCTAAACATAATTTCCTCTTTTCAAATAAGTTTAGATTATATAGGTTAATTAGCTCCTGCCCTTGACTGATGTGATTGTACAATGTGTAACCCAGTGAGTAAATTATTGGCACTATATAAATACCTATAATAAACAAATACTAGTCAATAAAGTTTATCTTAGCAGTTTGAAGGCCTAAACTGAAAGTTTCCGCTACTAAGCAATTTCACTGATGGCAAAATCAATAACGTGGAAACTACTCCACCCATACCTACTGACCATCAACGTCTCTTGCAACTCGTTAGAATACCATCCACAGATATGGGTTTTTCCTGCAGCATGTTCCACATTAAACAGATCAGTAGGTAGGTTACCTACCTTAATGCACTTGAATACTAGCTCTTCATTTAGATTAGATGGTCTCTCCTGCTTTTAGATGGGAGAGGTGATCTGGCGTCATCCCATCTTTGGTATAATGGTATAGCAGAGCTGGAGGGACCAATTGCCGTGTGTGTCTACAGCTAAGGAGTATAAGTAATGCCCCATACACACCTGCAGATTATCTGCAGACTTTTGTCTGCAGACTTACCTTTTCTATGTAGTGCAAGGGCCTGCCGGATTGCATACAAATTGAAAGTGTTTAGGTTTGACCTCATATTATATGGTTTTGGTAAGTCTGCAGACAAAAGTCTGCAGATAATCTGCACGTGTGTATGGGGCATAAGAGCCTGTGTGCTGGGACTGAGCCTTGTGAGGACCTGATCATGAGGGCTTAGCCACTAGGGGACTGGAATCTTGACCGGACTTGTTGTGTACCATATGTGGAATCAACTGTGCTTATCTCATCAATGACCACAGTTGAATGCCAGTAAAGACTACCCATTACTTAGCAGCCCTACAGTCCTCCACAGCATACAGTTTAAAGAGACAATAACACATGCACCCCTGTACAGACTGGCCCCAAAGTTAGTACCCCTTTTAGGAGCATGTACACCCACCCTGTGTTTGTGCAGAGTAGTTATTGGCAAGAGTTACAGTGAGACTTCTCTTTGTGCCATTTATTCTATTCAGCTTTCCTGTTCTTCTCAATGCTGTGTATACCAGTTTACTTTGGTTTACCTTTAACGTGGTTCTAAAGCCTAAATATTTTTTAACGTAATGCATTCCTTGCATTAAAGCGGAGTGTCCGCTTCTACACCTTCACCTGAAAAGGAATTGGATAGTTAGGTTTTTTTCTTTTATTTACTCACCTTGTAATTGAAGATCGAAGATACTCACCTAGTCTTCACTTCCTCCCTCTGTGCCGAGGCTTAGTCATCTCTTCCGGGCTTGCACTGATTCCTGGGAGCTGAACGTCATCGCTCCCAGGAATCAATGCGACGGCACCGGCCCCACTCGTCACTTCCGGGCGACGCCGCATTCCACCGCTAAACAGCTTCTGGGCATGCCCAGAAGCTGTGGAGGAATGTGGCGCCGCACCGGAAGTGACGAGAGGGGTCGGTGCAGGCGCATTCTGGGAGAAGAAGACGCGGAAGAAGACACCGAAGAGGACCGCGCCGGCTTCAGCTGCCCACAAGAGAGATGGAAACGCTGTGGAAGAAATTTTATAAGTGAGTATTTCTTCTAAAAGGTAAGTGCGAACCGGGACAGATGTGCTAGCCCTGACTGTCCCGGGGGTATGTTTGTTGAAAAATAACTTCTGTGCCCGGAACTCCGCTTTAAGGTAAAACATGTTTAGGCATCATTGTCCTCCTCACCCCCCCCCTCTTTACTTACCTGAGCCCTTTATTCGATCCAGCACTGTGCATGTCTGCATCTCTTCTCTTCCCTCACTTCTGGGTCTCACTGGCTTTGCTGGGGCATCGGGAGCCATTGGTTCCCACTGCTGTCAATCAAAAACCAGTGACAATGGAGCAGGGCCTGCTAATAATTTTTGGGCTTCACGCTACTGGCTCTACCAAGTGGTGTTGGACCTGGAAGTCTGCAGGCTCCATCAAATGGGAGGTGAATCAGCCACATCACAAGGAATTCTTAGCAACTTTTGGAGGAACCCTAGGGTTCCACAGAACACTGTCTGAAAATGCACAGTGTAACATAATAGAAAAAAATTAGGTGCACATATTGTGTATAAAGTACAAACCAAGGAAATAATGGGAATACATTTTCAATCAACAATATAACAAACCACTATACAATATAGCAAGGAAAAGTCCAAATAAAAGTCTCTCATTATCTGACTTAGTATCTTCCGTGTTCTTTTATCTTCAAACCACCACTGTGCAGAATTATTCCAAAATGTGGTGGTTTAAAGATAGGAAAACATAAGATACGTTACACAATTACTTTTATTTAGACGTTTATTTGCTGTACTGTATACCTCTTTGTTATATTGTTTATAGTTGATAATTGGTCCACATTATGTATTTTCACTGTAAGGTTTCTACTTTATACACAATAGAGGCATTTGACCTTTTGTAAACCTTGGAATAATTGATTTGTGCACATACAAAGAAAGCAACTTCTATTGGTTTATTGCAGCTTTTCTCAACTGCTTTACCCTAAAATAAAATAAAAAATTCAGTTCTCAGGGAAACCTTTCATTGACCAATTTATTGGGAGATCAATGGGAAAAATGCCCTCCACATTGATGATCAGTGGGAAGAAGAAGGCAACCCTTACAGGGGTTGGTTATAATGCCACCATCAAAGACAGCTAAATAGATCATTGGTGTCATGTTATTGACTTTGCTAAATGGAGTTGGCCCTGGAACTTTCCAGGCATCATCACTAGGGATGATCGAACGGTTCGGGTCGACCATCGGTGCGGCCCGAACATTGGGTGTTCGAGGTTCGGCTGAATTTAGGACTTTTTGCCCAAAAAGTTCGGAATTCGGCAACCAGAACCGCCCAAAATGCAATGCTTCAGGAAATGGGCTTTAAAAGCCCGTGATTGGACCAGAACCATTAGCAAAAGCCAATTGAGGGGGCAGGAGAATGCTAGGAATGTGATTGGAGTGACTAGGGGTCCCTAGACCAATCATTAGTGAATAAGCCCCCCAGTATATAAGATCGCCCCCGCCATATTCCTAGCATTGTTATACTGGACATGGAAGAGAGTGGAAGCAGTTCTGTTAATTTTACTTTAAAGGTGTCATTTAGCATTTATTAGTGTGAGGAAAGGGATATCTAGTGTAGTTAGAGTGCTCCTTTACACTTAAGTTAGCTTCAAAAATTTAGTTTCTGTAGGGAAAGTATGAAGTGCCAGGGTGACCGTAATGTAGTGTAGGGGGAACTGACTACCATGGCAGGGTGACCGACTGACCAAACCCTTCCATACCAGGGTGACCGTAATGTAGTGTAGGGTTAACTGACTGCCATGGCAGGCTGACCAAACCCTTCCATACCAGGGTGACTGTAATGTGGTGTAGCGGAAACTGACTGCCATGGCAGGCTGACCGACTGACCAAACCCTTCCATACCAGGGTGACCGTAATGTAGTGTAGGGTTAACTGACAGTGACTGCCATGGCAGGGTGACCAAACCCTTCCATGTCAGGGTGACCGCAATAGAGAAATGATCATTTTTCTGAATTGCTTCGGAACTGGAATATGGCTTCTCACCAGCCAAGCATTTTTTATGCTGCAGGGGCTGCCACTGCCAGTGCTTTTTTGAGGACATGTTTGATGTCAGACATGACATCTGAACATGTGTATAGGGGGTATATATACACATATATGTCTGAATATATACCCCTAGACATATATAGGTGTGATAGTAGCAGAAGTAAATGCTTGCGCTAATGAAATCATTTACAGTAATATATTTCTGCTACTATCACACCTATATATGTCTAGGGGTATATATTCAGACATATATGTGTATATATACCCCCTATACACATGTTCAGATGTTTTGCCTGCCTCAAAAGAGCACAAAAAAATGCCAAAAAAATGCTAGCGTCAAAAAAAAAAATGCCCAGGTGTGTTTTTGCTGGCATTTTTTGGGGGGTTTTGGAGGCAGGCAAAACATCTGAAATTGTGTATAGTGGTGTATATACACACATCCATATATTTATATACACACCTAGACATATATAGGTGTGATAGTAGCAGAAATATATGCTTGCGCTAATGAAATCATTTACAGTAATATATTTCTGCTACTATCACACCTATATATGTCTAGGTGTGTATAAACATATAAGTATGTGTGTATATATACCACTATAGACAAGTTCAGATGTTTTGCCTGCCTCAAAAGAACCCAAAAAAATGCCAAAAAAACGCTAGCGTCCAAAAAAAATGCCCAGGTGTGTTTTTGCTGCCATTTTTTGGGGGTTTTTGGAGGCAGGCAAAACATCAGAACTTGTGCACAGTACCACTATACACAAGTTCAGATGTTTTTCCTGACTGCAAAGAACCCCAAAAAAATGCCCAAAAAAACGCTAGCATCCAAAAAAAAATGCCCAGGTGTGTTTTTGCTGCCATTTTTGGGGGGTTTTTGGAGGCAGGCAAAACATCAGAACTTGTGCACAGCACGTACCACTATACACAAGTTCAGATGTTTTTCCTGACTGCAAAGAACCCCAAAAAATGCCTTCTATTAAGCCGGAAGAGAAGCTAACTACCTGTCCTGAAAGAAAGTGTTCTAACACAAACAATCTTTTTTTTTTCTGGTTCTGGACATGCTACAGAGCTGAAACTTCACATGCACACCTTTTAGACCCCCGAGATACGAAATCCAAAGTAAAAATCAAAAAATCTCTTTTTTTTTTCAATAATTGGCTTTTTTATCAAAAATGACAATTTTTAAGAACTTTTTTTTGTGTGATTTTGTGTCTGGGGGGGGTCTAAAAGGTGTACCTGTGAAGTTTCAGCTCTGTAACATGTCCAGAACTAGAAAAAAAGATCATATAGGTGTTAAAGTTAAAGGAGGGTCCCGACCCACATCCCTGTTCTACTGAAAAATTATCTTTTTTTTTTTCATGGTTCTGGACATGCTACAGAGCTGAAACTTCACATGCACACCTTTTAGACCCCCCAGATACTAAATCCAAATCAAAAAATCTCTCTTTTTTTTTAATTTTTTCAATAATTGGCTATTTTATCAAAAATGACAATTTTTAAGAACTTTTTTTTGTGTGATTAATAGTTAATGGGGCATGACCCAGAACCCTGGGCACTTTTTAGGGGCGTTTATTGGGTTTTAGGGCTTAAAAATGGTGTTTTTTGATTACCGAAGTTCGGGTCCCATTGATTTCAATGGGGTTCTGAAATCCGGGCCAAACTTTCGGGAAGTTCGGATGTTCTGGCCGAACCAAACTTTTCAAAAGTTCGATCATCCTTAATCATCACATGGACAATCAACCACAGCTCAGACAACACCAAGCAACCTCTGGAGGAACTCCAGGGTTCCACAGAACCCTAGTTGAAAAAGACTATGTATTTTCAATCTAAGCTCTCATGAACACAGGCTCATAAGACTGTAACATAAATTATAGTGTTGTCACATAGGGCCAAGTATAGTAATGAATGACAGTAATGCAGCTTTACGCCGGTGCTTGTGTAAACACACATATGCTAAGAGCATACAACCCTGAACGTGTATGCTAGTAGGCATATGTGGGCTTATGCAATTAGCAGCGTAAAATCATGCACCACTGCATACAGCCAGTCATTATTATGGTCAGCTGTATGTACCCTGGGCACAAAAATGCATGAACAATTTACATTATTCCGCGGTATGCACAAGACCTTAAATACAGTGCCTTGAAAAAGTATTCATACCCCTTGAAATTTTCCACATTTAGGTGTCCATTTATGAAACTGTGAATTTTTTTCACCGTTCACTTCTCTACAGTTCTCCGGGGAAAATTATCACCTCTGGCACCCTTTTTATGAAGTGGTGAACTTCAGTTCTCACAGGGTGAACAGAGGAGAAGTTTTTCCTCGGAGAACAGCCGAGATCTGTATAGAAGTGAATGGGCCGCCTGTAATCTCGTGAGACAAATCAAGATTACAGTACGAGAAACGGTTTAAAAAGCAGTGATAGATTATCACTGCTGAGTACATGTGGGCTCGATCCCCACTAATGTTAATAAAATAATTAGTCCCCCTACATAAATATACATATATACTGCATACACACACACACACGCACATACATTTTATATATATATATATATACACACATGAAATATATATATACATAAATATGGAAGGGGGACATGATTACGGTGTTGGGGGTCTGAACGAGGAAGAAGGAAGTCGATAATCTTCGTTTTTCCCCCTCAGTTCTCCCCCGATTCTGTCTTCTCTCCCTGATTCACCACCTCCAGGCTGGTGAATGTGGGAGTGTGAATTCTGACAAAGATCACGAGTGAAGTGCGGAGATCGCAGCTTCATAACCTGGCTGTTTCTGTTTCAGTCAATGACAGATTCTCTGTGTGTAGAGATGATCATGTTCTTCCCCCCATCATCTCTGTTTCATAAACCAATAAAGATCGGAAATGAGCTGCGATCAGCAGGATCCCTGCTCATCTCAGTTTCATAAAGGACACCTTTGTCATGTTACAACCAAAAATTTAAATGTATTTTATTGGAATTTTATGTGATAGACCAACACAAATTGACACATAATTGTGAAGTGAAAGAAAAATTATAAATGGTTTTCAAATGTTTTTACAAATAAATATCTGAAAAGTGTGGCGTGCATTTGTATTCAGCTCCCTTTCCTCTGATACCCTTAACTAAAACTACTGGAACCAATAGCCTTCAGAAGTCTCCAAATTAGTAAATAGAGTCCAACTGTGTGTAATTTATTCTCAGTAAAAGTACAGCTGTTCTATGAAGCCCTCAGAGGTTTGTTAGAGAACCTTAGTTAACAAACAGCATCATAAAGGCCAAGAAACACACCAGACAGGTCAGGGATAATGTTGTGGAGAAGTTTAAAGCAGGGTTAGGTTATAAAAAAATATCCCAAGCTTTGAACATCTCACAGAGCACTGTTCAATCCATCATCTGAAAATGGAAAGAGTATGGCCCAACTGCAAACCTACCAAGACATGGCCGTCCACCTAAACTGACAGGCCGGGCAAGGAGAGCATTATTCAGAGAAGCAGCCAAGAGGCCCATGGTAAATCTGGAAGAGCTGCAGAGATCCACAGCTCAGGTGGGAGAATCTGTCCAAAGGACAACTATTAGTCATGCACTCCACAAATCTGCCCTTTATATAGGAGTGGGAAGAAGACAGCCATTGTTGAAAGAAAATCATAAGAAGTCCCATTTGCAGTTTGAGAGAAGACATGTGGGGGACACAGCAAACATGTGGAAGAAGGTGCTCTGGTCAGATAAGACCAAAATTGAACTTTTTGGCCAAAAAGCAAAATGCTATGTGTGGTGGAAAACTAACACTGCACATCACCCTGAACACACCATCCCAACTGTGAAACATGGTGGTGGCAGCATTATGTTGTGGGGATGCTTTTTTCTTTAGCAGGGACAGGGAAGCTGGTCAGAGTTGATGGGAAGATGGATGGAGCCAAATACAGGGCAATGTTAGAAGAAAACCTGTCTGCAAAAGACCTGAGACTGGGGTGGAGGTTCCCCTTCCAGCAGGACAACGACCCTAAACATACAGCCAGGGCTACAATGGAATGGTTTAGATCAAAGCATATTCATGTGTAAGAATGTCCTAGTCAAAGTCCAGACCTAAATCCAATTGAGAATCTGTGTCAAGACTTGAAAATTGCTGTTCACAGACACTTTACATCCAATCTGACAGAGATTGAGATATTTTGCAAAGAAGAATTGGCAAAAATGTCACTCTCTAGATGTGCAAAGCTGGTAGAGACATCCCCAAAAAGACTTGCAGCTGTAATTGCAGGGAAAGGTGGTTTTACAACGTATTGACTCAGGGGGCTGAATACAAAATGTACACCACACTTTTCACATATATATTTGTAAAACATGTTGAAAACCATTTATCATTTTCCTTCCACTTCACAGTTATGTGCCACTTTGTGTTGGTCTATCACATAAAATCCCAATAAAATACATTTACGTTTTTGGTTGTAACATGACAAAATGTGGAATATTTCAAGGGGTATGAATACTTTTTCAAGGCACTGTACAGTATCTTCAATTACTAGATGCTTGTTTAGGGGTCACAAGAGGAATGACTTGACTAGTGCACCAATACTCTTTAGTTGATGGGGTTTATCATAGGGAAGTGACCAAGCTGTTGTGCCTAACAGTGATATCGAGAAATGGGGTTACTCAGTGTTGCAAATGTGTGTGAATGGAAAGGTTGGCTAAACAGAATTGGCGGATAAAACAATTAGCTTAAAGTGTAAAAAAATCCAATATCTAGTCTTAAAATGTTCCCTTCCCCCTCCTTCTACCTATCCTGTCTAAAATGTAATAAAAAGATCTGTGTACTTACATATTTTTAATCTGCTTTGGTGTGGTCAAGTGATCCTGCAGCTCCAGCTTTCCTGTGCCAGTGAGCAGCTGCTGCAGGGGAGGCAAGGGATCAGCAACAATGGCTGGACTATGGGAGCCAGAATTCAGAACTCCCTTACAGAGAGCGGCAAGATCACATGACCGGATGGGAGTGGATTAAAAAACTTAAGTATGCAGATCTTTTTTTTATACAGGTTAGCCAGGGTAGGTAGGAGGAGGGGCAAATGGGCCATTTTTAAGAATAGGTATAGTTAGAGTGGAACCATACTCACCTCTACTCCATCGATGCAACATTCTTGAGTTCCTTTGCTGGCATTAACCACTTCAGCTCCGGAAGGTTTTACCCCCTTAATGACCAGGCCATTTTTTGCGATTCAGCACTGCGTTATTTTAATCAAAAATTGAGTGGTCGTGCGACCCTGTACTCAAATACAATTGATGTCATTTTTTTTTGCCACAAATAGAGCTTTCTTTTGGTTGTATTTGATCACCTCTGCGTTTTTTAGATTTTGCGCTCTAAACAAAAAAAAAGCGTTGATTTTGAAAAAAAAAACGCCATATTTTTAAGTTCTGCTAGAAAACATTCCAAATAAAAAAATTAAAAAAATCAAAATGTTTTTATCAGTTTAGGCCAATTTGTATTCTGCTACACATTTTTGGTTAAAAAAAAGATCCCAAATAGCGTATTTTAATTGGTTTGCGCAAAAATGATAGCGTTTACAAACTAAGGGATAGATTTTTGGAATTTTTACTTATTTTTTTTGTTTTTATTAGTAATGGCAGCGATGAGCGTTTTTTAGTGGGACTGCGACATTGCGGCGGACAGATTGGTCCCCTAACTGACTTTTTTTACACTTTTTGGGGATCAGTGACACTGATACAGTGATCAGTGCTAAATATTATGCACTGTTACTGTATAAATGGCACAGGCAGGGAAGGGGTTAACCCTGGGGGTGATCAAAGGGGTTAATGTATGCCTAAATATGCTTACTAACTGTGTGGGGGAAGGGTTCTGTGACAGGCACAGAGAAATTGGGTTATAGCTTAGCTGAAACTTCTGATCTCTCCCTGCCTGTCTGACAGAAGACTCGCCTGCTTTGTTTACATGAGCAGGTGGGCCTTCTGTCAGTTTCTCTGATGATTGCGGGATGCCAATGGCAATCGCCACCGCTCCTCCCGCGGCCCACCTCCCGCAGTGTCTAAACACAGCGGGAGTGCGGCTCCGACAGGGCGCACGTTATGCCGAGACCTCGTGCACAGAATCACGTAATACTACATGATTTTGCGCAGCCGAGCCGCCCTGCCGCAGTAATACTACAGTGGGTGGTCAGCAAGAGGTTAATATCCTCTATTCAGCTTCTGCATCTTTGGCCATCTTGGTTGATGTAACTTAGGGCCGGCCTTAGGTGTTCAGGCGCCCTATGCGAGCTAATCCTGTGGCGCCCCCCCCCCCCGCGCATTTTCTTGCACCTTTTTTGCACTTTATTTGACTTTTCTTTTTTATGATCACTAATAACTTAGCCCCCCTTACATCAGAGACCCCCCCACACAGAGCCCCCCTTACATCAGAGACCCCCCACACAGAGCCCCCCTTACATCAGAGACCCCCCAAACAAAGCCCCCCTTAATTTACAGCCCCCCTACATCAGGGAGCCCCCCCCACACAGAGCCCCCCCTCACATCAGAGACCCCCCTCACATCAGAAACCCCACACACAGAGCCCCCTTACATCAGAGACCCCCCTCACACAGCCCCCCTCACACAGATTCCCCCACACAAAGCCCCCCCACACAGAGCCCCCCCTTAACTTTTTTGAAGGAGAGGGACCTCACTTACCTTACGTTGTCTGCAGCTTTTTTTTTCTTTAAACTTCCCGCCCACACATCCCCGGGAGTGTGGGCGGGCGCCGGGCGGGAGGAGGAGGAGAAGGGGCGGGGCGAGGAGGAGCTGACGATCTCTCCTCTGGCATCAGTGCAGGGAGGGAGAAGAGTTCTATCAGCGTGGAAGTGGAAGGATCGGAGGCTGAGCTGTGTGAGAGATACACAGCTCGCCTCACTGCATCAGTAGGTGACCGAGGCACAGCCGCACGGCGGGAGGTAAGCGGCGGCCGCGGCCTGTGATAACCCTGTCCAGGCCGCGGTCGCTGCTCACCTCCCACTGTGCGGCCTGAATTGCCTGATCCTCTGCGAGCTGTGATGGCCGCACGGCGCCCTTGTTGCCCATGGCGCCCTGTGCGGCCGCACAGCTCGCACACCCCAAAGGCCGGCCCTGATGTAACTCATTTGTATGTGCATGGAAATGTATTCATCCCGGTGTTCCGTGAAAAAACCATACCCGTGAGAAAACCATACCCTCGTCACTTCCGGAGGGTATGGATTTCTCACGGCAGTGTGTTTAACGTTATACTTGCCGCCGTTACATTAAAACAGCTCCTCTGCACTATGAGTGATCTCCGCTCCTCTCCCTGTCACTTCCCTCATCTGGGGTAATAAATATAAAAGCGGATCACGGAGCCGACATTTACATCTCATACACCCGCCGCCGCTTTCATATTTATTAGCCCACATCAGGAAAGTTACAAGGATAGGAGCGGAGATGTCTCATAGTGCAGCCGTTTTATGTAACTGCCGCAAGTTTAACATTACTTTCACTACCGTAATTATTTCATACCTTCTGAGCATGCGCACTTGTCATCTTCTCTGCTCTTCCGTGATGTTTCCGGCTCTCTGAGCATGCGCACTCCTTCGCTGCTCAGCTGTTTCTCACAGGAAGTGACGAGGGTATGGTTTCTCCACGGGGTATGGTTTTCTAACGTTACACCGGCATTTAGCAAATCCAAACACAAAAGAAGAATGCAAACAGGAATGCGACAAGCCCTTATTACAGAAAATACATCAAATGTCTTCTCTGCAATAAAAAATCCTCCTGTTCACATGTTTACACATTAAAAGTATTTCATATTTATATTTTTATACATAGTTGGGTTCAGCTTTAATACATTAGGCTCAATTCTCAGAGCTAACACACCTGGATAAGAAGACCTATTTTAAAAAAGTGACAGTTATTTTCAGTTAAAGTCAATGACATTTTTAAAATTACCGTCACATGTCTAAAATAAGGGTACTTATCCATACGCCTAGTCAATTGAGCCTATTATATTTCATCATTTTCTATCTCTATGTTTTCTACTAGACAGCAGCTCTTTTTTTTTTCTTCATATTTCCATGGCAATCAATTTTACATATTCAACATGTAATCAATCAAGTCATTGGAAATGACTGTTTACCATTACCATGCAGGGTGAATATTCTGCAACCCCCATCTCTTGCCTCTTAGTAAAGACAGCTGGATAATCTGTGAACTTTAGCTATTTAAAGGGAAAAAAAAAAACAATTCAAACCATGAGTAAATTTCCTCTGTCTTGTATAAGCATCCAATAAATCATGTGGGCATGAATAATTTTCAGGCTTCATTTCTCAGACTCCTGATTGCGGTTTTACTGTACACTGATGGAGGCGCATCAGAAGCCTTTCTACATTCATTTTTATAATACATTTACTGTAGATCACAGCAAGAACTTGGTGAAGGAGAAAAGGTTCGGCACCAGATTGATTTTTGTAAGCAGATGCATTTTAACTTCAGAGCCCAGCATTCCAATTGCAATAAGTCTTTGGATAGCCTATGCATTGAATTTACAATGGGTAGTTTTTCATTGTTCAATATTCCAGACCACAAACCTACTGCTCTGCTTTCCCCTTTTTTCTGATTGAGGTGCCTTGATTTTCGCTGCTAAAAAATGAATTTTCCCTGGTACATTGGTCAGATAATAACAAACCTGGCAGACTGGACAGATCAGAGGTGCATAGTAGCACTCCTGTTGCTTTTTTTTTATTAATAATATTTTTTTTAACTACTTGCTGTCCAGGGCAATTTTTTTACTTTTTTACAAATACGTTAAAACACACATAAAATCATAATTTTTGATGAGAAAAATGCCTTGAACCCCCAAACATACGGTATTTTTTGGGGAAAGCAAGACCCTGTAGAATAAAATGGTGGCTGTTGCAATTTAGCAGCCATTCATTAAAGCGGAGTTCCGGGCACAGAAACCATTTTTCAACAAACATACCCCCGGGACAGTCAGGGCTAGTACATTCCACAATGGCTAGCCTCTGATCTGTCCCGGTTCGCACTTACCTTTTAGAAGAAATACTCACTTATAAAATTTCTTCCACAGCGTTGCCATCTCTGTTGTGGGCACCTGAAGCCAGCGCGATCCTCTTCGGCGTCCTCTTCCGCGTCTTCTTGTCCCAGAATGCGCCTGCATCGGCCCCTCTCGTCACTTCAGGTGCGGCGCCGCATTCCTCCACAGCTTCTGGGCATGCCGTCGCATTGATTCCTGGGAGCGATGACGTTCAGCTCCCAGGAATCGTCGCAAGACAGAAAGTGACGTCTGAGCCGCGGCACCGAGGGAGGAAGTAGAGAATAGGTGAGTATATTCAATCTCCAATTACAAGGTGAGTGAAAAAAAAAAAATGCTTAACTATCCAATTCCTTTTCAGGTGAGGGAGACCAAGCGGATGGGCACAAAAAAAAAAGTTTGTTTTTTGTGCCCGGAACTCCGCTTTAAATGCAAACTTTCAGGAAAAAATACACTAAAGTGAATTTTGGGGCACACAAGCACAATATAGTGCCCCCTTTTTTGGTAAAATATAAAAGGAGATGTTGTGTCGAGTGTAGCACCCTCCTAGTCAGGTGCTAGATAGGTAGCATAGTTTTGATTCTGGCTGCTTATCAGCAGAATTGCAGGTTACATTTATGTGCTTTCTGCTTATCAGGGAGCAGGATTTACAGTTAGGCCTGTTGCATGTGTCCAGGTGTGATTAATTCGGTCTGAGGGATTGTCCCCACTGTATCCAATTGGGGAGCCAGTTGGACAGTGGAGGAAACCCAGCCAGTGACACACAGGCTTTTGTCACTATCTCAGTGGGTTGGCACAAGAGTGGTGCATCCTGGTATATGTTCTAAAAGCCACGGGCACATGTGACAGGGTGTCTTTGGGCGGGAGGCAAGGTCCCAGGAGGAGGGTGATGGCTGTCTCTCCTCCTGTTGCTGAGGAAGGTGGTCACAGGCGGTCAGCCTAGTGGACCAGAAGTGTGGTGCTGAGCCAAGAGGTCCTGTGGATACTGACAAGTGGAGCAAGTGGCAGAGCGACCTGAAGAAAAACAGTGTCCGTGAGTACCAGGGAGCTTGCCAAAGGTCTGCCCAGGACAGGGACCACTCCAGGAGGGTGCCAGTGGACAGAAGGTCAGCACACACAGCCAGTGAGAAAGGGGGTGCCAAGTTGGACCCTGAAGAGTAGTTCAAGTGTGAGTCCATATTCTTTATCTTCACTTCAGTGGCAAGGTGAAGCAGCAGCCTTGCCGCATTCAGCAGTCAGTTGTCCTCAGAAATTGTGCACAGTTCAAGTTGGAGTATCCCACTCATCCCTTCTCCCATCCAAGTTCTAAAATAAAATACAAAAAAAAAACACATCCCCTGGACTGTTCAGTGTAGACTTAAAGCACAACTCCACCTTTGTTGAGAAAAAAACATTCCCCCCGGGTGATTTCTGTACATTTTTTTTTTTTTTTAAAATTCTGTTTATTGAGTTTAAACACATAGAAAGACAAGGTCAAAAAGGGGCATACCCCGGCCAACAGACATCAACACAACTCCTGAAAAAACCCACCCAAAACAACCCGCAACCACACTGCTCAGCACCCTCAATTAGGAATCAACATTGGCAAAACAAACCAATACTTAGACAGGAACACCTAGTCTCTGTTCTCTCTCCCCAAGGTCCCACCAGAGTTTAAGCCGTGTCAGACTCGGAGTCTCGCTCGTCAACCGTGGACTTGGAATCCACCCAGGCTCGCCAGACCTTTTCATATTTTTTAGGGCAATTCCTGGAGATATAGGTCGCCTTGTACAGCGGAACCACTGCATTAACCAACCCTTTCCAGAAGCCTAGGGTCGGAGAATGAGGAGACTTCCATTTGAGGACTATAGCCTTCCTGGCATAAAACAGCAATATTCCGATAAGGGTCCTTGTCGCCCTGGCCGCCGCCAACTGGTCGACCAGGCCAAGAAGACAGACCCCCACTGTCATCGGAACCGTGATTTCTGTACATTACAAGGATTTTAACAAACTTTGTTGCAGATTCCTACCTTTTGTTATTCTGAAGAAATCACTGTTTGTTCCTCTGTGTCTCTGTGCTGAGTGGGTCAAATGGGAGTGGTTTCATAATTATCTATCAGCTGTGGCAGCTGCAGAGCACTAATGAGAAAAGAGACAGGCACTGACTCCCTTTAGACGTGTTCCTATTGGGAGTATCTCACCAAAAATGACATTTTTGTTGCAGGGGATGCCAGAAATCTGACTTGTATCTTAGACAGACTTCTGGGAAAATTGGTGAGCCAATCACACAAGCAGGAAATGATGTTTCTGGGGTGTGGTCAGTATACATTCTGTGTACAGAACACCTCCAGGGAGCCATATTGTATTGCATTTTCTGAAAATTACAACAGTTGAAGATTGAAAAGGAAAGGTAATTTTTAATAACATTCAATTACAATATGATTTGTGTCACAATTGTATATGCCATATTGTTTTTTCTTTATTTGTTATTTATTTTCCCCATGAAAGTGGAGTTACCCTTTATTCATGAATGGTGGCCTTAGAATTATTGCTGCTTATGGTTAATATTATATGCTGGATGCAGTAGTCTGTTACCACTTACTTTGATTGGACTATTGGATAATTTACAAAGGGAATCCCCTCTGTTCACAAAGCCCCTGTCTTGGGTGGAGGAAGTTCCATCCCTATTATCAGACCCACTGTTTCACTTAGAGAAAGTTCTGGTTCTCTTATTTACCAACAGGTTTGGTGCAGTATCCTGTCTGGGTGGTGTGTGTGTGTGTGGGGGGCATTTCTCATAACCCCCCCCCCCCCCCCAAAGAAAAATTAGAAAGCTATAATAAATGTATTTAACTGAAGAAAAATTAACTGATTAAAAAAAACTGTAATGTCAAATCATGGTGCCTTCTCCTCTGCATTAAGATACCCCCACCCACAGTCTTCCCTTTAAACTTATCTGAGCCCCATCTCGATCCAGCAATGTGCACGAGAGCAGAGGCATTCTTAGTTCTCCTCACTGACTCAAACACAGCAGCAAGAGCCATTGGCTCCCACTGCCACTGCTGTCAATGACAGCCAGTGAGGAGGGATTGTGGGGTGGGGCCGAGCAGCACTCTGTGTGTGAGCACGCACGAGTGCCCTCATAGCAAGCGTCTTGCTATGGTGGGCACTCAGTAAGGGTAAAAAGCCAGGAACACTGACAGAGGACCCGAGAAGAGGAGGATGGGGCTGCTCTGTAAAAAAACCACTGCACAGAGCAGGTAAGCAGTGGCGTAGCGTGGGTTGTCATCACCCGGGGCAAGGCAAGTAATATGCGCCCCCTAACCCACAGGATTTTAGCACTCGAGTCACTTCCACTACATTAGTTAAAGATACCCTTACCCCCTAAGCACATGTATTGTTTGTTATGAAAATACTGATGTAATTAAAGTAAAATGCATCTAAATACAAGTTTGAATGATCAGCGTGCCCCCTTTCAATGCAGAGAGACCAGCATGCCCCCTTGCAATGCAGAATGACCAGCGTGCCCCCTTTCAATGCAGAATGACCAGCGTGCCCCCTTTCAATGCAGAATGACCAGCGTGCCCCCTTTCAATGCAGAGAGACCAGCGTGCCCCCTTTCAATGCAGAGAGACCAGCGTGCCCCCATTCAATGCAGAGAGACCAGCGTGCCCCTATTCAATGCAGAGAGACCAGCGTGCCCCCTTTCAATGCAGAGTGACCAGCGTGCCCCCTTTCAGTGCAGAATGACCAGCGTGCCCCCTTTCAATGCAGAGAGACCAGCGTGCTCCCTTTCAATGCAGAATGACCAGCGTGCCCCCTTTCAATGCAGAATGACCAGCATGCCCCCTTTCAATGCAGAGAGACCAGCGTGCCCCCTTTCAATGCAGAGAGACCAGCGTGCTCTCATTCAATGCAGAGAGACCAGCATGCCCTCATTCAATGCAGATAGACCAGCGTGCCCCCTTTCAATGCAGAGAGCAGAATACCCCCTTTCAATGCAGAATGACCAGCGTGCCGCCTTTCAATGCAGAGAGACCAGCGTGCCCCCTTTCAATGCAGAATGACCAGCGTGCACCCTTTCAATGCAGAGAGACCAGCGTGCCCCCTTTCAATGCAGAATGACCAGCGTGCCCCCTTTCAATGCAGAGAGACCAGTGTGCCCCCTTTCAATGCAGAATGACCAGCATGCCCCCTTCAATGCAGAGAGACTTACCTGCAGCGGTGGCTTCTCCTCAGTTCCCCCGCGTCTCCTCGAGTGCTCCCGCCTCCTCCACGGCCAATGGCATGCGTTCGCCTCTCTGACCCACTTCCTGATTGGCCAGGAGGAGGATCCGTGTAACAATAGTGAATTTTCATTCGCTATTATCACACAATGGGTGGGCTCGGGGCGCACTGCTCTGCGCCCCGGGTCCACCCTTTTTTGAAGCCTATTAGAGCCTCTGGCTCTAATCAGGTGATTAAAAAAAAAACCCCACTCTGTGACAGCGCCAGGCTGCTGACAAACTCGCTGCTAAACTGACTGAGCAGTGAGGTGAGGCGGCATAGGCGGGGCTTGGCTTGCAACGCCACCCCACTCTACACCAATGGACAGGTGAGGCACAGTCCAGCCCCGTCCCGACCCGCTATTTTCAGCCATAGGACGGCCACGCTGGACATTTCCCAGCCTAAAGATGGAGGCAGCCGCAGACAGTGTGTGAACTGTGTATATCAGAGTCAGACAGACAGAGTGACACTGCGGATGCGCCCCCCCAGATGTTGCGCCCGGTGCGGCTGGCCCCCCCTGCACCCCCCACGCTACGCCACTGCAGGTAAGTATAACATGTTTATTATTAAACTTTACAGACAGGTGGTGACTGCTTCCTGCCATTTCCTTGCAGGTGATGTAACACCTCCAGGAACAAAGTCCTTGAAATCAGGGTTTGGAGGCTCTTTCCTACTCCAAAGTCTCTCAAAGTCTCTACATTTTGGGTCCCAAATTAGGATTTACCAATCCAGAGAGTACTTTTGTAGTCAAAGGGTCGGCCCTTCTCAATGACACTACCTGATGGTAGCAGTTTTTACTGGGTTCCCAATCCCTTTTGCAAGGATAGAAGGGAAAGGAAAGGGGTAGTTAGGAAAAGGACTTTGGGCCTAGCAATAGGCAACAAAAACTTGAACTTTGGACTCTCCAGCCCCTTTTCTTCTTCAAAGAACTCTCAGGCCAACTAGCCTTGTAACGGTATCTCTGTGGGAATACTCCTCTCTGAGCGAACTACCATGGAAGCCCTGAGTGAGAACCCCTGAGTATTAAAAAAAAGCCAAAGCCCAAATAGTGGGGAAATATACTTGCCGTCCAGGACACATGGTGTACTGTACAATGGATTAACCACTTGCCCACCGCTCACATGGAGTGTACTGCGGCAAAGTGGCACGATCCCATCCAGCGACGTAGACCTACGTCGCTGGACTCCTCCCCCTGTAGGCGGCGCTCGCGCGCCGCCGGAGGCGCGCTCCCGCTGTTTTCATTCACAGCGGGAGTCGGGCCAGGGGAGGAGCAGCGGCGATCGCCGCTGCTCTGCCCCGATCGTCGGGGAATCGAGTGAGGAGATCCGCCCGCTGTGTGTAAACAGAGCGGGCGGATCTCCATAGTGACAGGGAGTGACAGATCGGACTGTTCAGCATAGCTGGACATCCAATCTATCCATGACTCACAAAGTCACCTCCCCCCCACACGTCAGTAAGCACCAGGCATACATTAACCCCTCCCTCTCCAATAAAATTAACCCCTTCACTGCCAGTGTCATTTTTACAGTAACAGTGCATATGTATAGCACTGATTACTGTAGTAATGTCACTGGTACCCCCAAAAGTGTCAAAAATGTCAGTCAAGGGTCCGATCTGTCCGCCGCAATGTCGCAGTCCCGCAAAAAAAAATCGCAGATCACCGCCATTACGCGTTAAAAAAAAAACACCAAAAATGACAGAAATCTTTCCATTAGTTAGTAAACGCAATAACTTTTGCGCAAACCAATCAAAATACGCTTATTGCGATTTTTTTTACCAAACATAGGTAGCAGAAAACAAATTGGCCAAAAATTTTAAAAAAATTAGATTTTTACATTTTTTTGGGGGGGAATTTCATATAGAAAAATGTTAAAAATATTGTTATTTTTTCAAAATAAACGCTCTTTTTTTGTTTATAGCGCAAAAAGTAAAAATCGCACAGGTGATCAAATACCACCAAAAGAAAGCTCTGTTTGTGGGAAAAAAAGGACGTAAATTTCGTTTAGGTACGGCGTCGCACGACCGCGCAATTGTCAGTTAAAGTCGCACAGCGCCGAATCGCAAAAAGTGGCCTGGACGGAAGACAGCAAAATCCTCCGGTGGTAAAGTGGTTAAAAAGTAGATACATTATACACTGATTGATCCAAAACTGTATAATAGAGTATATCTCCAAGAAGACCTGGATCACTCAGTACAAGATCTAGGGTATGTACTCTGGCTCAGTGGTGTATTTTGGTTTTGTGCTGCCCTAGGCAAGGCTAAAATTGGGCGCCCCCCCACCCCCTCCTATTTAACCACTTAAGCCCCGGAAGATTTTACCCCCATTCCGACCAGGGGGTATTTTGCGATTCGGCACTGCGTGACTTTAACGGACAATTGCGCGGTCGTGCGACGCTGTACCTAAACGAATTTGGCGTCCTTTTTTTTTCCCACAAACAGAGCTTTCTTTTGGTGGTATTTGATCACCTGTGCGATTTTTTGATCACGCGCTATAAACAAAAAAAGAGCGTCAATTTTGCAAAAATAGCAATATTTTTCACATTTTTTTATATGAAATTCCCCAAAAAAAAAATTTAAAAATCAAAATTTTTTTACTTTTTCGGCCAATTTGTTTTATGCTACCTATGTTTGGTAAAAAAAATCGCAAAAAGCGTATTTTGATTGGTTTGCGCAAAAGTTATCGCGTTTACTAACAAAGGGAAAGATTTCTGTCATTTTTGTTGTTTTTTTTTTTAACGTGTAATGGCGGCGATCTGCGATTTTTTTTGCGGTACTGCGACATTGGGGCGGACAGATCGGACCCTTGACTGACATTTGTGACACTTTTGGGGTTACCAGTGACATTTCTACAGTAATCAGTGCTATATATATGCACTGTTACTGTAAAAATACACTGGTAGTGAAGGGGTTAACTTTATTTGGGAGGGAGGGGCTGTGTGTATCCCTAGGGGCGTGCTTTCTACTGTGATTGGCTGGGGCTTGAGCTGTATGGACACTGATCAACGGATCTACATACTAGATCCGAGTGATCAGTATCCTAACAGCAAGGAGAATGACAGGTGGCTTGTTTACACAAGCTGCCTGACATTCTCCCTCTCCCCCGCCGATCGCCGAGTGACCGGCGGACATCGGGTCCGCCGGTCACACGCGCGGGGGGGTCCGTGACCACGCGGGAGCGGGAGCGCGCCTCCGGGGGTGCGCGCTCGCTCCCTAGACCCTCACAAGCTAGTGACGTAGCCCTACGTCACTTTGCCTGTGAGGGGCTGACTGCCGACGTAGATCGGCGTTAGGCAGTCGGCAAGTGGTTAAATTTGCCCACCCCTTCCTGTGTGATGCACCTACCTCCTGCCTGTCCTCATCTTTTGGGCCCTCGGTCAGCCTGTTGATGTCCCAGCTGAGAGCAGAGAGGAGGTTTGAGAAGGAGTACAGGTTCTGGGAGGCGCCAGGGATGGTACACTCGCTGCTGCTTAGGACAGGGTGGCGCCGTGGCATTTGAGGTCTTCTCCCTTGCAGGCTGTCAGTTCTAGCCAGCTTCCAGGGTCAGCCGGCTGCCCGCTTGCTGTGTAAAGACGTCGCAGCTCAGCAGCAGCAGCTGCTGTCGGCGGTGGATTGGTGAATTTTGCTTTATTGCCCTGCACCCCACTGTCACTGGACCAGCAGGACTCTTTGGGCCTCACAAGCACTAGGTCTGGAGGAGGAGGAAGTTAAAACCTCCTCCACTTTGAATCATGGCCAGGGCCAGGGTGTCACGGCCGTGACGTCACTGGTTGCTAGATGCCAGCCGGCTCTAGCAAATAGTGGCCAATAGACTCTCAGGTGGAGGTGGGAGCAGCTATTTTTTGTTGCCCCCCTGCAAAGTGCCGCCCTAGGCCTGGGCCTAGTTGGCCTAGGCCAAAATACAGCACTGCCCTGGCTGCCAGGGTCTCGCAATACCCCTGGTCACACAAATCAGATATCCCCTCCTTTCCATCTTTACAGGTATTGGCCCAGCTATGCACAGTGCTCACAACAATATAGTCATCATGTCAAATAGCTTGCATACAACAGTACATTTTCATTGAAGCAACACCTCCTGTCATCAGGAACTCAATCAGAGTGCTTTGCTTAACCCGTACTATTGAAGGTTCAGAACAGAGTTCAATTTAATTCCTGTCCAAAGTGAATTGTTAGCTTTTCAGCAATACAGTGCATTCAAAACCAAAACACAGTGTGTCAACCAACTCCAAACTCAGCACATTCCCTTAGTCTCACTACACCTCTGAAGGTCCTGCAGCAGTTGGCTTCATTAATTTATAAATACTTACCTCTTATTTCCAAAAGGTTGAAGTGTCTAACTGAGATGGCACCATCTTGGCTGAACACCAAGTGTTATTCCATATCTCCACTTCACTGTTTGCTACAAACGTTTGATTATGACATGGGGTGGGGAGGGTGTAACAGTATTGCTTGTGATAGTGCATAACCAGCTAAAGTGTTACTAAACCAAGGAGCCTGCAGTCTCTATATCTGATCTCCCACAGTACACAGAACATGGAAATTCAATTATTTTAGTAAATATAAACTGCTAAATACCTTTTCCCACCAGCAGTCTATAACAGTCTTGTGACTTCTATCATGTTCTGGTTAAAACTTGTAGGAGGAGTTTTCATTCTCCCATGACTGTCTTTTGAGGTTGCAGGACCCCTGACCCTCTGTCTGGACAGTGCTGATTGGCCCTATGTTGATCACATGCACTCTCCCAAGGAAAAAAATATCTTTAGCGAAACACACCAAACTGAGCATGTGCAGCCTGTCCCTTGGCTCTGTATTATCAGGACATATATTGGAGACAGTGGAAGAAGGAGCGGATCAGAGGAGACAGGATCAAACAGCCTCTTTACACAATGCAGAAGATTAACCCCTTAGGTTGCTTTACTGCATATACAGACTGATTTTACTGTTGTGGTTTTAGTAACAATTTAAATTAATCCAGAAGGGTTTATAAGCCAGATTGGTGCTGATTATGTTCAGATCAAGAACTGTCTTACCTACTTACCTTTTCTGAAGACTTCAACCCAGTCACATAATGCCACATGGTCCTCTTCCTCTTCGTACCTTCTCTAGGCTAAGCAGTCCTCAATGATATGAGAGATGACACCAATGCCGTTATCTGCATTATTCTACAGTGGAAGCAAGGTGATGGCATCCTGCACTCACAGTACAGCCCTCGGTCTTTTGGTTAGGTGACTCTAAGCATCACTCAATCCAGAAAACTTAGGACATCTTGTGGTGAGTAAGAGGTGCTGCAGGGGAGAGCTCCACAATAGAAGCTAATAATTCGGACCAGGATTCTGGGCCTGGGGAATTCGTTAAAAAAGTTTTAATCAATAGCCTATTTTAGGCAGCAGCTTCTACTGTTAAATTCACTACTGTTTTAAAGTGGAGTTCCACCCAAAAGTGGAATCTCCGCTTTACTGCTTCCTGCCCCCCTCCAGTGCCACATTTGGCACCTTTCACGGGGAATCGGATACCTGTCAAAAACAGGTACTCGCTCCCATTTCCGTGAAAGGGGGTGCGGCGACCTACATTATTTGTGGCCCCTCTTCCTTCCCCCTGCTGCCTTCTAGGAGACACACACAGGTCACAGAAGAGGGCCCGACCACTCATAAAACGCAGCGTGACTCGCGCATACGCAGTAGGAAACAGGCTGTGAAGCCGCAAGGCTTCACTTCCTGTTTCCTCTATTGTAAGGATGTCACCCAGAGCTGATGGACGTGTCGGCTTCAGGTGCCAACATCGTCGGCTCCCTGGACAGGTAAGTGTCCTTACTGACCTACAGTAATTCCCCCCCCCCCTCCCCCAGGGTGGAACTCCGCTTTAATACATTATTTTGCCTTAACCGGTTGCCGACCGCCGCAAGTACATATACTGCGGCGGTCAGCCCCGGCCAGGCAAAGTGACGTATGGGTACGTCACTAGCCTGTATGTCCGCCGGTCACTCGCGATCGTCCGCTGTGAAGGGAGAAAGGCAGGCGACTGATGTAAACAAAGCCGCCTGTCATTCTTCCCTGTGTAAAAGCACAGATCATACGGTTCTGCTATGTAGGACCGTAGATCCCTGCTGTTACATGAAAAGCCACATCCAATCACAGTTAGAAGCACGTCCCTAGGGACACACTTAACCCCTCCTTCCCCAATAAAGTTAACCCCTTCCCTGCCAGTGTAATTTTTACAGTAACAGTGCATATTTATAGCACTGATTACTGTAGAATTGTCACTGGTAACCCCAAAAGTGTCAAAAATGTCAGTCAAGGGTCCGATCTGTCCGCCACAATGTCGCAGTCCCGCAAAAAAAATCGCAATAACTTTTGCGCAAACCAATCAAAGTACGCTGATTGTGATTTTTTTAACCAAACATATGTAGCAGAAAACAAATTGGCCAAAAATGTTAAAAAATGTTGATTTTTACATTTTTTTGGGGGAATTTCATATAAAAAAATGTGAAAAATATTGTTATTTTTGCAAAATTGTTGCTCTTTTTTTGTTTATAGCGCATGATCAAAAAATCGCACAGGTGATCAAATACCACCAAAAGAAAGCTCTGTTTGTGGGAAAAGAAGGACGTCAAATTTGTTTAGGTACAGTGTCGCACGACCGCGCAATTGTCCGTTAAAATCACGCAATGCCGAATCGCAAAATAGGGCCTGGTCAGGAAGGGGGTAAAATCTTCCGGGGCTTAAGTGGTTAAATCTGACTTTCTTTTCAAGTATGTTTTTTTTTTTTTTTTTTAATGTACTTCCTTTTTCTCTTGAGCTGCTTTCCTTTAGAAGATTCCTTTTGAAATTCAGATACAGTATTAATTAAATGACCCTTACCCTGGTTGTCAGAGGACAGCCTTAAATGCCGGAAAAAAAATATATATTTTTGTAGAAAATGTGCAATAAGTCCTGGCAACTAAAAAAAGGTCATTTTCAGGCTTTTCTCTGCAATGCATGAGTCATAAATATGATTCAATTCAATAGCATTGAGAAATATACACAAAGGCATCTTTTATTTTAATGGTTATATCTTTAGGGTTTATTTGTCACTATTTAATTAGTTTCATGGAATTGGAATTTAAGGGAAAATAGCTTACAATTACTTATGTGACAAGAAGAAAAACTCAAAGAGGTGTAAAAAAAAAAAAGAAAAAAAAAAGAAAATTGTCACAGTGTTAGCTGTTCCTTAAAATGACTCTAAACCCAAGAACAAGAAAATATTGCAGCTTACCAGTCCCTAGAAGTGGTGTCTGCATTTGGTTTCTTTTTTAAGCTTGTTTTTCTGTTTTGCACCTAGTAAACCTGCCAATAATACACGTATGATCTTAGGGCAAGGATGCTTGTTCACCGTACTGTATCTATGAAGAAGTGCTCATTAACTTCCCATCTCAGATAGTCCATTTTTCCACTTCAGCTCCGGGAGATTTACCACCCTTCATGACCAGGCCATTTTTTGCGATACGGCATTGGGTTATTTTAACTGACAATTGCGCGATCATGCGACTCTGCACCCAAACAAAAAGGTTTTCCCTTTTTTCCCCACAAATAGAGCTTTCTTTTGGTGGTATTTGATCACCTCTGCATTTTTTTTTTTTTTTTGGGCTATAAACAAGGCCGACAATTTTGAAAAAAAAAAAACCCAATATTGTTTACTTTCTGCTATAAAACATATCCACTTAAAAAATATATAAATAATCTAATTTCTTCATCAATTTAGGCCAATATGTATTCTGCTACATATTTTTTGGTAAAGAAATATCTCAATAAGCGTATATTGATGGGTTTGCACAATAGTTATAACGTCTACAAACTATAAGATGTTTTTATGTATTTAAAAAATTGTATTTTACTAGTAATGCAGCAATCAGCGACTAATAGTGGGTCTGCAATATTGCGGCAGACATTTGGACACTAACTAACACTACTGACACTTTTTGGGGACCAGTGACATTAATACAGTGATCAGAGCTAAAAATATGGACTGTCACTGCACTAATGACACTGGCTGGGAAGGGGTTAAACATCAGGGGTGATCAAAGGGTTAAATGTGTGTCTAGCCTGTGTTTATGTACTGTGGGAGGTTCTTTTAATAAGGGAAGAGATGGATCCATGTCCCTGCTTTGCAGAGACACAGGATCCATGCCTTCCTTACTGACTGAATGGTGATCTGCCTTGTTTACGAGGCAGATCGCCATTCTGCCTCCGTGCTGAATGATTGGTGGGTGCTTTTTTCTGCTTTTCTGCTTTTTCGCTGTCATTTCATTTTAAGAGCTAATGTACACTTTTCTGTAGGAAACAAAGTCCGAGCCTGTGATGACACTCACCGCCTGATGAAAACCAACCACCTACCTTCCTGTTATGTGTGTGTTGGCTTCCTGGCGGGATGGGGCAGGTGGGTTGGGACTAGGATCCTGAACATGCCCGAGCCCATTTCTAATTACCATTGATAAAATGGGCCACGGGAAACTTGATGGTAGATAAAGTAAATATATTGCTTAAGGTAGGGTAAACACAATACACAAATCAATAAACAGGTTAGAGAATACGCCAGGATGCGTTACACTAACTGACAGCAATACTACTCTCATCTAAGGCAATTAACTTAAAGCGGAGTTCCAGCCATTTACTCACCTGTCCAACGGTCCAGCGATGCGGCCGCCCGAAGCCTCGATCCTCTCCCTCGGCGCCGGCATCACTGCTGTGGGCACCCGGCTGTGACAGTTTGCGGCTTCACAGCCGGGTACCCACTGCGCATGCGTGAGTCGCGCTGCGCGCCGTGATTGGCCGGCAATCTTCTGGGACCTCTGACGTGTCCCAGAAGATTGCAGGGAGGGAGGGGGAGAGGAGAACATCCGTTCAGGGCGCCGCAACGCTCCGAGCGGAAGTGGGAGCGGGTACCTGTCAAAACTAGGTACCCGCTCCCCCCCCCCAAAAAAATGACATGCCAAATGTGGCATGTCAGGGGGTCAGGACTCCCTAAAGCGGAAGTTCCACTTTTGGGTGGAACTCCGCTTTAAAGTGGTGGTAAAGGTAAATTAAAAAAAAAATAACAGCCATCTCTATACTTGCAATTGCACTGCAATTGCACAGAGCGGCCTCAAACCTCCTGTTTTGGGTCCTCCGCCGGTCCTCCTGGCTCCTCCTCTACGTTCAGTGTACCAGCTACTGCTACTCCAGTAGTACCAAGCAAAGAAACAACTATTTCTCCAGGCTGCAGTGGCAGTGGTGGGTAGGCAGATGAATGAAAAGTTAGTAAATACCATGGACAATGTTCACAGCAAGCCTGTTGCTTTGTCCAGTGCGGATATAGTGTATGATTATTAGTCTACCTTAATCCTCATACACCAGGATGAGAGGTATGGCCTAGCCATTCATACATTCCTGCTTTACACAATGTAGCTTTGTGCATTACTGTCTCATCCCTTGTTACTATACAGGAAGCGGGGAGGGGCCTATTCCTGCTGTCTGTGTCAATGGACACAGCAGGGGGTCTCAGGAGCGAGCATGCACAAGTGGCCCAATGGGAAGCATCTGCCAGTGGTGGCCATACACTGTACAATCTGAATGTACACTCTCTGTACATTTTTTTTTAGATTTACCAAATCTATATAATAGGAAGACACACCATCTATCCAATCCCTTTGTATCCAATCAGGCAGGCCCTTGCACTACATAACTGATGGTAGATGTAAAGAAGATTTTATAATCAGATTCTATAGTGTATTGTGAGCTTTACAGACTTCCAGGGCACACTTCTCCTTTTTTCAATATTAAAGCTCTGCTCCACATTAGCTGTTATGTGATTGCTCAGCTCCTGCACACTGCCAAACAAATGATCAATGCAATCAAAAGGTACAGAAAAATTTATGGCTGTGTATTTAGTGAAAATGGTGTTCATTGACATTAATTGTATGTGAGTAGAGATAGGCTGGGATGTGTTCGGGATCCTAGTCTCAACCCACCTGCCCAATCCAGCCAGGAAGTGGACACTGCACACTGCTAATCACAGACAGTGAGACATTTCCTGATCTGCAGCTGCACAGAGTGGGAAATGTCTCACTGCCTGTGATTATCGTTGTACAGTGTCGGCTTCCTGGTAGGATTGGGCAGATGGGTTGTGACTAGGAGCCCCAACACGCCCGAGTCCACCTCTATGTGAATACAGAGGTGGGTGGGAGCAATCTCCTGGAGGGGGAGGGCAGGGGCAGGGTGTGTGTTATTGAGGTCAGCTACTGAACTGTTTAACAGTTTTCCCATCCTAAGGGACGATTACCGGGTTCAGTTCCTCTCTAGCTCTTTAGGCCCTCAGGTAGTCTACTTGAAGCCACATGTCACCTTTACAGAGGACAAGGCAGCCGCCCCCTCCCTCCTGGACTCTGCTATCCAGACGAAAGACCCCGAGCACATGTACTCCTGGTTTTTATACAGTATCCCAGCATGCACAGAGGCACTTTCCCTTGGCCAAGTCACCAGGGCTGTATTAAACGCCTGTGCGCTCATTCGTCAGGCTTCCTCCCACTTTTCAATATGCCTCCCTATTGGACCAGTGTGAAACACTCTGCAGACAGACTGAGTTGCACCTGAGCACATTGAGCAGACTCAATGTCGTAGGTGAGCATGCGGGCAACAAACGCGGTGCAAAAACAGAGACATGGGAGACATGCAAAAAGGAAAATTAAAGGGAGACCCCAAAAATGAGACAGAAAGAAAGGCAAAGGCAACCCTGTATGGCATACGAGACCAAAAAAGACAGGGAATGATCACCTCTGTGGTTTTTTAATTATGCCCTATAAACAAAAAAAGAGTGACCATTTTGAAAAAAAAAGCAGTATTTTTCACTTTCTGCTATATAACATTCCCAATAAAAAAATGTAAAAATCAAATCTTTTCATCATTTTTTGCCAATTTGTATTTTGCCACATATTTTTGGTAAAAAAAATCCCAATAAGTGTATTTTGATTGGTTTGTGCGTAAGTTATTGCGTCTAAAAACTAGGGGAAAGATTTATGTATTTTTTTTAAATTTTTTTACTAGTAATGGCATCAATCTGAGATTTTTAGTGGGACTGCGACATTGCGGCAGACAGATTGGACCCCTAAATGACATTTTTGACACTTTTGCTAAGAATATGCACTGTTACTGTAATAATGAAACTGGCAGGGAAGGGGTTAACAACAGGGGCAAGCAAAGGGTTAAATGTGTACCTAGGGGGGGATTCTAACTGTGTGGGGGCCAGACTTGGTGGATGTAAACAAGGCTCCTATGTTCCGAAATAACAGGAACACAGGAGCCCTGTTTCAATCAGTGACAGATGAGCGGTGTGCCGTGTTTACAACGGCACACCACCTTCTGCCAGTCTCTGCAGTGATCGCTGGGTTCCTGTTGCTTAGTTGCAGGGCTAGAGAGCGGGCACGCGATCATGTTGCGGCGGCGCGCGCACGCCTGAGATCTGCTACTGCGAGCCGACGTACCCATACGATGGTTTGCGCAGGAGAGCCAGCCTGCCGCAGTATATCTGCGGCAGCTGGTCTTTAAGTGATTAAAGACTCCTTTTTTTAAATAAAAAACATGTCATGCATACCTGCTCTGTGTAATAGTTATGCACAGAGCATCCCTGATCCTCCTCCTTCTCGGGGCCAGCGCTCCTGTCCCCTACCTTCTGCTGCGTGCCCCCAGAGCAAATATTTGCAATGGGGGCATCCAAACAGGCTCGCTTCCAAACTGGTTATCTGCATGTCCATTTACACACAGACCCGTGGTTCGGCTCCACCCTCTTTCTCTGAGAATTGGCTCAGTGGCTATGATTGACAGCAGCGGGAGCTAATGGCTCCCGCTGCTGTCTCAGCCAATAGGAAGGCAGAGTCCCCGGAGAGCCAAGGCACTCCTGCACATCACTGGATCGAGAGGGGGCTCAGGTACTGTAAGTATTAGGGGGGCTGAAGGGGGCTCCTTCACACAGAAAGTTTTTTACCTTCATGCATAGAATGCATGAAGGTAAAGAACATTGAGCCTTTAGAACCACTTTAAGCCAAGTAAAATTCTGGAGTATTACACCTACAATTATCTCCTGCTGATTGCAAAAAAATTATCTGAATATAAATGGTTATACATTTTTTTTTTTAAATGCATGTTTTATTCTAGACATAACATATGGAAATATATAAAATATATAAGAAAATATATGGAAAAAAACTCTACGTTTCCTTTAAGGCCATGAATAAGTCACAAGAGTTTACAATCCAATATGCAGCATCTGCCACTTGGCTTGCAGACTTGTCACATTTCCCAGGCTCCAAACTCCTCTGCAGCCCAGCTCTAAAATCCATCTAATCTCATTATGTTTGTCTCCATCTATTAGGTGCAAGAGGAAATTGAATTTCTGTCAGAAAGCTCTGCCTTCCTGAGTGTTTGGCTTGTAAGAAAAACACTCTGTAAATGTAACAGATACCAGTATCAAAGGATCCTCAATAATGGAGGTCTAATCTGTTGAGAGGAAGGGGGTACGGGGGTGGCTAAGAAGGTATAGATGTTTGCTTGTGGGGAGCAAATAAAAAATCAGCAGTGTCACCCATGGTAACAAAATCTGAAATCAGATTTCATTTTTATATGTGCGCTTATAGTTTTAGCAGAAACAAATTTTTAGGCAAATGACGAACATAAATGCCAATTTTGCTTTATTTTCAGGGCATTTTGGAAGGTTTACAGTAAGCGTAGTCTTCTGTAAATTTAGGCCCCGAAGTCCATGCAGATAGAAAAAAAAAAAAAAAAGTCAGCCACCAGTGGGATACCACACACATCAATCTCTCTATATCTGGTCCCAACGCACACATTGCCACTACCCAATATCCTTCTCCAGTGTGCTATCTATCTCCCAGTACACAAACCTCTCATCCTAGTATTCCATATCACTACTGACATCGCTCACTACCCAGTGTCCACATCACCAGTGATATCTACTCCCCAGTACACAAAGCTTACTGTCCAATGTCCATATCACCAGTGATATCTACTCCCCAGTACACAAAGCTCACTGCCCAGTGTCCATGTCACCAATGATATACGTATACTCCCCAGTACACAAAGTTCACTGTCTAGTGTCCATGTCACCAGTGATATCTACTACCCAGTACACAAAGCTTAATGCCCAGTGTCCATATCACCAGTGATATCTACTCAGGGCCGGACTGGCCTACCGGGATACCGGGAAATTTCCCGGTGGGCCGCCGACCCTGGGGCCGCTTTAAGATCGTGGCCGCTTTAAGACGTGGCCGCTATTGGTTACCGCGCCGTGGCCGCTATTGGTTGCCGCGCCGCGGCCGCTATAGGTTGCCGCACCGCGGCCGCTATTGGTTGCCGCGCCGCGGCCGCTATTGGTTACCGCGCCGCGGCCGCGCTGTGATGGCCGCTGCAGCCCTGTCTTTCCCACGTCAGCTATGAGCGGCATGACGTCACACATGGCGCCGGCGGGAGCGGCTGCGCGGAGCCGGCGGTGGATTATGGACGGTCACTGCTCCGAGAGTAGCCAACACACAGTACACAGTCAGTGTACTACACAGAAGCCAGCAGCATGATTTCACCCGGGGAATCGAGTCTGACTGACCACCAAGTTAGTAAGAAAAACCAGCAGTGCAATTAGTGATCCCATCCTCCAACCTCCACCAGTCCAGACAACCACCCACCACTGCCCCCTGCTGATCTCACCACCCCCACAGACAGATCTTATTCCTGATAGGAAGGGGGGGGGAGCAGGATGGCACCCCCCCCCATCACCACTGCCACTAATCTCCCCTCACCACTATAGCTTCCACTGATCTCACCACCACTACTGATCCCCCCCACCACCCCTGCCACTGATCCCATCCCCCTCACCACCACCCCTGCCACTGATCCCACCACCCCTGCCACTGATCCCATCCCCCTCACCACCACCGCTGCCACCGATCCCACCCCCCTTATCAACACCACCGCTGCCACCAACCCCACCCCCCTCATCACCACCACCGCTGCCACCGACCCCACCCCCCTCATCACCGCCACCGACCCCACCCCCTCATCACCACCACCGCTGCCACCGATCGCACCCCCTCATCACCACCACCGCTGCCACCGATCGCACCCCCCTCATCACCACTGCCACCAACCCCACCCCCCTCATCACCACCACCGCTGCCACCAACCCCACCCCCCTCATCACCACCACCGCTGCCACCGACCCCACCCCCTCATCACCACCACCGCTGCCACCGATCGCACCCCCTCATCACCACCACCGCTGCCACCGATCGCACCCCCCTCATCACCACCACCACTGCCAGTCTCCAGTACACAAAACTTACTGCCTAGTTTCCATGTCACCAGTGATATCTAGTCTCCAGTACACAAAGCTCACTTCCCAGTGTCAATGTCACCAGTGATATCTATTTCCCAGTATATAAAGCTAACTGCCCAATGTCCATGTCACCAGTGATATAACTCTCTAGTTCACAAAGCTCACCTCCCAGTGACCATGTCAACAGGGATATCTACTCCCCAGTACACAAAGCTCACTGCCCAGTGTCCATGTCATCAGTGATATCTACTACCCAGTACACAAAGCTTACTTCCCAGTGTCGATGTCACCAGTGATATCTAGTCTCCAGTACACAAAGCTTACTGCCCAGTGTTCATGTCACCAGTGATATCTAGTCTCCAGTACACAAAGCCTACTGCCCAGTTCCCATGTGACCAGTGATATCTAGTCTCCAGTACACAAAGCTCACTCCCCAATGTCCATGTCATCAGTGATATCTACTACCCAGTACACAAAGCTTACTTCCCAGTGTCGATGTCACCAGTGATATCTAGTCTCCAGTACACAAAGCTTACAGCCCAGTGTTCATGTCACCAGTGATATCTATTCCCCAGTAAGTACACAAAGCCTACTGCCCAGTTCCCATGTCACCAGTGATATCTATTCCCCAGTACACAAAGCTCACTGCCCAGTGTCCATGTCAACAGTGATATCTACTCTCCAGTACGCAAAGCACACTGTCCATTGCCCATGTCACTCTTGAAATCTGTTCTCCATACTTCATGCCTCTCTACCCTCAGGAAGCTCCTTCTCAATAAACATGTGCATTAAGACCTTACAGATCAGGTTTCTGAGTGTATGCATTAACTCCACAGTGACCACTCCCAAATGTATGACTGGATCTAAGATTACAGAAAAAAAGGGGAAAACCATTTATTGAACAGTGAGGTAACACAATGTAAACTATTCATTAAAAAAAAAAAAAAAAAAAAATGAAAAACAGCTTTAATACATATACAGTAGATAAAAGCAATTATTAGGTCAAAATGACCAGAATATATATATAAAAAAAAAACATTCCAAGTAGTCATAAGACATAAATCTTACTGAGCAGCTTAACATGAACTGATATTCATAATTCCAGATATTCTGTTCCAACGCGTAAATCCGCTTCCTCAGGGACCCTTTGTAAATATCTAGAAAGTCATCATTCTGATAGTATGTTAGTTAATATTTCCCAATTTAACAATACATTCTTGATCCTAACATAACAATAACGCTCATCAACTGTATGGGTAGTTAGATGTGTTCATTTGCTGCAGTTCAGATAAAAAGGAAAGCCGCATTGGGAAGCCACCTGGCCTCCTAGCTGAAGCACAAGGGGCAGTCAAACGGGCACCTACAGGGGAAAAGCAGCAGCCACAGACAAGCCCAATACAACAGCTGAAACAATAACCAAATTCTACATGCTACTACAGCATGGACATAAGTCCAAACAGGCAGCATACAAATTAATAAGTGATACTCAGGCCCTACACATCTCAGCTTCACACAGAGACCACAGCTCCAACCCCCCCCCCCCCTATTTGTTGTGGGCATGTGGCCTGGTATGGTTAAGGAGGGGGGTGATCACTTGTCTCCCTTCTTCCTGACCTGCTGGACTTCATGCTCAGAAGAGGGTCTGCTATGAATTTTGGAGGGGACCCCCCACGCCATTTTTTTAATACATTTTTGTATTGCCAATAATTGTATTGTATTGCCGGCAATTTAAATGTAATTGTTTTTTCTTTATAAGTGTCAGTTTTGCTGCAGCAGGCTCTATTCATGGTATAGATGAGCCACTTTACAGGCTAAGGGGACCCCCTTGGCACTATATTACATTTTTATATAGGAGTTTTTCATTTTTATTGCTTCACTTTATGCGTCAATAAAATCAGTGCTCCTGTAAAAACCATCTTTTAAAAAAAAAATGTTTTTATTGATACATGTCCTCCAGGGCAGTACCCAGGCCCCCGTACCCTTTTTATGGCCAATAACTTGCATTTAAGCCTTCAAAATGGGAACTTTCGATTTTTTTACATTCGGGTCCAACAGACTTCAATGGGGTTCGGGTCTGAACTTTTGCGATGTTCGAGAGTTCGAAAGTTTATTCACCATAAAAATTGACTACTTGATTTCTGACACTTTAATTTTCTTTGTATTAATAATAAGGCTTATTTAGAATATGTAAAGTGTTCTAAGTTATAAAAGAAGTTAAAAAATGAAGAGTGAGTGAACAGAAGAAAAATCTAAATTAAATCAATATTTGAATACCCTTTGGCTTCAAAACAGCATCTGTTCTTTTAGGTACACTAATACAGTTTTTTAAAGAAATCCGCAATAGTCAGCAAACAATATGTTTACATTTTGTTTTCAAATTCGTTTCAAAGTAATTTCGATTCTGATAATTCGTTATTTCGGACGAATTTAGTTTCATTATTTTGGTTTCATTAAAATTCATTACTATTGTAAAAGTTTTATTGGCAAAAGTAAACAATATGTTTACATTTCAAATTGGTTTTTGAATTTAATTTTGTTTTTGAATTCATTTTAAAGTTGAATTCGATTAGAATTTTGATAATCCGTTATTTCGGACGAATTTAGTTTCGTTATTTAATTTTTGCTTAAATTAATTTCTATTGTAAACGTTTTATTGATAAAAGTTTTAGGCAGGTGTGAAAAAATAATGTAAATTACCAATGCTTTCAAATATGCAGTATATAAATTACTTGTTTATTTTTTATCAATTTAAAAAATGTGTGAGTGAATAGAAGAAAGATCTAAATTAAATCAATATTTGAATACCATTTGGCTTCAAAACAGCATCAGTTCTTTTAGGTACACTAATACACACAGTCTTAGAAACAAATAAACAATAGTCAGCAAACAATATGTTTACATTTCAAATTCAATTTCGTTTTCAAATTCAATTTAAATTCAAATTTAATTTGAATTCGGATAATTTGTTATTTCGGACAAATTTTGTTTTGTTATTTCGGATTTGTTTAAATTTATTACTATTGTAATTTGGAAACATCCAAATCTCTGAATAACGAAAATGTTGTCAGAATTTCAATTTGGAATGAAATAAAACACACGTCTATTATGTAGTGCTTATGTGTAGAGTTGAGCGGACACCTGGATGTCCGTGTTCGGCGGGTTCGGCCGAACTTGAAAAAAAAGTCCGGGTCCGTGTCCCGGACTTTTTCTGAACTTTACCCGGACACCGAACCCCATTGAAGTCAATGGGGACCCAAACTTTCAGGCACTAAAATGGCTCTAAAAAACCAATGGAAAGGGCTAGAGTGCTGCAAATGCCAGCAAAATGTAGTTAAGAGCATGGCAAGTGCTCTTAAAAAAAATTCCCCTTTAAATTTGTAATTTTTAAATAGCAGATTAGAACAGCAATCTGTAGTAAAATATAGCTGAACGCTGCACACAACAGACTGATAAAAATATATTTTTTTTCTCCCTCCTCCTCCTCCTCAGTGGGCTCAAGTGAGGGCAAAAAGATCGTTCACTGCACCACCACCCACACAGCAAAATCGATGTAGATCGCTAACGGACGATTGTTCTGTCCTGTGTCTCCTATCTGACCCTGCCTATTCTCTCCAGCCTGTCCCTAAAATGCTCAAATATCTTTCCCTGCCTACACTCCGACCTGTCCCTGCATTCTTTTCAGGCACAATTTTTCCCTGTCTGTCCATAATCAGCAGCAGCCAGCACTTATGATGTGTGCTCTCTCCCTACACTACAGCAGAATGACGCACCGCGCTGTGTCTCTCGAGCTTATAAAGACAAGGGTCACATGCTTCAGATGGCCAATCACAGCTACTAATACATTAGTAGGCATGGCTGTGATGGCGCACACCAGTTAAACGCTTGTTGATTGGCTGTTGAAAGCCCGCCATTAAAAGCGCGCCATTACATACAAAACAGGAAATAAAATTACCGAACACATGTGCTAATTAGGAGCATACTGATAGGAGGCTAGATGAAAGTGACCAGAGATAAGCCCATCAATGTTTTGCTTCTCTTTTCACTGTCCAATCACAAGCTAGGAGAGGGACACAACCTATATGTGTTAATTTAATTCAGCAAAAACAAATTAGGTCTTCTGCCCTGCCAAACAGGACTGTGCCATATGGTAGAGCTGTGCTTTGGCTAAAGCTGATCTTTGAAGACCCAGTGGGCAAATGTAAAGCAATCCCAATGCAATAAATGTTTTCCTTATTTTTGTCATCATTGATTACAGAATGTTATTGAGATTTGTGGTTTAAAGAGGCACATAAATCCCTGTTACATTGTAAAACACTTTATTAAACAGGATATTGTCGGACATTTCACACAGATCATTGTAAACTTCTCAGACACAGCGCAAAACAATCGTTCCAAAATATCATTCTAAACAGAAGACAAATACAAGGTAGAAGGGCAGGTAAAACACAGTGAAGCATCAAATACAAAATATGTGCAAATTTACAGGTACACGCTTACCGGTAGTGCAAAACATTTGCAAAGTTTGTGACTTTTTTCAGAACTATATAAGAAATCAGAAACCTTTGCTTAGAATTGTGAAGAGCAGGTAACTGAAAGCAACAGAACCTTTCGTTAGCGTGACTTACTAGGCATAACAATGTTGATCTGTAATTAACTGCTCTGGATACCTGCTGCAGACACTTTTTGGACTGAAGTGGGTGAAGTAGTGGCTAAAGTTACGGAGGAGCTTCTTAAAAACCATACCATTGACAGGTACGTATGTCATTTTGTCCTGTAAGGATCAAAAAGTTTTTATCACACATCCAAATGGCTTCCACAGTTCTATTACATGTCAGGAACACACTTCCATTAGATTTGTCAGATGGGCAGTCCAATGGCTAACTGAAGGACCTCCCATGGAAGACTCATAGCACTGCTGACAGCTGAGAGGCAATGGCTTGGCTTTGTCAGCCTGCCACAAGAAATGTTATTACTATCAGAAATTCATGGTAAAAAAACTTTGGAACAGATTCACAAAAAAAAATTATTTTAATAAAAAAACAGTAAGGCATAAAGCCATTTTGGTTTGCATACACTTAGCACCTGTCCCAGGCGTCAGATCACAGTGATTAATTGATTGATTTGATTATGTAATATATTCTTGCAATTATGGTAATTAAATTAAAGTGAGTGTGTTACCTATGCGACTATAGTTGTTAGGGAATGTTCCTGACACTCATTAAAACTGAGCCACATGAGTGGCGATATGCCTTCAACATTACGCTGGCCATGGATGGGTAGCATTTCGTATGAAAATTCTTGGTAAATCAAGGTTCTTAGAAAGTTTGCTGGTTTTTCTAATCATTAATGATCAATGATTGTTTTTGACCACGGTGATAAAAAAAAATTTGAAGGAGCAGAATTGAAAATTGTTCTCGGACTAACAAATTTCTAACTGTGTATATGGTTTTCCTTCAGTAAAGTCCATTCATTCCAAAATCAAATGTTAAAAGCAAACAAAATCCTTCAAATGACAAATGAATGTTCTGACAATTTTGAAACTAATTTTTCTAAGAATTTTCCTTCTAATTTCTATCCATCTATGGACAGCCTTACAGAACAAGTCCAGTTGAAGTGGCTAGCTGCAACCATCATCGGACTTTAATAAGACAGTACAAAGTACATTAACCCACAACCACACATTCATTACCTGACATGCCCCTCGATGACAATGGTAACACAAGGGTGATACCTCTCTATGACTATGGGAACACAAATGTGATGCCACTCCATGACTATGGTAAAACAATGGTGATACCTCTCTATGACAATGGTAACACAAGTGTGATTCCCCTCCATGACAATGGTAACACAAGTGTGATTCCCCTCCATGACAATGGTAACACAAGTGTGATTCCCCTTCATGACAATGGTAACACAAGTGTGATTCCCTTCCATGTCCCCTCCATGACAATGGTAACACAAGTGTGATGCCCCGTCATGGCAATGGTAACACACGTGTGATGCCCCGTCATGGCATTGGTAACACAAGTTTGATGCCCCTCCATGGCAATGGTAACACACGTGTGATGACCCGTCATGGCAATGGTAACACACGTGTGATGCCCCTCCATGGCAATGGTAACACAAGTGTGATGCCCCTCCATGATAATGGTAACACAAGTGTGATGCCCCTCCATGGCAATGGTAACGCAAGTGTGATGCCCCTCCATGGCAATGGTAACGCAAGTTTGATGCCCCTCCATGGCAATGGTAACGCAAGTGTGATGCCCCTCCATGACAATGGTAACACAAGTGTGATGCCCCTCCATGGCAATGGTAACGCAAGTGTGATGCCCCTCCATGGCAATGGTAACGCAAGTTTGATGCCCCTCCATGGCAATGGTAACACAAGTGTGATGCCCATCCATGAGCTCTCTCCACCGTGTAAGCCTAGCTAATCAACTTCATTAAACCTGGGCATCTTGACTGCACCCATCTGTAAAAAACAAATACTACAAATATTATAACCCTGGGATACTTTCTAAGCAATAACTTCGTATCTATTACATGAGTCTGACATCACAAAAACTGTGAGCTATACATTTTAATTAAACAGAATGCAAGAAACACAAAGGTAATAACATCAACATGCTCTTAGACATGAAATAAAAAAACATCCTATGAGTTTCTTTAGGATTACATAATTATGCTAATATACAAAATAAAAGATTGCTGCAATTTAATATATGAATGTGGGTAATAATATTTTTACACTCTGCTTTGCTATTATTCCCCCCCCCCCCCCCCCAATCTTCCTAAAGCGAGTCAACCCAAATTTACGTCATTACCTAATAGGGTGCTAAGAAGAAGCACCTGCTGTTTTATGTCACTAGCTGGTGACTTCGGTGGGAAGGTTCTGCAGAACATATATTACCAAAAGAAATACCATTATTAAAAATAAATGTTAACAGGGAAAACACATTTCTTGTGCTGCCCTTAACTGGTGGGTGAAACAAGGGACACAAGCAAGATGATGTCACACTAGGTTAGTCTCCATGAAATATAAGAGGTGGGTGAGTTAAAGTAGAACTATATACAACACTTTTTTGTTCATTTTGGATAGAGGAAGGGAGGGTTTATTTTTGCCATCTGTGTCCCATTGAGGAGATTTACCTCTCATTCCTGTCCCATAGCCATACAGGAAGTGAGAGAAAATCCCTGCAAGTTAAGGGAATTACTTGGGGACCCCCAGGTCACCAGAACTAGTGTCCCCATTGGAAGATTTCCCCTCTATTACTTTTCTGGGGAGAACCAGTAATTTGGGATTTTCGTTTACCTTCACTTTTAACAATAATGGTAAACAGGACAAATAGAGAGGATAAGTCTCCCTAATGGAGGGCACAGACAGAAACAGAAACTGTCAGGGGTCTAATCCATCTCCACTCTGTCCAAAACTAAAAAAGTTTTGCCCTTTGTTATACTTTAATACACCATTTTATGGCCTTGCCAAATGGTGTGTAGCAATTACAGAGAAATCTCGTCACTGGAGTCTCTAGATAGGTTCCTAGGAGCTATTGCACTTATCTCTTTTCCTTATTACATATCTTATTGTTATAATGATTGGTATTGTATATATGATGCATGCATTATATTCCACCTATAGAAATGTTAGTAAATGGGACCACACAATATATAAATAGAATATGTGACTACATTGTTTATAATTTAAAAAAATAGATATTCTCATATGAAGAAAAATTGTATCACTCTCTGTTTAACCGCCATTCTTGCTTAATATCAAAGATAGGAGCAGAATAACAATATATTGCTCAGCAGAAAGCCAAATCCCCCAAATTAACTACTAAGCAATGGGTGTCCGGTTCAGCTGGGAGCATATAGGAGCTGAGAGAAAATATTGTTTTTTTTATACAGCATTTTACTGAATTTAGCTGAAGTGACCAAAGAAAAGCCAAATATAAAATAAACAGGCTGCATGTTATATATAATTTTCTATATTTGTACTTCACCTATTGGTTGGGTTTTGTGTATCTTCTTTCATCAGGTGATACAATGTAGCCAATACTGTCTAGCAACAGAGCTTGATTGTTTTTTTAGTGAAGTTATTAGAATACGTTGCAAATTTTCTAACACATGATGTAACTATTTTCTAAACTTCTAGTAACTCTATGGCAGAATATGGTCCTATTACAGCACTAGTAGAGCCATTTATTATCTTTATAGGTAGATTTAGCCTAATCTCAGTTTGGACAAAGAGTTATTTTATGTATTTGCCCACATTTCAATGGCATGTACTCAAGACTTCACCATGTGATTCTATTGGATGTGGGTGTTTGTCTGTACTTTGCCTGTGTTCCATTGTTAATAAAAGGAAACAGTTCTAAATTTTCATTTCATGTCATTCATTTCTAGTTTACTGTGAAATGGATTTGGACTTTAAAGCAGAACTGTTGCCTGGCTATGGGCATTCAAATATTTGCAAATCCTTAACAAATTGTAAATACATTTTGAAACGAGTCCCCACTAACCTCTGTAGCTGCATGCATTGTGGAATAATTCATCCTCAAAGTTTAACAATGAACCTTCTCAGTTCTACGTTTACTTTCTCTCTGTAGCTCAGCTCCCCATTCCCAGCAGAACTATGGTCAGGCTATGGGCAATACAATATTTACAAATGCCTAACAATTTTTAAATATGTTTTGAAACAAGAACCCCATTGATCTCCGTAGCCGCAGGCACAGAGGAATAATTCATCCTCAAAGTTTGACCATGAAACTTCTCAGTTCTACGTTTACTTTATCTCTGTAGCTCAGCTCCCTATTCGCAGCAGAACTATGGCCAGGCTATTGGCATTAAAATATTTACAAATCTTAACAAATTGTAAATAGGGTTTGAAACAAGCCCTCATTGAACTCTTTAGCTGCATCACTGTGGAATAATTCATCCTCAAAGCGTGTCCATGAAACTTCTCAGTTCTACTTTTACGTTCTCTTCGTAGCTCGGCTCCCCCTTTCCAGCAGAACTATGGCCAGGCTATGGGCAATAAAATATTTACCAATCCTTAACAAATTATAAATACATTTTGAATCAAGCCTCCATTGATCTCTGTAGCTGAAGGCACTGTGGAATAATTCATCTTTAAAGTTTTACCATGAAATTTCTCAGTTCTACTTCCTCTGTAGCTCAGTTCCCCCGTCCTCGCATCCTGCCAACCTTCTAATCTCTAAGTCAGCCTTTCTTAAAAATGGTTCAGTGAAATCCTGTGGTTCCTCTTGAGGTTACTAGGGGTTCCTTGAGCAGTGAGGAAAGTTAAATTGATCCCCTACCTACTCAGACCAGCAAGGAGGCACCTCAAAACTGACTACTGATATTAGGGAATTTTCTCCTGTTTGCATTTTTCTGTTATTATAAATAATTTTATTTTACAAAAAAATAACGTTGCACAGAGCAGGAGGGTGTAAAAAATAAACTGTCCTGGGCGTTAAATATATTTAAAGCATTCTAAAATTTAGCGACCACAATAATGTACCACAAACTGTAGGTAAAATATTTTTTTTTTCCCAGAGGTTCCCTGAGACCAGAAAAAAATATTTCAAAGGCCCCTCTGAGGTTAAAAAATAGATTAAGAATGGTTGCGCACATGTAATCACAGTGCAGGTGCACAGGAAAAGGGGAGGGCAGAGTGCTAAGACCCGACCTGAACAACTTCATTGCTTCTATTCTAAAGTCTGAGAATGAATTGCTCCAAGGTAGTTGACACTACAGAGGTCAGTGAGGGCACATTTTGAAGCCTATTTACTGCTTGGTAAGAATATGCAAATAGTTGAATGTCCATAGTCTGGCCATAGTTCTACTTTAAAGCACACTAAGCAGTTGGGTCACATGATTTGAAAACCTTTCTAAGGGCCCATTTACACCAGTGCTCTGCAGGAAGGGGTGCATCACCACAACACAGGGTAACACAGCTTATGTGCATTGCAGTGCCATTCATTGTATGACAACCCAACCCATCTTCCCAATGTTGGAGCAAACCACAAGGTGTGGCAAAACAGTACTGTACGTTGCATAATGCTGCCAGAATTCTGGTCCAAACTATCAAATGCATGGACTGCCTTATGTCAACCTAAGTACAACATAACGCACATTGTCCCATGTGCGTTATAAACACATGCGCAAACCATTCTGGTAGCTCTCAGCAGCTGTACTATGTGGATCCAACAACGCTTCCTACATGGCAAACGTGAGTGGCACATCCAGGGTCACTGACATGGGGGTAGCACCGGCCCAGGTCCCATCAGTTCAACAGGGGGACCTGAGCAGCTTTATGGCACAGGCAGTTCCCCCTCCCTGCATCACAGCTGGTTTCTCCTCCTCTCCCACCTACCGACTGTTAGCTGCTGCAGGATCAGCCATAAGGGGGATTGGTTTCAGGGATTAGCCTCCCTCTGCCGCTCTAATCATGGCTTCTCATCTCCTGTCCAGGATCTCCATCCGCAGCTTTGATGCCCCTGTATCTCCATCCCCTCCAATGTGTTTACTATGCTTCAGTTTGTGAATGAACAGGGAGACTCTGTATAGAGTATATCCTGTGTATATCCTGTATACTGTATATCCTGTTCATTCATACTGTAGCAGCTGAGGCTGCAGAAAAAGGATTGAGAATTTGTGTCCTCAATCACTTTCTGTGTCTCAAAAGTGAGACACCAGGGATCCGTTTAAACCCCTGATATTTTACCAAAGTCACCCCTGAGCTATGAATAATGTAAAAAATGATTTGAAAAACATAATTAAGGGCTCATCGCTTGGGGACTCTGGCCATGTAAATGAATGTTTTGTTCATGTGGTTGGAGCCGTGCTCGAGGTCATGCACCTGCACCCACACAGGCTGGGGGTGGGGGGTTAAACGGTGGCCCTGTCAAATAGGCTGTATGGGTCCCCAATGATTTTTAACAGCAGCCCTAGGCAGATCACTAATTATTACTTATAGTGCATACCATAGAATGGCAAGAAATACATTGTGGTCTCCCTTTAATGGAGTCGGTGTGCACACAAGCAAACTACAGCAGATCTGGTTCTGTGAAAGCCAAGAGCCATCAGTGGGAACTTTTTTAAAATCTGTAGACTACAGACAACTAGGACAACATTTTAGTAGGTTTCCTTTGAAAGGAAACAGAGGCTGTCATTGCTAATCCCTTTTTTCGAAAACTCTTGTTGCATGGCAATGATGCGGATTTCATGGCTTCAGTGCTTTATGAGTCACTGACTAAGTAATCAAATTTTTTCCAAGTCAGTAGCTTAGAGGGTGGCAAAGTTACAAGATCCGCATGACAACCAGGCAACTAGCATGGTCAAAAATGGCAGCCTTCCTTTTTCTTTAAAGTCTAGACATCAGGGCTATCCTACCAAGGCAGGTTTAGATAGAAGTCATATTTATCATATAGGCATAGGCCTACGGCAGCATTCTCCAAGGAGCAGCAAACTTGCAATATCCCTTTACATTTGTTCTCAGTGGATAACATTGATAACAGGATAGCAGGGAGTACTATGTCCATGCAGCTACTGGGACACTGATTGCTATGGGTCCTTGGCCAATTTACCCTCATGCCTGCCAGTGCAGTCCTGTGGGTTCCTCAGTCACATGATGTAGGACAGTTTGTTTAGATAGCGTAGCCCAGCGTTTCGCTATGTTTTATTCTTCGGCTTTATGCTGTTGCGACTTTTGCGGGAGGTGGTTGGGATTGGCTGGGCTTTTTCCTTGGTGGGAGCTGTTTTTTTTTGTTTCGGGTTAACGGGCCTCAGGGGCTTCAGGCTGAGGATTTCACAATACTTGTTACACTGGTGCAAGGCCTTGAACTGATCGATGAAGGAGACAGAGCAGTTTCCTTTAAATCCCTTGTAACTGAAAGAGAATGGAGAGTGTAAAGAGGTTACAAAAAAACAATCCACAACCACATATTAATTCCTGATAAACTCAAATATCCGATAGCACCTCTACCATGATAAGGGTATTGCTTTAAAACCTTACAGAGCAATCTTTATGTACGTTCAAGTGGCTAGAGCAGTTTGGCGCAGATTCTACTTTCAATTGCAAATCAAAATGATGATGTCACTCTCCCACAATGTAAAGGAGACCTGTAGTGAGCTTAAAAGAGATGTATGTATGTTTTTTAGGAATCATACTTACCTAGGTGGATGCAGCATCGGTCTGATCCTGCATCTGTTCCCCGCCAGCTCTATCACTGAGAACCGAGCGATCAAACACCACCAATTGCTCAGTTCTCATTGCTCCCTGAGCAGACAGCCGGTGACTGTCAGTCACCGGCTCTCTGCTTTGCCCCCCTCCTCACTCACTGGAGTGTTGGGCTGTGGAGGGGGCGGGAGTGGCCGGCTCAGGCTCTCAGCGACTTGCTGAGAGGTTGACCTGGGTGCCAGTTTAGGCATGGGGGCAGATACAGACCATATGGTCGCGATCTTTCCCGAGCCTGGACCCGCTCTGTGACATCAGCAGACAGCTGGCTTCACCCCGCTGTCTGCTGAAAACCGGTAACAGGAATGCAGAACGAACTTCACTCCTGTGATCCACAAAAGAAGTAAAGCCAAACAAGCTTTGGTTGTACTTCTCCTTTAAAGAAGAATTGCAGATATGGATATTTTTACAGAATTACATTGATCCAGCTTGGTCTGATGTAACAATGTATACGTAATCCGTTTTTCACTTTACAGAAAAAAATATACAGAATATGGATAAAAACAATACCATTTATTGTGCATTGTTAAAACACTTTATTGCGTTTCACATTAGGCTCATGGTCTACTAAATGGAAAATTTACCATAAAAATACCCTGTTCATAGCTCTCACCACTCAACTCCTACATAATACTTAAAGTGGTTCTAAAGGCAGAACTTTTTTTTACCTTAATGCATTCTATGGATTAAAGCGGAGTTCCGGGCACAAAAACATTTTTTCAATAAACATACCCCCGGGACAGTCAGGGTTAGTACATTCCACAATGGCTAGCCTCTGATCTGTCCCGGTTCGCACTTACCTGCAAGAAGAAATACTCACTTATAAAATTTCTTCTACAGCGTTGCCATCTCTGTTGTGGGCAGCTGAAGCCGGCGCGGCCCTCTTCGGCGTCTTCTTCCGTGTCTTCTTCTCCCAGAATGCGCCTGCACCGGCCCCTCTCGTCACTTCCGGTGCGTCGCCGCATTCCTCCACAGCTTCTGGGCATGCCCAGAAGTTGGTTAGCAGGGAATGCGGCGTCTCCCCGGAAGTGACGAGCGGGGCCGGTGCCGTCGCATTGATTCCTGGGAGCGATGACGTTCAGCTCCCAGGAATCATCGCAAGGCAGGAAGTGACGGCGGAGCCGCGGCAAAGAGGGAGGAAGTGTAGAATAGGTGAGTATTTTCTATCTACAATAACAAGGTGAGTAAAAAAAAAAAATATACCTAACTATCCAATTCCTTTTCAGGTGAAGAAGAGCCAGTGGATGGGCACAAAAAAAAAGGTTGATTTTGTGCCCGGAACTCCGCTTTAAAGTGATAAGGTTTTTTTTTTAAAAAAAATAACAAACATGGTATACTTATCTTCTCTGTGTAATGGTTTTGCACAGAGCAGCCCCGATTCTCCTCTTCTCGGGTCCCCCGCCAACGCTCTTGGCCCCTCCCTTCTGCCAAGTGCCCCCAGAGCAAGCAGCTTGCAATGGAGATACCCAAGCAGGCTTATTCAGGCTTATTCAGGAGCCATGGCTCTGTGTGTCCATACACAGACAGAGCCCCAGCTCCACCCCGCCCCCTCTCTCTCCTCATTGGCTGTGATTGACAGCTGTCTCAGCCAATGAGGAGGGAGAGTTCCCAGAGAGCTGAGGCTGTCATGCAAATTGCTAGGGGAAGATCGGGCTCAGGCAAGTATTAGGGGGATGCTGCACGAAGGAGGTTTTAAAAAAAAAAAAAAACCTTGAGCCTTTAGAACCACTTTAAGGCAAAAAGTCTTTTGCATGCAGCCCCCTCCCCCAAATACATACCTGAGCCTGATCTGAATCCAGCAATATGCAAAGGAGCAGCAGCTCTCTCGGGTTTCTCCCTTCTCATTGGACAGGAAGGCACCAGTGGGAGCCATTGGCTCCTGCTGCTTTAAATCACAGCCAGTGAGGAGAGGAGGGTGTTTATGGACATACAGAGCCGGGTCTGGAGCAAACACGTACAAGTGCCCCCATAGCAAGCAGCTTGCTTTGAAGGCACTCAGCATGGGGGAGGAGCCAGGAGTGCCAGCAGGGTATCCGTGAAGAGGAAGATAGGGGCTGCTCTGTGCAAAACCACTGCACAGAGCCGGTAAGTATAACATGTTTGTTTAAAAAAAAAAAAAAAAATTGTGCCTTTAGAATCACTTTAAAGCGGTTGTAAACTTCTACACTATTAAAAAAAACTTTCCCCTGTAAGACAATTGCATAATATGTTAGTATGCATCACATACCACCACATTATGAAATACTCACCTTAAAAACGAAGCCCTCCAGCGGCGCATAGTTACCGCTGAGAGGGCTTCCATCTTCCCCCATCTTCCTTTCGGATTTGCAGACTCCGGCTGTGTGATTGGCCGGGGCCGCGATGACGTCACTCTCACATATCTGCATGGGAGCCTTCATTTCTGGCATGGTGCTCTGAAGGTCCAGCACAGTAAGCCAGTTTTTTAGAGCGCATGCAACAGTGACGTCATTGGCTGCTGCATCCAAGGTGAATATTTCCTAAACAGTGCCCATTTAGGAGATATTAATTTTACCTACAGGTAAGCCTTTTTATAGACTTACCTGTAGGTAAAAATCACAAAGCGGACTTTACTACTGCTTTAATGTTACAAATGGGTCAGCATATCATAGATGAACATATACCATGCAAAAAAAATGTAGTTTCAGAATTCAGATGAATTGCTATGATGGAGTAAACGAAGGGTTAGAGGCACATGCTGACGCGTTTCACAGGCGGTCAGGGTACTGGTAACAAACGAGCACCCAAAACCAATGAAAGAAACCCCTCTGGGTCCTGCACTGCACAATGCCAATCCACTTTTGGCTACATATAGTGTTATGCACTTGTTTCTGTGAGTATTATGTAATTATGGTGTTTTTCGGTTTTGGGAACCCAGAAAAAAATAAAACGGACATGGGTTGTAACCCTTCCCTACTCTGGATTTAGATACAAACTAACACTCCAGCAGCAGTCTGAATATTTGCACCAGTTGTGCGAATAATAGAATCTGGGGATTAAGGGAATGGGTTCTTGCTATTTGTTCACCTCTATTAATGGGGCTTATTTATTTATCTCAGATGAGCTGTTCCACAGCAAACAGCCTGGTTTTCCTTTTCTTTCTTTCTCTTTTCTTTTTCAGGGTAGATCTGACTCTAATTGGTTGCATTGGGACAGCGCAGTTTTTATTTCAGACATTTATGATGTCCATAGTTTGAACAAAAACTTAATGATCAAAAATAAAAAAGAAACGGCTATACTCTCCGTAATGTTTCCATTTCAAATGTATTGGAGATATACACTGTAAATGTTTAATTTCACATATTTTATAGAAAACTTTGTAATACTGAAACTTGGAAATTCTAAATTTAATCTAATTTTATTATATGTATATGAAAAATTGACAAGACCTTCATTAATATTATTTGAATACTATATTAACTTTTATATACAAATCTTTTGCTATGAGTACATATGAATTATGCAAAAATAGAAATTGTGTGGAGACATTCCCTTTCTTCTGCTTTTGTACCTGTTGTGCATATCATAATCCTTAAAGGCCAATAACCCTCTCCTTTTCTATTTTAAAATGGTTCAACCAGTATTTAAAATAAAGAAGCCTTTTTTTTTTTTTTCTTTTTCTCTTCCTTTTCCTCTGGTAGTATAATGTTATAACTGACAAATTTACTGCAACAATGTTGTTCTTGTTTTTGCTACTGGATTTTGTACTATTTTTTTTGTGGTTTGTATATTATTTTGCTATGTGAAAAATTAAAATAAAGAGATATTGAAATTGAAAAATAAAGAAGCAGCTCTAGCTGCAATGCCCACCTCCTTTCTGGTGCTGCCCCCCAAAGTGATTACTTTCTTCCACTAGATGCCCTCAGTCTTCCTGGTTACATTTTTCCATTGTAAGGATGGGGATGGACATCGGAAAAGAGTGTTTGTATTTTTTAAAAGGCAGGATTCAAGGCGATGGTCATCAGCAGCTGGTGCTTTAAAAGTAAAATTCAAGTCTAAGGAAACTTAGCTACTTTTATAAATGTTCCCTCCCCCTATTTTATAAATGTTCCCTCCCCCCTATTTTATAAATGTTCCCTCCCCCTCTTTTATAAATGTTCACTCCCCCCTATTTTATAAATGTTCCCTCCCCCCTCTTCACACCTATGCTGACTAACCAGTGTAAAAAACCTGATGCATTTACTTACCTATTTTCAAGTTGCCCTGGTCTGGTCACGTGATCCCCTGTGTCAACCAGACAGAGGAGAAGAGAGAGAGCTCTCCGACAACAGCCTGGAAATCCAGGAGAGGTGACATCACCCCTAGGCTTGCATGTCCCATACGGTGTCGGCGCCCCCCCCCTCTCCCCTGCAGCCACTGCTGGATGGTACAGGGGAGTCAGATCACATGACAGGACCAGAGGAGGCTGAAAATAGGTAAATATTCACTTTATTACCAAAAGTATTGGGACACATATGAACTTTAATGGCATCCGCTTCTTAGTCCGTAGGGTTCAATATTGAGTTGGCCCACCCTTTGCAGCTATAACAGCTTCAACTCTTCTGGGAAGGCTGTCCACAAGGTTTAGGAGTGTGTCTATGGGAATGTTTGACCATTCTACCAGAAGCGCATTTGTGAGGTCAGGCACTAATGTGTTCGAGAAGGCCTGCCTTGAAGTCTCCGTTTCAACCCATCCCAAAGGTGTTCTATCGGGTTGAGGTCAGGACTCTGTACAGGCCAGTCAAGTTCCTCTACCCCAAACTTGCTCATCCATGTCTTTATGGACCTTGCTTTGTGAAGGAAGAGTGGAGAGGCACAAAATCCAAGTTGCATTCTTCCTCCATTCAACAGTCCTTGCTGATTTTGGGAGCCATGTCAACTGCTGGTGTTTGCCCATTGTGTTATATCAAGTCCAAAGTCAGCGCAGCCCTCTAACAGGAAATTCTAGAGCACTTCATACTTCCCTCTGCTGACCAGCTTTATGGAGATGATGATTTCATTTTCCAGCAGGACTTGGCACCTGCCCACACTGCCAAAAGTACCAATACCTGATTTAATGATCATCGTATCACTGTGCTTGATTGGCCAGCAAACTCGCCTGACCTAAACCCCATAGAGAATCTGTGGGGTATTGTCAAGAGGAAGATGAGAGACACCAGACCCAGCAAAGCAGACGAGCTGAAGGCCTCTATCAAAGCAAACTGGGTTTCAATAACACCTCAGCAGTGCCACAGGCTGATAGCCTCCATGCCACGCCGCATTGATGCAGTAATTCATGGAAAAGGAGCCCCGACCGTTTTAAGTACATACTATACTGTACATGGACATACTTTTCAGTAAGCCAACATTTCTGTATTAAAAGTCTTTTTTTTGGTCTTATGTGATATTCTAATTTTCTGAGATACTGAGTTTTGGGTTTTCACTAGCTGTAAGCCATAATCATCAAAATTAAAAGAGAGAAGTGCTTGAAATATATCACTCTGTATGTAATGCAGCTATATAAAATATAGGAGTTTCACTTTTTGAATTGAATTACTGAAATAAATTAACTTTTTGGTGTTATTCTAATTTTGTGAGATGCAGCTGTGTGTGTGTATATATATATATATATATATATATATATATATATATATATATATATATTTTTTTTTTTTTTTCTGCACAGTTTAGTCAGCATAAGTGTTAGGAGGGGGAGGTGTAATTTTTAGGACTATTAGGTTTAGGCTGGAATTCTATTTTAAAGAGTGACTCCACTTGTGTTAAGAAATAAAAAAACATTCCCATCTGGGCGATCTATGTACATTGCAAGGATTTATATAATTATCAATCAGCTGCTACACTTGCAGGGCTCTAATGAGGAAAGCTGCAGGGTTTGCATCCCTTTAAATGTGGTTTCCATTTGGGAGTATCAACAAAAATTACATTTTTGTTGCAGGGGATGCTCAAAATCTGACTTGTATCTTGGTGCAGACTTCTGGGAAATCAGTATGCCAATCACACATGCAGGAAATCTGTGTATAGAAAGCCTCCAGGCTGCCATATTGCAATGCATTTTACAGAAAATTACAGTGCTGTAGATTTAAAAGGAAAGGTCATTTTAATAACATTTAATTACAATGTGACTTGAGTCGCAATTGTATACACTATATTATTTTTTTGTTATTTGCTATTTTTTCCCACAAAAGTTGAGTTACCCTTTAAAGCTGAACTTTGGCCACAATTACTTTCATTTAAATATATCCTTCTGTAGCCACAAAGGATATAAATTAACTTTGTGTGCACCACACTCCTTTACAAACCCAGATGGTAACTTGTTAAAATAGCAGTGACAATATCACTGTGCTGTACATTGCCTGTACAGAGAGCAGAGCTGTGGGAGGGACCCAACAGGCTCCACCCACTACAGGCTGCCTGAAGAAATCTGCAGGAGGGGGCAGAGAAAAGACCAGTCACCCTGCACAAGGAGAGAGAGCAGCAGGGAGCGGTCTTTATTACAGGAAGCTCCTACACAGACGGAAATTCTCACACTGGATTACTGCACAGATCTGGAAGAAATACACAAAGCCCACCAACATGTGACTCTTGTGTTTGGACAAAAACAGTTTATTCTTCAATGGCTGCCTCAAAAATATTAAGTATCTTTAAAGCTAAACTATGGGTAAATGAAAAACGACTCTTGCAGTGGGAAAACATAGGGAGACATTAAAAAATGTACGTTAGCAGTCCCTTTGAATCTGCTTCTCTCTGTCACTTGGGTGCACTCTAATGCCATCATGTACAATGCAGGACCATCAGTCCTGCATTCTTAGTGAGGATGCATCAAAAACCCACATTAAGAATGACATCCAGAATGCATTAATTGTTGTGTGAACCGGCCCTTAGAGATATTTATCTGCAATAGAGACATAAAAAAAAAACAGACAGCCCTTCCATGTTCTATACAATGTGGAGCTGGAATTCAAAGAAAATTTTTCAAAAAAAAAAATGAAAAAGGTAAACTAATGTAGCACAATCCTAGTTGCTAGGTGAGGTAAATGTAGTTACTCCTCTGTAGGCAGAGCAGAAGGGGTTGATTGTGCAGTGCTCCAAGGGCTATAATTCTGTTACCTCCCCCTGTTTTCTAGAACTCTGTGGAAAGTTCTAGAATCTAGTGGGTGGAGGAGGAGACACTGCAGCCTGAATATTCATGGAGTTTCAAATCCCTTGGGAGGCGAGGCCCAGTAGGTGCAGGAAAAACCCATATATATTCAGGAGCCTGGCAGTCAGGGAGCACAGTCCAGGGTCCAGTCATCTGGAGGGGACCCCTGTGCTGGGTGGGCTCTGACCCTGGGCAGAGGGAGAGAGTGAGAGAGAGAGGAAGAGAGAACGAGCAGCTGGAAGCCTTACACCCTTTATCAGCTTCAGCTAGGCTTAGCTGTAGACCCCCAGAAATCCATTCCAGGCCTCTACAGCAGCCTCTTGGATTCCAGGATTCAAGACTTTCACTTCTACCCACCCCAAGCCTTTATAGAGAAGACAATAGGGCAGCAATACTTTATGTGTCCAGGTCCTGAGGACAGCTTAGTGCCAGCGCAAAGCAGCCAGAAGAAACCTAATTTCTCTAGCTTGGGACAGCAGTAGCCAGGTGCTTTGGCATGCCTCAATCTTCAGTTTTGGAACTTTTGCTTGACACTGGTTTGCTGCACTATCACTCCCTCGGATGGACAGCACCTTTGCAGTCAATTTGCAGTAGCCAGATGCATTAGCCAGTCCTCAAGAGTTTATCCCTTTCTTCAATTCTGGGCATCCTATGCATCCCTCAACCCTATCCAACGTATCCCCTAAATAAGGAGTCTCCCAACTTTCTAAACAAAGGGCCAGTGTATTGTCCTTCAGACATTAGAGGAGCCGGATTGTGGTCCCACAGGGGTAGAAAATGCCCCAGCACCAGTAGGAGTAAACAATGCCTCTGACCAATGCACCTTTGGTCATTAGGAGTGGGACTATTGCCCTGTCATTGCTATTGGAGGAATGGTGACCCATCGTTGGTATCATTGGGAGGGATAGTGTCCCATCATTGGTATCATTGGGAGGAATAGTGCCCCGAGCGAGGGCTAGATAAAGGCATGCAAAGGGCTGCAGTTTGGAGACCACTGCCCTAAATAAACAGAAACAAAACAAAACCCCTCCGACTGTTTATTGAGCCTGTGAAGAAAATGTGGAAAATTCCTGTTACCTAGCTGTGTGTGGGAAAGACCCAAAAATCCAGCGGCTCCTACAGGACTGTGCGCTACAGTAAAATCCAACATACTCCCCCTCCTCGTTCTCTACTGCACTTTCCTCTCTTGGTGATTAGTTGTTGCTGCCCATGCAGCCATTGCAGCAGTCTGGGAATATAAAAGCCCTGCTCTTCTTCTCTTAGGGCTTTCGGGACTGATCTGGACATTTCAGATTAGTCAGAGGTCACATGTCAGCACGTGACCAATCAGAGTCATTCTGATCCATCCGGGAAGTCCGAAGGAAAGCAGACTGGGGCTTTCAAATTCCTGAACTGTTGCATTGGCTGCATGGGCAGCGACAGCTAATCACCCACCCACAGAGGTATGTGCAGCGGGGACTGGGGCGGTGGGGAGGGAAAAACGGGGTGAGTTTACCCTTACATTTTTTGTCAAACTTAAACTTGAAGCAGTATTATTGGAATCTACAGAAGCCTAGATGAACAGAAGTGGAACAAAGGGACCTTCTTCACCCTGAACAACCCCTACCTCAATCAGATACCTGATATAAGAAAACCGATAAAAAAAAAAAAAGAAAAACAACGTACTTTAGAATTGCAGAAAACTCGGATCAACCATTGTAAATAAAGCAGGCTATCTGTGCCTGGAAATATCAAATGCATATTTTTATAGCATCTTGCTGCTTCTATGAGTCACATCGCAGCTTGTGGTCAAATAATATCAATAAATGAGTGGGAACATTTTTGTTCAATAAGATGAGCGATCCAACACACCGCGGGCATTCAAAGGGAAAATACAGAGGATATCAATAATGTAGCCATTCTAAGCACAAATATAGGCATGGACTCGGAAGCCTGAAAGTTTTCATGTTTTCAGTTTACAGATCTTTTTGAAGACCGTTTGAAGTCTCACATCTTTTTATCTCATCATAGCAGCCTTTCTAAACGTTTAGGCCTCATGCACACTGGATGATTTTAACGCTGCTCCTAGGGGCACCTGTCTGTCTATTGGAGTCTAAATGCCCCTCCATGTTAGCCTATGTGTCCATGCACACATAGGCTTTTAGAAGAGTTTAAAGGCAGAAAAAAACATCCACTACCAGCGCATTCAGGAGCAGTGGCGTTTTGGCAGAAAAAAAAAAAACGCTTGACATATGTAAATGCATGGAATAAGCGTTAATTAATTTCAATGACCAGAATAAATTATAATTTCAGACCAATAAAATTAATTAACACCCAAGCGCTTGATACTCCTAAATGCGCCTAAATGTATAACATGCATTTACAAGTAGTGATGGACGAACATCGGACGGGGCGGTTCGCGTATGCAACCCGCAAACTTTCTCAAATGTTCGCAAACCGCAAGTTCGTGGCAGGCCCCATTCACTTCAATGGCGGCGAACATTAAAAACCTCCAGGTCATATTTGCAGCCACAAAATACTTACTAGCTGTGCACACATAGTCCCACAACTTGGACACTGACATACCAGAAGTATTGCTATTGGAAATGTTGCCAAAACATTTTTTTTCTAAATCAGCCAGAACTGACAGCAGCCAGTAAATACATGTCAAATACATATAGGGTCCATTCACACATCTGTAAAATGGGTCCGCATCCATTCCACAATTTAGCGGAATGTTTACAGACCCATTGATTTTCAATGTCAGTCTGAAAAATTAGGCATTCACAGGATACAGAAGTAAGTGATGGCCAGTACAGGCCCCAAAAATTAGCCAACAGGCGTTCACCTGACAGCAAACAACTTTGTATTCTGTGGCTGGAGGTGCAGAACAGGAAGGCTGAGTGAGCGACTCAACCAAGTTTGGTGCGTCCTTTGACGTAATCGAACGCATCTTCTGCAACTTCCCACTTTAGCTCCAGCCTGGTGCTCCTGCCCTACCCCTACCACCCCTGCGGAAGGGCCTGCCTCTTCCTCTGCCTGTAATTTTTTAAATGACCCTGTGACAAAAGTCTCTTGAGAAGCGCAGTATATGTGGAAGAAGGTATATAACACCCCACTTCAATCTGTCGTTTTGGGGGCCACTGGTCTATCACACCAGTTCTACAACCAATTTCACCAGTAACTTTTGTCACTGTGTGTAGCAGAGTTAACGCAGCGAAAGAGGCAAAATTTCTGCAGTACCCAAATACACTATAATATGCTTTCTATATTAGAAAGTATATTATAAGTGTATTACACCCCTATATACTGCACACCAAACAATAGTACACCTATACCAAATACCAGTCCTTTAAAGGACTTTTGTGGACCTATTACCGAGCGATCTGTGTCACTGACAATCTGTCCCTGCTCCACACAGCAAACCTCTCCCTACACTGACAAAAGACAGAATATAGACAATTAGACAGTACACCTAATACCAGTCCTTAAAAGGACTTTTGTGGACCTATTACCAAGCAATTTGTGTCACTGACAATCTGTCCCTGTTTCACACAGCAAACCTCTCCCTACACTGACAAAAAGCAGAATGTAAAATGGCAGCCAGATCAGGTCTATTTATAAGGTAGGGGGTATGTCCATGTGCCGAAATGTCTCAATTGGCTGTCCTGTACCACCTGATGGATGTGTCAAGGGTCAAAGTTCTACACAATGTAAAAGAATATGGCGGCCGCGAACATCGCCATATGTTTGTATGATCGGCGCACAGCGAACGAGCAAAGTTCGCAGCGAACTGCAAGGTCATCTCTATTTACAAGCATGAAGCTTATTTCTGCCAAAACACCTCTGCCAGGAGCAAGGGCATCTAGGAGAGCTGATCCAGTGTGCATGAGGCCTTATACCATGGAGAATAACTTGAAATAACTTTCAGGTCTCAAGGAATCCCTGTTAAGAAATAATATACTGTATATCTAAAGAGTACATAGTTTGAGCAGTAAGTTGATATACTGTATAATACATCAAATAAAAGAATAAGGAATGCAAAATTGTTAGCATACATGAAACTCGGGGCTTCTTTGTTAAAGTTATTTGCAGCAACAATTAATAAATGAAACAATTATTAATAATGGCCATGAAAAAAAAGTGCAGACAGAGTGCCATTGGTGGTCAATATAGAGCCCACTTACACTGGTGGTAATGTAGTGCCCCCTTACATTAGTGGTCAGTGTGGAGCTCCCTTACATTGGTAGTATTGTAATGCCCGCTTATTTTATTGGTCAATGCAGAGCCCCCTTACATTGGTGGTATTGTAGTACCCCCTTACATTGGTAGTAATGTTGTGCCCCCTTACATTGGAGGTCAGTGTAGAGCCCTCTTACACTGAGGGTTATTGTAGTGCCCCCTTACGCTAGTGGTAAAGTAGTGCCCCTTTACATTAGTGGTCAATGTAGCCCCCTTACAGTGATGATTAATGTAGTGCACCATTACATTGCTGCTCAGTGGAGTGCCCCCTGGGTGGGCAGGAGGGGAGGATGTTATAGGATGGTAAATGGGGGGGAGGGGGGTCGGTGTGCTAGGAAAGGTGATTTGGTGGGATTTGTGTTGGGAGAGGGGATAGGGAACAGGATTTGTGCCAGGAAGGGGGATTTGGGGTGTTTGTGCTAGAAGAGGTGATATAGTAGAGGTTTCAAGTACCCTGTTAACATGGGCCAACTAGGGGAAGATTTATGTCCTTTTTATTTATTTTTTTCACTAGTAATGGCGGCGATCTGCAAATTTTAGCTGGACTGCGACATTGCGACGGACAGACTGGACCCCTAACTGACATTTTTGACACTTTTGGGGGGGACCAGTGACATTACTACAGTGATCAGTGCTAAAAATATGCACTGTTACTATAATAATGATACTGACAGGGAAGGGGTTAACCTAGGGGTGATCAAAGGGTTGTGTGAGCCTAGGGGAGTGTTTTCTAACTGTATGGGAGTATATAGAAGGATCACAGGAGCTCTGTGATCATTTCAGAGAGAAGAACGGTCAGCTGTGTTTACAATAGCTGACCGTCCTTCTCTCTCAGTCGGGAGTGATCGCGGGTGCCCGGCGGCAATCGTGGCCGCTAGCCCCATGGATCGGCATCCCCGCTGCCTAGTGGGGGTGGGAGCGTGCGCTCGTCCCCCAGCACCCTGCACGCGACCGACATAGAGCTACGTCGGTTTGCGCAGGAGAGCCAGCCTGCCGCAGTAAAACTGCGGCGGGGGTTGGGAATTGGTTAACCACTTGCCGACCGCCGCACGACTATATACTGCGGCGGTCAGCCCCTCCTGGGCAAAGTGACGTACAGGTACGCCACTCACCCACGAGCCTCTAGGGGGCGAGCATGCACCGCCGGAGGCGCGCTCCTGCCCCCGCTCGTTCCCTGACATCCCCGCGCGAGTGACCAGCGGGTCCGATGTCCGCTGGAGAGGGAGAAAGGCAGGCGGCTGATGTAAACAAAGCCGCCTGTCATTCTCCCTGATGTAACTGCAGAGACTATACGATCCTGCTATGTAGGATTGTATGTCTCTGTGGTTACATCACAAGCCACGCCCCCCTCACAGTTAGAATCACGCCCCTAGGGATACATTTAACCCACTGATCACCAATAAAGTTAACCCCTTCCCTGCCAATGTCATTTTTACAGTAAAAGTGCATATGTATAGCACTGATTACTGGTAGCCCCAAAAGTGTCCAAAATGTCAGTCAGGGGTCTGATCTGTCCGCCGCAATGTCGCAGTCCTGCAAAAAAAAAAAAAAAAAAATCGCAGATCGCCGCCATTACTAGTTAAAAAAAAAAAACAATAAAAATGACATAAATCTTTCCCGTAGTTAGTAAACGCAATAACTTTTGCGCAAACCAATCAAAATACGCTTATTGCGATTTTTTTTAACAAAAATATGTAGCAGAAAACAAATTGGCCTAAAATGTTAAAAAATTTTGATTTTTACATTTTTTTGGGGGGGAATTTCATATAAAAAAATGTGAAAAATATTGTTATTTTTTTAAAATGATCGCTCTTTTTTTGTTTATAGCGCAAAAAGTAAAAATCACACAGGTGATCAAATACCACCAAAAGACAGCTCTGTTTTTGGGGGAAAAAAATTAATTTGGGTACAGTGTCGCACGACCGCGCAATTGTCTGTTAAAGTCACGCAGTGCCAAATCACAAAATAGGGCCTGGTCTTTGAGCAGCCAAATCCTCCGGGGTCTAAGTGGTTAAACTTATTTTTTTTTTTACATTTCTTCAGTGACTTACTTGTTTCCAGGCCTAGGCAAATGATGTCATACATCCTAAGAGTCTTAAGGAGGGGAGTCTCCTGCCTGCATGCCTGAACTAAGGGTAGATGAATTCCAGGAAGTAAATGCTACATGAATAATCTGCCCTTACTCAAGATGGCCACAGCCAGAAATGCTGGGAGGGTGTTTTTCAAAGTGATCTCAGCAAAATAAAGCACGGTGACATGGATGGATGGGGGAGTTTGCTTTGAATATTACAAATGAATGAAATAGCATTTTCAGATTGTGGTGCTCAGATGCAGCGTCGCTCCGCTTTAATAAAGTTCTAGGAATAGATGACTGGATCAGCTTTAAGTGAAGAAAACTTCTAGTATATGAGTGTGCTGCCAGAAAGAAATAGAAACTGCTCACCATTAAAAACCTGCCATCATTCATTACCAGCTGAAACCTTTGGAAACCTTTTACTCATTAAATAATATTACCTACTCTAATAAGGCATTCGGAGAGTCACGACTTGGAGAAAAAGAGAACTATATTAATCCTTGTGTGTGGAAGTGAGAGAATTTAATGATGAGGACGCTGAGCGCATAATGAAAACACAATGAAGAATGGTTCAATAAAGGCATGCATCCCTCTGCTGTGAATTAAAGGAATACGTCATGTCGCAGAGACAGAATTATAGACGGGCCGATAGTGGCCTTCAACACAACTGGTGATATTTTGGCACAATGTAGGTTGGTGCCAAGACTTTTCTACTGGATATATTCTCAATATACAGGATTACGGGATTTGTTTTGAAGCATAACATTTCAGTGTTATATAATGATAATATTTGATTTTTGGGGACAGAGGACATTGCATCTATTCTGTCCTAAACAAAAATGCAATTTTGAGGCTCATTATGAGAAATATAAAAAATGATTATGTGTTGAGTCCCACCTTTTATGCATTTTATGTTTGTAGGACCCTCCCAGATAGGCTGCTATGTATGGTTAGGCAGATTGAGCTCTGTGGCTCTCCTGTAATTAGCAGAGCAGCATGTGATTGCTTTGGGCTGCTCTGGGCTCTGCAGGCTGCGAGTTTGACTGCTTCCCCTTGTCTTCTGGAGGCTTTCAGAATGAAGTAGGTGGGAGAGTCAGATGAGCAGCCTAAATATTTATGCAGCCCCCACCAATCCTTGGAGAGGTGTGGCCAGATGGTGGTTGGGAAGCATATAAATAGTTTGAACCCTCAGACACCAGTGTTCTTTCCCAGGAGAAGAGGTTCCCAGCCAGAATGGTTGTTGCCCTTCCTTGCAGCTGATCCTCCCTGTTTCATTGAGGTGACAGCTGTGCGGGGAGGCTATTTTGCTGCTTATCCTTTGAGAGCAAAAAGAGGAGTTTTAGGGCTCTTTCACACGGGCGATCTGATCAGATCCGCCTGTCAGTTTTTTAGGCGGATCTGATCGGATCCTCCATGCAGCTCTATGGGGCAGTGGATGTCAGCGGAGACACCTCAGCTGACACCCGCTGCCATCCGTATCCGATCCTGTCCGTGAAATCTGGACGGATGGAAACCCTATTTTTCCATCCGTTCAAGGATCGGATCGGATGAGAGCGGACAATCGGTCCGCTCTCATCCGATCCCCCATAGAGAGCAGCGGGGGCTGTGACACCTCCCTCTCCACACTGCAAGCGGAGACGGAGCTGTCATCCGCCGGCTCAGCGGGGATCGGCGGATCGATCCCCGCTGAGCCGCACGGATCCGCCTACAGAGGCGGACCGTGTGAAAGAGCCCTTACTGAGGATCCATGCTGAAGGCTCTGCCTGAGTCTGGAGGGCAAAGTGCTGTTTTACTCTGTAAGTGCAGCTGTTCCAGAACTTAGTACAGTGATGGCAAACCTTGGCACCCCAGATGTTTTGGAACTATATTTCCCATGATGCTCATGCACTCTGCAGTATAGTTAAGCATCATGGGAAATGTAATTCAAAAACATCTGGGGTGCCAAGGTTCGCCATCATTGACTTATTAAATGAGGGGAAGCTCTGCTGACTTCCATCATCCAATCATGTGTAAGCAAAAATTCTCTTTTTTTTTTCATTAAAAAAATGAGGTTAAAGGATTATAAGAGGTGCATGAAAGTCAGCCAGCCCCCAGTCTGATGTACTCACCCTCCAGTCTGTCACCAACCAAGTAGACCTGTCTCTTTTTTTTTTCATTTTCTTTGCATGTGATTGGGTACTCTTTACAATGTGAAGCTTTTCATTTACTAAGCTCTGGAGCAACGGCACTTTGCTGCTGCTGGTAACCCCTGTTGACCTAACATTAAGGCTTGCCTGGCCTGGAACACTACTTATGGTGTCCCAGTGCTGTCCACTTTATGTCCTACTGCTCAAAGGACTGTGATAAGAAGTATCTGCAAAGGGAAGAGTGTCCTCATGGTGAATCCCACAGCTTCCCTAAGCCCCATCCAACAGTCCAGAGGGAAATCCTCACACGCTGACAGCGGTCTGTACCCCTGGAGGTCTGGCATTCCATCCCCTGGCCCAGCAGCCCTACATCTCACACTGCTGTTGAGTGGATCCTCCACTCACCTTGCTATCCTGAGTCCCTGTAAGTCCAACTCCAGTGCTAGTCAGCCCTCCTAGTTTGCAGCATCGATCGATCGGCAGAGGGCTCAGTGCACATACTGACAGCTTCTTGATCTACAGCGGTATGGCATACCACCATCCAGCTCAGCTGGTTTCTGTCTGCTGTTCACAGCTTTACAATTTTCACCTCTGAAGCGCTTCCTAGAGACTGTCATGTAAGTCTTCCAGTGATGTTTTATTAAACTTTGACACTTTTATTGATCCAGGGCCCTGGCTGTTTGCATGCACTTTTCTATGGATCTTTCCCTGATCTGAATCACCTGGAGCTGCGGATCACTACTAGTTATGTTTTTATTGATAATGCTTTACCCAATTTTTACTGCATAGCAATTTATTTCAATCATTTGTTCCCCTTGACAGCTGCTTATCTCCTATCACCTATTGACTGCTAATTCATGCTTTCACAACTTTTACATTGCGACACAACAATCTTTTGTGAGTGCTTGAATATGTGCCTTAGGGAAATTTATTTCATGTTTTATTATAAGGACACTTACCCATCTAGGAATCCAGCGCTGTCCCCACCCGAGCTGATTCTTTAATGGGCTTCGGGTCCTTAGGGCTGGCATCTTAACTAAAGGAAACCAGATTTCCGCTGTGTGTGCGCGAGCTGCGCTGCCATTTGTGAATGGTCTTGCAGTCTTATGGGACCTGTGATGTGTCCCAGAAGGCTGCGGGCAAAGAGGGGAGGGTGAATTTCTGCTCGGATCACCTAGACCAGTGGTCTCCAAACTGCAGCCCTGGGGCCGGATGTGGCCCTTTGCTTGCCTTTATCTAGCCCTGGAGGCATTATTCCTTCCACTGGCACAAACAACGGGGCATAATTCCTGGATACAACAATAGGGCACTATTCCCTCCACTGACACCAATGATGGGGTATAATTTCTTGCGCTGACAAACAAAATGGGGCACTATCCCTCCCAACGACACCAACTATTTCTGCCCTTAATACCAAAGATTGGACATTGTTTACTCCCACTGGGTTCAGTCCTGCCCCCCCCCCTAAACCTGACCCTTACTGTAAAAGGTTTGGAGACCCCTGGCCAAGGCAATCCGGGTGGAAGTTGGAGCTGGCACCTGTCAAAACCAGGTACCTGTCCCCCCCCCCCCCGCCCCCGCCCACCTAAAAAAAAGCCAGATTTAAAAGAGGAGGAGGAGGCAAACAAACAACTTCCCTTTTTGGTTGAAGTTCCACTTTAAGCAGCATTTTAGAACAAAAACTGTCAGTGAATTCTGTAAAGGTTTGCTTTAGAAAGTAGCAAATGTTCCTGCACTGGCGTATGAAATGCTAGATGCAAACATCATTCATCATAATCTGTATCCTTACAATTTTTCAACCTCATTCAGATATAGGTTTAAAAATGCGCCTGCCATTTATTTTATTGAACCATCCATAAGTGCTTCAATGCTTGAAAACTGCTGAAAGTATAATTCTTCTGAAGTGCACTACATGGAGCTTTTTATATGAAATATGCTACTGAATATAAAGTTACCATTCTCAGACACAGTCCAGTCCACCGCTAAACAAGGCCTTTTCAGAGATTGGCTTATAGTAGGAATGTCTGTACATGAGTGGGCACAAATGGGGCAATGCACAATTATGTATGACCAACTGCAGACCATTGTCAAGGATAAAACAAAAGTTCATCATTTCTCTGTAGGACCTTATTTGGTTACAGTGGACCTCCCATGGAATATAGTCAACTTTTTGGCCAGCCCACTGCCTCCCCCACAAAAATGTACTTGCCTTTGCCCTGGCCTCCAGTTGCAGTAGAGATGGGAGCCCAAAATCCTACGAGAATGCATTCTTGCAATTGGCGGAGTTTCTTGCAGGATTTTGAGCTTCCAGCTCTATTGGAAGGCATGGAGACATCACCTGTTGTTCCAGAGGCATTTAGCTGAGAGTGGGGCAAAAGCGTTGTTTATAAATGCCTTATATAACCTCTTCCCACATATCAGTGTTAATTTTGTCGACTAAAACCGACTAAAACGTTTTCGTCTACTAAATTAACACAATTTTAGTCTACTAAAATACGACTAAAACTAAAACAATTCAGATGACTAAAATACGACTAAAACTAAAACAATTCAGATGACTAAAATACGACTAAAACTAAAACAATTCAGATGACTAAAATACGACTAAAACTAAAATGGCATTTTAGTCATAAGACTATAACTAAAACTAAATAAAAAATTGACATCATCAAAATAAACACTCCTCTGCTGGCCATTTCTATATCGGCAACACGGCATATCGGCAATTTATTCATAAACAGCATTGAGGACAGGATCTGTAGTTCAATATCAGTTTTTGCAGATGACACAAAATTAGGCAGGGCAATAACTGCACAGCATGAAGCAGATATCCTACAGAATGACCTGGACAAAATAACGGAGTGGGCAACGACATGGCAAATGAGGTTTAACGTGGAGAAGTGTAAGGTTTTGCACTTGGGGACTAAAAACATAAAAGCACAATACACGTTAGGAGGGGAACCCTTGGGGGAATCAAAAATGGAGAAGGATCTGGGAGTCTTGGTGGATGATAGATTAGGCAACAGCATGCAATGTCAAGCGGCAGCTGCCAAAGCCAGCAGAATATTAGCATGCATAAAGAAAGGGATGTATTCCAGAGATAAGACTATAATCCTTCCACTTTATAAAACTCTGGTCCGACCGCATCTGGAGTATTCTGTCCAGTTCTGGTCACCAGTCCTCAGGAGGGATGTGTTGGAGCTGGAGAGGGTCCAGAGAAGGGCAACTAAACTGATTAGGGGATTGGAGGACCTTGATTATGAGGAGCGTCTGCAATTGCTTGATTTATTCTCCCTGGAGAAGAGACGCCTGAGGGGGGACATGATAGCAATTTTTAAATATCTCAATGGGGATCTAGGCTTAGAAGAAAAGCTGTTCAGTCGCAGGGATTGCATGAGGACTCGGGGGCATACAATGCGATTAGAGGAGAAGCGTTTTAACCTCAGGCAACGTGGGGGGTTCTTTACTGTTAGGGCTACAAGATTGTGGAATTCTCTACCACAAGAGGTGGTTTCTGCAGGTAATATGGTGGCTTTTAAAAGACTTCTAGACGTACATCTCAAGGATCAGAACATTCAGGGGTATGAGAGATGATTACAGCCACACACTTCTACACAGGTTGAACTGGATGGACTATTGTCTTTATTCAACCTCACCTACTATGTAACTATGTAACACAATTCCATCCAGAGCCTGTAATAATAGCACATTAAAGTTTAAACATGTATTGCACCACCGCATACGCATAAGTAAGGAGCATCTACTAAGCTGCTGAAAACTAAACAATTAAGAAAAAGGCTTTTCTTATATTTTTCCCTAATATTTAATGTTGGTAATACGTGCAATGACATTACAGCCAATGGAGTTTACAGTTTTTGGGGTTTTTTATATTTTAAAGTTGCACTTCGGTTTGTCAAAAAGCAATATTTCTGTTTGTTTATGAAACTTGGTTTTATTTGTAAAGATTTTATATATCACAATGGCTAAGAGCCCGTTCACACTGGGGCGACCTGTCAGGCGACCTGGTCGCCTGACAGGTCGCCGTAGGTCGCCTTCCATAGAGAAGCTGTGGACCCGTTCTAATAGGAGCGACACAAGGGTCCGGAGCTTCTTTGGGGCGACCCGGAGCGACCTGCATAGACTTCAATGATATGAAGTCCGTGCTGGCCGCTCCGAGGTCGCGGTGCGAGCAGCGCACCGCGACTTCACAGGTCGCCCCGGGAAGTAGCGTCTCCCCAGTGCGAACGGGGTCTTAATCTTTGTCTGTAGTGCGTGTTCAAACCTTATAATAACATATTATTAGATTTTTACTCCAGCAGTATACAATTCGTTTGGAAATGCTAGAGAAATGTTTAACCGGTTGCCGACCGCCGCACGACTATATACTGCGGCGGTCAGCCCCGGCCAGGCAGAGTGACGTATCGGTACGTCACTCGCCTGTCACTGACTTGCGAGCCTATCGCGGGCGGGCGCGCGCCCGCCGAGGCGCGCGCCCGCCGCGGCTCGTTCACAGGCAAGTCAGTGCGTGTGACCGGCGGACTCGATGTCCGCCAGTCACACTGCGATCGCTCCTGTGAAGGGAGAAAGACAGAGCAGCTTGTGTAAACAAGCTGCCTGTCAGTTCTCCCTGTGTAAAAGTAAAGATCTGACCGTTCTACTATGTAGAACGGTTGATCTTTGCTTTTGCACCAATAGCAATGTCCCTACACAGTAGAAAGCACGCCCCTAGGACACACTTAACCCCTCCCTGTCCAATAAAGTTAACCCCTTCCCTGCCAGTGTCATTTTTGCAGTAACAGTGCATATGTATAGCACTGATTACTGCAGTAATGTCACTGGTAACCCCAAAAGTGTCAAAAATGTCAGTCAAGGGTCCGATCTGTCCGCCGCAATGTCGCAGTACCGAAAAAAAAATCGCAGATCGCCGCCATTACGCGTTAAAAAAAAAAACACCAAAAATGACAAAAATCTTTCTCTTTGTTAGTAAACGCGATAACTTTTGCGCAAACCAATCAAAATACGCTTTTTGCGATTTTTTTTACCAAACATAGGTAGCATAAAACAAATTGGCCGAAAAATGTTAAAAAATTTTGATTTTTACTTTTTTTTTTGGGGAATTTCATATAAAAAAATGTGAAAAATATTGTTATTTTTGCAAAATTTACGCTCTTTTTTTGTTTATAGCGCGTGATCAAAAAATCGCACAGGTGATCAAATACCGCCAAAAGAAAGCTCTGTTTGTGGGAAAAAAAGGACGTCAAATTCGTTTAGGTACAGCGTCGCACGACCGCGCAATTGTCCGTTAAAGTCACGCAGTAAAAAATCGCAAAAAAACCCCTGGTCCTTTAGCAGCCAAATCCTCCGGGGCTTAAGTGGTTAAATAATGCATTACAAATTACAATAGAACTACACCCATTACATTATAGATGACTAAAATGAGTTTTAGTCGACTAAAATGTAAGATGTTTTAGTCGACTAAAATGTACTGGAGTTTTAGTCGACTAAATACGACTAAAACTAAAACACTTGCAGAAGACTAAAATGGGACTAAATCTAAAATGCCATTTTAGTCCTAAGACTAAGACTAAAACTAAATTGAAATTTGCTGCCAAAATTAACACTGCCACATATATACCGCAACAGGAAACATGGGACTTAACACCCGGCAACCACATATATACAGTATATACACCTGATGGAGAAATTGAATTTTCATTATTGGCTCACTAATACATAAGAATGCATCCCAACAGTGCCGTAACAAGATCATCTAGAGCCCAGGGCGAACATGCCAAACTCTGCCCCCCCCCCCCAGATGTATGAGCATAATTTGTCAGCAAAAAATTGCCCGCAAAAACATAGAGCGCTTGCATGTTTGCGATTGCATGCTAACCCCCTAAGCATAGATTCCCCCTCCTCCTAGTACAAACCCGCCCCTCTACTGAAATTCCCATCTCAGCACAAATCTTTGACCCCCTCCCCATCCCCCAAATCCACCCAGCTCAGATGCTCCCCCCCCCCCCCCCCAAAAAAAAAAAAAAAAATTCAACCCTCCTAACACAAATGCTCTACCCCTAAAATTGCCCCTCCTAGTAAACGTTTTCTCCCCCCCCCCCCCAATTCAAATCCCCCTCCCAGCACAAATTTCCACCAAATCTCCCCACTTAGCACAAATCTTCTCCCCCCTCCCCCTCCCAACACAAATTCCCCTAAATCACCACTCTTAGCACCCCCCCCCCCCAAAAAAAAATTCCCCTCCTAGAAAAATACTCACCCCCTGCAGCCCCCCGAATTCTCCATTCCAACACAAATCCTCTTCCCCCCCAATCTCCCTGTGGCACCACAGCTCATGATACCACAGTGCCCAGGGCAGCAGCCCCTCCTGCCCAGCCGGTGCCCTGCATCCCAAACCTGGTATAGGGATGGTTTTACCTTGACTGACGAAATGCTACAGCAGTATAATTATGAACTGACCAACTGACTAGGCCCATTCAGGAATGTGTGCCGTATTTCCTAAAAGATAATGCTGTTTTACCAAGGGTTATGATTGGTTTATACTAGGGATCGACCGATTATTGGCACCACCGATATATCGGGGGCCGATATGCACTTTCCCTGATATATCGGAATCGGCCCTGGAGGTTACTGATATTGCTGATATTTCTGGAAAGTGCTTGTACTGGAGTGATGCCTGCAGCTAGAGGCATCACCCCAGTACCGGCGTCCATAGCTGATGGTCGGCTGTCTTGTAATGACAACCGATGCGGCTGAGAAGCCGCTTGGTTGTCTCTACAAGGAGCGGGAGGGGACGTCCCCCCCCCTCCCGCCGCCTTCCGCGGCTCGCCTGTGTCTCCCGTCCCACCGGGAGACCCGGGAATCCAACCTGCACAGCCGCCCAAGACCCGTTCAAAGCCGCATTCGGCTCTGATCGGGTCTCCCTGTAAAAAACCTCCAGCTAGCTGTAAAAGGGGGTACCTAGGTTAAGGACCCTCAAGTTGTAAAGGGGGTACATAGTAACTAGATTCTGAAAAGTTCAAGGAGTAAAGGGGGCACCTGCAGTCTGGGCCCTGAATTGTATTACGTGTGCCAGTTACAGTGATAGTTATTCAGAGTTCTACACAATACTACCACAAGCTGTGCCAGGCGGGGGAAAGTATTCAGAGACTTACACAGTGAAACAGTGTCAGGAGTTCTACAGTTCTCAGTCTTGGATCTACTGGACTATAGGTCAGGGATTCAACACTTCTTCTGTTATACAGAGTGTTCTCAGTGTCAGTGAGCGTTGGCTGGCGCCGGCTGGCGTCGAGGAAGCGCCAATGGGCATTTTCAGGATCGAAGTCCCAATTGTAATTAGTTCAAGCTAAAAGAAGTATCCCACTCATTCCCTTCTCCCATCCCCTTAATTTATAATAAAAACCACAAACAAAGATGCCGGAGTTGTCGCTGCTTCAGTTGTCACACCCAGGGTCACAGCTCACATGGGCTGGAGAGATTACCGGTACTGATGGCAGACCCACATCAGGCCATAGGCCTGGAAACCTTGCTTCATTTACATGTCCGAAAATATTGGCCGATATCGGCCGATACCAATATGCGATGACCAAAATATCGGTATCGGCATTAAAAAAACGATATTGGTCGATCAATAGTTTATACTACCAATTACTTCTGTATATACCACAGCCAAAACTTGGAATAAGTTAGTCTCCCACCAGGGCTGCCAGATGCACGTGTCTGGTTTGATTCTCTGCCAAGCTATGAAGCAGGTGGGACTCCTTGGCGAAAGGCATCTATAGCTAATGTAAGGGGTTGGCTCGGTAGCGGGTGTGGGTGACCCCCTGGGTGGGTTCGCTACACAGAGAGACAGCCGAGGAGTGGTTGAAAACAACGGTCTATGGTTTATTCTTCCAATTTGCTGGAAACAAGTGCAAGCATCCAAACAGCATAAATCAAAAAAACATAAAATAAACCCTGGCCACTTGGGGCGTCTACCTTCACAACACAGGAACCTACCTATGGAGTCTATCCCAACCTACTGCTGGGCAGACACTGCTGGTCACACAGCAGAAAACCAATAGTCTATTTGTTTTCTTTTCACACAGAAAAATTCCACACCACCTCACCTTCAGAAGTCTCTCAGCTCACTGCTCTCCTTAACGCACAAAGCCTCAGGATGTAGCAATCAGTAGTCATCATCTGGATAACTTATAGAGGCCTTAATTGCCTCATTCTGAATAGCTGAAGCTTTCCAACGTCCTAAACCTTTCTGGCTATCTCTGCAGCCGACACCTGATAGTAATTGGTGAATTGTCTAAACAAGGCAGAAATGTATCTCCCGTCTGTAACAACACCCACAGATTTACCTGACTTTCTCTCACACTAAGTTGCTTGTTATGTTTTTGCAAAATTATTACATTTGCTATCTTTATCTGTTGTTTCCTAATTAAATTCTATATACCATTTCCTTTTACCTGCAAATGTTTGTGTGATCTCTCTTTACACATCTTGAAAAAAAAAAAAAAAAAAACATAAACCGTAACTGAAGTCGTACTATAAATCATAACTTTGATAAAACAGCACCCACAGCTTTCTGGGGTCGTGTGCTGAGAGTGTGCTCCCAGCGCACTGACTGAGCTGTCATTGACAGCTTTCGACTATGGCTTTTGATTGGGAGGCAGCCTAATGGGCTCCTGATCATGTGACCACTGTGAGAGCCAATCACGCTCATAATGTGAGAAGGAAGTCGCTGCACCTTCTAGCTTTAGAGCCCACGTTAAAGGCCACCAGCAGCTCTAGCGGTGTGAATAAAGCCACCTGTATTGGGCCAAGTGGGGGGCAGTGGCAAAAAAAAAGTGAACATTCTATTTGCCATGGAAGTGGATACTCATGTGTGTCTAAAGACAGAAACATGGTTTTGGATAGAGTATGGAGGTGTTAAAATTGCCATCAGGATTTTATTGAAATCTGTGTCCCTGCTGCGGAGATTCTCTCTCTCTCTATGTATAGCTATGTCACAGGACAAAAAGTGACAAGAAATCCAACATTTTTCAGTTGTCACTGGCAGAGGATAGTAGAGGAAATCCTGGATGACATCTCCTGTTTTGCTTACCTGACAGGGCCTCCTTTTATTTTTTTCCTTTTACATTTTTTTTAACAGCCTTGTTGGACGGGCCTTTGGTGAAATATCTAAACAGACCCCTGATGTCTCACATTTGAAACATAGAAAGTACCTGCAGACAGAAATCCCCCAGTCCCCTTCTCTACAGCCTCAGCTGCTTTGGACATTGAATTAATGGAAAGCGCTCTGAGGCTCCATGTTCATTCACAAACTGAAGCATAGTGAACATAATTTACTATGCTCCAGTGATGAGTGGACACAGTGAGTGATCAGTGCCGATCGCTCTCTGTGTTCTTCAAGGAAAGGACTGGTAAATAGGACACACCCTGCTCTACATCCTAAAACATCCCTGTGTGTCCTCAGCAGCTGCTGACAGGAGAGGAGAGGAGGGAAGCTGGCACTGCTACAGGAGAGGGGATACACAGGGAAGCCTGGACAGCAGGGGGGTGGACACACAGATACCAATCCCCCTGCAGTGGAGCCGGGGGAAGAAAAATGAGAAGGTGGCAGAGCTGCAGAGGGGAGCCACAAGAGTTATAGGGCAATAGGGCAGTACAGGTGTTGCTCCTGCTCTGCAGGTGCCCGGGCCCCCCTTTTGAACTGATGGGGCCTGGGCCCGGTACAAAAGGGCTGGCTGTACTGCCTTATCAGCAGCCTTGCTATAAAGAGATTTCTTCTTCCAATTTGTATTTCTAAAACATGAATTAACTTAGTAAATCTGGACTTAGTAAATGTGGAAAGCCCCACTTTGAAAAGAATACCCAATCATGTCCAAGGAAAATAAAAAACAGCATATTTGCTTGCATATAATTGGATGATGGAAGTCAGTAGAGCTTCTGCTCAGTTACTAAGCTCTGGAGCAACTTCTCTTGCAGAGTGCAACTGTACTTTGGAAAGTGCACAGTCTATTTGCTTTTAGTAAATCAACCGCATAATGTTCATGTAACAAATGTGAAATAAACAGTGCAATGGACACAATGGTCAGAAGCAGGGCTTTTTTCAGTGGGAACGCGGGGGAACACATTTCCGGCACCTCTAGCATTAAATGTATGTAATGGCAAGGAGTGCTGGGATTTTAGCTGCTGGGGGATCTATTGTTGCTGGAAGGGTTCTATAGTTAAGATGATCTGTTATTGCTGGTGGGAGAATTTATTGTTGCTGAGGGGGATCTACAATAAAGGGAGGTGTCTTTTATTGCTGAAGGGGGGGGTCTACCATTGAGGGAGGAGTTGACTGTTGCTGGGGGAATCTACTGATGAGTGAGGGGTCTATTGTTGCTGGCTGCTAAAGGGTCTATTGATGTTGGCTGCTAGGATATATATTTTGCTAAAGGGGATCTATTTTTGCTGGAAGGGGTCTATAGTTGAGACGATCTGTTGTTGCTGGTGGGGGATTTATTGTTGCTGAGAGAGGTCTACTGTTAAGGGAGGTGTCTTTTGTTGCTGGGGGGATCTACTATTGAGGGAGGAGTCTACTGTTGCTGGGGGAATCTACTGATGAGTGAGGGTCTATTGTTGCTGGCTGCTAAAGGGTCTATTGATGTTGGCTGCTAGGAGATATATTTTGCTAAAGGGGATCTATTGTTGCTATAATGGATCTAATGCTTTGGTGGGGGCATCTATTGGTGCTGGGGGATCTATTGTTGGTGGTGGTTGTCTGTTATTGCTGGAGGTATCCATTTAACTGTTTTTCTTGTTTTAATTAACAAATTCCATACAAATTACTTTGCACACACAAAAAAAATGATACTCAGTTCTCTAAAAGCGACAGTAGTGGGAAGCGGCTAGGGGTGGTACCAAGGGATGTGCTCAAAGGTGGGTAGGAGGTGGAGACAAGGGGTGACTTAGAAGGGGGGGTACCTGCACCAATCCTCTGAGAAAAACAAGTCCTGGTCATATATGATGGTAAACTCACCCCTTGCTTATGGTTGCTATTCCAACATCCGTTAGCTTCATTCCGACACCTGCAGAGGGAGAGAAATGAGTATTAGTAATTTCCATAAGGGTCACAAATATCTGATTAGTATCTATATCTATATAGTAGGACCTTGTCCCATATCTATATGTTAGGTTCTTGCCCTGAACAGATTGAAGATTCTCTACTTGGTGCGATGCGAGGCTGTTATCAGTTCAGCTGTAAAACGCTTTCCTGCTACTGTCAACTTCCATAAATGTAAGCAAAAAACGTTGCATTCTCCTTTTTAAATGTATATATTTCGATTCAACGAGAACCCAGGAATCAAAAGTCAAGTAAAGTCCAACAAATGTGTGTCGATTCCTGTGAAATCACAGATGTCCAGACCCCCTAAAGTGAAAAGGTCTGAAAGCATTTGGGAATTAGGCCCCAATCAGGGTCCCACATCCAGCTCGCTCCTCCACTGATACATTCATGGGTATTGGTGCAGATTTTTTATCCAGTCAAAATGTGAAAAAAAAAAACTCCACAGTGTAAAATCTTAAGACAATATTTATTTAAAACCAAAACAGGGACTCACGAAGCAAAACTGAAAGCAAGCAAGTAAACATGGCTGCTCCGTCCTATGCATTTCGTCCCAAAGGACGTCTTACAGGGGCACAGCCCTATAGAAGAGTTATTTGTATTCTTCATTAAATCTAGAATGTATTTCTTCCAGATCTGTGCAGTAATCCAGTGTATAAATTTACTTCTGTGCAGGAGCTTTTTGTAATGAAGACCGCACACTGCTGTTCCCTCTCCTTGACTGGTCTTGTCTCCGCCCCCTTCTGTTGTTACCTGCAGGCATCCTGTACTGGGTGGGGCCTGCTGGACTCCTCCTAAGCTCTGCTCTGTGCACAAGCTATGTACAGCAACTTTTACAAGGTAATATCTGGGTTTACAAAGGCAACTGGTGCACACAAAGACTGCTATTCAGCAAAAAGATGCCCAGTCCTGATAGGGTCAGTCCATGAAAAAGTGAATAGCTCAGCCTGGTGGACTTAGCTCCTAGCTTCTTATACTGTATGTCATCGATGCTCCAACAAAGAGATCTCTGTGCCATAATTGCCAAATCTGTTTTTGTCTATTTGAGGTGTTTTGGGTGTTTTTGCTCACCTTTGTGTCTTTCAACTCCATTTTTCTAAACGGTCGGGAAATGGGACAGCGAAAACTGGAAGTGACATTAGGCAAGTGGCTTCTGGGTTCTTACTAGGGAATGTACAAGGGATGTTTGCTTGTCCCCCTCCCCTCTACCTGGTGACATCCATCATGTAGGTCCCAGTAGTAGTAGGAGATATTTTTGCTAGGGGAAGACATGGATCCATGTCTCTGCTTTGCAGGAACACAGGATCCATGCCTTCCCTACTGACAGAATGGCGATTGGTCTTGTTTACATAGGCAGACCGCCATTCTGTCTCTCTGCTGAATCATCAGTGGGTGCCGGTGGACATTGATTCCGCGGTACCTGCAGCTGGGCTCCCGCTGTGTTTGATCACAGCAGCAGTGAGCCGTTGGCGGCCCACATACATGCGCCCTACCCGGAAGAGCCGGATCGCATATATATACGTGATCTAGCACACAGGTGCCTCCCTGTAGCATAAAAACTGCTATGGGGTGGACGTGAATCGGTTAACACTCCTGCACATACCGAAACCTGAAATGTTCATTTAGAGTGGACTGACACTTCATATAAAGATACCATTCAGATGATTGTAATTGGTACGGCACAGAAGTGTTCTGTAATTTGTGAAATGAATGCTGTAAGTCACATTAAATAGCAGACAGATGGTAGAAGAGCTCTGATGTGTCTGGTGCCAGTGATTTCCTTCACATTGATATCAGAATGTTCCCTGCTGGGAATGGGACTCAAATCTCATTCCCTGGCAGCCTGCTCACTCACCCGCCGCAGTACATGACGATATATTAGGGTCAGCACGAGCCGATGGGATGACCTGCCACTGTTGGAATGATTTGTAAAGACCGGAGGGAAGGAGAAGGGGTGTTGTCCACATTGACCGACCTTACTGGTTGTATGGATCATAGGCTGATAAAAACCGTAGTGCAATAAGAGAGGAAGGCGAAGCAGAAGAAGCCGGGTTAGAAGATGAACTCCGGGAAAAGCAATCTACATTATATTACCAAAATATTGGGACGCCTGCCTTTGCACGCACATTAACCACTTTACCACCGGAGGATTTTGCTGTCTTACGTCTGGGCCACTTTTTGCGATTCGGCACTGTGCGACTTTAACGGACAATTACGCGGCCGTGCGATGCCTTACCCAAACGAAATTTACGTCCTTTTTTTCCCACAAACAGAGCTTTCTTTTGGTGGTATTTAATCCTCTGTGCGATTTTTACTTTTTGCGCTATAAACAAAAAAAGAGCGTTTATTTTGAAAAAATAACAATATTTTTCACATTTTTTTATATGAAATTCCCCCCCAAAAAAATGTAAAAATCTAATTTTTTTAAACATTTTTGGCCAATTTGTTTTCTGCTACCTATGTTTGGTAAAAAAAAAAAGCACAATAAGCGTATTTTGATTGGTTTGCGCAAAAGTTATTGCGTTTACTAACAAAGGGAAAGATTTCTGTCATTTTTGGTGTTTTTTTTTTTTTAACGCATAATGGCGGCGATCTGCGATTTTTTTTGCGGGACTGCGACATTGCGGCGGACAGATCGGACCCTTGACTGAGATTTTTGACACTTTTAGGGGTACCAGTGACATTACTGCAGTAATCAGTGCTATATATATGCACTGTTACTGTAAAAATGACACTGGCAGGGAAGGGGTTAATTTTATTGGAGAGGGAGGGGTTAATGTATGCCTGGTGCTTACTGACGTGTGGGGGGGGAGGTGACTGAGTGACAGAAGGACAGATCGAGGGTTCAACTATGCTGAACCCTGCAATCTGTCACTGTCTGTCACTTAGGAGATCCGCCGGCTTGTGTTTACACAATAGGGCGGATCCCCACACTCGATTCCCCGACGATCGGGGAAGAGCAGCGGAGATCACCGCTACTCCTCCCCTGGCCCGATTCCCGATGTGACTGAATACAGCGGGAGCGAGCCTCCGAGAAAGGGGAGTGTCTGGCGACGTAGGTCTACGTCGCCAGACGATAACGAACCACTTTGCCGCAGTAGGCTCAACGTGAGCAGACGGCAAGTGGTTAAGTTTAATGGCATCCCAGTCTTAGTCCGTAAGGTTTAACCGCCTAACGACCGCCCACTGCAGTTATACTGTGGCAGGCAGCCGCTCCTGTGCAAACCGTCATAGGTATATGTTGGTCACGGCGAGCTCGTCAGCGGGGATCCCGATGCACGGGGCAGGCGACTCAGATTGCCGCCTGACCCCCGCTGAGAGAGAAGGACGGTCAGATGTTGTAAACACAGCCGACCATTCTTCTCTCTGGGATGATCACAGAGCGCCTGTGATCCTTCTATATAGGATCACAGATCTCTGTGATAATTTCACAAGCCACGCCCCCCACAGTTAGAAACACGCCCCTAGGTACACATTTAACCCCTTGATCACTTACTGTGTTAACCCCTTCCCTGCCAGTGTCAATATTACAGTAACAGTGCATATTTTTTTAGCACTGATTACTGTAGTAATGTCACTGGTCCCCCCAGAAGTGTCAAAAATGTCAGTTAGGGGTCCGATCTGTCCGCCGCAATCCCGCAACAAAATTGTAGATCGCCGCTATTACTAGTAAAGAAAAAAAGAATAATAATGACATAAATCTTTCCCATAGTTAGTAGACGCAATAACTTTTGTGCAAACTAATAAAAATTTGCTTATTGTGATTTTTTTAATTAAAAATATGTAGCAGAAAACAAATTGGCTTAAAATGTTAAAAAATGTTGATTTTTACATTTTTTTTGGGAATGTTATATAGCAGAATGTGAAAAATATTGTTTGTTTTTTTTCAGAATTTTCGCAATTGTTTGTATATAGCGCAAAAAATAAAAATTGCACAGGTGATCAAATACCACCAAAAGAAAGCTCTATTTGTGGGAAAAAAAGGTCATCAGTTTTATTTAAGTACAGCGTCGCACGACCGCGCAATTGTCCATTAAAGACACGGAGTGCCGAATCTCAAAATATGGCCTGGTCATTAAGGGGGAAAATCTTCCATTCCAGAAGTGGTTAATACTGAGTTGCCCACCCTTTGCAGCTATAACAACTTCAACTCTTCTGGAAAGGCTGCCTAACCTAAACCTAATAGAACACCTTTGGGATGAATTAGAGCAGAGACTGCGAGCCAGGCCTTCTCGTCCACATCAGCGCCTTACCTCACAAATGCACTTCTGGAAGAATGGTCAAACATTCCCATAGACACACTCCTAAACCTTGTGGACAGCCTTCCTAGAAGGGTTGAAGCTGTTATAGCTGCAAAGGGTGGGCCAACTCAATATTGGACCCTACGGACTAAGACTGGGATGTCATTAAAGTTCATGTGCGTGTAAAGGCAGGCGTCCCAATACTTTTGGTAATATAGTGTGTATGCAAGTGTCCTGTGTATTTTTTCTTGAAACTTGGTGGTCTTTGTGTATTTCTTCCAGATCTGTGCAGTATTCCAGTGTAAGACTTTCCCTCTATGCAGGAGCTTCCTGTAATAAAGACCGCTCACTGCTGCTCTATCTCCATGTGCAGGCTGAGTGGTCTTGTCTCCGCCCCCTCCTGTAGTTTTCTACAGTAAGCCTGTAATGGGTGGAGCCTGCTGGGTCCCTCCCACAGCTCTGCTCTGTGCACAGGCCATGTACAGCACAGTGATGATGTCACTGCTGCTTTTACACCATAATATCTGTATGCAAAGGCTTTTGGTGCACACAAAGTGGATTTATGTATTTTGTGACTATTAGGGAATGTATTTAAACTTAAAAAAAGTTTTTGTGCCTGAAATTCGGGTTTAAAGTTACCCTTTTCTTTGCCAAAGCTGGGAAAAGTAAAAAGGGTCATTTAATTAAACATGGATAGTATAGCCACTCTATATCCAGGGTCACCTTTAAAGGAGATATACAGCCAAAGTTTGTTTGGCTGTACATTTCCTATGGATCACAGGAGTGCAATTTGTTCTGCACTCTTGTGACCCATTTTCAGCAGACAGCGGGCTGAAGTCCGCCCTCTGCTGACGTGTCCAGGCACTGCATCATCGTGACCATGGAGTCGGGATCTGGCACCTGGCTCAGCCCCTCAGCAAGCTGCTGAGAGCCTGACCTGGTTGCTCCCCCCCCCCCCCCCCACAGCCCAGCGCTCCAGTGAGGAAGGAGGGGGGCAGAGCAGAGAGTGGTGACTGACAGTCAGCAGCTCTCTGTTCAGGGAGCTGGCAGAACCGAGCGATCGGCGGTGATCAATCGCTCGATTCTCAGTGCAGAGGCGCCGAGGGACAGATGCAGCTAGGCAAGTATAAATAATAAAAAAAAGAAACCCAAACTTCTCTTTTAAGTGGAGGTGGGAGAAGGCTGCTTTAAAGTAGTTGTAAACCCTTACATATACCTAGTGAACAAGTGACTGATACACCGAGATGAAACAATCTTCCTACAGCAGTTGTACCTGTTTATCTGCAGTATTCTCTTAACTACATTTATGCAAAGTGCAGAATTTATACAGCTTGTCTGAGCTCTCAGAAAACAGGGGGCGGGGAGCTGAAGTTACACTCTGCAGAGCTCAGTGAGGAGAGCTCTGAGAGCTGATTGGAGGGAAGGAACACTGCCCCGCCCCCCTCTTCACGCAGCACCCAGGAACAGTGCTGATACAACAGAATCTTACATATACCTACTGAAGTGACTGACCTCTGGTGATACACAGAGATTAAACAATCTTCCTACAGAAGTTGTACCTGTTTATCTGCAGTATTCTCTTAAATACATTTATGCAAAGTGCAGAATTTATACAGCTTGTCTGAGCTCTCAGAAAACAGGGGGCGGGGAGCTGAAGTTACACTCTGCAGAGCTCAGTGAGGAGAGCTCTGAGAGCAGATTGGAGGGAAGGAACACTGCCCCGCCCCCCTCTTCACACAGCACCCAGGAACAGTGCTGATACAACAGAATCTTGTAAGAATTACAAGAACCATCAGCACTCAATTTACCAGTGGAAAATAAAAATAAAAAGAGAACTTGTAAAAAGTAACAGGAGTCCATAAGTCTGCAGTGCAAAGGGGAAAGACAACTGGAATGTAGGGCAGCAGAAATACACACGGCAGCTCCAGACTAATAGGATATGGGAATTCCTTCGTGAGCATGCAAAAAAAAAAAAAAAGGCGGAACACCAGGAAAGTGAGAGACAAAAAGCAACACATTATTCTGTATTCACTCACATGTAAAAATCCTGTATACTGCTTCACTGGTCGGTGTGCAGGCACAGCTCTCTGCAAGCTTGACAAAAGAGGCAGGGCCTCAGGAATGGGGTGCAGCCCGCCCCCTAGTCCTTCACAAACTCCTGTTAAGATCACCTGTTTGCTGGTGCGGGTTAGGCGTGAGATGACACCGGCTTGCCACCCATGAGCAGATCCCTGCCTGTGACTTGCAGATATGATTGGTCCATCCAGATGGCAAAGAGCTGTGCCTGCATGTCCACACCGACCAGTGAAGCAGTATACATGATTTTTTCTACATGTGAGTGAATACAGAATAAAGTGTTGATTTTTTTCTCACACTTACCTGGAGCTCTGCCTTTTCTTTTTTTGCAGGAAAAGAGCTGAAGCTGTCAATCACAGGCTGTGTGCTGGAGCTCCCTCCCCTATCACCTTTTTATCTCTTGGCGTCAGGAAAATTTGTCAGAAGTGACTCATGCAGACAGCAGAGAAACTAGACAGCAGACAGAAATGGCACTTAGTGCTCTGGACTGAGAGAAGTACTCACCGTAGCCATTTTAAGACCAGGCCTTTTCTGGAACTTTTTGTTAACAAGTTTAAATTTGTATTTTTTTGCTAGAAAATTACTTAGTACCCCCAAACGTTATATATATATATATATATATATATATATATATATATATATATATATTAAAAATAAGGTGGAAATCTCACTGTAGATGGGACCAAATACTACAGTGGATTGAAAACCAAAGGACTTTATTGGACCGGGCATGGCGGTAGTGAGCACACATGAATGTAAAACATTCAAAAAACTTTATTAATGAATAAAAACATAGAAATGTTGGAATACATTATATTGCATCTGAAACATTGCATCAAAAGACACATCAAGATACAATCATACAGAGTCATATGGTTCGACGCGTTTCGCCAGTTAGATGTAAGATGGCTTCCCCAGGAACCAAAATGGTTGATTGATGTACCCTCTAATCATAAAAGAAGGGAACATATAAACAAATATACAAACCGATTGCTTATAATGTTAATCAAGATAAAACCAAGGTGTGCTTTATATCTTACAAGACATAAACACTTAACAATGTTTACATGCTCACCTAGCTATCAGAGACAGCTCTGATGACATGGCCGGCCTGGTGTCATGGATTTCAATGTTAACTGTCTCTGATAGCTAGGTGAGCATGTAAACATTGTTAAGTGTTTATGTCTTATAAGATATAAAGCACACCTTGCTTTTATCTTGATTAACATTATAAGCAATCGGTTTGTATATTTGTTTATATGTTCCCTTCTTTTATGATTAGAGGGTACATCAATCAACCATATTGGTTCCTGAGGAAGCCATCTTACATCTAACTGGCGAAACGCGTTGAACCATATGACTCTGAATGATTGTATCTTGATGTGTCTTTTGATTCAATGTTTCAGATGCAATATAATGTATTCCAACATTTCTGTTTTTATTCATTAATAAAGTTTTTTGAATGTTTTACATTCATGTGTGCTCACTACCGCCATGCCCGGTCCAATAAAGTCCTTTGGTTTTCAATCCACTGTAGTATTTGGTCCCATCTACAGTGAGATTTCCACCTTATTTTTACTGTTCAATTAAATTATGGATGTGGACATGAGATTGGAATTCCCCTGATTAATTGCAGTTTTTTCTTTAATTCCCATATCTATATGTATATATATACATATATATATTTTTTTTTTTTTAAGCAGTTTTTAAGCAGAGACCCTAGAGAAAAAAATGGAGATTGTTGCACTATTTCATGTCATGCCATATTTGCGCAGTGGTCTTTCAAACGCAATTTTTGTTTTGGAAAAACACACTTTTTTAAATTAAAAAAACATAACCGTAAAGTAAGCCCCCGTTCACACTGGGGCGATCCAACTTCCCGGGGCAACCTCCGAGGTCGTGGTGCGAGCAGCGCGCCGCGACCTCGGAGCGGCCGCCATGGACTTCATAACATTGAAGTCTATGGCGGTCGCCTCCTGGTCGCCCCAAAGAAGCTCCGGACCCTTTTTCTAAGTCGGAGTGACTTGTGTCGCTCCTATTAGAACGGGTCCACAGCTTCCCTATGGAAGGCGACCTACGGCGACCTGTGAGGCGACCAGGTCGCCTTAGTGTGAACGGGGGCTTAGCCCAATTTGTTTGTATAATGTGAAAGATGATATTATGTAGAGTAAATAGATATCTAACATGTCACACTTTAAAATAGTGCACGCTCGTGGAATGACACCAAAGTTTGGTATTTAAAAATCTCTGTAGGCGACGCTTATTTTTACAGGTTACCAGTTTAGTGTTACAGAGGAGGTCTAGTGCTAGAATTATTGCTCTTGCTCTAACGATCTCAGGGATACCTCACACTGTTTACATATGCGGGCGCGGCTTATGTATGCGTTCGTTTCTGTGCGCAAGCGTGGAGGGACGGGGCGCTTTAATATTTTTTTTCTTTTTACAGTTCCCTTTACTTCATTTTTCAATTTCTTTTATCACTTTTATCCCTATTACAAGGAATGTAAACATCCCTTTTAATAGAAATAAGCATGACAGGTCCTCTGTATTGAGAGATCTGGGCTCAAAAAGACCTCAAATCTCTCATATACCTTTAAAAGCAAAAAAAAAAAATTTGTAATTTTGCCTTTAACCTCCCTGGGGGTATGATTATGTCAGGAATTATGTACCAAAAGCGGTACAATTTTTTGCATGGAAATTTGGCGTTATGTATTATAGGCCTACAATTCTTAGTAATTACTGACTTAAACCTGACCAAAACAAGACTAGTAGACATCCCAGATGTGATAAATTTGAAACACAAACGCATGAATTATAATCTAATCAATAATATAATTTTATTATATAATATAATATATATATATATATATATATATATATATATATATATATATATATATATATATATATATATATATATATATATATTATATAATAAAATTATATGATTGAATTATTGATTTGATTATAATTTATGCGTTTGTATATATATATATATATATATATATATATATATATGTGTGTATATACAGTGGGTACGGAAAGTATTCAGACCCCCTTAAATTTTTCACTCTTTGTTATATTGCAGCCATTTGCTAAAATCATTTAGGTTCATTCTTCTTCCTCATGAATGTACACATAGCACCCCATACTGACAGAAAAACACAGAATTGTTGACATTGTTGCAGATTTATTAAAAAAGAAAAACTGAAATATCACATGGTCCTAAGTATTCAGACCCTTTGCTCAGTATTTAGTAGAAGCCCCCTTTTGATCTAATACAGCCAGGAGTCTTTTTGGGAAAGATGCAACAAGTCTTTCACACCTGGATTTGGGGATCCTCTGCCATTCCTCCTTGCAGATCCTCTCCAGTTCTGTCAGGTTGGATGGTAAACGTTGGTGGACAGCCATTTTTAGGTCTCTCCAGAGATGCTCAATTGGGTTTAAGTCAGGGCTCTGGCTCGGCCATTCAAGAACAGTCACGGAGTTGTTGTGAAGCCACTCCTTCGTTATTTTAGCTGTGTGCTTAGGGTCATTGTCTTGTTGGAAGGTAAACCTTCAGCCCAGTCTGAGGTCCAGAGCACTCTGGAGAAGGTTTTTGTCCAGGATATCCCTGTACTTGGCCGCATTCATCTTTCCCTCGATTGCAACCAGTCGTCCTGTCCCTGCAGCTGAAAAACACCCCCACAGCATGATGCTGCCACCACCATGCTTCACTGTTGGGACTGTATTGGACAGGTGATGAGCAGTGCCTGGTTTTCTCCACACATACCGCTTAGAATTAAGGACAAAAAGTTCTATTTTGGTCTCATCAGACCAGAGAATCTTATTTCTCACCATCTTGGAGTCCTTCAGGTGTTTTTTTTAGCAAACTCCATGCGGGCTTTCATGTGTCTTACACTGAGGAGAGGCTTCCGTCGGGCCACTCTGCCATAAAGCCCCGACTGGTGGAGGGCTGCAGTGATGGTTGACTTTCTACAACTTTCTCCCATCTCCTGACTGCATCTCTGGAGCTCAGCCACAGTGATCTTTGGGTTCTTCTTTACCTCTCTCACCAAGGCTCTTCTCCCCCGATAGCTCAGTTTGGCCGGACGGCCAGCTCTAGGAAGGGTTCTGGTCGTCCCAAACGTCTTCCATTTGAGGATTATGGAGGCCACTGTGCTCTTAAGAACCTTAAGTGCAGCAGAAATCTTTTTGTAACCTTGGCCAGATCTGTGCCTTGCCACAATTCTGTCTCTGAGCTCTTCAGGCAGTTCCTTTGACCTCATGATTCTCATTTGCTCTGACATGCATTGTGATCTGGAAGGTCTTATATAGACAGGTGTGTGGCTTTCCTAATCAAGTCCAATCAGTATAATCAAACACAGCTGGACTCAAATGAAGGTGTAGAACCATCTCAAGGATGATCAGAAGAAATGGAAAGCACCTGAGTTAAATATATGAGTGTCACAGCAAAGGGTCTGAATACTTAGGACCATGTGATATTTCAGTTTTTCTTTTTTAATAAATCTGCAACAATGTCAACAATTCTGTGTTTTTCTGTCAGTATGGGGTGCTATGTGTACATTCATGAGGAAGAAGAATGAACTTAAATGATTTTAGCAAATGGCTGCAATATAACAAAGAGTGAAAAATTTAAGGGGGTCTGAATACTTTCCGTACCCACTGTATATATGTATGTGTGCATATATATATATATATATATATATATATATATATATATATATATAAATGTTATGTGTTTGTATTTTGTGCAACGTTTGAATTTCCCTCCCAGTTCCGCTCCCATGCAGCATTGCAGGGAACGGAACCAGGAAGTCATCAGACTGACGAGCGGCGGGACTCTCGGCTGGCGATCACAGCAATGGGAGATCATCGCTGGATCGTCAGGAGAAGGTAAGGGACAGCGCTGCACACTCTGCACATCTACCTCGAGCGTGACTTGGGGATACCGATAGTAGCAGGAAAAATCCACCCCGAGTCACGCTCAGGGATACCGCTAAGGGGGTTAAGGGGAAAAAAAATAATCATCCCTTTAAGGCTGAGAGGCAGAAGTGACCTCAGACGTCGTTCCGGTCCTCCAAGGGCATAGAGCCGAGTGGGCTTCCTGCCCAAGCCATCACTTCCGACAGGTGCGGTAAGCTCGGAGATGACCTGGAAGTGACAGGAGGGGGTGTGTTGGGGGGTGCACTTCTTCTGCCGCCTCTAAAAGTGATCCCGTTTTGAATACCCTGCCGGGACCACTTTTATCAGACGCAGAATTGACCACAGTAAAAAATAATACCGGGGTTATGGCAGCTAGCATTATCATTGCAATATCATGGAAGGCACACCTTCTTACGACAATACGGAAATAAATGAAACACATCTCACCTTGCATATCTGTAACAAGCAAGTTTCCATTGGTCCGTTCATACACCCAGTGCTGGAAGGTGCAGCATTTCTGTCCAGCTTCCGAATCCCTCCTGAGAACATTGATCTCCTTTCCATCCTTGACGGAGTATTTCACAAAATCTCCTATTAGCTCCTCCTCCACTGTGGCATATGGGATGTTGTTTGCAGGACGGTGAATGAGGAAAATTGGGATAATCCTAAAAAACAAGGAAAAAAAAAATCTTTACTAAAATATATATATATTTTTAATAATATCAATTATATTTTGGGGCTGTCTGGAGATGTATTTCTTTAAATAAAACCAAAGGAAACAAGTGTTTGTATTGTGCCGGGTTAACGTTCTTTTCTGAATCCATTGTTAGTTTGGGCCCCATAGGAATACAGTGAGGGGGAAAATGTACTTGATCCTTTGCTGATTTTGTACGTTTGTCCACTGACAAAGAAATGAGCAGTCTATAATTTTAATGGTAGCTTTATTTTAACAGTGAGAGACAGAATAACAACCAAAATATCCTAAAAAACGCATTTCAAAAACTTTATAAATTGATTTGCATTTTAACCACTTAAGCCCCGGAGGATTTGGCTGCTCAAAGACCAGGCCCTATTTTGCGATTTGGCACTGCGTGACTTTAACGGACAATTGCGCGGTCGTGCGATTCTGTACCCAAATGAAATTGACGTCCTTTTTTTCCCACAAACAGAGCTTTCTTTTGGTGGTATTTGATCACCTGTGCGATTTTTACTTTTTGCGCTATAAACAAAAAAAGAGCGACAATTTTGAAAAAATAACAATATTTTTCACATTCTGCTATATGAAATTCTCAAAAAAAAAAAAAAATGTAAAAATCTAAATTTTTTAACATTTTAGGCCAATTTGTTCTCTGCTACATATTTTTGGTAAAAAAAAAAAAAAAAAAATTGCAATATGCGTATTTTGATTGCTTTGCGCAAAATTTATTGCGTTTACTAACTACGGGAAAGATTTATGTCATTTTTGTTGTTTTTTTTTTTTTAAAACTAGTAATGGCGGCGATCTGTGTTGACACTAGAATCCAATTTAAAACCGGATGAATATTAGTCCGATAATCTGAGTGTACGAGGCTTGAGTCTATAGACACAGATTGCTGCTCGACCCCACCATGGCACCTGTACATCGACCGTCACATGCGCGCCCCATGGGGTGTCCAGGTAGCTCCTGGTATGTCAGAAATTGATACACCAGCTGGTGGCACTGTGGCTCCCAGACCTAAAGGCTGCAGTTCCGCTGTCCACCAGCGGGTGTCTCTCAGAAGTCAGAAAGTCATAGTAATCAGTCATCACCTCATGCTCGTTGTTGAAAAGAGATATTAAGCCCATGTTCACATTGGTCCGATTTGACATGCCAAATAGCAGGTCAAATTGGAGCCAATTGCCGGCAATGGCACTGTCCGAATCGGTGCGACGCCGACTTTTTGACACCAATTCCCAAAATTAATTTCTGCACTACTTTTGGCAACTTCGGGGGGTCGCTTTCAATAGACATCTGTGCAGGAACCCGCACAGATGTCTGTGAAATCGCCCCCCCAAATTCGGGACTAAAAATGCTGGTTTGAAATCGGCTGAACTTGCACAATTTTAAACCGGCCTCGGTGTGAACCTACACTTTTGCCATACACTATCTGAAAAATCGTTTTGAAAATCTGTCATTTGGTCCGTTTGTTCGTTTTTTGTCCAGTTAATGGGAACAAATAGAAAATCGGTTTTAATTTTTGCAACAGTTTGGAAAATTCTGCTAAACGAACGATAAATTGAAAGGTTAACCACTTACCGTCCGCCCTCCGCATATATACTGAGGCAGACTGGCTCAACTGCAAGAATCAATGTAGGGGTACATCGGTTCGCGAAAATGGTGCTGCGGGGCGTGCGCACGGCGCGTGCCCACCCCCACTAGGCAGCGAGGATGCCGATCCACGGGACCGGCAGCCGCGATTGTCGTCGAGCACCCGCGATTGCTCCCCGCTGAGAGAGAAGAACGGTTGGCTGTTGTAAACACGGTTGACCGTTCTTCTCTCTGAAATAATCACAGAGTGCCTGTGATCCTTCTATATAGGATCACAGGTCTCTACGATCATTTCACAAACCACGCCCCCCACAGTTAGAAAACACCCCCTAGGCTCACAATTACCCTTTGATCACCCCTGGGTTAACCCTTTCCTTGCTAGTGTCATTATTACAGTAACAGTGCATATTTTTAGCACTGATTGCTGTAGTAATGTCACTGGTCCTCCCAAAAGTGTCAAAAATGTCAGTCAGGGGTCCGATCTGTCCGCCACAATGTCCCACTAAAAATTGCTGATCGCCGCCATTACTAGTAAAAAATAAATAAATAAATAAAAATGATATAAATCTTTCCCCTAGTTTGTAGACGTGATAACTTTTGCGCAAACCAATCAAAATGCGCTTATTGCGATTTTTTTTTTTTTTTACCAAAGATATGTAGCAGAATACAAATTGGCTTAAAAGGGCGGGAATGTTATATAGCAGAATGTGAAAAATATTGTTTTTTTTTTTTTTCAGAATTGTCGCTCTTTTTTTGTTTATAGCACAAAAAAATAAAAATCGCACAGGTGATCAAATACCACCAAAAAAAAGCTGTATTTGTGGGGAAAAAAAGGACATCAATTTTATTTGGGTACAGCGTTGCACGACCGCACAATTTTCTGTTAAAATAACGCAGTGCCGAATCTCAAACAATGGCTGGTCATTAAGGGGAAAATCCTTCCGGTCCAGAACTGGTTAATGTGTTTCTTGCCTGAACTGTTTGCACTAGGCATATGTGCACAAAATAAAAGAAAAACGGATTAATTTCTGTCCATTGAACAATTTATCGACCAAATACAGTGATTACATGAAGGCACGATCGTCTGCTCTCACGGCCGAGTGTTCATTTTTCGAAAATACATTTGAGCGTTTTTGTGTATGGCCAGCATAAGTCTGTGCTACTTGCCCTTGCCTTGGTGTCCTGGGCAGTTTCCCCTGATCTGCAAACGGTGTACCTGTACATTGTTCCTGATCCTCCTCCTGCCTCTTGCTCCTGTTCCCGGCTACCCTCTCCCTGTCTTGGCTTGCTCCTTGTTCCCTATGCCTGATCCCCTGTGCTTGGCCCGGCCTCTGACTCTGTGATGAGGTCAGGACTCTGTGCAGGCCAGTATCATCCACCTGATTGTATTGTGTGGCAGAGCTGTGTAAATCTCTGAACTGGATGGACACGGATATAGATTCTTACAGCAGGTAAACCAGCTCCGATATTTGAACTTTACCTGTGAATTTAGTAATTTGCCCGGAGTTCAGCTTTAAAGTAATTATTTCAAGTGACATTATTTCATGCAGAGTTGTAGGTTGAAGCCGGTGTTGATCTTGCCGGCAGTGGTTTCTTCCCTCCTGTCAGTGCGTTCCTTCTCCTCGGCAGGGTAGAACATCTAATTAATATCTTATTTAATCAATGTGTCACCCTGCTGTGCCCAGAGAACTCTCTGCTGTTACCTGTGTGATTGCCAGGATCTTGGCGGAAGGCGTCTCTTCCACGGGGAGCGGACAGCACTGACTGTACCACTGCGGCTAATCATAGATTCATCTGTCAGTGAGCACTTAGTAAATGCCGCTCCTTCCCAGGATTCCTGGCATATTCACAAAGATACTTCACCATTCAAAAATTCATGACTCAAGCTTTAATTGTATTGGGCGGCTTGTCTAGTGTATTGCGGTAGTTTTAACGTCCTGTTTGGAAGTCCATCCAGTTTTGACAAACTTTTTTGTAGACATTCAGGTTTGTGGGAGCGCTGCAGTTAGGAGTAGTCTGGTGACGGGCAGTGACGCAAGATAATGGAGGTCTGGGTTCAAATGAATGTAATTATTGCACTCAGGTGTGGCGTAGTGTGTTAGAATGTGCCTGGTTTTACCTTTAACTATTCGCGTTCATGGCAATTTTTTTCATTTCATGGCTGGAGGACATCCAGCATTGTCTAGCTCTTCCCTCTACAGCCTGACTGTCCCTCGCTCGCCCTTTTAGGACGCTTTCACACTCATGGTGGAGTGCACTGCAGTGCCCTCCAAAGAGCGATCTGCATTTGGATTGCTTTTCAGTTGGCATTGGACAGGCATTATAAAGCCTCCTCGTCAACTGTTTTAACCTATTAATGCCGCAGCAATGCGCCATTGTGCCACAAGGCCCCTTTGAATAGGCAAACTGCATCATTGCACGGCCCCTTGAACTCAAAAGGCAAGTTGTGCTATTGTAAGGCGCGGCCCCACTGAACTCAGAGGGCAAATTTGGCCATTGCACGGCGAGGCCTCATTGAACTCAATAAGCAAGTTGCGCCATTGAACGGCATGGCCCCATTGAACTCATTAGGCAAGTTGCGCCATTGAGAGGCATTGGCCCCATTTAACTCATTAGGCAAGTTGCGCCATTGAACGGCATGGCCCCTTGAACTCAAAAGGCAAGTTGTGCCATTGCAAGGCGTGACCCCACTGAACTCAACAGGAAAATTTGGCCATTGCACGGCAAGGCCTCATTAAACTCAATAAGCAAGTTGCACCATTGAACGGCGTGGCCCCATTGAACTCATTAGGCAAGTTACGCCATTAAACAGCGCAGCTCCATTAAACTCAATAGACAAGTTGCACCATTAAACAGCGTGGCCCCGTTGAACTCAATAGGCAAGCTGCACCACTGAACAGCACAGCCCCATTGAACTCAATAGGCAAGCTGCACCACTGGCCCCATTAAATGCAATAGACAAGTTTCACCATTGAATGGAGCATCCCCATTCAACTCAATAGGCAAGTTGTGCCATTGCACAGCATGGACCCATTGAACTCAATAGGTAAATTCGGCCTTTGCACGGCGAGGCCTCATTGAACTCAATAAGCAAGTTGCGCCATTGAACAGCATGGCCCCATTGAACTCATTAGGCAAGTTGCGCCATTGAACGGCGCATCCCCACTGATCTCAATAGGCAAGTTATGCTATTAAACAGTGCAGCCCCATTAAACTCAATAGGCAAGTTGCACCATTAAACGGCGCAGCCTCACTGAACTCAATAGGAAAGCTGCGCCATTAAAGAGTTTGGCCCCGTTGAACTCGATAGGCAAGCTGCACCATTGAACAGCACGGCCCGTGAACTCAATAGGCAAGCTGCACCATTGAATGGTGCATCCCCATTGAACTCAATAGGCAAGTTGTGCCATTGCACAGCGTGGCCCCATTAAACCCAATAGGCAAGCTGCACCATTGCATAGCACAGCCCCATTGCACAGCGTGGCCCCAGGAAACTCAAGAGGCAAGAGTCAAACACTGCACCCCAAGCCAAATATTCTTTGTCCATGGCTTGTGTACAGCCCCATTAGGCTGTTACTGTTTATAGTTCAGGTGGGTAGCTGTGGGGCAGTAAAACCATAGCTCAGCCGTTTGTTTTTACCTCCCCCCCCCCCCGACCACCCATCTAAAAGCAATCTTATTAATTTTAGTTCTTTCAATAACTTCTTTCAACATCACACGTAGGCATCTGCATGCATATAGTCAGCTTAGGAACACCAACTCCTCCACACTGACACACAGTGGTGTATTTTGGTCTTGTGCTGCCTTAGGCAAGACTAAAATTGGTCAACCCTCCTTCCGACTCCTATGTAAATTTTCCCCACTCCTTCCTTTTTAACGGATGTAACTCCCTCCAAAATTGCAGGACTCCAAGTCCCAGCATGAACCCCTGAGATCTCACCAGAGGGGGGGGGGGGGTGAGAGGGGCGGGAGAGAGAGAGAGGGGGGGGTGGGTGAGGGAGGGGGATAAAAAGGGAGGGGGGAGAGAGAGAAAAGGGATCAGAGAGAGGGGGGTGAGAGAGAGAGAGCGAGAGGGGGGGGTGAGAGAGAGGGGGGATGAGAGAGAAAGGGGAGGTGAGAGAGAGAGAGGGGGGTGAAAGGGAGAGAGAGGAAGAGAGGGAGGGGGGGAGGTCAAAGAAAGAGAGAGAGGGGATGATAGAGAGAGAGAGGGGATGAGAGAGAGAGAAATAGAGGGGGTGAGAGAGAAAGAAAGAGAGGGGGTGAGAGGGGGGGTGAGAGAGGAGGGGCTGAGAGAGTAGGGGGTGAGAGAGAGAGAGAGAGAGAGAGAAAGGTGAGAGAGAAATGAGGGGTGTGAGAGAGAGAGAGAGAGAGGAGGGGGTGAGAGAGAGAGGTGGGAGAGGCGGCTCTAGCAACCAGTGGCCAAAAGAGTCTCAGGTGGAGGGGGGGGCGGCTTTTTTGCTGCCCCCCTGAAAAGTGCTGCCCTAGGCCTGGGCCTTGTTGGCCTAGGCCAAAATACAGCACTGCTGACACACAACCATCAAGACATTTTAATAATTGCATAACACCTCCCACAGTTTGCATTAGGGCTGAGGGTGAGAGGAGCATTGAGATACGGTGCCGTGATGCATTTTAGGAAGTTATGCACAGCACCATGCTGGCCCCTCCCACCATCCATGATCTGCCCTGCTGCATAGAGAATCACAGAGACCCCAATCCAAAATAAGGCACGTTATGAAAATGAAAAGGAGTTGGAATCCAGAAGAAGCATGCATCAAGTAAAGACAAAACCTGATCTGCATACTTCTGGAAGCAAGAGGGTCAAACTTGGGCATTTTCAGAAGGAGAGGTCTCCATGTTTCTACATCTCAGCTGTAGTTGTGTCATTGAAGAGATGTATCCTGAGGGATAATAGTGCACCTCTTCCTGGCCCCCTCCTGCTCTCCAATCCGTCAGTAAAATGTCAGAAATGAATTCCTCAGCTACTATTCCAAATAGCCGGCTGCGGCTGACAGACAGACACAGGTGTCCCTCCAACAGGCAGGAGGCAGACAGACTGAGTTTCAAACAACCTTTTCACATCTGATATCTAAGAACAGCAAATCTCTCATGATCCCCGGGAAGATAAAAGCGGCGCTCCTACTGCGGGCGTAAAAGGATGGGCAAGAAAAACAAAGGCTACCGTGCACTGCACTAAGTATGCCGGGATCTTCTGTGCAGATCATTTCCAATGTACGGGACTTCTGGGAATTCCACAAGAACTCCGTCCCAGGTTACCTGCATGGCTGCCTTCCATAAGGGCTCATTTACACTAGCATTTCCCTCTGAAGTGCCGACCAGATTGCTCTTCGGAAGCATTTGACCAAACGTAAAGGGGGCATTGTATCGCCACCTCCCCGCCTCCTGTTTAACCAGTTTTGGACCGGAAGATTTTACCCCCTTAATGACCAGACCATTTTTTGTGATTCAGCACTGCGTAATGTTAACGGGAAATTGCACGGTCGTGCGACGCTGTACCAAAATAAAATTGATGTCCTTTTTTCCCCACAAACAAAGCTTTCTTTTGGTGGTATTTGATCACCTTTGCGATTTTTATTTTTTGCACTATAAACAAAAAAACAGCAACATTTCTGAAAAAACTAACAAAAAAAAAAAATATTTTTCACATTCTGCTATATAACATTCCCCCCAAAAAATTAAAAAAATCTACATTATTCATCCTTTAAGCCAATTTGTATTCTGCTACATATTTTTGGTAAAAAAAAAATCGTAATAAGCATATTTTGATTGGTTTGCGCAAACGTTATCGCATCTACAAACTACAGGAAATATTTATGTCATTTTTATTTATTTATTTATTTTTTACTAGTAATGGTGGAGATCTGCGATTTTTAGCCGGACTGCGACGTTGCGGTGGACAGATCGGACCCCCCTAACTGACAATTTTGACACTTTTGGGGGGACCAGTGACATTACTGCAGTAATCAGTGCTAAAAATGTGCACTGTTACTGTAATGATGACATTGGCAGGGAAGGGGTTAACCCAGGGGTGATCAAAGGGATAATTGTGAGCCTAGGGGAGTGTTTTCGAACTGTGGGGGGATGGGCTTGTGAAATAATCATAGAGACCTGTGATCCTATATAGAAGGATCACAGGCGCTCTGTTAAATTAAACAGGATTGGCCCCAGGACAGAACCTTGGGGGGCCCCACTTTCCACACTCGCCCAATCTGAGTACTCCCCATTTATCACCACCCTCTGGACTCTCCCCTGGAGCCAGTTCTCTATCCAGGTACTCACCCTATGGTCCATACCTAAGTACCTTACTTTGTACAGTAAGCGTTTGTGGGGAACGGTGTCAAATGCCTTTGCAAAGTCCAGATACACCACATCCACAGGCTTACCTTTATCTAGGTGGCAGCTCACTTCATAGTAGAAGGTTAATAGATTGGTTTGGCAAGAACGATTTTTCATGAATCCATGCTGATTACTACTAATAATACCATTTTCATTACTAAAGCCTTGTATGTAGTCCCTTAACATCCCCTCCAAAATCTTGCAGACTACTGATGTTAGGCTGACCGGCCTATAGTTACCCGGGATATATCTCGGCCCTTTTTTAAATATTGGTACCACGTTGGCTTTTTTCCAATCAGCTGGCACCATACCCGTCTGTAGACTATCCTTAAAGATCAAGAATAATGGTCTGGCAATCACCTGGCTGAGCTCTTTAAGAACCCTCGGGTGCAAGCCATCCGATCCCGGTGATTTATTTATGTTAAGTTTCTCTAGTTTAGTTCTAAGTCTATCTTCTGTTAGCCATGGGGGTACTTCCTGAGGTGTATTATTTAGTTTAGCATTACAAGCTGGGTTAGTGTAGCCCCCAATTCTTTTGTGAAGACTGAAGAGAAGAAATTATTTAACACTAAAGCCTTCTCTCTGTCCTCTGTGGCCAAATCTCCCTTGTCGTCTTTTATGGGGCCAATGTGTTCTGGTCTCGCTTTCTTACTATTTATATACTTAAATAATTTCTTGGGTTTTTTTTTTTTTACTCTCTTCCGCTATATGTCTCTCGTGTTCTATTTTTACCGCCTTGATATCGGCTTTACATTTCTTATTACACTCTTTGTAGTGCTTGAATGCTGCCAATGACCCCTCAGCCTTGTATTTTTTGAAGGCCTTTTCTTTAGTATTATTATGCATTTTTATGTTGGAGTTTAACCACCCAGGGTTTAGTTTGGATCTTTTAAATTTATTTCCCTTTGGAATGCACTGGCCAATCCCTTTGTTTAGTTTGCTCTCGAAGCACTCCCATTTTTCCTCCGTGTTTTTTGTTCCCAGGGTTCTATTCCATTTGATATTTTCTAGCAAAGAGCGCAGTTTTGGGAATTTGACTCTTTTGAAATTCAGTGTCCTTATCAGGGCCAAAAGGGGCAGCTGCCCTGGGTCCAATCATAGTTGTGGGGCCCAAAGCAGATGCCCTTTAAGCCCGCACTGCCTGCAAATAGTTAATAAGTGGATTTGGGAGGGCCTGAGAAAATGTTTGCCCAGGGTCCAATCAATGTTAAAGATATAATATAATTAATATATTTATAGGGGGAAGGAACTTGACTGTCCTGCACAGTCCTGACCTTAACTGGACAGAACACCATTGGGGTGAATTTGACCAACATCAGTGCCTGACCTCACAAATGAGCTTCTGGAAGTATGGTCAAACATTCCCATAGACGCACTCCTAAACCTTGTGGACAGCCTTCCCAGAAGAGTTGAAGCTGTTATAGCTTCAAAGGGTGGGCCAACTCAATATTGAATCCTACGGACTAAGACTGGGATGCCATTAAAGTTATGTGCGTGTAAAGGCAGGCGTCCCAATACATTTGGTAATATAGTGTATGTTGTGCCTGCCTGTTTACTTACAAAATGAAAGTCTTTAGGTTTCAAACTCATTCTGTATGGTTAAGGCAGGTCATAGATGGTACAAATTTCTTACCTGCAACCACAGATTCCACAGACAGTGCTGACAGTGGAATCCCTCCTGTCGACTGCAGGGCAGAATTCCAGTATGTTAATGACCCCAAACACACCTCCAAGATTACCACTGCCTTGGTAAAGAAGCTAAGAATAAAGGTGATGGACTGGCCAAGCATGTCTCCAGACTTAAACCCTATTGAGCATCTGTGGGGCATCCTCAAACGGAAGGTGGAGGAGCGCAAGGTCTCTAACATCCACCAGCTCTGTGATGTTGTCATGAAGGAGTGGAAGAGGACTCCAGTGGCAACCTGTGAAGCTCTGGTGAACTCCATGCCCAAGAGGGTTAAGGCAGTGCTGTCAAATAATGGTGGCCACACAAAATATTGACACTTTGGGCCCAATTTTGACTTTTGCACTTAGAAGTGTACTCACTTTTGTTGCCAGTGGTTTAGACATTAATGGCTGTGTGTTGAGTTATTTTGAGGGGACAGCAAATTTACACTGTTATACAAGCTGTACACTCACTACTTTACATTGTAGCAAAGTGCCATTTCTTCAGTGTTGTCACATGAAAAGATATAATAAAATATTTACAAAAATGTGAGGGGTGTACTCACTTTTGTGAGATACTGTGTGTATGTACACTGAACAAAATTATAAACGCAACACTTTTGTTTTTGCCCCCATTTTTCATGAGCTGAACTCAAAGATCTAAGACTTTTTCTATGTACACAAAAGGCCTAATTCTCTCAAATATTGTTCACAAATTTGTCTAAATCTGTGTTAGTGAGCACTTCTCCTTTGCCGAGATAATCCATCCACCTCACAGGTGTGGCATATCAAATGCTGATTAGACAGCATGATTATTGCACAGGTGTGCCTTAGGCTGGCCACAATAAAAGGCCACTCTAAAATGTGCAGTTTTATCACACAGCACAATGCCACAGATGTCGCAGGTTTTGAGGGAGCGTGCAATTGGCATGCTGACTGCAGGAATGTCCACCAGAGCTGTTGCCCGTGAATTGAATGTTCATTTCTCTACCATAAGCCGTCTCCAATGGCATTTCAGAGAATTTGGCAGTACATCCAAACGGCCTCACAACCTGCAGACCACGTGTAACCACACCAGCCCAGGACCTCCACATCCGGCATCTTCACCTCCAAGATCGTCTGAGACCAGCCACCCGGACAGCTGCTGCAACAATCAGTTTGCATAACCAAAGAATTTCTGCACAAACTGTCAGAAACCATCTCAGGGAGGCTCATCTGCATGCTCGTCGTCCTCATCGGGGTCTCCACCTGACTGCAGTTTGTCGTCTTAACCGACTTGAGTGGGCAAATGCTCACATTCAATGGCGTCTGGCATTTTGGAGAGGTGTTCTCTTCACAGGTGAATCCTGCTTTTCTTAGATCTTTGAGTTCAGCTCATGAAAAATGGGGGCAAAAACAAGTGCTGAGTTTATAATTATGTATATATATATATATATATATATATATATATATATATATATATATATATATTTATACTGTTACACATACATCGCCACCCATGTGAATAACTCCTAAGAGAGTTACAGGTAAGGTTAACCAGTCATGTGCTTTTCACACGTCACTTACTCAGGAACTGTCCCGAACTCTTCCATTTGCTCAGCTTCTGCCGCATAAATCTTGGCGTATTCACGCGCTGTATTTTGAACATGGCATTCCTGCAAGACAAAAGGCATATAAGATGCAATTCTAAAACAGTTAAAAAGTTGAGGCAAGAATAAGGTCACTAGATCCAATATACTGAGCATTAAGGGCAAAGCAACAGGTTTACTTTAATGTCAGTGGTCCCTCCTGCACATACTTCCCTTCCCTTCTTTCCCCGCCCCATTAGCCACCGGTAATGAGAGCTACCCCTATTTCCATGCATTTAGCAACTCATTTAAATGTAGTTTTCTAAAATAATCCTAAAGGCACCCCCTTACAATAGAAGATGAATTATAAATACCTCTCCAATGGTTCTTGTCTGCTTCCATCACTCCATTCCAGCATTGTCTGCTTCCATCACTCTATTCCAGCACTGCAGCCTTCATAAGATGTTTAGGCATTCAAAAATTTCCAGGAGTGTCAGTTGCCTCCGTCCCCCCGTTGCACACTTCTTTCCTCAAAACCCCAACATCATGACAGGACACAGCAGTCATGTACAGGTCAGAGGATGGAGCCAAATGGAATGGTGGTGGATTCTTGCACTCCAGGAAGGTTCAAATTCTAAAGAAACTTGCACAGGTTGCAGTGCTGGAATAAGGCAAAGGTAAGATATACTGGCAACTAGAGAGGTACGTATAATAGATCTGCTATTGTCAGGGAGTGCCCTTTTTTTGAGACTGCAAGGTCTCTTTAACCTCTTCAACTACAGACAAAGCAAAACTAAAAAAGTAACTATAACAATTTTTAATGTTGGGTCAACCCTAATGCATACACCATAAACCAGGGGTTCCCAAACTTTCTAAGCAAGGGGCTGGTTTACTGTCCTTCAGGCTTTAGGGAGGCCAGACTGTGGCCAGTGCGAGTAGAAAATGCCCCATCATCAGTGCTCCATCATTGGTTTTAATGGGAGGAATAGTGCCCCCATTGATGGTGTCAGTAGGTGTAATGGTGCCCTATCATTGGTGTCAGTTGGTAGAATAGTGCCTCAAGGGCCAGATAAAGGGAAGCAAAGGGCCTCATCCAGCCCCCGGCTGAAGTTTGGAGACTTCTACCCTAAACCTTGGAAAATGTGAGCTAGCTTTAGGCTGGCTTCAGATCTATGCTTCTGTATTATCCTGTACTTGTCATGCATTGACATGTGATGCCAATCCCATCTATAGGCCTGTTAGGGGCATTGCACAACAAAAATAGAAATTTAACTTTTTCAGCCAATGCACCCCACAACTGTGAACTAGCACTAACAATGACAAAGGTGTAAAGGGGCTCCCATGGCTTAGAGGACCCTAACTGAGATAGATGTAGAGATGCACATGCATAGCTCCCAATTGGCCATGATTTTGAGGGACTGTCCCTGATTTGGAACAAAGTCCCTCTGTCCCTCTTTCCTCCTCATTTGATCCACATTTTGGTCTGATCTATATAGTTGTACATAAAATGCCCTTTTAAGCTTTCAAAAAGTGTTTTCCAGGACTAAACCTTTCATTCAATTTCTGAAATGCATTTGCAAATTCCAAAAGCCAGTATAGTAAAATAGTAATGGTGAAAAAAAAGTACTTGTGGGTTTAACTAATCAATTTTTTTGTATAATTCTCCTTTAAGGGGACATGGCATGGGGTGTGTCCTATGCTTACATACTTTTAGGAATGAAGAGGGCTCTACATCTATAACCTATATACATGTCCATACCTCCCAACTTTTTGAAATGGGAACGAGGGACACCTATTCTACCAACTGACACCAATGGCTCATAGGTGTCCCTCCTTCCCATCTCAAAAAGTTGGGAGGTATGGACATGTATATAGGTTATAGATGTAGAGCCCTCTTTTGGTTAGGTTGCTAGGTACATTTAGTTTTTGACTCTACTATAGTGAATGAAGCAGTGATTGATTGTGTGGGTTTGCTGAGGGGTTTCCAGATCTCAGAGTTTGATTACTTCTCCCTACCTCTGGAAGAAGTTTCCAGAACATAGGGCTAGGAAATTCAAATGATCAGTTGAATATTTATCATGCCCTAGCCAATGCCTGGGAGGAGATGTTCAGAAGGAAGCTGGAGAGGTGATAAATGTGCAGGAGGCCTGAACAAATTGTTTTTTACTTTTACAGTCTCCTGAGGGCTGTAGTTACTAAAAACAAGAATCTGTAGTCTTGGCCTCAGCAGCAGCTTGGCTGAGGGCCTAGGGAAGATTCCCTGATTATTACACTGGACTGAACTCCTGGGTCTGGAGAAAGATCTTGTTATCTCCCTCACTAAGGATCTACCCACAGTTGCTGAGTGGCAGAGAGTTCCTGGGAAACTGTGAGTAAAGATCTTGTTGGGGACTTAGTATTGCAAGTGATGGAAGGGAACTAAGTGCCAGAGGTTGCTTTATGGACTGCTGCTGTAGGGTCCTAGTTGTACTGGCCATTCTCTGCTACCTCCAAGAAAGCTGCTTTTGGAAGATTGGGAGAATTTTGTCCTCCTACTGTCGTTGCGGATTGTTTTGGAGTATCCTGAGACTCTAAACCACTCTCCTGTTCAGATTCTTCAGCAAAAAATACTAAATAAGACATTCCCTATACTGGGTCTGAATTTCTGGTATGCGTTGGACTAAGCTTGTGTGACTGGTAGCCTCTGTACTACATTGGTAGATTGGTATTTTCTCAGCGGCCCCTCTGGGGGTAAGCACTACATAGATAAAAGGCTATAAAAGTTGTAGAGGTCTATATCTCTGTCTGTAAATGCGGCAGAGGCCATGTGGCATGGATAAACACCTCTGCATAGTAAAAGATTATCTAAAGCTTATCTAACCTGCACAGCCAGCTTGTAGTTCCTCTGCACAAGATCGTCGTTGGTCTTCGTCCCATAGGCGATAGCATTGTGCACCTTCAGGACACACAGGTGACCCGGATTAAACACTGGCAACAGTCCACACATCACTGTACTCCGGAAAGCTTTCCTATGGACCCCTTCTCCAAAATGCAAGTCCTCTGTTGCTATCCGACCATGGAGATTTCCACCGAAGTACATGTCAGTGATGAAATCTTCTCTGAAGAAAAGCTGATTGAATTCAACCTCCTCTCCACCTGTTAACAGATGTTGGATAGTCTCTCAAAGATATCATAGAATAATAATTTAGATACTGAAAAAAAAGTGCAGTGGTCTACATAACAACAATGCACCTTGATGGTTTCCATAACTTATACATGGAGAAATCTGCTTGGTTGCTATGGGTTATCATTGCTGGTAAGAACTCACAGCTTTTCACCCTTGGCGCAGCCAGCTGAAAGGTGCTCTATTTTTGCTGGGGTGGGGTTGGTGGTGGAGGTAGGAAAATGAGGGGGGGGGGATGGGATTTATTAAGGGTACGAGGAGAAATCTTAGATAGTATCTTGTTACGATTGCCTGTTTGTCATAATTTCAGAATTGCCCATTTGCTGTCCACACATCATTATAACTGCACATTTTTTGCTTGTGTATTGTTACTATTGTTTTTTGTTGTCTGCCTAGTGTCACAATTGCCCATTTCTTGCCTGCCTATTGTTATGATTTCCCATTTGTTGTGCACATATTGAAACAATTGACTGTTTATTTCCTGTGTATTGCATGTGATTGCTCATTTGGAGCCCATGTATTCAGTAGGGAAAAATGGTGGTGCTGCTGTAGGTAAACCAGAAATACAGCGGATGGATGTGAGGGTTGAAAAGGGGGATAAACCGTTAAAAAGATCAACTTGGAGGGAAGAGGCAGCTCCCCTATATAGGTCCTGAGTAAACCTAGTGTGTGAAAACAGAATAAAGCAGGGGGCACCTCTATCTGAGTGTGGAGTGTTGGAAACAGCTATTGGGTAGTGATGAATAAATATAGCACTCACATTTGATGGAGGAAATATCGGCTTGTCATCTGAGGAAGTCTTGACATCTCTAGCAGAAATTGGAAGGCAAGTGGCTGATGTTTGCAGAGATCGGCCGGGAAGCTGCTGGGTGGAGAGAAGGAAGCGCTGGAGAATGGAGAAACCAATGAAGCCGATATTTCCTCCATCAAATATGAGTGCTATATTTATTCATCACTACCCAATAGCTGTTTCTAACACTCCACACTCAGATAGAGGCGCCCCCTGCTTTTTTCTGGTGCCCATGTATTGTCAGGATAGCCATGTTTTGCTATGTATTGTCAAGCCACTGCTGTTGAAATGACTGTCCAAACATACTATTGTTATCTAAATATTGTGTAATACATTTTTTTTTTATTAAATCTTTTTATTGAGTTATAAACAGTAGAACAACAACTTCAACAAACTGCGGTGCAAAGGCTCAGACCAGAAACGAGCCGATCAGTCATACAGTTATGTAAGGCACGGTACCCTCGCAGGGGTCCAATATAGAAAACGGCAGTATCAGAAAACAGAGGAACCATATGTAAAAGCCATGTAAAACACAATAGTCATCACATAAAACAAGTGCGAAAAGTCCCCACGAGACCCGTCATCGAGGCCCTTTAGCAAATGTAGATTACCCCCTTTTCACCTTGGAGCCCAACCATACACAGAGACAAGGGTCGCCAGGAACCCTAGGACGAAAGGCGAGACCCGCCTCACCCGCTCATGGCCGTGGAGGAGTCGGAAAGCCATCTGGACCACACTCTGTCAAACTTTTTAGGGCAGCCCCTGTGAGCATACGTGTCTTTATAAAGGGGGAGCACTAGGATCTGCCATTGCTGTACCGTGGGTGGGGAGCGTCGTCGCCAGTGGAGTACGATAGATTTCCTGGCGTAAAAAAGCAAAAGACCGAGCAACGTCCGGTCCGCCACCCGGGACACCAGGTCATCTAGCAAGCCCAGTAGACAGATCCTCGGGGATTGTGTAATAAATTTTAAATAACATGATAAACATTCCGAAATTTTTTTTAATGTTTTATTTTATTTTTTTTTGCCCTGTATTAGCATTTGTTTAAATTTACAATGATTACTAAAAATTATTTTGACATACAGCGAGTAAAATAAGCCCTGAACACATCACCATTTTTCTAGGTAAATATATTTCTATAAAGGTGCTATTGACATGAAATATTCACCACGTCAGTAACAACCCATGCAATCCATACATACAAAGAAACCAAAACAAATAAGTTCAGAAATGTTATGTGTAATGTTATAAAAAGTTAGAAATGTTATGTGTAATAAAATGGAATGACACACAGGAAAAAGTATTGAACACATGAAGAAAGAGAAGTGCAAATAGGCATGGAAAGCCAAGACACCAGCTGAAATCTATCAGTAATTAGAAAGCAATCTTGCCCCTTGTCAGTGCAAATTAATATCAGCTGGTTTAGTCTCAACTGATGGCCTATAAAAAGGTGTCTCATACCAAGGTGTCACACAAGAAACATCTCATGATGGGTAAAAGCAAAGAGCGCTCTCAAGACCTTCGTAACCTTATTACGAAAGGAGTTGTCCAAGAGCCAAGGACCACTTGTGAAGAGCTTCAGAAAGACCTGGAATTAGCAGGCACAATTGTTTTAAAGAAAACAATAAGTAATGTACTCAACCGCCATGGCTTGTATACACGCTCACCACGCAAGACTCCATTGCTGAGGAAAAAGCATGTTGAAGCTCATTTAAAGTTTGCTGCACAACATTTAGACAAGCCTGTGAAATACCGGGAGAATAGTCTGGTCAGATGAGAACAAAACTGAACCCTTGGATGCCATAATACACACCATAATTGGAGGTCAAATGGCACATGGGGCAACTTTCGGCCCAGGGGGCAAGTACAAATCAGAGGCCCATGGTGCAGCGAATCGCCCCCCCCCCCTCCCACTTTCCCTCTTCCTGTCCTCCTCCTGACCCCAATTCCAAGCTGAAGCCTTGCTTCAGGTACTCTCTACTTACCAGCTGAATCAAGGTTCCCTACCTGGCCAGCAGGGGGTGTTTGGGGGGAGCTGGGACAGCTCGGTCGGGGGTGGCTGGGGGGAGAAGAGTCTCCAGTGGGGCAAAGAAACGGCCCCTGCTCAGACACAGTTTACACCATCCATGCTGGAGGGGGGGCTGTGTTCTGTCCTTGTCTTCAACCCCCACTCAGTAGGTCAGTGAGAGGGACTTTTGCTTCTCTTCACCAGGAATCCTTTAGGCATGTCTGTGGCAGAAGCGGTGCAGCCTATTTACGGGGCATCAGAGTGGCCCAGGGGGCAATTTCCCCCTTGCCCCCTGGCCCAGTCCTCCCCTGAATGGGGCACATCACCCCAAAATCACTGTCATACCAACAGTGAGGTTTGGAGGTGGGAACATCATGGTGTGGGGCTGTTTTTCAGTATACGGTACTGGCAAACTTCAAATCATTGAAGGAAGGATAAATAGAAACATTTACCAAGACATTCTTGATAAAAATCTGCTGCCATCTACCAGGATGATGAAGGTGAAACAAGGGTGGACATTTCAGCAAGACAACGATCCCGAACACAAAGCCAAGGAAACTCTCAATTGGTTTCAAAGAAAATAAATAAAGCTGCTAGAATGGCCCAGCCAATCAGCTAACTTAAATCCAATAGAAAATCTATGGAAAGAACTAAAAAACAGAGTTCATAGAAGAAGCCGACAAACCTTTTGAGATTTGAAGACTGTGTGGAAGAATGGGCCAAAATGACACCGGAGCAATGCAGGGGACTGGTTTCTCCATACAGGATGTGCCTTGAAGCTGTCATTACTAAAGCCCCGCACACACGTACCGATTGTCGGACGAACGATCGGCCGTCTTTTGTCCAGGGCTGTCGTGTCTGTTGAAAACTGCAAAAGACTGCACGCACATGAATTTTGTCGGCCAACAACAGCCAACTGCAGAAGTGATGTCATGTGATGGTTAACTTTCCGTGTGTTTTTTCTTCTCTGAGCATGCCCAGTCTTGCAAATCTGCTGATTGTCGGCCGAATTCTGTACTGACTGGCGAACAATCGGCCGTTCTGGTGTTGGCCAACAAAAATTTTAATGCCTACACGACAGATTCTTTTCGGCCGAAAGTGCGCTGTCGGCTGTCGGAAGCATCATACTAACAAGCCTACAATCGGCCGATCGGTCGTTGGCCGAATATTTACGGCCGACAATCGGTACATGTGTACGGGCTTAACAAAGGATTTTGTACTAAGTATTGTATGCATTTCAGTTAACGCGTTCAATTATTTTCCCCTGTGTCATTCCTTTTCTTTTTTTTACAAATAACTTTATTTCTGAATGTATTTGTTTTGGTTTCTTTATATGTATAGATTGTATGGGTTGTTACTGACATGTGGTGAAAATTTCATGTCAATAGCGCCGATGGAAATATACTTACCTAGAAAAATGGTGACCTGTTCATTACTTATTTTACCCGCTGTATATAGGAGCATGGGGTGTTAAAAAAATAATCCCCAACTGCACTGCAAATCAACTGATTGGATCCTTGTGCTTTTTCTTTCTCTTGCAGCCTGAACTATGCTGTACAGGGATCACAAGTAGAGCTGCACGATTAATCGTATGAAAATCGCGATCTCGATTCACCCCCCCTGACGATCTAAACCTGACATATTCTCGATTCTTTGCATAGCTGAGGGAGCAGAGAAAACAGCTGTGGAAAACTCCCAGTAACTATAAACAAAATGATTACATTGTATCTTTCCTCCCGCAAACGCCTATCAGCAAAGTCTCCCAGTAACTATAAACAAAATGATTACATTGTATCTTTTCCTTCCCTCTGCCAGGGAGAAAGGAAGTTTAACCTCTTAAAGACTAGACCTTTTTATGACACTTGTTGCTTGCAAGTTTAAAATCATTTTTTTTTTGCTAGAAAAGTACTTAGAACCCCCAAACATTTTATATATTTTTTTAGCAGAGACCCTACAGAATAAAATGGCGATTGTTGTAATATTTTATGTCACACTGTATTTGCGCAGCAGTCTTTCAAACGCAATTAATAAACTTTAATGAATAAAAAAAAAACGTAACAGTAAAGTTATCCCAACTTTTTTTGTTACACAGAGAATCGTGAGAGAATCGTGATCTTTATTCCAAGCTAAAAAATCGTGATTCTCATTTTGGCCAGAATCGTGCAGCTCTAATCACAAGAGACAAATTATGTAAAAATTTAGGTATTTACACTGCTTGTATAAAAAAAAAAAAAAAAGGGTTAAAACCAATTAAACAATTAAAGGTTGTAAATCTGATCAGGGAGCATAAAACCCACCAGTGTGCAAATTCTTAGGCCCCTTTCACACGGGCTTTCAATTCAGGTCTGCCTGTCCATTTTTCAGACGGACCTGATCGGACGCTCTATGTACCCCTTTGGAGCAGCAAATGTCAGCGGTGACATATCCGCTGACACCCGCTACTATCCGATCCTGTCCGTGAAATCCAGACGGAGGGAAACCCTATTCTGGAGGATCGGATTGGATAGGGTTGGATGAAAACGGACAGGCGTTCCATTTTCATCCAATTCCCCATAGAGGAGAGCGGGGATCTGACAGGTCTGTCTCTACAAAGTAAGCGGACACAGACCTGTCATCCGCCTGCTCAGCTGATCCCTGCTGAGCAAAACTGAGTCCCCCGGGCGGAAAGCCTGTGTGAAAGGACCCTAATGCTGGCCATACACGCACAGAATTTCGGCCGTTTGCAGACTGAACGATTATTCGTCAGTCGAAAGCGAATTGGCCACTAACTTACAGAATAAACTCTTTTACATAATCGTTTTCATGATCATAATGATCGTTCGATAACATGTACAATACCAGTCAGAATATTATTTTCGGTTCAATTTTACCATACACTTAACAACTTTTGTAGAAACGATAAAAGTTTTCGCTATGGATCCATCGACATTAGCCGGGCACACGATCAAAATCGTCGGTAAATTTGTGTTCACTAACGGCCCGATTTTCGAACGATCTTTCCTAAAACGACCATTTTCGGCCGAAATTCTGTGCGTGTATGGCCAGCATTAGGGCTCTTTCACACAGGCGATCCGATCAGATCCGCCTGTCAGTTTTTTAGGTGGATCTGATCGGATCCTCCATGCAGCTCTATGGGGCAGCGGATGCCAGCGGAGACACCTCCGCTGACACCCGCTGCCATCCGCATCCGATCCTGTCCGTGAAATCTGGACGGATGGAAACCCTATTTTTCCATCCGTTCAGGGATCGGATGAGAGCGGACAGGCGGTCCGCTCTCATCCGATCCCCCATAGAAAGCAGCGGGAGCTGTGACACCTCCCTCTCCGCACTACAAGCGGAGACGGAGCTGTCATCCGCCGGCTCAGCGGGGATCGGCGGATCGATCCCCGCTGAGCAGCACGGATCCGCCTACAGAGGTGGACCGTGTGAAAGAGCCCTTACTGTTTGATTCGCTTGTAAAGTACCATCATTAACCCAAAGCAGCCTGTACCCCAACAGTAGCCTGCTAATGAGGACCAATGTTTGTATGCAGCAGCATTGCACCCCGCCAAGTCATTCTTAAACTGCACAAAACAAAGCCCACAAATTTGATCAATTACCAGGATTCAGTCAGTTGTGAAGCTTCAATACACTTTAGTAAAGGTTAACAGCGAAAGCACCAAAAAATAAACTATGGTAAAGACTTCATAAGCTAAAAGATTTTTTAGCCTTAATTTAACACAGCAGTTTCGAGGCCCTTACCATTGTTTAAAATCACTATTTTATTTCTTTGATTGCTTTGCAATTTCAACAAAAAGAGTTCGGTATGTGTATAAAACTGCTACATGTATTGTCAGCTAAAGTTGCTTTGTGGAAAGCAGCAGTAAGGGTCGGTTCACACTAGATGTGGTGCAAATTCACAGCAAATTCAATGCAAATCCGCACCGCATCAAAATGGTAACCTGTGCATGTGCATGTTAAGTTAACGACACCCCACAATACGTTTGGAAAATGCAGTGCGATTTACAGAATCGAATCGCATAGGTATGAGCGCCCATGCGATCCGATCACAGTGCGGACAAAAAAATGGTCCTGCACGAGTTAGGTCCAAATTCAACCATACAGTTTATAGGGCTGAATTTGTATTGCACAGACATAGCATGTGATCTGCACAGCAATGTGGTGCGAATCACATGCGATGTCTGGCATCGTACTAGCATGAACCGGCACTTAAAGCGGTTGTAAACTCAATAAAAAAAAAAATAAAAAAAAAAAAAACCTGCAAGACAAAGGCATAATGAGCTAGTATGCATCGCATACTAGCCCATTATGTATAACTTACCTTAAAACGAAGCCCCGACATGGACCCCCGGACATCGCTGCGGGCGCTGCCATGGTCCCTCGTCGTCTCTTCCGGGTTCGGCGCGCGGGAGTGATTCTTCCGGCAAGCTCCCGGCAACTTAATTGAAGGTCCCCCGGACCTTCAGAGCGCATGCGCCGCTCGCGCGAGCGGCTGCATGCACTGTAAATATCTCCTAAACCGTGCCGGTTTAGGAGATATTATTTGTACCTACAGGTAAGCCTTATTATAGGCTTACCTGTAGGTAAAAGTGTCAAAAAGCGGGATACTACCGCTTTAACCACAACCATTGAACAGCACTGCAAAACAGAGGAAGAGCCTGAATCTATAATGTGGCAATATGGTTGACCCATATACGTATATATATATAAATAAGTATTGCATATAAAACACTAACACAACTTAAAAGGCAGACCCCTACAAGAATCTTTAAAGCTCCAGGCATTAAAACCTTTGTTTAAATATTTTACTCAATAGCCCCAATTTATATACTGTAAATCCACGTTTGTAAGCTTAAGGCCCGTACACACGTACCGATCGTCGGCATACAAACGTCGGTGGACGAAGGATCTGCCGATTGTACGCGTGTTAGTATGGTGCCTCCGACAGATGTCTGCGCACAATCCGCGGACAAAAGTCTTTCTTGCAAACATGAAAATTTTTGTATGCCGACACCAGAACGGACGATTGTTCGCCTGTCAGTACACAATTCGGCCGACAGACCGCAGATTTGCAAGACTGGGCATGCTCAGAAAATAGAAAACACAGGGAAAGTTAACCATTACATGACATCACTTCTGCAGTCGGCGGACAAAATTCTTGTGCTGTCCTTGTGCTGTCTTTGCACTTTTCAGCAGACACCGACATCCCGGGGAGAAAAGAGGAACATTTGTATGCCGACCATCGGTACGTGTGTACGGGGCTTCAGATATTACCTTGTAAAAGTAGCAGTGACATCATCACTGTGCTGTGCATAGCCTGTGTACACAGCAAAGCTGTGGGAGGGACCCAGCAGACCCCACCCACTACAGGCTGCCTGCAGAAAACTAGACCAGTCACCCTGCACAAGGAGGGAGAGCAGCAGTGAGCAGTCTTTATTATAGAAAGTCTCACACTGGAATACTGCACAGATCTGGAAGAAATACACAAAGCACTCCAAGATTCAAGGAAGAATACTTATGACTCAAATGCGGCCCCCTAATGACTCCAAATAATATTTATTACATGCATAGGCATGCGCACAGAGTTTGTGGCGTGTGCCTAGGCACACACTAATCACCATGTGCAGTGCCGATTTTCCCTTCTTCCTAGCACCCCCTGATCCCCCCCTGCAGTGCTGTCAGCTCCCCTCCGTCGGCTGCTGCGGGGGATGTTTCAGGATGAATTCCTCCGCTAGGAAGGAGCTGGTAGATATTTAATTTACCGGCCCCTTCATTTTCTGAATGAACACAGTGTGTGATCTGTACTGACCTGTGTTCATTCTTAACTAAAGCATAGTAAACTGTTTATTGTGCTTCAGTTTGTGAATGAACAGGAAGCCACTCAGCACAGAGCACTTCCCATTCATTCAGTGTCCATTGCAGCTGAGGATGCACAGAAAGGGACTGGGGAAGCTCTGTCTATTTAGACCCTTGCTATTTTACCAAAGCTCCCCAACAGGGCTCCTAATGAATGGCAAAACAAATAATTGCAAAAAATAATAAAAAAATAAAATTAAAAAGATAAATGAAAATATAACCTACTGACACCAACCTCTGCTCTACTGATTACATGTAAAGCTACAGAAAACTGTCAAAGACTGAAGACTTACTAAAAGAGACGGTCAGAGATTGTTCTACTGGAAGGGTTGGAGACTGGAGTCGTGCTTTATGAGACCATCAGAGACTAGGGACATGTTGCATGAGACCACTAAACTTTAGTTTACAGTTAAAGAGGTTGTAAACCCTCTTGTATAACTTTTACCTATAGGTAAGCCTATATTAAGGCTTACCTATAGGTGCTATAAATATCTCCCAAACTTGCACCGTTTAGGAGATATTTACAGCGCAAACTGCCGATGACGTCATCGGCGCAGGCGCTCTGAGGGAACGGCCACCCGTGCCGTTCCTTCAGAGCTCAGTGCCGTGAACGGCGGCTCCCGCGCGCATGCGCGGGAGTGATGTAATCGGATCAGATGGCCGGAGGACGCGAACCCGGAAGCGGGACGGCAGGACATGTCGCCGTCCTGTCGCTGAGGTGGCGGCACGGCGGGGGCTTCGTTTTAAGGTAAGTACTACATAATGAGCTAGTATGCGATGCATACTAGCTCATTATGCCTTTCTCTTTACAGGGCTTTTTTTTTCTCGGTTTTTTTTTTTTTACTTTACTTCCTCTTTAAGGGACCATTTACAAATCAATACTCCCTGTACTGAGTGACTGAGCCACAGATTGGGAAGCATGGATTTAGACAGCATTTGTGTATCCTCTATCCCGTTTTAAAATGGGTATTATCAGGGCCGGCCCTATTATGGGTCCCACTGGGTCCATTGGACCCAGGCAGAACTTGGAGAGAGGCAGCAAATTGACTCAGATGATTTTTTTTCCAGCAGTATTGTGTGTCATCAGTTTGCGGCGCATTACGGGTGGCATTTCCCCATCTCATACTTCCACCCGTAGTGCAAACTGATGAGTATGAGGAGATGGAGTGTCTCCTCCAGGGAAACATCCCTCACATGATCCTGGTGAGCGCAATGGTGTCAGACATCAGCGCACTCAATCTTACGCAGGGCAGGCTGCATCTTCTAGGGCGGTGCAGACACTGCAGTCACAGGAGGACTGAGGATAGACAGCGGGTGTTTGGTGGACCGGTCCGGTGGTGAGTTATTGAAGAAGATAACAGTATATATAATATTTTCAAAATTTTATATTTTTATAAAATAATGGATGTGGGGGGCCTTTTGTTGGGTGTGATTTTTTTTTTTTGGGGGGGCAGCATTTTATTCTTGGATCCAGGCAGCACAATGTCTTGGTACAAAAGACAAATTACTCCTACGCTTGAGGGGTTATCTTGAAACAGGTATCCTGAGAATGCGATTCAGGTTGAATGAACGTAGTCCCGGCTGTGTTGCCACTCTCAACAGGTCGTGGTAACCCAAACAGAACCGGGTTACCGGGGTGTCCCCCTTTCATCAGAGCTGATGAAGGGTGGACACCCCGAAACTCGCAAGCAGTTCTTTGGAGGTCCACATCCCACCACAGCCTGCATCAGCAGAGGAAGCCCAGTGGAGAGTCTTGGTGGTCCTTGATTGCACATGTTTGCCCGTGTTCCAACTTGTTTTGTGAGTACAATGTGTATGCTATTTTATTTGAATAAATTGTTTTAAAGATAATGCGCTAGGCTGGTGTTCCCTCTGTCCGTTCCTTTTTTAGCATAATGTCTTGGGCCAGGCCTGGGTATTGTCAATCAACCTTGTATTCTGCCCTACTCTGTCTTCTCTACCTCCAGTCTCCAGTTTTCATTTTCTCTATCTGATATCATTATTCTCTCCTTAGCTAATTACACAGAGCAGAACTTCAGGATAATGGCTCCTTTTACACACCGGTTCTGAGTGTATACATTATCTTGTTCTACATGTAGCAATTTAAATACAGTATTGCTATAATTATTTTTTATTGCTGTTTAGTTCTTATAAAAATACTGTGCGGATTTAATTTTTTAATACAATGGAGGGAAAAAAGGAAGCAGAAATGAGATTACGCTATAAGGAATTAATAACATATAACAGTGTGGGTAGGTAATGCTGAATATAATATCTGTACCGGTTTCATAATACTTAAAGCGGAGTTCCGGGCACAGAAATGATTTTTTGCTGAACATACCCCCGGGACAGTCAGGGCTAGCACATTCCACAATGGATAGCCTCTGATCTGTCCCGGTTCGCACTTACCTTTTAGAAGAAATACTTACTTAGAAAATTTCTTCCACAGCGTTTCCATCTCTGTTGTGGGCAGCTGAAGCCGGCGCGGTCCTCTTCTCTGTCTTCTTCCGCGTCTTCGTGTCCCAGAATGCACTGCACCGGCCCCTCTCGTCACTTCCGGTGCGGCGCCGCATTCCTAAACAGCTTCTGGGCATGCCCAGAAGCTGTTTAGCAGGGGAATGCGGCGTCGCCCGGAAATGACGAGCGGGGCCAGTGCCGTCGCATTGATTCCTGGGAGCTATGACGTTTAGCTCCCAGGAATCATCGCGAGGCAGGAAGTGACGGGGTGAGCCTCGGCGCTGGAGGAGGAAGCAGTCAGAGGTGAGTATTTACGATCTTCAATAAAAAGGTGAGTAAACAAAAAAATAAAAATAACTATCCAATTCCTTTTCAGGTGAGCTCTACCTAGCGGAGGGGCACAAAAAAAAAAAATCGTTTTTGTGCCCGGAACTCCGCTTTAAAGCTGAACTCTAGGCAGATACGGGAGACACACATTAATGTGGCTCTGTGTAAATCAATACACCGTCAAATGTTTTTTAACCACTTCAATATCGGGCACTTTTACCCCCCTTCCTGCCCAGGCCAATTTTCAGCTTTCAAAAAAGATAAGACAGCCAAACACTCCCAGTGCTCAGTGGTCCTCATCAGAGGGATGGCTAAACCAGTGACACATCACATACACAGTCCAATGCCCGGTGGGTGCAGCCCTCCTCGGATAGGGGTATCCAGTGTGGAACTGCAAAAAAAAGAAGGCACAATCCCCTGGTGCATTACCCAAGTAAAAGGTATTTATTGATGTAAACTAAAACCAATAGATTGCATACCCACAAAAGTGGTGAACAGCAATTTTCAGCTTTCAGAGCTGTTGCACTGTGAATGACAATTGCACGGTCATGCAACACTGATCCAAAAATTAAATTTCTATCATTTTGTTCACACAAACAGAGCTTTCCTTTGGTGATATCTAAATCGAAGTTCCAGCAGTTTTTGTGTTTATTAAAAGTCAGCAGCTACAAAAAAGTGTGTCTGCTGACTTTTAATAAATACACACTCAACTGTCCCGGAATCCAGCGAGCGATGCAGCCACCCGAACCCTCGATTCTCTCCCTCTCCTCTCCACAGCGCTGGCATCACTAGTGAGGGCACCTGGCTGTGACAGCTTGCGGCTTCACAGAAAGGTGTGCACTGCGCATGCGTGAGTAGCGCTGCGAGTCATGAGTGACTGGGTAATCTTCTGAGACCTGTGACGTGTCCCAAAAGATTGCAGGGAGGGAGGGGGAGAGGAAAACTGCCGCTCGAGCCGACTAGGTGGAGTGGACGTGAGAGGGGATACCTGTGAAACGATGTATCCGCTCCCCCCCCCAAAAAAAAAATGACATGCCAAATGTGGCATGTCAGGGGGTCAGGAGCGCTTAAAGCAGAAGTTCCACTTTTGGGTGGAACTCTGCTTTAGACCCCGTTCACATTAGGTCGCTCCGGATTCGGGGGCGACCTGTGAAGTCGCTTGCAGCGCGACTTTGGCTCGACTTGCACGGACTTCACATAATGGAAGACAATGCAAGTCGCCTCCAGGTCGCCCTGAAGTAGTACAGGACCCTTTTTCTAAGTTGGAGCGACTTGTGTCGCTCCTATTAGAACGGCTCCTGTACTACACAGTGGGAGCGGGAGGACCGCGACTTGTCAGGCTGACAAGTCGTCTGACAAGTCGGATCAATGTGAATGGAGTCTTAATCGCCACTGTTTTTTTTTTTTTTTTTGCTAAATAAACAAAAAAAAAAAAAGACTAGCAAATTCTGAAAAAAATTTATTTTTCTCCGTTTCTGTTATACAATTTTCAAATGAATAATTATTATTCATAAATTTAGGTCAAAGAGTGTTCTGCTACATTTCTTTGGTAAAAATAATCCAAATCAGTGCATATTATTTAGTCTGTGTTTTCAGAGATGGTACCCATCATTGAAAATTGATCAGTCTTGATGAACTGACAGTACAAATACCCCCCAAATGCCCCTTTTTTGGAAAGTAGACAGTCCAAGGTATTTACAGTGCCTTGCGAAAGTATTCGGCCCCCTTGAACTTTGTGACCTTTTGCCACATTTCAGGCTTCAAACATAAAGTTATAAAACTGTAATTTTTTGTGAAGAATCAACAACAAGTGGGACACAATCATGAAGTGGAACGAAATTTATTGGATATTTCAAACTTTGTTAACAAATAAAAAAACTGAAAAATTGGGCGTGCAAAATTATTCAGGCCCTTTTACTTTCAGTGCAGCAAACTCTCTCCAGAAGTTCAGTGAGGATCTCTGAATGATCCAATGTTGACCTAAATGACTAATGATGATAAATAGAATCCACCTGTGTGTAATCAAGTCTCCGTATAAATGCACCTGCACTGTGATAGTCTCAGAGGTCCGTTTAAAGCGCAGAGAGCATCATGAAGAACAAGGAACACACCAGGCAGGTCCGAGATACTGTTGTGGAGAAGTTTAAAGCCGGATTTGGATACAAAAACATTTCCAAAGCTTTAAACATCCCAAGGAGCACTGTGCAAGCGATAATATTGAAATGGAAGGAGTATCAGACCACTGCAAATCTACGAAGACCTGGCCGTCCCTCTAAACTTTCAGCTCATACAAGGAGAAGACTGATCAGAGATGCAGCCAAGAGGCCCATGATCACTCTGGATGAACTGCAGAGATCTACAGCTGAGGTGGGAGACTCTGTCCATAGGACAACAATCAGTCGTATGCTGCACAAATCTGGCCTTTATGGAAGAGTGGCAAGAAGAAAGCCATTTCTTAATGATATCCATAAAAAGTGTTGTTTAAAGTTTGCCACAAGCCACCTGGGAGACACACCAAACATGTGGAAGAAGGTGCTCTGGTCAGATGAAACCAAAATCAAACTTTTTGGCAACAATGCAAAACGTTCTGTTTGGTGAAAAAGCAACACAGCTCATCACCCTGAACACACCATCCCCACTGTCAAACATGGTGGTGGCAGCATCATGGTTTGGGCCTGCTTTTCTTCATCAGGGACAGGGAAGATGGTTAAAATTAATGGGAAGATGGATGGAGCCAAATACAGGACCATTCTGGAAGAAAACCTGATGGAGTCTGCAAAAGACCTGAGACTGGGACGGAGATTTGTCTTCCAACAAGACAATGATCCAAAACATCTACAATGGAATGGTTCACAAATAAACATATCCAGGTGTTAGAATGGCCAAGTCAAAGTCCAGACCTGAATCCAATTGAGAAAACTGATAGAGACATACCCCAAGCGACCTACAGCTGTAATCGCAGCAAAGTATTAACTTAAGGGGCTGAATAATTTTGCACGCCCAATTTTTCAGTTTTTTATTTGTTAAAAAAGTTTGAAATATCCAATAAATTTCGTTCCACTTAATGATTGTGTCCCACTTGTTGATTCTTCACAAAAAATTACAGTTTTATATCTTTATGTTTGAAGCCTGAAATGTGGCAAAAGGTCGCAAAGTTCAAGGGGGGCGAATACTTTCGCAAGGCACTGTATATACACATGTATATATATGTATGTATATATATATATATATATATATATTTTACTTTCGGATATAAAACATATTTATTAACTATATATATATATATATATATATATATATATATTTATTTATGTATTTTTCTCAATGTGAAAATACCAAATGTGATCAAATACCACCAAAAGAAAGCTTTATTTGTGGGGAAAAAAGAACATCAATTTTATTTGGGTACAGCATCGCAGGACCGCGCAATTGTCAGTTAAAGCAACGCAGTGCTGAATTGTAAAAAATGTCCTGGTCAGGAAGGGGGGGGGGTAAAACCTTCCGGAGTTGAAGTGGTTAGGAAGCCCACCTTGAGAAATGATATGCAGCTATCATAAGTAAATGTAGAAAGATACGAAGAGGCTGCAGGAGATCGGCGGCGTTGAGATGTAAGAAAATATTACTGTATATTAAAAAAAAAGGAAAATTGCATTTTATTAGGAAAAAAATAGGGAGATTGTTTCTGACAAACAGTGCTTTTTAGGAACGGGTAAATGTCATCCATTTAGAGTTCACATCCACTTTTACATCACCGGTGTGGCTGCTGTTACCCTTGATTAGGATGATTTAGCGATATCAGCTGGAGAGGAGAAGGAAAGGACGTTTTACAAGGTGACAGATGACAATCTCTGCCAGGCAAATTTGATAACACATCTCCGGAATATTATTTGTCCATAAGGAGCGGCGAGCCGTCCAAACGCATGATTAGCTTTCATCTTTGCAGTAAACTGGGTGAACCATCCATCTAATTATAGAGAAGACGAAGGACGTTTTCTGCACTAGTGGACAGAGTGTCCTCATCACCCACCTCAAGTGTATGTTCTCCGTGTCTTTTCCCAAAAATGATTCATTCCCTCTCAGTGCCTTACTTGGAATCAGTGAATGTAAAGGCAGGCGCTGAGCTGAGCATTATAAATACCAAGTGACACCGCTACAGTCCTGTCTGTGTGTCTCTTCCTCCCCTGGATCATAAGGTGTCATTACTACAGTCTGACAACCAGGGCCGGCCTTAGGTGATCAGGCGCCCTGTGCGAGCTAATCCCGTGGCGCCCCCCCCCCCCGCGCAAATTTTCTTGCACCTTTTTTGCACTTTATTTGACTTTAATTTTTTATGATCACTAATAACTTAGCCCCCCTTACATAAGAGCCCCCCTTACATCAGAGACCCCCCACACAAAGCCCCCCTTAAATCAGAGACCCCCGACACAGAGCCCCCTTACATCAGAGACCCCACACACAGAGCCCCCCTTACATCAGAGACCCCCAACACAAAGCCCCCCTCACATCAGAGACCCCAGACACAAAGCCCCCCTTACATCAGAGACCCCCCACACAAAGCCCCCCTCACATCAGAGACCCCCGACACAAAGCCCCCCTTACATCAGAGACCCCCCACACAAAGCCCCCCTTACATCAGACCCCCCCTCCCCACGGAGCCCCCCTCACATCAGAGACCCCCTTACACAAAGCCCCCCTAACATCAGAGACCCCCCTACACACACACACACACAAAGCCCCCTCACATCCTCACATCAGAGACCCCCCCACAAAAAGCCCCCCTTACATCAGACCCCCCCTCCCCACGGAGCCCCCCACATCAGAGAGCCCCCCCTTACATCACAGACCCCCACAAAAAGCCCCCCCCACACACAGAGCCCCCCCCCACACATAGCCCCCCACATCAGAGAGCCCCCCCTTACATCACAGACCCCCCCCCTTACATTTTTTGAAGGAGAGAGATGTCACTTACTTTACTTTGTCTGCAGCTTTTTTTTTTCTTTAAACTTCCCGCCCACACATCCCCGGGAGTGTGGGCGGGCGGGAGGAGGAGAAGGGGCGGGGCGAGGAGGAGCTGACGATCTCTCCTCCCTCCCTGCACTGACGCCAGAGGAGAGATCGTCAGCTCCTCCTCGCCCCGCCCCTTCTCCTCCTCCCGCCCGCCCACACTCCCGGGGATGTGTGGGCACTGGGCAGGAAGTCAGCGTGGATTCCGTGGAAGGATCGGAGGCTGAGCTGTGTGAGAGACACACAGCTCGCCTCACTGCAGCAATAGGTGATCGAGGCACGGCTGCACAGCGGGAGGTAAGCGGCGGCCGCGGCCTGTGTTAACCCTGTCCAGACCGCAGTCGCCGCTCACCTCCCGCTGTGCAGCCGTGCCTCAATCACCTATTGTTGCAGTGAGGCGACCTGTGTATCTCTCACACAGCTCAGCCTGATCCTCTGCGAGCTGTGATGGCCGCACGGCGCCCTTGTTGCCCATGGCGCCCTGTGCGGCCGCACAGCTCGCACACCCCAAAGGCCGGCCCTGCTGACAACGGCCACTTTATTAGGTACTCCTTGCTAGTACCGGGTTGGACCCTCTTTTGCCTTCAGAACTCTCTTAACCGCTTGCCGACCGCCGCAAGTACATATACTGCGGCTGTCAGCCCCTCACAGGCAGAGTGACGTATCGGTACGTATCGGTCACGGACCCCCCCGCGCGTGTGACCGGCGGACCCGATGTCCGCCGGTCACTCTGCGATCGTCGGGGAGAGGGAGAAAGGCAGGCAGGCTGTGTAAACAAGCCGCCTGTCATTCTCCCCTGTGTAGAAACAATGATCATACGGTTCTACTATGTAGGACCGTTGATCATTGTTCCTACAGCTCAAGCCACAGCCAATCACAGTTAGAATCACACCCCTAGGGACACACACAGCCCCTCCCTCTCAAATAAAGTTAACCCCTTCACTGCCAGTGTAATTTTACAGTAACAGTGCATATATATAGCACTGATTACTGTAGAAATGTCACTGGTAACCCCAAAAGTGTCAAAAATGTCAGTCAAGGCTCCGATCTGTTCGCCCCAATGTCGCAGCACCGCAAAAAAAAACGCAGATCGCTGCCATTACGCGTTAAAAAAAAAAACAACAAAAATGACAAAAATCTTTCCCTTTGTTAGTAAACGCGATAACTTTTGCGCAAACCAATCAAAATACGCTTTTTGTGATTTTTTTTACCAAACATAGGTAGCATAAAGCAAATTGGCTGAAAATGTTAAAAAAAATTAGATTTTTACTTTTTTTTGGGGGGGAATTTCATATAAAAAAATGTGAAAAATATTGTTATTTTTGCAAAATGTACGCTTTTTTTTTGTTTATAGCGCATGATCAAAAAATCGAACAGGTGATCAAATACCACCAAAAGAAAGCTCTGTTTGTGGGAAAAAAAGGACGTCAAATTTGTTTAGGTACAGCGTCACACGACCCCGCAATTGTCTGTTAAAGTCACGCAGTGCCGAATGGCAAAATACCCCCTGGTCTTTTAGCAGCCAAATCTTCCGGGGCTTAAGTGGTTAATTATTGGTGGCATAGATTCAACAAGGCGTTGGAAACATTCCTCAGAGATTTTGCTCCATATTGACATGATAGCATCACGCAGTTGCTGCAGATTTGTTGGCTGCACATCCATGATGCGACTCTCCCGTTCCAGCACATCCCAAAGGTGCTCTATTGGATGAGATGTGGTGAGTGTGGAGGCCATTGGAGTACAGTGACCTCATTATCATGTTCAGGAAACCAGTGGTGAGATGATTTGAGCTTTGTGACATGGCGCATTATCCTGCTGGAAGGAGCCATCAGAAGATGGGTACACTGTAGTCATAAAGGGATGGACATGGTCAGCAACAATACTCAGGTAGGCAGTGGAGTTTGAACGATGCTCAATTGGTACTAAGGGGCCCAAAGTGTGCCAAGAAAATATCCCCCACACCATTACACCACCACCAGCCTGAACCATTGATACAAGGCAGGATGGATCCATTGTTTTATGTTGGTAATGCCAAATTCTGACCCCACCATCTGAATGTCGCAGCTGAAATCGAGACTCATCAGACCAGGCAACGTTTTTTCAATCTTCTATTGTCCGATTTTGGTGATCCTGTGCGACTTGTAGCCTCAGTTTCCTGTTCTTAGCTGATCGGAATGGCAACCGGTGTGGTTTTCTGCTGTTGTAGTCCATCTGCTTTAAGGTTTGATGTGTTGTACATTCAGAGATGGTACTCTGCGCACCTTGGTTGTAACGATTGGTTATTTGAGTTACTGTTGTCTTTCTATCATCTCAAACCAGTCTGCCCATTCTCCTCTGACATCAAAAAGACATTTTCCTTGACACAATTGCCACTTGTGACGGTGGCGGGTATCAGACCCCGGGCCTTCTCATCCAACTCGTGACCAAAGACCAGGCAATCTCACACCCTGCCGTCACTTGCGTAACAATGCCACTCTCAGCTGCACCCGTCACACAGATTGTCCAGCTTGCGGGATCACAATCTAGATGCCAGAAGGCTGAGAGCAATTGTCACCGGGCCAATTAAGCAATTAACCCTTTCTCTGCCACCACCTCTACGTTATGATGAGCCCAGAGGATGCTCGTAATTTTAGAAATACCAATTATGACTTTAGAATAACCATCCGTGCCTACAGTATGCTGACCCGTGTCCACAGCCATAAGCACCTACATTGGGCATGTGAGCATCAG